>NC_091393.1:89929481-90645731 GCF_032191515.1 Phaenicophaeus curvirostris | reverse complement strand
CACAGGCTTTCACACTCATACGCACACGACCCTCACACACACTCAAGACAGAATCACACTCAAACACAAGATACAAAGCACACTCACACAACAGACACACGTGAGACATGCTCTCACACAGATGCACAGGCTTGCACACTCATACACATGCACACAAGACCCTCACACAAAACACACACAAGACAGATACACTCACGCAAGACAGATGTGCAGACTAAAGACAGATGCACACACAAACACAAGACACACAAAGCACACACACATGACACAGACACATGCTAACGCTCATACACACAGAAGACACTCTCACTGACACTCATACACACAGAGTCACTCTCACAGACACACACGCACGATGACATACAGAAGACATGCACTCACACAAAGCAGACACTCATGCACATGCTCACCAGACACATGCACTCACACTCAAACACAAGACACAAAACACTCATACACACACACATGACACAGACACACATGCTCACACACACACACACAGACTGTCACACGGACTTTGGCACACACTGACACACTCACAAGACATGCACACACACTCAACACTCACAGACAAGCCACACAAAACACACTCATAAGACATTCTCACACAACACAATCTCGCTGTCATACACAAGACACGCTGACACACACAGACACTCATACACACACTCACAAGCACAGACACACAAGACACATACAAGAGACACCTTTGCACTCACACACACGAGATGACTTGCATGACAGATGCACACACACAAGACAAAACAGTCATACACACACAAGACAGACACTGACACTCACACTCACAAGACCGTCACACAAGACACTCCTACACACACTCTCACACAAGACACGCACACTTGATGCACACAGGCAAACAAGACACTCATACATGAGACATGCACACACACAGACGCACACACAAGACACTCTCACAAGGCCCTCATGCACACTCACTCATGCACTCACACAAGACAGACCCACTCGCACTCACACTTGTACACACACGAGTCACACATGCTCACACTTGCACAAACACACATAACTCACACAAAGACACACAGACATGCTCGGCAGCAGGGAGCAGAGCACCCCCCCAAGCTGTCCTGTAGGTACCCCTGCTCCGCAGAGGGCACAAAGCAGGGGCTGCCCTCTCCCTGCTCCCAGCTGGGGCACCCCCCCCCAACCCCTTAGCAAGACACTGTTCTAGTCCACTTTGCAGCCGCTGTGGTGAAAATTGGGTCACAAGGGCCCCTCAGCACCACCAGAAATCATAGAACGGTTTGGGTCACAAGGGACCTTAAAGCCCATCCAGCTCCAAGCCCCCTACCATGGGCAGGGGCAGTTTTCACCACATCAGGTTGCTCAAAGCCTCATCCAATCTGGCCCTGAACACCTCCAGGGATGGGCATTGATGACTTCCCTGGGCAACCTGTGCCAGTGCCTCACCACCCTCAGTGTAAAAAATGTCTTCCTAACCTCTAAATTTCCCCTCTTTCACGTTAAAGCCATTGCCTCTCAACCTGTTACTACATTCCCTGATGAGACCCTCCACAGCTTTCCTGTCGCCCCCCTTTAAGAAAGACCCTCCTGGCCAAGACACCAACAACTCATCGTGTTTTGTCTCTGTACTCATAACTCCTTTTTGTGTGCTTTTTATATATCAGTTTTGGCAGCTTCTGCCTTCTCTCCTCCCTCCCCTGCAGCCACAAACACCTTCTTCTGCTTCCACAAGCCCCCTGCAGATCTACAGGAGTGCTTGACCCCAACTCAAAAGCAGCCAAGGATGCTGGATGGAGTATCTCCATCTCTGGATGGAGATCCGACAGCCCCCCTCCGGACAGCCTACACCCCCACAAAAACACTCCAGAGCGAGGAAATTTTGCCTTCTGTGTGACGACATCACCCCTTATGGCAATACAGGACTGTTGCCTCTCATCCGTTCACTGTGCGCATCCAACACAAGTCTGCTCCTTTCTTCCCTGTAACCCCTATAGAGGCCTCAGCAGAACTCTTCAGAACTCCTCCAGCCCTCTCTGGACTGACTCAGCTCCATTTCCACAGCTCAGTTCAACAATTACGATACCTACACTGAGCAGAATGGCTTGTGCAAGCAATTTTAAGGGTTCTTAAGGAATAGAAGCAGATAAAAAATACCAAAACACCAACTACACCTTAAGAAGATGTGCTAGAAGATCCTTTGCGCTGGGGGAAAAAAAGAAAAAAAAAAAAAAAAGAAAATTTTCAAATTGTAATATTCAGACTGGAAAACATATCGCTTTCACTAGTGTAAAGCTAGTCCACTGTTTCCTAGACAATGAGTCTTCAGAGATGACTGTACCATCAACAACATTAAATCCCAACCTCCATTCCAGGAAGAAAACAGAAGCTGTTATTGCAGATAAATTTCATCTGAGAATTTAAAAATCCAAGCAGCCAAATAATGCCATCATGTTCTCTTTGAGCAAAACTAAACAAAACTGCTGAATTCCTTGACAAAAAGGACACATCTTGCATAAGTGTTTTTCTCTCTATTTTTATTACTAGGTTAAATCTGACAGATGCATGCAGCAATGACTATGGAGACAGCCTGAGCTCTTTAAAGTGTTACCAGCTTCAGTACGACTTGGTTTGTTGTTTTTTTTTCCATTTATATCTCATGCAAACAACTGTGAGCATACACTTGAACTTATTATAAGCAGATTTTGCTCCAAAATCCTTAGGCAGAAAAAGGACAATTTTTAGGCTATAGTTAAAGCCACCTTTAAATCTTTACATCCCAACAGCAAAAGTGAAGCCTTGTTCATATATTATTCCCAGATTGAAAATATTAATTGTAATTACTTTCGCTATCCCTTAATTCTATTCACACTGTAGAATTCAGAATAATATTCTCAAATCCGACGCATCAAAATGAGGCACTGCAGAAATTATGTTAGACAAGTAATGAATTAGGCAATTTATATCACAGAGAGGAATAGCACATGGGGAAGCAGGCGTACAAAGCATTCTTTGTCAGAGTGACTGCCTTAAAGCTTAGGAAGCTGTGGTTTAGCATTTTGCTGAATGAGTCAGTAGCAAAGATCCACCCCTGCTTCTCATTTCCTGGCTTTCACATGGACAAACCAAGCCCTAGGAAGTGTGCACAATGCAATATACCCCTCGTGGAGCTCAAGAAGCCTGCTGTCATCCAGTCTTACCCTCCGAATAATCCTTTCCAGTAAAAAGTACCAAAGTGTATATACATGCCATTACTGCAAACAACAAGTAGAAAACAACTAAGGAGTAGACATTTTTTCATTTGGTCAATAACTGTTAATGCTAAAGCTTAGAAGTTTTGCAACTGTTTTTTTATTTTGATTTTTTGGTTTAATTTTGATTTCTGGAAACAATTTCTCATAATATGAGCTTCATGAGCTTTCATTATATATTGCTTGCCATTTTACTACTATAAATGCAAAAAAGGGCAAAAGATTAATAGAAGCAACTCTCAATTTACGACCTTTTAAACAATTTCCCTTAAATTTACATATTTTTTTGACTGAACACCCCCCATAACTATGCCTTTTCAGCCTTTCAGAAATACTGACAGGAATGTCACTAATGATCATTGTAAAAATACATTTTAATGTGCTTATTAACTGGTAGATACAGATACTAACGTTGGTAATATTAGGTGATTAACTGATGTCAAGCATTGGTGGAAATAATTAAATATTGGAGGTGTCCCCAACTCACCTCCAAAAAAAAAACCTACAGGCCAAAAACACAGAAAAAGGTTAGACTTATTCCTGTCTAAAAGAAGGAAAACCACCTTATTACTGAGGTGGGAATATTACACAGTAATGAACACACACATCTGTTACATTCAATTACTTTGAAAAGTTACCCCAAACAGCATGTAGGTTACTGCAAGGGAGCTGCCCGGTCCAGAAGATTCTTAATTCACACAGTCTGGATTTGATCGCCGTACCTGGCTGCAAGATTCACATCAGGTTTTAGTCAAACATCTTGAGACACTTTCAACAAGGATAACATAACATAAACATAACATTTCTTGTTTCTGGATAAACTTCAAGAAGTGATTGGCCACTGTCATTCTCCACTGTTCAATGGCACATACTTGCATCCCAATTTTATTACAGCTGCCTGCAAGCGTAGCTGCTAGAAGGGAACACACTGCATATTCAAGTAGTCCACGAGTCACAGAGACACGGATAACCATAATGAAATCCAGCTTCAGAGCTGTAAACAATAAAACAGCTAGAAGATGTGTTTCTGGAGCTCGGAAGCAGCAGCGAGTTTTGGAATGCTTTTTGAACCTCTGTCTGGGTCAAAGATTAGGAAGTAAAAAGCTTCTCGTTTGTCTTGACCAGATTCAATCAGTTCTTCTTGCTTGCTTTACTTATAACAAACTGAAGTCACAGATGCCATATGGTCAGAGAGAAAAGGGTTATGAGAATACACTCATGATGACAACACTAAAACCAAAATTGCCTTTAAAAAGCATAAAGGCCTGTCATACAGAGAGCAAAGAGAACAAAACAGCCTGAGAAATCTCAGAAATTCTACAGAGCAGAAAAAACCTGCTCATTCCGGGCTCTCAGAAAAAGCAACTTGCTACTTGGGAAACTGTATAAAATTTTATTTAAAAAAAACCCCAGTATGACAAAACATGAAAGTAGACAAAATGGCCATAAGGAACTACAAAGATGGGAGCACATGAAGAGCACAGACTGCTGGAAGATGCATAACATGAAACAGGGCATACACTTGGGGAACACAAATCCAAAAAACATCTCAAGTGGCTTAAGTGGTTAGTACTGATTTGGAAAAATAACAGTTTAAAGCACCACGAAGAAGAAATTAACAACTATGTTTTCTACAGGCTGAAAAAAGTGAAGAAGGGGAAAAAAGTAAGGAAAAAAATAAACAAACAAAAGGGAGGAAGTTGTGGGCCCTTTTTAAAAAAGAAAGATAATTAAATTTTAACCTCCAATTCTGAGCTGCTTTACAGTGTGTCAGATACCCTGGTGTGGAGGATTTTTGCATTGCTGTCTTCAGAACATGAAACATTTAATTCTCATAATAACAGTTAAACCTTCCAAAATATTCTGTAGCAGTAGTTTCCATTATGTCCTCTGCTTGAGAGGCATAAATCACCTCCATTCTCCGAATAAATTTGTAAATGTAAAGGGCAGTTTCAGTCACTCCATCTCTACTGGCTGTACATCAGGAGGAACAGAAGAAATATGCTTGTTAAAGTCTCTCAATCTTCAGTGGCAAGCTGTTCGTACGTCTTCTCTCTTACTCATCCAACAGTAGACCATGTGTTTTAAAAAGCTCTACTTTTGATAGTCTTTTAGATACATGAATTGCTTTTGAAGACTGGCAGCTAGTTAATCACACACAAAGTGCAAAACCCAGACCACTTTGCTTTTCTGATTTTTCTCCGTGAAGTAAATAGTATCAGACTACTTGACCTTTCAGTCAAAAATGCTTATATTTGTATCTTAAGGACACTTCAGGGTAACATGAAGGAGCTGTTAAAATGAAAGTAAATTGTGGCATTGACTTTAATACCTGTTACATTCCTGTATTCAAGTAAAAAGCCTTTAACTGCCCTGACACAGGGCTCAGCTCTCCAAGGAGCTCCCTTCCCTTGCCCCTCCCTTCAGATCCCACACGCAGTAACCCTCACCAAGACCAGTCAGGTTTATTTCCCCATTAAATAACTAAAGGCCTCAGAAAACAGTTCACAAGTATGACCAAAAATTTCAGGCTCATGATAAATACATGCTTCCTTTTCCCCCTCTACTATCTTGAGTTGGTATCAGGCCTCAGATGGTGTTAGTTCTAGCAAGACTGCAGGATGCCAAGTTAAGACCTTGACTTGTCTTAGAGCCATTTCTTTTCCTGTGAGAAGGTGGCAAAGAAGATTTATTGGTTTTAGACAAACAATCTATATAAACACACAACCGAATAAGCCAAGGAAACTAAAGTTATTGCTAGGGTAAGAGACTAAGCAAACAGAAGGTATTGGTTCTGAGTAAATAAATAGTATTGAAGTAGCAGTGTCATGTTGTTCCACTCAAAATTTGTTTGGTTTTTTTGTTGCTGTCATTTGGGTTATTTTTAAATCAGGAATCATTAAATATTATGCAAATGGAATTGTTACATAGTTCTTTGAGTTAATATTTCATTCCAAAATTTTTGTAAGCCTAAATTAGACTAAATGATTCTATAACTAGGTAGTATTGCATTTGTAATATTGCACTATGGAATTTTACTTAGACAGGAACAGAAGAACAAATTCTAGCTCCAGTGAGCAAACATCCCCTCACATTCCACTCTAGTATGATGCTTGAAATTAAAAATTTGACACACAGCTCAGAGCAAGCTGAACCATAGCCAAGGAGTCTGTATGACATGGAAGACATAGCTATGCTAAATCAGTACAAGTACGAACTATTAAATGTGCTCTTGGGGAAGACAGAAGACCACTCACATCTAATGCTGGCTCTGGCTATGGTCCCATCGCTCCATCTAGCAAGTCCTGCAGCAAAATGGATCTATATACAGTGAGAAATCTCAGGAACATGTGTACTGTATTCTCCTTGCTCTGCACTTCAGATTGAGCTCATCTGTTGGATTACTGCTTCTGAATTTAATTGGCCAACATAGTTAGGCACTATCTATGGGAATGTATTTTTGTCCCATTTGATTGCTATTTATCATGTTTTTTCCAGTGGTTTACTGAGACCAAGGCAGTGTCAAAATAGATTTGCTGGGTATGGACACATATAAAGTGATAGTCTGCAAACTTTTTTCAGGGGGAGATTATGCTGTAAAATTTATAAGTACTCTGTTATTTATTTTGTAGCACAAAAGCAAGAGTGATAATCAGTACCTATACTACTTTCACCACAAAGAATCTAAAGAGACTCTGAGTATAAGCTACAGAGGTGGATCAAGCCATATGCTGCTCCAGTCAAGACGACCCTGATTTCCCAGAAGAATTTAGTTAGATTCATGTCTGAATGTACTTAATCTTTCTACAGCGCAGCAAGACCAAATCAAGTAAGTGTGGAGCCTGATAAGAACAGCACACTCATCTCTGTTCATGACCTTCACCATTTGTAAGGAAGGTGAAAAACAGAATACACATCACTTTCAAACCATTTGCCACTTAATCAAGACTAGCAGAAGGCAAGGCAGGCAAGGCAGGTGTAACCATCTCTCCCTTTCTTCCACCAGCTATACACAAATTCCATAATTTTCCACTTAGGCAGCACTTGTTAGCCTTTACAACAATACCACTCTTCGATTTTCCATCTCCATTTTACATAAAATGTAAAATCATCATCTTTCTAATATTGCTTGGTTGCTTGTGGTCTAGCATATCAGGAGTATAAGCCCTGTTGTTGCAGCTACATTTTCTGAAACACATATGCAGATACAGTAAGATCACTTGTAATGGATTTCACAGTTCTCCAAATCAGCACTGCCTTCAGAAATGGAGAGGTTAGCTATCAGGAAAAAAAAAAAAAGTTCGGTTTTAAACCCAACACCCTCAATATCTCCCAACAGGAAAAGCACTGTTGTTCCTGCTATTACAATGCCATTTCATACCATACTAGATTTTCCCATACCAATGCCTGTAACTATGAGCTGAATAATTCAGATGCTTTGAGGTGTTTAATTTCTCATTAAAACTGAACCAAAGACTTCAACAGAGACCACTTATTAAAGATGGATAACAGATACACCACAATGCAGCCAGATGGTCAGTGAGAAATCCTTTCATTCGTTACCACAAGCGATGTGTTTCTGCCATACTCTGCGCATCAAACAATGGGTGGCTTAAGTAGAGCACAACAAAGGTCAGTTCTCATCTCGGTTACATGGGTTTTTTTAACTCATTGACACTTCTGTCATCAAGGTAAGTCTGAGCTGAGGGTTTGCTCTTGGCTTTGGTTTGTCTGGGTCTTGTTTGGGTTGTTTTTTTTTGAAGGATGGGAGCTCTAGAATTACTCCAACTACTTATTGAATCTATAACTTTTGTGTTAGCTTGGTTATGAAATCTTTTATCCACGACAAGTGGATTTAGTTCAATTACATCTACAGAATCATATATTACTTCAGGCAATAATGATTTGCCAATTATATATAAGCTTGCACTTTGCAAGATTTTTATAAACCCATAAAGTTTGCATATGGAAGATGGTACAAACACAAAGATGAAGCCAACCAACCCTTAGGCAGTCCAGACTCCTAACATTTTCTAGCTATCACACTGTTTTGTAATTAGCCATTTAAAACAAAAAAAACCAAGGACTTGACTGCACTGAATTAATCTCCAATATTTTTCTCTATGTGTATCGGCAAATTAAGCACTACGCTGCATGGTCCTGATCATAAAGATCACATGCTGTGCGGCCAATCATCAGATGAAGCTCTTGTTTTCTTTAAACCTGTTCAAGTTCATTTCAAGTCAACATTTACCAGTGACTGACTGACTTGGGCTTTGGTAAACTCTTATCAACATCCAGTCAATGTTTGCAGAACAAATTGCAAATACAAGAGAACTAAATAAATATTATACTTATCGCTGTTATTAAGATCATTCTTACACTTAAATCCCTAGTGAATAGCTTATTATAAAATTAAAGAGGTATTCAAGCAACTTTTTTCTTCTTAGGTCTGTTGGATTCTGTATCATTACAAGCTAAAATTAATATTGATGTTTCAGAGTAGTAGTGCTTTTTCTAGTTGAAAAAGAAAGTAAAAAGTCCAATGCAACAATGACCGCAGCCTCTGTGAGTGAATCTATTTGTCCATGTGCTGAATACTCCAGTGACTTCAAACAGCACTGTGCAAAGTGCAAAGATCCATCTCATTCGAGCTGGCTGAAGAACTGGGAACAAACTAATCGTGTCCGATCCAAGGTCCACTGAGCATTTCTAGGAAGTAGGTATTGTAAAATAAATACCATCACTGAAATTTGATCAAGACTGAGGTCTATTAACCCTCCCCATCTTCCCTTCTACAATTTAGTGCCCTTTAACACAGCATACAAACCCCTTGTCATCCAATGCCATATGCAACTTCACAACTCTTGCTTTGCTTCTGCAAGACTATGTTTAACCCTGTTACTTAAAGAAGGTAATAACGTATTCTTCCATGCTGCAAGATAGTTGTGCAGGTTTTGCACAACAAGCTGATGCTGACGTAAGAAATAACGCAACACTGGGAAATCCAAAAGGAGAGTCACATCATAATTTGCATTTAAGCTACACACTCACCTACATCCACTTCAGTCTCACTATATGCTTGTTTTATGGCTGAAAAACACTATTGCTGTCTCTCTGCTGGATGTTGCAGGAAACTTGTCCATTGCTAACAGCAATTAATCATTTATTTGTGAAAAGATCTGTTAAAAATACTGTTGGTATCGGGTAATCATTAATTAAGTTAGATAATGCTATTGGTTATGCATTAAAAGGTAGCCTACTTTTTTTTTTTTTCCCTCCCCAGAGTTAAAGATGGAAGAGGAGGTTGAATTCCAGGAAACTTACACATCTTAGTTCCAGTTTCACATAAAGTTTATCATCCTAAGCCAGAGACAGGCCCAGGGTGAATCAGAGGGAGATGAAGGGAGGAGGCTACATTACCACTGCCACGTTACATGACTAGCACCAACAAGAAGACCCTTTCTCATCCTCTCCACAGCAAATCCAAGCTAGGCCACTTCATCCTGATTTATACTAGCCAGCAGCAAAGACTTAAGCAACAGTCACCAACACTTGAAATAGAACTTTAATCTAGAGAGATGGAAATATTGTTTTTATATACTACTTATTACAGACACCAAAGATCAGTTCCCTTAATTCTGTGCCACAGCACAAACGTGTTTGTAAGGGACAAATATTCTGTATTAACATTTCCATAGTTGAGTGCTGCCCAAAAGCTCCGCAGGTTGGCATGTGCAGTAAGTACTGGGAATTGTTCCTCTTAAAATACCATGATTGTTTATCATTAGTGCTACTGATGCATTTCAACTTAATAAAATGTAATAAAAGCCATTACACCGTTGTTAGCTGTGGCTAAGAAAAGCAATCCTAATGGCATGGATGAAAACAGCCAGACCATGAGGTATTACATAGCTTGATTTGCTCAACCTAATGTTCATAACAAAAAGGGAAACAAAACTAAGGTTTCAAAATGATCAAGACATAACCGTAATGCTACTTTTGCTTACATTTATTCATCTATGCCTTTAGGGAAAAAAAAAATGATTGAACATCATAAAATAAAACAACAGAAACTCTCCATGAAAGACTCCCTTTACTACACAGAAGTGGTGCAATGGGAAAAGAGAAAAACCCTTTCAAGTATCTGCTAAATTGTTTTCTCCAAATACAAATACCCTGCACTCAATACTCCATAGCCCCAGTTCCATTCAGTTCCTTTGGACACATGTACACCCTTGCAGATTCCACTTAGCCCATACTCTGGCTAATGCAACCTACCAGTGCGTTACACCTACTGCCACTGTCTCTTGTTAAGGTCTCAGCTTTCTCCTCTTAGTGGTTTATAGCCCTGAGGATTCAAACAGAAGCTAGGGCCAAAAGAGCCCAGAGCAGGAAGCAAAAGTGCATGACCTGGTCTGAGAGTATATTTGAGTAGGACATTATGCCTGCAGTATACTCATCAGGGACACTCATCAGTTCATTCAGATGGGGACACATCTCCAGCCTTGAGGGGGAAAAACGGTAGTTAAACGGAGTTGTGAGACTGAAGTGAGAAGTTTGGTTATTGGTATAATTCAGATCTTTCTGCTTGCTTCCACTAATAAGTGTCAAGACTGACAGGCAGCAGTGAAAGCCCCTATAATTAGATTTTGGGGTGGCGGAGAAGATGAATGAAAAAGGAAAATGTGTTGAGGTTCTGAAAAATTATCAAAAAGATGTGCCTTGTGTTAATGCTGAGTGGCAAAGTGATACATCACAGCAGAGTTCAGAATCATAGAACCGCAACTGCTTATCACACTGAGCTGTGAGAACTTTGTACCGACTTAATTGAGGTCAAAATTTAATTGCATGTCTTTTAGATAACACTTCTAAATGGCAGTATCTGTCTAAAGAAAAGATATTAATTCAAGCCTTTTAGGCCAAAAATCTACAGAGAAGCAGAAATTTCCAGTCACAAAAAGAATATGAAAAAGTAAAAAAGATATCTTGTCATAAAATGTGTCTTGATTGGCAAACTAAGTAAGGATCAAACCAGTAATATGCTGGAGGAATAGCAAGATACAGCAGAGTGTATGCTTCGGTATTTAACCTACTATTCAACACTCTCTTCTCTGTACTTGTGAATTTGAGGGGATTCTTGCCTCCCAAAACCAGCCAAGCAACCGCTTTTCTGTTGTTGATACTCAACGACGATGAGAGTTAGACCTTCATTAAAACAAAGCTACTAAAGATAAAACACAAAAAGAAAATCCAGCAGTTGAAGAACAAATTGCGTTGGGTTTGTTACAGCTTGTTGGTAAAGATTCTCAAGCTTGAATTGTAAGGAAACAGAACATACTATGGGCTAGTACTTTAATTCCTTGGTGCCCGAGATCACCATCTAGTAGGGAGCAACCCCAGCTAGAGCAATGTCTAGGTCACAGGAATCTGCAAAAGGATCTACCAGACCCACTATAAACTGTTTCGTTTCCTGAAGGCAGGGAGGAGTGGAAGCAGAGGCTTGGCACCTTCTAGTTCCACATGAGCTATTGCTGTTTCAAGCCGGGGTGGAGGCCAGTAATTCGGTATATTGCAAATTATATTGCACATTACACTCTGTACAACACACGCTCTCATTGCGTTAACTTCTGTCTTCAAGTGGAGGTAGTATATGAGTTGTTACATACTTTAGATACTGATCATCTCTGCTGTAGGAATGGGGTGCAAAATAAAAACAAATGAAGAACAAACAAATTTAAAAAACGAACAAACAAATTTAAATAACAAACAAACAAACAAATGAACTATAAACCAACTGCAGCCATTAGGTGAGGCCACAAAAATATTCCCTGGGCTTCACTCTGACAGATGGCAGAGGCAGAAGCTAGGACTGCAAGCAAGCATAAGGTATTCATGTCCCAATCTACAGGAGAAAGGCTCACATTCCAAGGAAGGAAATGCACTTAGACCTCCGCTATTCATGACACTGCCAACTGCCTCAACACTTGCTCCTGGCCACTAAATTTTCCCAGTGAAGTGTGAACAAGGAAGAGAGCAGCCCTAACTCAGCCTGGTCGGGCAGAGCCTGTTTCTTACTGTAAAGCAGCAAGGGTGATCCCTGCTATCACTCCACCACACACATGCACATTACTTCCCATCTCTCTCTGCTCTTCCTTCTCTTCTTAAATTCTTAAGTATCACAACTTCCACAAAGATAACTTAAGGGAATGACAAAAAAACCCACTAGGTATATTTGGAAGGACGTGGATAAAAAGCGCAAGTTACCAGCTAAAGACACAATCACATAGAAATCCACTAGTGAGTTTGATGAATGAAGGCAATAGATTATAGGGTAAAAAGTTGATCAAGTGTTATTACATAAGATTGCTCAAATGTACTACATAATTTATTTTGGAGAAGCTTAAACCACTGCAGGCTGCCGGGAGGATCTGCAAATCATTACTCTAACCAACACACCCAGAAGCAGTCATTCTTCACCACTATTTAACAGAGGCCCTAGAAAACACCACTGCTTGACTTTACAATCAAAACAAAAAGATAGAAACATTGATTCAATTCATGAATCTTGCAATCCTGTAGTCCAGAGATCAGCAGCCAACGAAATCTCACACTGTCTCTGGTCACTATCTTTAAAACCAGATGACAAATTAAATATCCTTGCAAGAGACAATGGATTAATGTTCTGTTCCATAAGAAAATGTTGAGTGACCCAGAAAAATGTATATGTTATTTCAGCTGAAAGCCTCTATTTTTGAAATATTACCACCACTTTTCAGTAGAATCTCTGCTTTTCTAGGTCTCCATCTTATCCACAGAGCCCTTCACCCATTCTGTAAGGTATGTTGCCGGGATCCTACCAAGCCTTTAGCAGCTGATCTGGTTCACACTAAATTTTAGTTGAATAGTTATAAAAATCCTGCAGGGTTTCTACAAAGGTCATCACAAGGTACACAAGCATACATTCATTTATAGGTTTTCAACATGTAAGATAAACAACATGAATTACTGATTAAAACCAGTTCATATAAACCTAGATATTAAACATATGCCAAAGACTACTCTATATAATCCGATAGTCATAGTTGGTGACTTCATTATGCAAGGAAACAAGAGCTGGAATACTCGGATTTTGCAGTCCAGTCTATGGTTTCACATAAACAGCCATTTGCAAGCATTCAGTTCTGGGCTAAGCCTACTCCTAAGTACATTTGTTGTCTCCAAACAAAGTTCAATAGAGCTGTCTATGTAAGTGCAAAAAATCAAATTTTGTATTTCTTACACAATGCTACTAGATTCATCATTAAAGAAAAAAAAAAAACAAAAACCTCAGAAGCATAGAAGCATGTAAATCACAGCTGTTGATACCAGCCAGATTTAAAAGGATGCTTATGAATAAGATTCAAGCTTTAGCAATTCAGAAATATTCAAAAAAGGAAGTTTCATATTTCTCTTTCCTTCAGTGAAGCTATAGTACCAAAGGACACTTTGGCTTCTCTCTCCAGCGTGCCTCCTTAACACTGCTAATGATCTTTGCAAGCCCCATTGCCTGTATTCTGTCACAGGCCTGATGTTTACTTTGTATTTACTGAACATTATTGCTTCCAAGAGCTAAAGCAAGGAGCTTACTCAATAGTCCTGATCCTTATTCCTTGTTCTAAATTCTGTTACAACAGACTTGATCATCAAGTACACTTACATTAGTTGTCAATCAGTATAGTTTCATGTCTTAACATATGCTGAGATTATTTATTAAAGGTACTTAATATCTCTTGCCCCTCAACTACCTCAAGATTTTCATATTCTTTTAGAACTGATCTTTAATCTCTGCTACTACAGAAGTATAAATTCATCCAATTTTCCAACCCCCTTCAGAGCAGCAGTTGCTTACACTTGCATAATTAAAGACTGAAATTATTGAAGAAAAGGTACAAAGCTTTCATGTATGTCCAACATACTTTACAAAGTGGAATGCCCATTCAGTTGCAGCTCCTTCTGCTCCTAGGTAGTCAAGATAACAAAAATAGACAATTTAAATAATTACATCAATCACAAGTAGCATTCTTTGCAATGACTGGATTCTTTGCCATTGCCTGGATAACACAGGTAAATATTTCACTGTATCAAGTTGTATGTCTTGCCAGGCTTGTAACTGAAGTGCCCTGGAAATTTTAATATTTTAGAGCGGCACAAATGAGTCATGGTCTTGACTGCCTCTGCTGAGCATGAATTATGTACCTTGTTTTAATGTAAGTCCAATAGAGAACTATAGCAAACAACTTCTGCCCTGTGTCAACCCTACTACAGCATTAACAGGATTTGCCCTATACTGAAGGAAACTTTTGTCTACATTGTGTTGAGAAATTTGATGCCTGTCAATCCATCTAGACTATTAAATAACCACATCACTGTCAAACAAGTTATGCCTCAGGCAGCACAGTTGTACAATGCTGCTTTCTTGCTAGACAAGGCCCTTTCCATCTCTGTCCACCTGTAATTTCAGCCACCAATTCTTCAGTACCAACATCATAACTAAGAACTGAATTGGAGCTTAAACAGCCAAACTGATATAACTAACCCAGGCTCCATAGCTTCTTTAGAAAACTGGCTAGAGTAGTTCCGTGAAGGTTATGTTTTTATTGCCAGTGATCTCAGTATTTCACAACTAGTTCACTGAATATATAACTTCGTTAGCTGTAAACATCTCTACAAGCACAATCAGAGTGTGTTGACCTTCTCTTCTAAAAGGTGGAGACTAGGAAATAAACCCGGTGATAATTACAGTGGTACATTTTTAAATTGCTAACTTGCAATCGGCTTTTGCCAACCTGCAAGTCTCACTCACACAACTGCTCCCCAACTCCCACTTGCACTTCCTTTTCTACAGGTCTGAGTGGAAGACACTTGGCTTGTAAAACTTCTATTAATTTCATTTGTGCTGTTCCTTCACTCCTTGAACGGTCAGACACAACCCAGTAAGACCGAGCATTTCAAGACCGAATCAAAGCTGGCTGAATTCTCTAATGATGTTGTCAGAAGGACAGATTTTACTGATCATTTGGTTGTTGGTATTTTTTAATTTATTTTTTTTAAATGCCACACTTCCTGGAGTCAAACACTAAAAATAAACATGAAGAATGAGATTATGCAGAACTCTATGATGATTGTGGAGAAGTAGCTGAAAGTAAAAGCTCAATAGAGTAAAAGCATTTTTAGTTTATTCAGGTTGCATAGCAGAGCATTTAAGGTGGCCAATGCCAACTTATCCCTGGGCTGCCTTGGAGACACAGGAAGCAGTGCAAGATTTACAGCAGGAAGAGGGTGTCAAGCTCCCAGTAGCTTTTCATTTCAAAGAACATTCTCATCTCTGCCAGCAGAAGATAAGTGGTCAGACATAGGTGAGAACTCATGAATCAGAAAAACTACATTACCTCACCAGTAAACAGTGGCTGACTTGCCAATAGATCATTCGCCTCTAAGTGCTGTTATTAGCTATAGCTATAAGGGCAGTGCCCAGAAAGCACAAAGCCCAGAAGAAGCAAAAAGGCACATTTCAGGTGATTAGGCAGGCATTGCAGAAGGCTCTTCCATCTGTCGCGTCACAGCAAGAGCTCACCATGTTTATACTATTGAATGGGCTTTGCTGAAAACACATTTTAAGGTACCATACCCCTCTTGGTAAGCTGTTTTCTGGTGAGGTAATGTTTACACACGTACATAAATATATTCAGTGAATCATCAACATTTCCATCTGCCACGTAGTACACTCATATCATTAAAGGACAAACCGGAACATGAGTAACGAGTCTGCAACATTTTTTTGTGTAGAAAAGTTTTCATAAAAAGGAAAAAAAAAAACCAAGACAGATAATTGATTCACCAGCCTGGCATTTTAAAGAAGTATTTCTCCAAAGCATTTCTGCCATGCAAGTTCTGCACTGTTTTTGTTACCTTACCAAGCTGAACTACTGTAGGTATTGCAACACACTTAATAGTCATGGGTTGCGACCTTCTTTGTCCTATACAAAAGCAAAAGAAAAAAAAATCCCTCTACAAAACAGCAGCACAGTGACTTGTACTTCCATAGGACAAATGAATTTCCAAAACTATGAATAGCAAACAAAAAGGAATTAGGGTTTCAGTCTGTGGGGTTTTTTTTTGTTTAAATGGGAAGCCCAACACATAATAACTAGGTGTTTTTCTTGGGGTCAGGCTGAAATATCAGGAACATGACTAAACTTGCAGCCTTCAAGCTATCATTATGCTTCACCTGTTTTGCCCTGCTCCCTCCGGAACTAAAAATCAGAGTATATTTTTGTTCTTAACCTAGTGCACATATTCTAAAAGAAATACAAATCTATTTAGGGGATCCATGATGTGTGTTGTACAACCCAGATGTACTCAGAATTAATCCTTTCAGAAGTTTCTCACAAAGACTTTGTCTATGCTACCACACAAACCCTTACAAAGGGGCAAAACAAGGAAAGGTTCTGCATGCCTCTCACAGGACACAGAAGGCTGTCAGGTAAATCTTTTGCTTTGCAAGGATGAAAATGCACATCGATTCTTCACTGGTGACATGTACAGAAACACAAAGGAAAAACTATCAGAGTTTGTGCACTACAGACAGGATCAATTCACACTGCTTAGGAAAAAAGGTCAGTATAACAGCTTCACTCAATTACTTAAAACAATTGACATAATTAGTTACAATAGCTTTTGTTCCTCCTTCATTAAATGAGGAAAAGAGACTTCTGCAGAAGTCAGACAACATTATTTGTGTATTATTGCAGGTCCTGGAATTTCCTATCTGTCTGAGGTGGATGACTAGCTCCAAGAGGTCTCCATCTATGTTGCTTTTCCACTTTACTCAAGGAATAATGATCTAATTTGAATATTGTCATTTGCACAGACCAATTTCTGCAAATACATACACAGGAAACTAATGCCAGTGGATTTAAAACTAAGTGATAAAAACCTGCTTTAGCCAAAATTTCAAACTGTCCATGTAGTAATAACATTGGAATAGCCAAAAAATAATGTGCAAGCAGAACCCTGACACGTGCACACTTTAGGATTTTGTGAAACAAGGTGAGTCAGACAGCCATCGTTGTCCTTAGGCACCACTGGCAAATCAGGACATATTCAAGTACACCTCGCTCGCTCCAGAGCAAAGGCTGACAACTTGCTTCAGGCTTGGCCTCATCCACTGCTCCACAAAAGCATTTCTTCCCTTCTGCTGTCTCCCTTGTGGGTGGTGACTCACGGCAGATGGGAAGGCCAGACAGCTGGCCGGTAACAACTGCAGCGATCCCTGCCCTCTCAAACTGGCTGTGCCACGGCTCAGAGGTATGTGAACAGATTGTTCCCTCCAGACTTGGGTTAAACACAGAAATACACCACAGATGCACAGTCAGCCAGTCCAACAGTTGATTATTACCTTCTAGGACACACTATGTCTTGCACAGCACCCTCCTTGTGCTGGCTCTGTTGATCCAGCCACTGCGCACTCAACCAAGACAAACCTGACGATTCAGCTGAAAAACACCCTAGCAAAATGAAACTGTTCTAACTGGATAAACTCGTGATCTGATGCAGAGATGGAGGCAGGAATACACAGCAGAGAGCCCCTTTGAGCAACCCCACACACCTAGACAGTGTTAAGTGAAGCGTGAATCTGTACCCTGAAGATTCACCCATTATCTTTGGCAGAGTCCACTCAGCCACATACCATTTAATTTATATACAGACAGCCACTTTGAGCTCAACTGCTACTCACTGTTTCTGTCCCATAGTTAGAAGCCGTGTGTTAAGCATGGACAGCCATTAATTCCAAATTAACTGCGTTCCTACATTTTGTACTTGCAGTAAGCAGGGATGAGATGCAAGATGGACTGCCAGCAAGACACATAATTAAACTGTTGAGTAAAGGTATTTTAAATCCGCCAACCCATACAAGACTTGATCTTCTTTGGAGCTTTGATAGCCATAAACTCCAAACAATTGGGTTTATTAATCAGAACTTAAAAGACTTCTTGAAAACCCCACCAAAATAAGATTTGAGGGAATGTGAATGTAAGACTTCCCCCCCGCCATTGAAAATATTGGATGATATTTAAGACTGATGTGACTACGGCCTAAGTTTTATTTCTACACAACAGAAGAGCTGCAGTATCTCCTTGACTGCTCTGCTGGGTCACTGGTTCAGCACTGAGAGCAAGAAAAATCAGCTTTTTACTAGTAAAGTGTCCAGAAGACTAAACACTTTAAGATATTGCTACAGGCTCTTTTTAGTAACAACTTTTCTCTCAAAATTCATTGAACCTTCTTCTTACATGGTCTAAGGATCAGGAGGCTGAGGTTAACTGAAAACTCCATTAATATACAGCCAGGCTGTCCTTAATTTCAATAGCACTGCTTTGAGATGGGCAAGCAAGAGGCAGATAAAGCTTTTATCAAATGAGAGCACCAAGAAGATACTTCCTATTTCTCAGCACCGTGCAGACAATCAGCACAACAAAGCTTGCTGGAAGTTTGAAGAACAGCAACTGGGATGATGTCTCACTGAAATACAGGTAGTCTGTGATTTCAGCAGCGAGTTTGTGCAGCTGCTGTTTGTCAGACAGACGTCCCTTGGAGTACAAAATCCTCTAATCTGGGGTCACCACTAAGATACACTTGCTTCCCAGTAACGCAAAGCAGCACCTGTCTTAAAAATTCACAAAGGAGAAGATAACTTCAACGTTGCATAATATATCTTGTAAGAAAAGCTATGTAATGCTCGTTTTCCCCTTGCTTTCAAGAAGTGCTTTGTCTCTCTCACTCTGTTTTGCTGGTTAACAGGATAAGGCTCTGGATAAGTCTCCAAACTTCTGTCCTTGGAGGCATCGATGTGGGTGAAGCAGGAGCAGCTCCAGTGGTGCTGGATGCTGGGTTACAAGCAGCCGAGCAGAAAGAACTACCAGTTCTGGGGTTGTTTAGCCTGGAGAAGAGGAGGCTGAGGGGAGGCCTCATTGCTCTCTACAACTACTTGAAAGGAGGGTGTAGAGAGGAGGGTGCTGGCCTCTTCTCCCAAGTGACAGGGGACAGGACAAGAGGGAATGGCCTCAAGCTCCACCAGGGGAGATTTAGGCTGGACATTAGGGAAAAATTCTTCACAGAAAGGGTCATTGGGCACTGGAACAGGCTGCCCAGGGAGATGGTTGAGTCACCTTCCCTGGAGGTGTTTAAGGCACAGGTGGACGAGGTGCTAAGGGGAATGGTTTAGTGTTTGATAGGAATGGTTGGACTTGATGATCCAGTGGGTCTCTTCCAACCTGGTGATTCTATGATCCTTGGGCCTTGCTCAACTCAGAACTGCTCTGTGAGCTGGCAGGGCTCCTAAGTCCCCACCCCCTCTACCCTCCCTTACTTTTCCTCCCCTCTTGCTTTGGATAATGCAGATACCTGGCTACACCTGCACTGCCACAAGAGGAACAGACTGTTTTGAGAAGATACTACTAAGAACTAAAAGAGTATGTAAGTAAACGTGCTGACCAAGGAGAAAGCAAGGCACTGCAGGTCAGCAAAAAGGCAACAGCCAGAAATAAAGCTACTTTGAAGGCAAGATGCTTCTATACTGTGTTGTACAAGATCTCTCCGTCTCTTTATCACACAAAAATACACATGTTGAACATAATTCAAAAGCGTTCAAAAGAGATTTTAGAAATGCAAAATAATTAATGAAAATCCTACCAATTACTTCAATAGGTTTGGGTGGCTTTTTAACTAAAATGGTGACAGCACTAAAGAAAATTTTTTTAAGTTTATGCAGAAGTTTAAAGGACCACTGAACTTGCTTCTAAACCTGTCCAACTCCCGTGCAGTTTCATAGGATTTACATCCACAATTATGCATATATCCACTAGCAAACAAACAAACAAAAAAACCCAAACAAACAAAAAGTTAAATTAAGGCATTTTAGTCCTCAGGTAAACCCACTGCATTTCCAAAGAGATAAAAAGGCAAAAAGAGGGAAGTTCAAGATGCCATGAATACTCATGATGAGTGCAACTTACGGGAATCACTTGTGAAACACACTCAAATGACCTGAGCAGGAGATTATACTCTAACCTCCTCAGGAAGGCAGAATTTGACAGGGGAAGTTCTTTTCCTACCCCCTTGCTGAGTTGCACTTGCCTTGAGGAAGAGGTCAGCCAGGAGTCTAGAAATGACACTTTCTGTTACATATGAGCACAGGTTCACAAGAATGTGGGTAGTAATTACTTCTGAGTGTAACTGGCTACATCATACACAGAGAGTTCAGGTTAAATTCTAGAGCCTAAGCATCAATTGCTATTAGTTTAATGCAGAACATATTACAGATGTATTATGAATACTTCCAGTCATCTTAATTTGATCACCTCCACCCCTTCCCAGCCCAAGAATTTTTTAGAGCCAGATGAAAACCGATGTTAATCATTAAGACTAGATAATGCTGTAACTACCTGTATAAGCCTTTGTGTTGTTTGGATTCTTAGCTTCAAGACCAATGTCTAGCCACTGAATATTTTCTTTCTTTCACCAGTCAGTGAACAAGATCTGAATTGTCTTCCATTATCAGTATGCAACTATACATACGTGTTCAAGTTACTGCTTTGTTTACTGAGAAACACAAAGGAGTCTTAACTTGGGTCCATATAATAGAATTACTTTCTAGGGTCTTTGCTACACATCTTCAAGTATGGGCACCAGAAACAGAATGCAGGATTCAAGCAAAATAACCTCCCTGCTTCTGTTGAGGATCACATTCACTGGTGATCGCTCCAACAACAACTTTCTGTACACTGCTGTAACTGTAACACCCTTCCCCAATTCTCTCTGGGTATTTGGAGTCTCTGATTTCCATAAGAATCTTGATTCCTGTTTGCCAAGTGTGTTTCACAAGTGTGATGAGAATAATAATACACAATGACTGAAAACAAACGAAACACTCACCCAAAGAATAACCTCACTACAAACCCGACATACCATGAAACACCATGCTTACGCAGAAGGATGATTTAATAACAGGTCCAAGGTGTTTCCTGATCAGCATGCAGATATAACAAAGCTGGAAACAAGCCAGCACAAGAACTTCTTCACAATTTGTTAGAAATTCAGGTACCTATACTGCAATACACTTTCCCATACAATCTAATTTCCAATAAGTACTACTTGCCATTTTCCCGAAGATATTTACCCTCACAGCTCAAACTCGCACACTTGGTATCCAGATTCTCAGACTTCAGCTACTATTTGCCTGGCTCCAAAACTGATACAAATTCCTGGAGTTCTACATCAGGTGAACAAACTTGTTTGGACACGAAACAATTTTTCCAACTGCAGACAGGTAAACCTGACTGGCTCACAGACAATTAGGCCTCAGGACAGGTCGGGGATTTCCCTGGAGAAGTTTTTCTCTACTAGGCTTCTCCTAAGTTTTGCTGTACACTGTGAACATCATATGATTTATGAGAAAAGACTACTCCCCAATGGGCAAATTTTGTTTTGTTTCTGAGATTTTTGGAATGCTGCCATCAGAGGTTTCCAGAAACATATTGGTCAATAACAGAGCAAGAAACACACATTCATCATGCAGGATAAAAAAACCTGTTTGACCTATTAGTCATTTTTTTTTAAATTACAATAAGGAGGCCTTTGTGGTTAAGACACGGATCTATGACTTTAATGAAAAAAAACAACCAGCCACAAACAGTCCACATATTAAATCTGACAGACTGCATGCACAATATACAAAACTGTATGCACACACACACAAAACTAAGCATATAATCATAAAAACAGGGACAGAAGCCACTACTTCCCTCAGCCAGCTTGAAGTGCAGTGGCAGTTTGTCTCCTGCACAAAATAAAAATCAGATTTAAGAAGGATGCTAGAGAATTTTTCACCACTTTTGTGAGTCTCCTATTTCCACCTTGCACCCCAATTATATTTTCTGCATATGATTACTGCCTGACCAAGATATTACAAAATCTACCATGACCACTTCCTTTTTTTTGTCATTGTTGTTAGTCTCAAGCTAAGAAGAAGAAAGTAGTTCTCTTATGCAACTATTGCAGGAAAACACAGAGAAAACAATTCTTCATCCAGCTATGCCAAAGAAACCTAGGCTTATAACAAGTCATTATGATATTCTCTGCATATAAAGCAAGCAGAATCTGCAAGCTCTAGTTAGCTTCTATGGTTAAAACAACTTGAAGAAATAACAGTATCTAAGGATTTTACTGAGAAAATAACAAAGAAAATTTCTGCTCCAATGACAGGGATGAAACCATTTACAAACTGAAGCCTGTAAGAAGTGTAATCCTTCCTCTTTCCCATTCAAGTAGGTCCTACTTCCCTGCAGAGTGATAAGCAAAGCCTAATTATGAGAACCAGGCGAAAACATGTTATGTTATGTGATATGCTACCTAGGAGTCCAGCCTTTTACACATGAAACAAGCATGAAAACTATGTATGAAGCAGCACATTTCCAAAATCATTCTGGATCAATTTCTAATATTGGCAAAATTATCCTTCAAGATATCCTATAAAGGTAAAAGTAAAGATTCCCAAATTGGTCAAAGAGTACACAAGATTACGAAGCCCTGGTATATAAAACTCCTTTTTAAAAAACACAAGTAGTTAGAACAAATGACAACTTGCAAGTTAACTACCCTATCAAAAGAGCAAACAAAACCCCCCAGCAAGACCAAAGCCTTTTGAAATACACATACATGAAAATTTTAAAAGAACATAGCTATCTTTTCTGTATCATCTGAGAAACAGTTCTTGTTCCTACCTGTAAAATTGTGCCTTTCGTAAAATTCCCTGGACAGTAACCCCTCAAGCAGCCTCTTACTACAAGGACTGGGTATGAGAAGTGAGTTACGACTGTTTTTTTTCTTTGAGATGCATGCATTAAGCAGTGCTGATGAATTGTAATAATACACATACACCAGGCAAATACTGGAAGATGCTATTAAAACATCGTAAAATAAAAATTCTAGATATTCCAGCCAATTCCTTCACATTAGAAGATACAGACTTAACACCACACTCAGCTGTGTAACTAGACAAAGCATCCTGTAAGCCTAACATTAGAACCTATGTGTTTCAAAAAAAGAAAGTACAGAAAGTTCTAGTCAAAGAGCTCTTAGTGTCCCCTGTTACCAAAGTTTGAGGAGCTTGCTGCAACAAGCGCATAAACAGAAGTCAAGAGGTCAGGTAGAAGTTCTTATGTTAAAAGCATAACTCCAAATTTGAACACAGTTGCCTCAATCAAGTTCCAATTTACACCAGATAATTCACAAAGCAGGAAATTGGCGTCTGAGGCTTTCTAGAAAGTTAAAAATGTAGATCTTTCAAAAAAGTGTTCAACAAAAACTGTAATACCATTGGATATAGAGTCACTTCTGGGAATTAAAACCGTGAGTATGCTGTTCTTTGCTGTTGCTGCTGTGATGGCGGCTGTCCTTGCTGCTGCTGAAGACGAACCTGTTGGGAGTATGGATCCTCAAGAGATTTAACGAAAATAGTTGTTTTAGGCCCAGTTTTCCAGACAATACCATTTGAATCTATTACAGAGGACTCTACTGTGATGTTGTGGGTGCCAAGTACCACAAAGTTTAATAGAAACTGAGTGCTGAAGTAGTCGTTGTGTGGTTCCACCCTCTGCTCCATTTCATTGGTCATGTTGTCAATAGGAATCTGAGAACACATGGAAGGTTAAAATGCCATTTTTTTTATAAACGGTTAAAATAAGTTTTCTGCTCTCCATTTGAAGGAGAAAAAAAAAGAAAAATCTTTGTCCTCAAGTTTCCTGAACTAAGGTA
Source organism: Phaenicophaeus curvirostris (assembly GCF_032191515.1). Lineage (NCBI taxonomy): Eukaryota > Metazoa > Chordata > Aves > Cuculiformes > Cuculidae > Phaenicophaeus > Phaenicophaeus curvirostris. The sequence continues at coordinate 90,621,624 of NC_091393.1, read as the reverse complement.
TCTGCCTGTTTGAGCCTGCTTGACATACTTTTTCATCAATGAACGAGTTATTTTTATATCTATTAACAGAAGTAAGGTAGGTAACAAGTCTTTCTCCCCGAGGCTCTAGTTTTCCACAGAGTAATAAGAGTCAGGCAAACATTGCACACTTCCTAGTCAGGTTCTTTTAGAAGCAATTGACTTTTTTCCCTTCTTCCCCTCCCCAGTTTAAAAAAAAAAAGCACCCAAATGACAAAATAAAAAAAACCCAACCAAAACCAACCCCCAAACCCACCAAAACAGGCCTTTCACTAAATGTCATATGTTATCAGAGTCTGAACTTCAGACATGCAATCTTTGATAAAACTGTTGACTTGAATTTAGAGTGTATTTCCCTCAGGGACTATTCAATTTGGACAGCCAGGCCTCCTGATTTCCATAAAAAAAACAAGCCGCCCTTAAAATGAGGATAAAGAATTTCTAGAGACTATGTGGCCGTAAATAATCAACTCCTGCCTTTTTACACCTCTGTAGGGTTTTGTACAATATATACCTAGGTTGAATTTTCCTGATCTCAAGCAGATTCCTAATGCCTTGTTCTGAACATCACAAAGCCTCTTTTGTTTGGAAAGAAAAGCAGTAACAAAAAAGTATCAGCATACCACAGACTTAAAAATCCTAGATCCCTTCCATGCACTGTGCCTGGCTCTGACCAGTGCTTGAATGTCAACTGTCAAGAGTGAGAAGATTACAGAAGAACACGTTCATTTCAAACTGAAAATTCTGCTAACCAGAGCCAAACAAAAGAACAGGAAAACACAGCAAGGAAGCTTAAGACTCCTCCTGTCTCTATTCTATCCATACCTTATAGTCTTGTCCAGATTTGCTCTGTAGCACTGAAGAGACGTTTAGACAGACTGATTGGATCTTACGGAAAAGGCCTGGTTTAGATCCATGCTGAACCACTCCTTCCACCTTTAGGGCCAGTTGTTGATTGTTCTGTACTGCAATAGGTTCTGCTGGGTTCCTTGGAGATGGGGACAGAGCAAGCTGAAACAGAAGAGACCAAAATGTAATTTTGTGCCTCCAGAAACGCAAACAATTCAAGGATGAAACAGAACACCTTACTGAAACATTTCCAAGGAGCATTTGGTAGCAAAACCAGCAAATGGAAACACAGACTTTATATCCAAGACGTGTTACTATCATTATTAATAAATATCATTAGCAACACCAAATGAGGTCTTTATATCAGTTTCCCTAATTGCACTACCTCAAAAGAAGCAGAAAAAAAATCTTCTATAGAATAGCCACAGGTAAGTATACAAGGCTGAACAAAGTAGTAAAATGCAATAAGAGTAAATATTTAAAAAAATATTAAGGCTTTCACTTTTCCCAGAAAAAAGGAGTACTTGAGTAAAAAACAATATAAACATTGAAGGCCACGTGTAGCCATTCTTACTCAGTCAGATGTTAAATATTAGTGTCCTTCAAGACAGTAAACATTGCTTTTTAAGGGAAAAGGAAAATAACACAAATTATAAAAGTTGCCTTCCCAGGACTAGAACACTATTCAGCATTGCAGACTTAGAATCAACAAAAATTCCAGATAGATTTTATCTTTAAGATAAAAAAAACCCTGAATCCTAGTTAAGTCACAGCACAGCAGTTTTTAAAGATCATATGTATATATTATTCAAGTTATCCCTATCAGATAAACACAGATGCTATTTACAGTTAAGTGCCTTCATTAAAAACACTGAAACTTTCTGTCTTGAGTAAATCTTTTCTCATTAATATGAAGAGACTTTTTAGGGTACATTTGAGTAGTACTTACCTTAATACTTGTAGACTGCAGCTTTTGAAAAAAGTACCTCTGAAATGAAAGGGGTACCTTCAACAAAGCAATGACAGCATCGCACAGACAAGCTGTATGCTGTAAGAAACAGAACCAAAACAATTGAGAAAAGAAATATTATTCATAGCATAGGAAAGACATGCACCTGAGGTACTGAAACAGCAATAATTTCCACTAGAAGTCCAGAAATATATTGCTATAGTCAGAAGATAACAGCCACTGCGATGTCAGTGACTACACTCAACCTCTATTTACATTCTGCTTTTTATGAAGAAGGTATTCTGCTCTGGAAAGGACAAGCAGGCCAAGAAAAACAAAAATCCAGATCATCTCCATCCTAACATTAAGAGTCAGCAGAGCAGGATCTGCTTGAAGCACTCATATACAAAAAGCTCACACACAAACTCTCAAATAAATAACAATTCTCCAAGCAAATAAGACTGGCATCTACTGTAACTTAAAGTGGTGCAATAATTCAAGTTCAGTTTGTGAAACAGAAGGCTCCAAGGAGATCTCACAGCAACCTTCCAGTGCCTGAAAGGGGCTACAAGAAAGCTGGGGAGGGACTGTTCACAAAGGCTTGTAGTGATAGGGCAAGGGGCAGTGGGTATAACCTGGAAAGGGGCAGATTTTAATTAGACATAAGGAGGAATTTCTTTATCAGATGAGTGGTGAGGCACTGGCACAGGTTGCCCAGGGAAGCTGTGGCTGCCCCATCCCTGGAGGTGTTCAAGGCCAGGCTGGATGGGGCCTCGGGCAGCCTGGTATACTGGGATGTCCCTGCCCACGGCAGGGGAGTGGAACTTGATGATCTTTAGGGTCCCTTCTAACCCAAACTATTTTATGATTTTGAGTCGCTGGGCTGCACTGGTATGGAGCCTGTGACAAATAAATTCACAGGGCTTATATTTGCTGTATTTTTCACAACTCATTCTTCTTTTCTATTTGGAATTGGTAAGGACCGTTGAATGTAGAAATAAGGCAAATAGATCCCAGTCATGACAAATGTTCCCATGACCTTGTTTCCATCAACATCCGCTTCAGCCTAATGATGCTCACCAACAGTAAAAGCCGAAACCATATCAGTCCTGTAAATGAGTAGGCTACCAGCTCACTGTTTGCATTTGGCACAATTTACACTGTGTTCTCTGATGACCTGCATCGATAAGAGAAACTCTATGCTCACAAAACAACAGCATTAACTGCCAACAGCTCAGTGACCAAAGCTAGGCTACTGCTGGACCCTCCAGTACTATGTGTGGTAAGGGAAGAATTCCTTCATGACAACAGCATGAACAAAGACACTGCACTGCAGTATTTGAATGCAAACATGGAGAGAGATCTGACAAGAGACTTGAAACTACTTTTAGGATCTTTTCAGCATCTACTACATTCTTAGTACCAGAATTTTTAATACGTTACTTTTAATCAGACCGGTAAGATTACAGATGTGTCTTAGCAAAACTCTTCTTGAAGTATTTTTGAAATAGTGACTCTCCATATAGACCATCTGTACTAGTCAGAGGTTATATTATGTTAATTAACCAAGTGTACTCTTTAGTTTCTTGACCACCATAGGTACATCGAGTTGCTGAGTTTTTGGAACCTTTGTGTACAGAACACATTTAAAACTACTACTTGCCAAGTATGACACCGGAGCATACTTCCTGTTCAGGGATTCCACTTCTTCCAGTACATGATTAAATACAGACATCATTCTTCTTTCATATTCACTCTCAACCTGTGCAGTTCCATTCGAGTTATATTCCTGGAAACTAAAAAAATAAAACTTTTCAACACCTTCAACATACTTTCTTCATTGTAATCTGGGAGTCTCACTCCCAAACAGGCCCAACAAGACCATCCTCTGTTACAACTGGAAATTTTGAAATTAATTTCAAATGGTTTACTCTGTTTCTTCATTATTTTTCCACTATAAGACCTGCCCTTTACATTTAAATCCTTTCTTAACTACAGCTTATTCACCACTTTGTCCCCACCCTCTCTCACTTGAAGCAGTTACATGTCTAACACTCAGCGTGCTTAATTCCCCCTAGCTTTTATTAAAGCCTGCAGTGTTTAATTCCCCTGGCTTCTATTTAAGCTTGCAGTGTTTATAATGTTTTTTGAAGTCTCAGAACTCAAGGAACAGCAAAAATACCAGAGTTATGACTAAATCTGGAAGTTCATAATCTCATGCTCTGAATACAATTCCATCTCCTAGACACCCAATGTTTTGAAATACACAGCTTCATAATTTTTACAAGCATGATTAATAAATCTCCTGAGCAATGCTTAGTTCATAATGAGTAGGACAGACACTTAGGATGTTCACTTCTATTTCCAGTTACAAAATCACGCATTTAAAAATAGTTTATCCGCATTATCTTCCATGCAATCACAGCCTGAGAGTTTTAAAGGGTGATCAAATTCATAGGTACTTCAACACAATTTTCTAATCAGTGTAAGTTCACTACTGAAAAAAGAGCCGGAGGTGACGGATTTACATTAGAAGTTTGAACTAATTTAGTGCATATATTTTCAGGACTCTGAATGAAATTAATGTGCACTTACAAGTGCAAACAGTAGGCATAGAAACTACAGAACAACACAAGTTAAACTAGATGGGTAAAGAAGAGTTTACAAGTTTTTTTAGCTTAATGCAAGTCTGTATTTAAGACAAGCCCAATATAGTGCTCTCAAGAGCAAAACCAGTACAAAATATTGAACTTGAAGCACAGTCCCTAGCCTGCCAGTTACAGCACAGCAGCAACAGGTCCTCAAGTCTGCCCAGAGCAGAATTAGAAGGGTCTCCAGAGAAACTTTCTGAAAATTCTTTGAATTCCTAGGATGAAAGCCCCAAGGACTTAGAAGTAAACAGCAAAGAAGTAGAAGGTTAACCATCAAACCTACCTTACTGATTCTGGATCCAAAATCAGAGCTTCTATTGCATGTGAAATCAACAGACAGCTCTGCTGTTGCCTGATATTAATAATGAGATAAGAGACTTATAAAGTTGGCACCTAAACCAAGAAATGCAGTGTATTTACTGGTACTTGTCCTTATATTCCCAGCTTTTGTGAAGAAATCCTACAATCATTACTCCTTTAGTAAACACAGAGCAAGAACTACAAAAATCCCAAATTGTATGCTGTTGCAATTTGTGTGTCATAATTTATTTCTAAAGTAATTCCAAACAATAGTACGGCAATGTTTATTTCCAAATAGGTTTTAAGCAATTGGTGTCCAATTTTTATGTTACTAACTGCTTCCAAATGATTTTGTGCCAGTCCTCAAATAAAAGAGGACTGTTAAGATTCATGCTGTCCACATGAGATAGAAAGTGGACAAATCACAGAATCATAGAATAACCAGCTTGGAAGAGACCCACCGGATCATCGAGTCCAACCATTCCTATCAAACACTAAGCCATGCCCCTCAGCACCTCGTCCACCCGTGCCTTAAACACCTCCAGGGAAGGTGAATCAACCACCTCCCTGGGCAGCCTGTGCCAGTGCCCAATGACCCTTTCTGTGAAAAATTTTTTCCTAATGTCCAGCCTAAATCTCCCCTGGCGGACCTTGAGGCCATTCCCTCTTGTCCTGTCCCCTGTCACTTGGGAGAAGAGGCCAGCAACCTCCTCTCTACAACCTCCTTTCAGGTAGTTGTAGAGAGAGCAATGAGGTCTCCCCTCAGCCTCCTCTTCTCAAGGCTAAACAACCCCAGCTCTCTCAGCCGCTCCTCATAAGACCTGCTCTCCAGCCCCTTCACCAGCTTCATTGCTCAAATTGTAAGATTTTTAAAGGATACAGTTCTACATTTCTTAGAGTTGCAGAGTCTGCATCAAAAGACGACTGATACAGATCTCCATATCGCGTAGCGAGGTTTCGGAATTCCTCCATTGAGTGTTTCATCTACGGAGACAATGTCACTAGTCAAAAAATCAAATCAAAACAGAACACCACACATCCAGAAAACCTCAACATTATAACATACAACACTGGCGAAACAAGACAACATGCTCTGCCAATATATATGCAGTTCTTGCTTCTTCACAATCACCAAAGCGACAGACTATTATTAATGCATTAAACAGATATTTTTCCCATAACACAGCACCAACATGCTCTCCTCAGGTTAAAAAGAAAGCAAAATAAAAAAACCCCAAACCCACCAAACTCACACATCGTATAAGAGTTAATCAAACTGCTTTGTCTTTCAAAGACTACCCACCAACTCCTTACAGACTACATGCATTTTACATGCAGACTGTCTTGGTGTTCTCTACTAGTATCAAGTCAGTTGCCAACACTTGCCAAAAGGAGCTGCAGTATGACCCTAAAGTATATACTCTTCCTTAGTGTAATCTTAGTATCTGAGGTGCTTCAAAACCAGGTCAGAAAGGTCCTGCTGCACGTTTGAGCACACTGAGTGGCTTACTACACGCACATCCTTGGAAACGCAGAGTCTGAATGCATGAGAAACCATTTGTACATGCTCAGCTTCAAAACGCAGCCTGCTACAGGCAAGCATTTCTATAGCTACAGGTGAAAACTGAGGCCCACTATTTAGGGCAATGCTTCACTACCATGTTTCATTTCTTTCAGCAGGTATGTTTGCTGACAAGAAAAAAATCATACCAGAGTCATTGTTATGACTCTGCACAAGAGTGGAACAAGAACACATGCCTGGTTAGAGATACGTCCACACCTCTGGAGATCATTTCCTGACGTCATAGCAATCGTTGTGGCAATAGCTGGTGGTGGACTTGTTTTTAGGCTGTTGCAGGTACAGATAAGTTGAGAAAAAGCTTGCAGAAGGTCAATCCTGAGTTTCACAAATCCACACTGAAAGCTCAGAGGATTAAGTGGCGTACTAGCAGCCTGAAACACAGGAACAGGAATGTTGGCAATCTAGGTCAAAAGCAAACATGATAAAATAACTTTGCCATGTCACTGAACTGCCTCATCAGACAAATGAATTCTTAGTTCAATTCTAACAACTGCTTTTTCAAAACTACGCTTAACAGGTTTGTTTAATTGAAACCAGACTGAATATAAACAACACAGAAGTTAGGTAATTACTAAGCTGTATTTTAAACACACCACCCTTGTAACAAATGTGACTTAAGCTCTTCCAACACTATTAGGGGACCTATTTCACTTTTTCCCAGGGCCAAGCCATTAGACTTCAAATGTCATTAGTCCAGACAGTTCTTGCCATAAAAGAAAGCACATTGAATTGGAAGGCAAACAGAAACACAAGGGACCAAAAGAGTGATTCTTTGCATTGGCCAGAAGAGAAAGAAGTGGCTACAGTTACCTGCAGCAAGAAGAGGGAGTGATAAACTTTGATTTTTTTAGAGCTGCAAAATGGAAGGGAACAGAATGAATGCATTCAATCAGAGACACAATTCAGCGACAACTGCGAACAGTAAATAACAGAACTCCAGGAGAGCAGACATGCTGCTATTATTTAGAAAATAAGTTTCTGTGAAACTTTGCTCTTTAAGAGCTTATCTGACTTGCAGAGGCAACCGTGCCAGCTTAGGACACCCTGGAGGGTACTCAAGATTTGATAATAGTTAACCCAAAAATCCACTACTCATTTTTCTTTTACCGTTGGTTTTTTTACTGTTGGATTTATACTTTTTCCTTGGGGGCTGGGGCGGAGGGGCGCGTTGGGGAGCCATCCACAAAGCAAAGCATTGGAACCTTTTCTTACTCAAAGAATAGACGTATGTTAAATTCACACACATCTTCCCCAGTGCTTCGTATTCCTCAACAGAAAAGGTCACCTCTGGAAGCAAGAAGTCATAACCCATCCCAAAACCTTACTAAGAACCATTTCTTTGCTGGCAGTAAAGCAGCAAACCAGTTTCTCACAAGACATCATGTAATCTGAGAAATGGCTCACTACTGACCAAAATGAGAAAATATCAGCCAACTGCAACCACTTTAAACTATTGAGCTAGATTTCAACCAACAAAATAAGACTATTTAATCGCTTGAGCCATTCTGCCCCTCTTATCTACAACTTTGCCTTCCCTTCTCCAAAGGCATAAAAGAAGTCCCTTTTGAATGGAAATTGTTCAGTTTATTCTGCAATGGTGGTTTCAGAAAACCCTCTGTGGAAGAGATCTCATTGCACTGTAATTGCTCTACAGAGACTACATGCTTTTATAGTGAGTAAAGTACCAGTACTTCTATCAGAAAATCCAGACAATTTTAGTAGCACAAATTGGACTTGATTCTTGTAAATGGAAATACAAGCTTGTCTCATTAATACTGCAATTTGCTGCCCATATAGCCAAGGGCAATGAGTTACAAATCTTTTTTTAAAACAACAGAAAGAGTTCTCTGGCTCAGTCAAGTTCTTCAAACACCACCACATGTTATCAACGTATCTGGAGTCAGTGCCACTCAGTCAATGGTTCCATTAGTGCTTTGCTCAAGTTCTGTAGCTTCTCTAGATTATCAGCAGTGAAGGTTTAGTACAATGCTTCCCATGAAACGCATGTTCTGTGCCAGAAAGAGCAGATCCTATTCAGAATCTTTGCTAACTGAACAAGCAAGTACAAGCAAGACAGATGGGGATGGGGGCAGATACACGCTACACCAAGTCACTGCTCTCTGCTACCATCCGTGAAGTAATGGGACTTTCTTCCTCAAGTGGACTGACTCACATGGAAGAACATTTTGCATACAGCAATGAAGACAGACAGTTGCACGTATATCTAAATGGAATTGAGAAATCTTCTGACAAGATCAAACTGACTGAATATTTCACCATCGCTAAACTGGGCTGACTGAACATCCGCAGATTTACTGGCACAGTGTCTTCCAGCTACAAAGCGGACAGCCATGCAGGGTTCATCAGACAGCAAAAGTCTTTAGCAGTAAGACTATCGTGCACTTTATGGCACTTGGTTCCCTTCTGAGATGCTAAATTCTGTAGATGCAAGCAGCACGTGGCTTCTTTTACATCTGACATGTTCAAGCATGGTTAGGAATTTGTCTAGAGCAATGCAGTAAGTTAGCAATAGTCAGCAATAAAACACAATTTCCTCTTCTGTAGCTTTCTGAAACCTGTACATATTCCTCTGGACCACAAGGAAGTGCTTTTCTGAGTGCAAAACCTATATGTAACACAGAGGAAGTGAAGTCAGCAGTAGAGATGGAAAGGAACCCTTCAACAGAAAAAATAAAATGAGACTCTAGGGAAAGATTAATTAAATTACTGAATCACAGAATGATCTAATTAAGGAAATTATTTTCTTGCCTGTATTAAATATTAATATATAATTAGATGAGGTGTCCCCCTCCCCAGTGTCTTCAAGATGTTAGAGAAATCTTGAATTAAAAGCCTTATTTGCTTAGCCAACAAGTTAAAGACAAATACTTCAGGAGCTGTGGAACTTTCCTTCACAGGACAAAGGCATAAAATTAGTATCTTTCCTGCTTATCCAAGGACAGACTATTAATAAACAGCAATATCTGAACTTTCTTAAACACTAATATCTAAATTATCACGACACTGACAGTTCCATTAACAGAAAAAGAAAAAAAAAAAAAGCAGTTTCATTCAAGACATACAGAAAACTGTATGTAAAGACTTCTTTATGGAATCCAAGACATGAAAGAAAGTACTGTGTATTTCATCTTTTGTTAAGGAGCAACTCCACAATAAGAGCTGATGGTCTATATATATTAATGCTTTTTTTTGTTTAAATTCGCAGCCATCACACACAGAGCTTCTTGCTGTTTTAACCACTTCAGAGAAGCAGAAAGCATTTGCATAAAAGCAGGATGACCATCTGAATTCTGCTGATCCGGTAAGATTGAATTGTCCTTCCTCTTCTTACTAAATTGCCTTGCTGCCTTGTTGTTAGGATTCCATAAGATCACATCGTCAAATACAAAGTAACACAAACTCAGCAGGAGGGAGGAAGACAATGAAATCCTTCTCCATATCTGAGAAGATAGCAGCTAGTTTAGACAAATTCCCAGGCGTGGCTATTATGACAGCATTTGTCCAGCCAAGGCAAGGAGTGGAAACTAAGTACTGTAATTTTTAAAAAGATCTGTCATATATCATATAATTTGATCAAGACAGGAAGGCAGAAGAGAAGAGAAGAAAAGAAGGAGAGAAGAAAAGAGAAATCTGGCTAACCATACTTAGCTGAGCTACACGATCTTCTCTCTGAAGATGCAGTGTGTTACAACTGTCGCCTTCCCTGCAGCCCTCTCAAAAAAGAACCTGGCAGACACCAGACATTTTTAAAAACCTCTTAGAGTTTTAAGAACAGAAACTAAACAGACCTGTTGCAGTATACAAACACCATCGCTAAAAGCAGACGATCCATGCTCACCGTCAGTGATGCTATTCCTTTGTGATAGGATTTTAAAGCTTCAGCAATGCAAGAAAGCGCTGAGCTGTAGTTGTCCTCTTGCAAACCTGCCAGACACTGTTCTGCATGGGAGAACTCCTTCAAACTGTTCAGCCAGAAGTAGAAGTGTTCTGAAGCCACTTGAGTCAGCAGGCTTTGATACAGTTCTCTGGCCATGTCATGGTTGCCCTGTAACGACAAGAATGTTTCTAAGAGGGGACATGAAAGAAGGCTGCATCTCTCTATAGAATAAATACAAATTAGATAAGTAACATATCCAGACCTACTCTTCCTTTGAAAACAGAAATAGTGAAACTTCTTCCAGTTATTTGATCATGACAATCCTAACAACAAATAAAAGCACAAGTACTTTTTTATAGAACTATCAGCCTGTATAAAGTACAGTACTCATTTACACAAGATAATTAGACAAGATGAGAAACAACTATGAAAATTTACATTTACCCCAGCATCTCATACTGGGTTTTCTACATAATTCTAACCTCAGCTGTGACCACTGAAGGGAAAAGAGAAATAGTATCTTTTTCTTCCTTTCTTTGCATTGAAGAAAGAGAAGCTCACATAAGGATGGTCTACGTCACCTTCTAAAGAACAGCTACACAATGCAGTTCCAGAAAGTATCAGGTCATTACTTCCTTCCTTATCAAATACTTTAGGAAGACTAGTGAAAAATCATCCTGATGGGATGACTGCCCTAAACGGAATATATCTGTGTCTGCATTCCAGGGAATTCAGAGGACAAATTACATTTTTTGCCTCCCATTCATTTCTTCCTCCCAAGTTCTAAAGTTTTCCTTACTTTCTTTTTCCAGTTCAAAGAAATCCCTAGCATTCTTCTAACAACATCAAACCATTTTCCTGCAGGTATTTTCACGTACCATTCTTGAAGCCTGCCTGGCTATCCTGTAGGCTGTCCATCCATTGGAGGCATTCTCAAGCTGCTGTTTGATAACCGTTTTGATTTCTGAAGACAAAGCTTTCTGACTGGAAACAAATATCACTGTCGCAAGAGAAACCTAATGAAGAGTTCAAGGGTGAGGAAGGTTATATTTCAGAAACAAAAAAAATTATGACTTCTGTTTCTTACACTACCAGAAATAATCTGCTTGACTTTGGACTCAAAACTACATAGAAAGTTAGAAATACATCTTAACTGAAGGACTTTTCTCAGTCATATATCCTTTAAGTAGCTATGGCAACCCAAGTATTTCTTGTAGATTAAAGTCACTTTCATTTAAGAATGAATCTTTACTGTGGCTTTTAACAGGAATCTCAAATGTTCCATATGAATTTAACAGGAAGACTGTCAGTTCTTTCTCAAAATTCAAATTCTTTTCCAAACAGATGTGATAAAAGCATTTTTTTCTCTTACAGTATATCACAAGTCGTGTGCGTAAGAGTACCATCCATATATTAGGCTAACTGCCTTTTTGTTTTTCTCTAAGCATTATTTTACAGATGCTCCAATAATTTCAGTGGCTGGGTTTGTCTAAGCAGTGCCACCTGCTGGAAAATCTAATGGAACACATTGCACAGTTCAGCTCCAACCACAAGGTATGATTTCAATATCGAACGTTGACATTTGCAGACAAAAGTTAAAGCAAAACTGGTATATCAATTTGGACATAGAAAACAGCTTAGCTGCCTTTTTAAATAAAATCTATCTTTAGTAGTTTACATAGACTTTATCCATCAAGGGCTATTCATCAGAAGGGGGTCTTACCAAGAGTTCCTGTTTTTTATCTGTGGTAGATCGTCCAATTAATTTATAGAGGTCCATCAGGTCTCCTAGCATCCCATCTGCTAAGACAGGCAGCTGCATGGCAATAGCTGCTAAGCAGTGGCACATGAGAATCCTGGCAGCATCCTGGGCGCTGTGTAACTGCGTCAGCAGGGATTCAACCACTGACTGGCTCAGGTGAGGACGGCACTTGACCAGCTTTACCATACAAGTTAATGTGATCTGCAATTCACACAATCAACAGGTAAAACAAACGCAATGTCTACTTAAAAAGGCAGACACACTTAACTGCGAGCACGACTGTAGAAATATAGAAGACCTGGTGTTTTCAGAACCACGTAGTCTACAACAGATGAGATTTTTCTAGAGGCCAAGACTCTGACCCTGAGCTCACAGCACAAAAACATATCATAAATTAAAAAAATTATAATAATTTTACTCATACCACCAGCCTGCACAGATAAATAACTAGATAAAATTACTGGTAGCAGCTTATAAAGTGGGAAAATAAAAATAGTAGTTTATAAAGCATTGTACATTGCATCCCCATCTCTAAAAAGCAAGTTCTGTCCAAGATTCTCTTCATCCTCCAGAGACATCCTCATCCTATGTTCAAGTTTGTTTTGTTACGGCTGTTCTTATGAGAAGCACTTTTTCCCCCCTACAGCAATCAACCTACTCCAGAGCCAAGAGGAGCTGCACTATAGTTGTGCTCCATTTCTTTACTGCTCTAAACTCTGATTACAACCAAAACATAGAAAATCTTTGTTTCCTTCCAGTACATTATGCTTCCACCAGAAAGGATCTGGTGCACAGTAGCCTTTCTGTTACACAAGCTATTACTATAGCTTACAGCTGTGCTATGGGAAGACAAGAATACTGTCACCTTTAAGGTTGCCTGAGCTCCTGGACTGTCATCTTGACTACAAAGAACAAGAAGAGCTTCTAAGCCAAAAACTGCATCTTGCTCCAAAGGCAAAAGATCTAAGAAAAGAAAAACAGAGGAAGTTAGTTCCCTGTTACATTATCTGCCCATAACTGGTCAGAAAATAACTGGTGTACACCATGCATAACTGGTGTAATTCTTGCACTGGTGCTATCGTCATGACAGGAAAAAAAAAATCTTCCTAATACTTCTACCTTCCCTTATTTTGAGCACAAAAAACTCTGCTGTTCCACATCTCTGGTAACTATTCAACAGTCACACCCACTGTGACATCTGTAGAGTGTGCATAAATCTCTAGACTAAGACTTCTAAACACCTCGTTTTTCTTTTGAAAGAGACCGTGCAAAGAGTTTTCAAAGGTTGACAAACAACTCACTAGTTTTACAGCAAAGGCGAGACAAGCATTTATTTAGCACTAATTCTACTGTGCCCAGGAATTTTCTCTAAATTAGACAAAGACAGTATCTTCCCAACCATCCATAAAGTCATATAGAATATTTTCTACTGGATCATAGCCCTCATTCTCCCTAACCAGCATGAAGGATCAAACAGATTGACAGACAGGTTCACAGTAAAGAACAATTAATACATGTTAAGTGCATCAACCTGACTGTAAACAGACAGCATTGTAAGCATTGTCCTCGCTTTCATTTACCTTTTTCCTGACAAGAGGCTGATATATTAGTCAGAATTCTCACACCATGAGCTGCAATGCCACGGTTATTATGGTAACAGCACTCCTGTGCTAGTTTTACTAAATCAAGTGATCTTGCAGTTGTAGCTGCTGTTCCTAAATAAAAACAAGGCAAACAGGATATAAAGCAGCACAGTCCATAACTACACCACAGGTCTTTTCAGGTAGATTTCTGCAAAAAACTATACTTAGGATCAATTTCTTTTCATATGTGTAAAGAATAGGATGAAAACATATCTTTATCTCTCCACCTACACACACAGAGGCTCTCGCTCCATTCCTGAACATTATACAAGCCAGACATACATGAGAGAGAATGTTCAGGTCTAAAAGCTCATCTTTCATGGACTCAGAAATATTGCCTTAAGGAATATTATATCTGATTTAAAAAGCTAGTGAGCATATTAATTATTAAGACATGCCAGAATGACTGAGGAGAATGTACTGTTTTTCTCCATTTCTGCAGCCCATGTAGTTGGGCTCTTAACATCCATTAGGGTGGCCTGGCTTTCAGGAAGGAAAAAAAGAAAATAGTGTGATCACCATTTTAAGAACAAGACATCTTGAATCACTTTAAAATGTCTACTCTGTTTCTCCAGAACATAGTTACAAGGCAGAAAGGTTCACCTGGTACTGAAGCAGGTCATTCCTACGAGGGTGGGGCAGCTTCACTGTGCCAGGGTAATGTGTCAGCCCACTCTCGCACCATTAAGTCCCTATGCTACTCAAAACTATGCAAATCCACGTTTTCAAAGCACCTTAAGCAGAAAGCAGGCCACGTCAGCCATCTGAGGTGTTACATCTCTTCATTTTACGAAGAGAAGTTGAAGACCCAAAGATAAAAACCCTTTCATACAGCATATTACCCACAGAATTCAGAACAAAATCTTGGACCTTGATTATTCATGGGTATACAATATCTCATTTTAAATTTAAACACAATGAACACAGTCTGACTCTCAGCTAGTGTTCTGAAGTTCAAAAACAGTTTAAGAAAATGCTACAAAGTGTTTACATCAAACCATTTATCAGTAGATAGCCAACCCATTAACAATGCCACAGATAGTAATCTAATCTAGTTCTCTTACCTGGAGCGCTACTGAAGTACTGCTTAATGGCAATGGTCCCAGATAACGTGGAAAGAACAGATAACATGCCCAGTTTCAAGCTGTCATAAGGAGTGTGAAGAGCAGATTCACAGAGTGCCTAAAGATCAGCAGGAGAAAAGACAGAGAGGGGAGTCCCATCAGCTATCAGAATTAAATGTTTAGTTGCGCTTGCCTATGAAAAGTTTTGAAAAGTTTGGATGTCATTATCTGAAGTATCTGCTTTAGTAGACCAAGGACACGGCTTGCAGAAAAGTGGCACTGGGTCTCATGTGCTAGGAAACATCAATTAAGTTAATTATTAATTAAAAATCTGTGGCAAAAAATATTAACAAGTCTCATTGATCAAATACTGCAAAAGATTAAGACAGTTCTCCAGTCTCGAAGATTAAGCCTTATCACAACTAGACTGGCATAATTCTTAAAACACACCTTATTCTCAGATTCATTACACATACACTGACCACAATCTAGTCTTTCACTGGTTTTGGAGGTTTTTTTAGTCAATATAAGAGAAAACAATATGAGACACAAATGGAAAACATAGGTATAGTCTGCCTCAGAATGCCAGAGTTGAATGGTAACACCCAGAAAGTGAATAAAGAAAAAGTACAGCATAGAATTAGTTCCAGGAAACAAATGAAACCCTTGAATACTGTTCTTACCAGGCATTCACATGTTCTTGATTGATGCAAGGGTTAAATTCTAAATAAATTTGTATCAATGCAGTATTTTGCTAATCCACTGAATAGTATGGCAACAACAGACAGAAGCAACAACAATGATTAGGGCTGAAAATTACTCTTGATGTCTACCAAGACACTGATGTTCTATTCCAGCACTATTAGATCACCACTCACAGAGTATATTTGAAACAGTAACTCTGAAAAATGCCAGGAGCATGGGAGAATCAGCAGGATGGATCACAGACCGCTTGTTAACTTTGCAGTCAGCAGGAGCACTGCTCTAAGCATCAACAGCTCCTAAAGCTGATGTCTAGGAATCAGTGAAGTCACCACAATTCAAAGACCAATCCTTCTATCTGACCCACACAGACAGACCCAAAATGCTGAAGAACTTAACACTGCTGAGACTTTCGCTGATAAAAAGATACAAGAAGCAAGTTTTGGCGTGAGAAAAGGAGGGTCTGTTCCAATCCCTGTTGTATAAACATTACAAAGTCATTTAAAAATATCTGGAAAAAAATTGTCCAACTCAAAATGTTGACTTTATATTTCAGAAGTTAGAAAAACTCCCATTACTTCTGCATGCCATTCAGCAAACAACAACAAGCTTCAATCAGTTTTGTCCTAATCCGGTCACAAGTTTAGTTCCAACATCAATGGAACTTTTGCTTATGCATTTCAACGATCCGGATACCTACTTAAAGAAACTACATAACGATGAAAGCCATTTTATCAATGCCTCTCACATGTACTGAGATAACTACCAACCAGGAATAATGGTATAGAGTAGCATTTTGACCGCAAAGAATCCATAAACAATTAAAGCAGGTCCTTAAAATTTCTAAAAGGAAATAAATTTCTGGTATTAATCCATTATAAGGAACAAAGCAGCTCACTAGAACAAAAATCTCCGCACACTCCAAATGATCTTATCTAAGAACTGGGGACAAAGCAAAACATGCTTTATTTCCAAGTGATTTTTCCTCCTAGCTGCCTTGTGCTTCAAAAGCACGTAGCAAAAATAGCTTCCAAGAGTTGCAAAAACAAAGAAAAGTAGAGCTATAAAACCATGCCATTAAGTTCTTGAAATATTTACTTTCCCATTAATCTTACCTGAAGGTATTTTCTATAGTCATTTCTACCAGAAAAGTGAAACACAAGAACAAAAAATGTTCATATGCGACTGAAATACAGTAGCAATACTATCTACGATATAAAGCTGTTTCCCCAAGTAACACAGATGCACTATAAACACCCTCTAGGGTCTCACTCATAAAACAGGAGTCACAAGGACGCTACCAAAAAAATAAGCTATTAATCTTAAGAAATGAAGTAAAAATTGCACTTGTCCTCTCAAGTAAACCTTGCCGGATGACAAGCTTTGACAAATCCTAGAGAGACTCTGTTACATTAATACATACTCAGTATTAATGTAAATATTCAGCTCTCACATCTATCATCTTAGATGAGTTTGTCAGGTGGAAAAGTTATTTCCTTCTTGTAAAAAAGTCTACTACATGACACATGCTTTTCCTCAGTTATAATACTTCAACTTCTAGCACGTGAAGGGGGCCTTCCAGTACCTGAAGGGGCTACAAGAAAGCTGGGAAGGGACTGTTCACAAAGGCTTGTAGTGATAGGACTAGGGGCAATGGGTATAAACTGGAGAAGGGCAGATTTAGACTAGACATAAGGAGGAATTTCTTCACCATGAGGGTGGTGAGGCACTGGCACAGGTTGCCCAGGGAGACTGTGAATGCTCCATCCCTGGAGATGTTCAAGGTCAGGCTGGATGGGGCCTTGGGCAGCCTGATCTAGCGGGATGTTTCTGCCCATGGCAGGGGGGTTGGAACTGGATGATCTCTAAGGTCCCTTCCAACCCAAACTATTCTATGATTCTCTGAACTTTGATCCTTATAGGTTAACTTACCCAATTCAATATATTCTATGATTGTATGAACTGTTCATTAACATTTGGCTACTCCACTTGGCAGAATAACCTAACTTAAGGATATGGAGATCTATGTTCTTCATTCTTTTACCTCCCAAACAGCTTTTGTGGAAAGAACTCTACAACTAATTGCAAAGTTTCGTACTGAGCTTTAGTTTAAAAAAGTATAAACCTGAATATTTTCTCTGCTCCATGTATGTGGTGTCTTGTTGGCCAACAGCTTTAAATCTTGGATTGCAAGCCTCTTCACAGCCTTCCTGGGGTCATTCTTCAAGTACTGCAACAAAAGCTGGATCTGGAAAGTAAATTCATCATTTGAGAAAGAAATGTTACTAAAAGGAGGTCTTTTCAATAGTACTTGTGAAGAAATGCCAAGCATACTGATCCAAAAATTAACTTGCCTTATCCCTGATTTACTCTCCACATGGAAAAGCCCCTAAAAGCCCCTACTTGGGCTGTGATACCATGGCAAGCTAGAACAGTCTGACAGCTGGTTTCGACCATCCTGCTCTCCTCATTCAAGCACCCTTTCTCTACATCACCCTGCATACCTGAGAAGCCTTGAGACCTGTTTCAACACTCTCAGAAATTCAGTAAAAGAGAAGCTCAACAAACTCGCTGAGAAGCTCAGTAAACTTCATTGTACTGTTGTGACTATGTGACTAGCAAGCATTCTGCGCATTTGATGCTAATTCAGGTGCCTGTATGATAGGCAGTTAACAGACAGCAATACAGACCTTGGAGGTCTCAACAGCTGCCAAAACCAGCCCCAAAACCCCAACCGATACCAACCCCTACTCACCCCCTCTGAAGCAATTATCTCAAATGAAGTGACACTTAACTGCTTGTCCTTTACTGTGTTCATTTCATGCAAATTTACAAAGACGTAATAACCAGCACATGAAAAAGCATGAACATGCCAGCCATGGTTTTGCTCTCCATCCCCACCCTGGCTACATCACTTTTAAAAGCCCTATTGGCTGTTGTGTTGGAAAATTACAGCCTAAATCACCATGCTCACAGCCATTAAAAAAAAAAAAAAAAAAAAGAACATAAAGTGTTCTAATGTCATTTCAGTTGGATTAGATTCATTATTATCAAAACCATCCTCTGAAATACAGAAATAGCCCATACCAAGAGACAGATCAATGCTATTAGCTTAACAGTACCAGACACCAGCCTTCCATAGCTGTACAGGATTGAAAGAAAGCAAATAGGTTTTTATGACTACTTTACAAGGATTAGTTAGAAGAATCTCAAATGTCACTGTGTTCAGACCTGCTATATAAATCATGTCCACAAAGCACATTACCAGAACTTAAAAGCATTGTATTCTTCCATGTCTGCTTTCCCATAACTTGGTTTTTAGTCTTCAATTATAGTAACAAATTCAAATTTCTTGAAGTTCTTCAAGAAAACACATTTTTAAATGCACTCTATGCTATTGAAATATTCATTTGCTTGCATGCAAGGCATGCAAAAGGTACATCCACGACCCAAGAGGACATACAGCAGCAAAAAGTGAAAACTGGGTTCTACAGGTAAGATGAAGTGTTCTCAAAAAAAGTCAGGGTTTACGTTTTCCTGAATGCTGATTCCTGTGGATTCCTGTGTTTAACGTGGTTACCTGGAAATGGGACCAAGGAAGGCAAACTATAAAAGCACAGTTTTCAGGGTACCCTTTCGGCATAGCACACAGGAGCAACTATGAGGAATGGCTGAGAGAGCTGGGGTTGTTTAGCCTGGAGGAGGCTGAGGGGAGACCTCATTGCTTGCTATAACTGCCTGAAAGGAGGTTGTAGAGAGGAGGGTGATGGCCTCTTCTCCCAAGTGACAGGGGACAGGACAAGCGGGAATGGCCTCAAGCTCCGCCAGGGGAGATTTAGGCTGGACATTAGGAAAAAATTTTTCACAGAAAGGGTCATTGGGCACTGGCACAGGCTGCCCAGGGAGGTGGTGGATTCACCTTCCCAGGAGGTGTTTAAGGCACAGGTGGACGAGGTGCTAAGGGGCATGGTTTAGTGTTTGATAGGAATGGTTGGACTCGATGATCCGGTGGGTCTCTTCCAACCTGGTTATTCTATGATTCTATGATCTTAGCATATGCATCGCGATTTATTTTCAGCAACAGCTAGAATCTGAGCTTTTTTCAAATGTACTGAGCACTTGAAGTTTAAAGAAAAAAATAGGAAGAATTACCTGCTTAGGAATGTCAACCAAAGAAGAAGCAGCAAGCAGAGTAAAGGTGTGCAGAGTGACAATGACCATCTTGGTAGAGGGATAGGAAGTTACCAGCTGCTGAAGCAGCTGCCGGGAGCTGGAGGCCAGGCTAGCATCGTGATGCATGTGCTGTAGAATAGGGATCAACTTCAATTTCAAGTCCACAGGTGTGGCCAAACCTGCAACAAGGAAGAGAAACACAGGCAAGTACGTTAGTCCTTTGTACTGGCTTTTGGCAGTACACACAATGTGTCTGCTCAACGCAGACCATGCATTAGCTTTATCTACTAGCTAACAGCAGTACCAAGCGCTTTTGTGGTTCAAAGAAGTTTCCCCTTGCTTCTTTATAGGTAACACGTATTAATTAATCTGAAGCAACTTGTGACAGTCTTTGTAAGATTATTCATTGTATTATAGATGAGCTTTTCCTCTTTACTAAACAGTCGTTTTGAGAACTCAGATTTAAAGAGGACACAAGAGTGAGACATTAGATGGCTGGTTGGCTAATTTAATTTAAAAACTGCAATCATTTGATAAGGACAACAACATTCTGTTATCCAATATTTACATATGGATAATAAAGAATTCTCAAGAGGAACTGAGCTTTTCCCTTTTATCATTGAATACACGTACGTACCTTGAATCATCTCACTGATTTTATTACAGATTCCAACAGCAAAATCCCTATAGAGAAAAGACAAAGTAGCAGGTGAAATTAAAAAAAAAAATTAAATAAAATAATTAACCACTAAGCATTGTGTTTTAACAATAAAAGTTTTCACAAAAGAGTGCTTGCCAAGACCTAAGCAGTTTCAGAACCGCTACATGTATGCACAATCAAATGGTAAAATGGAAGCTTTCCAGTATGTGTCAGTGACAAGCAACACTACATTTTGTTACCTAATATAATTTCTGTAAAATAATCTATGATCAATGCTGCTATTACACTTTGCATTCCCATATTTCTGAGCTTTCCTTACTATTCTAGGAAAAAAAAAATTGGTTAAACTTGTATTCAGATGTCTTTACAACATTGTAATTGTACATAAATGTTTTACTATAAATGACATGGTTAGCACTGCAGAAGGAAATATTAAGGCTTGTGAATGCCAGTGTCAATGGAGTTTCCACTCTCTGTAATACGAAAAACTGAAAAAAATTTCATCTTACTTTGATTGTGCAGAAAAGTTGGCAGCAGCAAATATAGCAGCTTCAACTTCCACATTATCATGGGAATCCAAACTCTGACGAATACTGTGATGTGCATTTTTCCTTTCTGGAATAATAGACGCCATGCTGCCCAACATCCTACAGAAATAAAGCACAGCAGAATGAGGAAGAGCAATGACTATAAAGAAACACAAGATGAAACCACATAGAAATATAAAAAGGACTGGCTAAACCACTATTTTTATATAAATATGAGCTCTTTCATGTCTACTACAGAAACAAGTGCTAAATATAAACAAAAGCTAACACATATTGTTACATGGGTTATGTCAGAGGTTTAATGACAAATCAATTACATTTTCATACTTTTTAGCTTGAAATGGGCATTGTGAAAATCTTAGCAAGATTTGTTAAAAAATTAAGAGTGCACTAAGGCACTGGGAACCAGTATATTTAAGATGCTTTTACATTCAAGCTCAGCTTACCAATACAACAGATTTAATGCTAAAATGTACGTATGGCTGTCTTCAGACACACATGAAGTACGCATCATAAAATATAAATTCAGAAAACTGGTAGTCTGGGGGGATAAAAAAACTGTTTTCACACTTTCTCTCCCTCCCTCTTCCCAATTAAGACTGCAGAAGTAAATAAGTGACAGGGTGTTTGAACAGTCATGAATTTTAACCACGTGCCAAGAAAGAGAAGTTTCTAGAGTGCTATCGTGATCAAGTAAACAAATACCTGACTTTCATCATTTGTTTCTAAGATTTTTGACTGATGTGAAATAAGGTTATTACTGGGAATAGTGCAATATCTTTTGTGTAACTGCAAAAAAGGAGCAAATTGATCTACACCTTTGCTAATAACATCTCAAAGCAACTTCCTGACATATTCAGTATAATCCAATCAAAAGAAGAATGAATGCAAGATTTGCACTGATTGTTACTTTAGCAAGAGTTCTATGCAAATATTTACACACAATTATTCAGCAATAAAATTTGACAATGTTCTGCTTTTCTTTACTGACACTACTTAAGGAGGACAAAAGCAATTCAACTGCAGGTTTTATTCTGAAACTAGATTAAACCAACAGTCATTTTAACCTTTCACTTTATGCGTCATGTGAACTGATTGGTAATTTAAGTATTTTTCAAACTAAGCAGATTCCTGAGACTTCTAATAAAAACAGCCCTCAAAACCTTTCAACAGCTGTAGCCTTATGATAGAATACTGAAGTGAAACAAGAAAGAATACAAGAAAACATACAGATACACTGTATTTACAGATATCTGAGACATCAGAGCATGAAAGCATAATCTCAAATAAAAATATCAAGGGAAGAAAGGAATGGATAAATGAGGCAATCAAACAACACCTTGTTAATGATTCCTATCTTTCAACAGTGAAATCATTAACAGTTCTAGATGAATACAATAAAAGAATACATAGGGAGAAAGAGTGGTATCTTCGCATTTTATATAACTTGCATGGGAGCTGGAAGATGCAGTTAAGATGATCGTACAGATAAGATGACCATGTTGGACAGAGTTGGAGATAGCGGCATTTAAGAGCGCTTAATTCCCCTCCCACCCCTATCTGACTCCCAGGAAGTCCAAAACAATCAACAACGCAGTGGCACTTCCTTAGAAGTTATTGATGAGGGAACAACCAGGCAGAAAACAGAGAACAGGTGCAAGCATAAGAAGGTTCACATAAAGAAGTACTGCTTACAAGTTAACAAAAAATTATTTTGACGTGTAAGGAAGCACCTTCCTTTTGGTCCTGGTCTAAATATATCATAGATAACATATGATAGATTGCTTATAGCTATTATCTCATCTCAAATGCAACATTTAATTTTTCTCTCGAGTACACAAAATTTCAATGCTGCAAATTCTGTTTTGCCCAGAGCCATCACAAAATTCTCACCATCATAAATCTGAACCTCATGAGGTTCAACAAGGCTAAGTGCAAGGTCCTACACCTGGGTCGAGGCAACCCACAGTTTCAAGGCAGGATGGGGATGATGTGATTGAGAACAGCCCTGCAGAGAAGGACTTGGGGGTTGCTGGTGGATGAGAAGATCAACATGTGCCAGCAATATGCGCTCGCAGACAAGAAGGCCAACTGTATTCTGGGCTAAATCAAAAGAAGTGTGGCCAGCAGGTTGAGGGAGGTGATCCCGCCCCTCTGTTCCTCTCTTGTGAGACCTCATCTGGAGCATTATGTCCAGTTCTGGAATCCTCAACATAAGAAGGATATGGAGCTCTTGGAACGGTCCAGAGGAGGGCTACAAAGATGATCAGGGAGCCGGAGCACCTTCCCTATGAGGACAGGCTGAGAGAGCTGGGGTTGTTCAGCCTGGAGAAGAGAAGGCTCCAAGGAGACCTTACAGTGACCTTCCAGTACCTGAACAGGGCCTACAAGAAAGGTGGGAAGGGACTGTTCACAAAGGCTTGTAGCAATAGGACTAGGGGCAATGCCTGTAAACTGGAGAGGGGCAGATTTAGACTAGACATAAGGAAGAATTTCTTCACGATGAGAGTGATGCGGCACTGGCACAGGTTGCCCAGGGAAGCTGTGGCTGCCCCATCCCTGGAGTTGTTTGAGGCCAGGTTGGATAGGGCCTTGGGCAGCCTGATCTGGTGGGAGGTGTCCCTGCCCATGGCAGGGGGGTTGGAACTGGATGATCTTTAAGGTCCTTTCCAACCCAAACTATTCTATAAATTCTATGATGCTATAAATGGTTAATAACCTTGTTGTTCTGATCACGTATACTTATCACTCACCCCCTTAAAAACAGACACGTTTGCTTTTAAATCTATGAGCAATGTGTAAGATGCTCCCCATATTTCACTCATGGTAGTTGCAGATTTTGTTATTCCAGACTAATAATTAGCCATAGATTTGAAATAATTTAGGTTCACGTATGTAGTACATACCGAAGCGTAATAGCCCGAGCAACTGGATCGTTGCTATGAATTACAGAGAAAACTCTTTTGACAAACTCATCCACATTCAGGATCTTCTCTAAGTGCTTCTCACTCTGCTGAGTAACTTTCAGCACACAGAGCCTCAGGAAGTTGTTTCTGTTAAAAAACACAGACGTTTCATTATCGGGCTGTTTTTATAATAAAAAGTCAGTAAAAAATTCCAAGAGTAAATTAAAACAAGGAAAGGTCTACGCTTTAGAAACATTATATTTAAGTCAACTAATATAGTCAAAAAGAGACTGTTAACACACTATTGGCTTATTGTCTACAGGTAGTAACAAATTTTTGACATCAGTGAGGAGAAGCGCAAGAAGATGCCTGTTTTGTGTGCTCTTAGGGATCTAATTCTGCTAGAAAAGCAGGCTAAGCCTAATTGTCACTGTCAGGTGTCAGTGAATTTCTTTTCCTTCCTGAATACAACAGTGAAGATTCCACAACAGCAACAGATAACTCTGTAAGCTATTACAAGGCATCTCCACTTCCATCACGTGTATTATTTACATATCAGGCACTCAGAAAAGCTATACTTGGAACTTCTTTATTAACATTCCTTAAAGAAGGAATTTTCACAGATGATTATTCATCTATTTGTTAATTATAAATAATATTATTAATTAATAATAGGACAGGAGGAAATTGTCTCAAGTTGTGCCAGGGAGTGTTTAGATTGGATATTAAGGAAAAATTTCTTCACCGAGAGTGGTGAAACATTGGCACAGGGAAGCTGTGGAGTCTCCATCCCTGGAGGTGTCAGAAAAGGTGTAGACAAGGCACTTTGGGATATGGTTTAGTAGGCATAGTGGTGTTGTATTGATGATTAGACTTGATCTTAGAGATCTTATCCAACCTTAACAATTCTATGACCTACGATTCCATGAATTTGAACTTGCCTATGGAGCAAAATTTAGAGCAGTAAAATTAAACCGGTCAGCAAGTGAATCCTCAAACCAGGACAGATGGAGAGGAACTGTGTCACTGATCCCTCACAGCCGCTTAACCCCTCTGAAGATGGGGAAAGGAAGCTTCAATTCAACCCCACTGGTCCTCAGTTGAGTTGGTACCACTGCAGTGTCACCAGGTAAGCACAAAACCCCCACCACTGCCCAGGCAACACACCAAGACATGGGGCATTCCTACAGATTAAGGTTTGAACAGACAGAAACTGACTGACGCTACTTACCCCACCCTGAAAACATCAGCTAGCTTCAGGAAAGCTGAATTAATGAGAATAGGGAAAGGATACTTCTGGAAGAGCCTGGGAAAACGAACAACGGCCTCACACTGTTCCCCGAGTTTGCCAGACCTAAGACCTAAACAAAACAACAATCGCAGTAGTTATCAATGCTCCTTCCATTGCACTTCTGAGCAAACCAGTATGAGTGGCTAGATAGAATGCAGCGTCCGTGCTAATGTCTAATTACAAGTGCAAGGATGAGGGGGAATGGCTATAAATTAGATGGTGGAAGATTTATACTAGACATACAGAAGAATTTCTTCATGCTGAAGGTGGTGAGGCACTGGCACAGGTTGCCCAGGGAAGCTGTGGCTGCCCCATCCCTGGAGGTGTTCAAGGCCGGGTTGGATGGGGCCTTGGGCAGCCTGATCTAGTGGGAGGTGTCCCTGCCCATGGCACGGGGGTTGGAACTGGACGATCTTTAATGACCTTTCCAACCTAAGCCATTCTGTGATTCTAATCATATCACAGAAATCAATGAACAATAAAGGTAAAGCCCTTGTTTTCTGAAACTTAAGGAATAAAACAAGGAAGGCTGCAGAAGACTGGCATCTGGACAGCATTTAAATAGCCAAAAGACACAGGAGGTCAAGATAACCCTTATTTCGAACCTTATTTAGGTTCGAATCTTCAAAAAGGGCAAATGCCAACGAAATAGGGCAGGGGTCTGCTCTGCAGACTGCAGACTCAATAAAGGACTGTGGGGAGCATGCGCGAGGGGGAGGACACCTGTTAGCCTTAGGAAATGCTATTAATACACACCGCTTTTACAAGAAATACAGTACATATGTATAAATTCAGCATATAAAAACCCTGCTACTTGTAAAGGCCGGTGTATATGCTAGGAGGATTGGTTGTCCCTGATCCGGTAACGAATAAAGGGAATGTCTACTTCTTGAGACCTTCAAGGGGTGTTATATGAAGTTTCTTTTTCCGATTTAGGTGGCACGTCAAAAGCTGGGTCCCCCGCCCCCAGCTTACGGCAAAGCGCTGTGAAACAAAGCTCCTGCCCGCTGGGGACCGACTGATGGGACTGATGGGATGGGACCGATGGGGTGGGTCGGGACGGCACCGATGGGACGGGACGGCACCAATGGGATAGGATGGGACCGATGGGATGGGACGGCACCGATGGGATGGGACTGATGGGATGGGACGGCACTGATGGGATGGGACCAATGGGACAGGACGGCACCGATGGGATGGGACGACACTGATTGGATAGGATGGGACCGATCGGACAGGACGACACCGATGGGATGGCACCGATGGGACGGGACGACACTGATGGGATGGGACCAATGGGACTGGATGACACCGATGGGATGGGACCAATGGGATGGGACGGGACAGGACCGACAGGACTGGATGGGACCAATGGGACACGACTAATGGGACCGATGGGATGGGGTGAGACCGACGGGACACGACTGACCGACGGGATGGGACTGATAGGACGGGACCAATAGGATCGACGGGACGGGACCGACTGACGGAACGGGACCAGATAAGACCGACAGGACGGGGCTGATGGGACGAGACCAGATGGGACCGACGGGACGGCACTGCCTAGCCCGGCACGGCACGGCCACGGCCCTATCCCTAGCCCCGCCTGACCTTTGTCCAACTCCATCAGGGCGGAGTTGGCGTCCAGCTCCTGCTCGCCGTAGCCCGCATCGGCCAGGAAGGACTTGGCGCTGGCGGCCATGCCGAACTCCTCTCCCCCGGCCGCGCTGCTGAGTGCGCAGGCGCGGGGCCGGGCGCGCGCCAATGAATGGCGGGCGAGGGGGCGTGGCCGGATGGGGTGGGTCTTATCCTCGCGTCAGCCAATCAACGGGAGGGGGCGTGGCTGGGCGGGACGCCCGATGATTTCCAGTGGAGTGGGCGTGGCCTGAGTGACTCGGCGCCTCGGCACCAGCCAATCAGCGGTAGGGGGCGGGGCGAAGCGCCCTCCGGGCTGGCCAATGAGGGGCCGCGACCGCGTTTGGCGGGAGTTTGGTGGCGCGAAAGCCGCCCGCCTATCCGTCTGTCTGTCCGCCTGTCCAGCTGCCCGCGCGCGGGCCGGCAGCGGTGCTGGGCCATGCTGTGCCGCGCGCTGCTCCGCCGCTCCAGCGCCGCCGAGCCTGACGGTCAGTGCCGCCACTCAGATCCCCGCCGCCAGCCAGGACCCCTCTACGCTTCCCAGCTTCTCCTTTCCCGAAAAACTTCCCGGTTTCTATACCCTCTAAGCTTTCCAGCTTCTCCCCCTCCCAGCAAGCTTCCCGGCTTCCTTCCCCCCCTCTAAGCTTCCCGGCTTCCTTCCCCACCTCTAAGCTTCCCGTCTTCCTTCCCCCCCTCTAAGCTTCCCGGCTTCCTTCCCCCCCCCCCCCAAGCTTCCCGGCTTCCTTCCCCACCCCCCAAGCTTCCCGGCTTCCTTCCCACCCCCCAAGCTTCCCGACTTCCTTCCCCCCCCTCCAAGCTTCCCGGCTTCCTTCCCCCCCGCAAGCTTCCTGGCTTCTTCCCCCCATCCAAGCTTCCCGGCTTCCTTCACTTCCCCCCGACCCCAAGCTTCCCGGCTTCCTTCCCCCACAAGCTTTCCAGCTTTTCCCTCCCTCAAAATCTTCTCGGCTTCCCACCCCCCTAAAAAAACTTACTAGTTTCTCCCCCTGTCAAAACTTCCTAGCTCCCCCCCCTCAAAAAGCTTCCCGGCTCCCTTCTCCCCCTCAAAAAACTTATCAGCTCCTTCCCCCCCAAAAAAAACTTATCAGCTCCTTCCCCCCACAGAAAACTTCCCAGCTCCTTCCACCTCCAAAAACTTCCCAGCTCCTTCCCCCCCTTCAAAAGACTTACCAGCTCTTTCCCCTCTCAAAAAACTTCCCAGCTCCTTCCCCGCCGAAAAGCTTTCCAGCTCTTTCCAAACCGAAAAACTTTCCAGCTCCTTCCCCCCTCCAAAAAACTTCCCATCTCCTTCCCCCCTCAAAAACTTCCCAGCTCCTTCCCCTCTCTGGGATCTACTATAGCCAGTGACAGAAGAAACACTTATTATTACAAGAAGGGGAATTAAGTTTCATCTAAGTAATCGTATTCTTTAGAAGTCAGACAAAATGTCACTCTGATAACATGTTTTCTTACAAGCAGTGTTTTTCCAGATACTGGTCATTCTTTGGAGAAGAGAACATCTTGTGTGCAGTGTGATCTGTGCCGAGCAGATGTCTTTTCTGGAAAATCACCTCTGTTTGTCGCCTTTCCCTTCCTCCAATGCAAAATCGGGCAGGGATCTGGCTCTAAAGCTCCAAATCAGCAAGAGTTTTGGCTGTTGTGAAGTTGATAATAACATTAAAATTAGTTCTTGGACAGTAATAGAATAAGCATAAGATGTCTTGGAAAAATTATTCATATGCATGTAAGTGAGAAATACATCCTGTCCCAGCTCTTGTCTCACTGCACACCATTGATGGAGATAGCTCCCTTGTGTTGCCCGGGCCTGATAAAGGATGCTTGCTTTCTGGAACTCCAAAATGAGTCTTAGAGTGTTTTATTTGCCAGCATTTTCAGTGCCCCTGACTAAACTCTTCCACCCATGAGATCAGAGAGGGTGGCTTGGTCGCCTCAATAGCCCCCACATGTCCAGGTCTGTAGTGTCTGGTACAGTTACAGTCCGTCTGTCTTGCAGGTCGTTCCTCACCGCTTCCCCTGCAGCATCTCTTGGATAGCTACCAGTGCAGCAAAGAAGATGACCACCTCTCCTATGGGGAAATGGGAATGCCGGTCCCACCTTTCGGCTGCACTTTTTCTTCAGGTAAAGTCACCTTCCAAAAGGCTCTCTTAGGGGCCGGGGTGTGGGCACCACTCTTTGCTTTTTCTTATTTTTGAATGTCTCACAATTTGGTTTCAGAGTTTCTTCTTTCAAAGTGTGGTAATGGTGTGCCTGCACCTAAACATGATAAAAATTGGGTCATGGTGCTTCTAGATGTAGTAGTAGAAAGTATTCCCTTAAAGAAGCAACCATGAATCATTTACATTAATGTCTCTGCTTCAGCTTTGTGTGTTTCAAGGTATGTCCTCTCGGTGACAGCACCAGGCTGTGTAGTTGAAAAAGTGGGTTTTGTTCAAAAATGCATAATGGATAGAACAAGATGGAGAACAGCATGTAGGAATCAAAGAGGTAGATGGATGTCACTAGGCTGTTACATGTAGTATTTCCTCATGATAAATACATGATGAGTGAAGTAAGCATGGAAGCTCCTGGGTCATCGGTCCAGCAAATGGCTATGACGATGATCAGAGGGCTGGAGCACCTCCCACATGAGGACACACAGAGTTGGGAATGTTCAGCCTAGAGAAGAGACATTATAGGAGCCTTACAGTAAAGAGTGCCTACAGGAAAGCTGGGTAGAGGCTCCTTATTAGGGAGTGCATGATAGCATGAGGGGTAATGGGTATATTTAGATTAGATAATAGGAAGTTTTCCAGTGGGGGTGGTGAGGCACTGGAACAGGTTGCCGAGAGAAGTTGTGGATGCCTTATCCCTAGGGGTGTTCAGTACTAGGTTGGATGACACTTTGAGCAACCTGATGTAGTGGAACATGTCCCTGCCCATGGCAGATGGGTTGGAACTGGATGATCTTTAAGGTCCCTTCCAACCCAAATCGTTATATGATTAGGGCAAAACTTTCATTTATGGTACTTTAGTTTTGGTGCGATCTTATAAATTTCTCCAAGGTAGCTTTTTCAACTCTGATCAATAGACAGTACTGGAGGTTGTAGAGGATAGGTACCATAGATACAGAAAGCTGTAATTAGAAAACAATTATAGCTAGGGAAAGAGGCCATTATCTTTAAAATTGTTCCTGGAGCCTTTTGAGTCATAGAATCATAGAATGGTATGCGTTGGAAAGGACCTTGAAAATCATCTAGTTCCAACTCCCCTGCCACAGGCAGGGACATCTCTCACTGGATAAGGTTGCTCAAAGTCTCACTCAACCTGGCCTTGAACACCTCCAGGGATGGGGCATCCACAACTTCCCTGGGCAGCCTGTGCCAGTGCCTCAGCACAGTCACAGTAATGTGTAGTAGTTTCTGAGTGAAAACCCTAGAAAAAATGCCTGCCAATATTTCTGTATTTTCAACATTTAAAATACTGTTTATTTTCACAGCTATCTATTTGTTGTGTATGCCATTTAAAGTGTTTGTGGCCCTTCACAAAGAGCAGGGCCAAGACTATGAATCAGATACATAACACAAATACATTTCAATTTCTTTTCAGCCCCAAATTTGGAGCATGTACTGGCAGTTGCAAATGAAGAAGGATTTGTTAGACTATATGACACTGAAGATCAAACTACCAGGAAACCCATCTTTAAGGGTAAATATAATATAGAATGCATCTTCATTTGATGTGACAAGTACATGATGCACTGGAATCAAAGAAAGCTTTTTGCAAGTCATTTAAACATAAGTGGGCAGTTCTTAAATCCTCTCATATACCTTGCTGAGTCTTCTTCACAAAGGCAGGGTGAGGGTGCTTTTGCAACTGCAGTAGCAGGTGAATTGTTCTCTGTTGCCTAAGGCAAGTTGTTGACAAGTTTTGTCCTGTCGGTGTCTGATGTTCTTTAGTATTCTGCAAAATATCAGGCTGCAATGCACTGAACTAATCTTGGTTTTTGTTTTCTTGTTAGAATGGCAAGCACACTCAAACGCTGTATTTGACCTTGCCTGGGTACCAGGGGAACACAGGATTGTAAGCAGTCTTTTGCCAGCTAACTTTATTTTTAATGCCTTGGCAACTGTGTGCAGATAAAGACTTTAGGTTTTTATTTTTTCCTCTGAAGGTCACTGCTTCAGGAGATCAGACAGCCAAGGTGTGGGATGTGAGAGCTGGCGAGCTTCTTGGCATATGCAAAGGTCACCAGTGTAGCCTCAAGTCAGTTGCTTTTTCTAGGTTTGAGAAAGGTAAATGTTGATATTCACTGTTGTCTGTTTTTTCCTTCTTTTTTCCCCCTGGCGCAATGGTACTTTTGGGGCTAAGAAAAGGCTCTGGAAACTAACAGTTACAAACAACATGGGCCAACCCAGCCAGTGAAGCAAAACTAACTTGTTTGGAACTTCACAGTGACCTTATGCTAACATCTGTGCATTTCTGATCTTGGGGAAGTTTAAGATATGATACCTACTTCCACACGTAAGTGTGTAAATACTCTTTTCATTAGCAGGTTTCTCTAGAGTAGCAGTAAAAAAGGGCTAGGAAGAATAAGATGTTCAAGGCGAGGTTGGATGGGACCTTTGGCATCCTGATCTAGTGGGAGGTGTCCCTGCCCATGGCAGGGTGGTTGAAACTAGATGATCTTTCAGGTCCCTTCCAACCCAAACTATTCTATGATTCGATGAATAAGGAAACAAATCAAAAAATATGGCCTGATTTTTGCATTTCCAGGTCTGGCGTCCCAGTTGTTGAGGCAGAAGGGCCAGAGGCACATAGATGGCATTGTACTGGTTAATTAACACTTCTGGAAGCTAATATCACATTTTTTTTTTTTTCCTCTCTCAGCTGTCTTCTGTACTGGAGGCAGAGATGGAAACATCATGGTTTGGGATACCAGATGCAACAAGAAAGGTAACTGAACTTTCAGTTATTTATCAAAAGACCTCAGTATCTCATATAAAAGTGGTACGTACCCAGATGATGTACTTGTTGGACTAATGGTTTTGATTACCATGTAGAAAGAGGAAGAGGATCGTCGCGCAACAGTGTATTGCTTTTGTACAGCAAAAGGATGAAATAGGTGTTTCTTCTATGTATAATACGTCTTTCCACTTTGTAACAGTCTCGGATTTGCAGCAGGATATACATGCTAGCCTGATAATACCCTGTGTATTGGTAAGGGGGTACAGAATACAACCCCGTATGCGACAACATGGAGGTAGATGGGCATGGTGAGAGTGCTTAGGTCAGAGCATCCAGAGGGATGAAGTGAAGCTGGGAACACTTGCTGCCGGAGTAGGAAGGCAGGCAGAAAGTGCAGCAGCAAAGGAGCTTGTGAGTGCTGAGAGCAACTTGAATGTATTGTTGAAACACCTACTAAATGCATGAGTGAGCTCATTCTGCTCCTCTCTCTTTCTGGAGCTTCTCCTTCCACCGTCAGGTCATTCCCTTATGCCTCTTCTCAGTTTCCTGCTCTGTCCAAGAAGTTTCCTGGCCTGAGCTGCCAGAGCATATATCACTTTCAACTGTCCCAGGTTCCCTGGCTCTTCAAACTGGCAAGAGCAGAAAAAGGGAGGCCCCACATGACTGAAGTGGAAGGTATAGGGAGAAAAAGTAGAAAAGTCTCTTTTCTCTAATAAAGCAGTAAGTTTCATCAAGTGAGAAGTAGCAGAGAAAAGGCTAGGTAGAACATTACAAAATAAAGTGGAAAAGTGCTGGAAACCTTCCTGTGAATGCAATTATGCTTGGGATGAAATTGGTTGAATGCTCCAGACCAAGATGCACACTGAAGACCAGACGAAGGCAGCCTGCCTGGACTGGTTTTAGCTTCAATTTACACGCTACATTGACCCCTAATTTTTTGCGGTATAGGCTCCTGTTTTCTATTGTGTTCTTCTCATTGGTTTTGTATGTAACTAACGATTTTTCTTTTGGAATACATTAATGATTTTAAAGGTTAGTCTCAGCTGCTTTTTGGAACTTACTTTAAGCTGATGCCTATTTTATTCAAGCGATAGCGAAATTGCATAGAAACTATTAATTGAGATGTCTTTGATTTCTTTCAGATGGATTCTATAGGCAAGTGAATCAAATCAGTGGAGCACACAATGTGGTAGACAAGCAGACTCCTTCCAAACTGAAGAAGAGGCAGAACCTAAGAGGACTTGCTCCTTTGGTGGTAGGTATCTGGGGAGCAGATGACACATAGGCCTCTCTTCTGGAGACAATGTTGTTTATAGAAGTTTTCCTAAGTAATTATTGTGAGAAATAATTGGTTGGAATGTGGTAAATACTTCCATTTATCTTTGCAGGAGTAAGTTTTTGTGACCTGGTCATTCACTATGGCTAATTTTAGACATTGTTTAGTCTTTTAACAACCCACGTGCCATCAAACCTATCTTTGTGCTAATGCCAAGTGAAAATACATATATTTTTATTCAGAGCAGAAAAGAGTGGCCAGCATCCCTTTTTTGAGGGGAGGGGGAAATAAGGAATGTTATAATTTTTTCTTTCTTTCCTTTTTTCCACCTAATATGAGCACACAAATTACTGTCTTGCTGAAGAAGGACGTTGTCTTTTAAGCTATTAAAACTTGTGATGAAGGCAGCTCTTATCACTGATGATACATGAAAGGTATCATCTCAAACTGCTGCCCAAACACTTACTCCTCAGTGCAAATTGTATTTTGAAGGATTGTTGTGTCCTAAATGGCATCTGCTATTTCCAGGTTGCCTGGCTAGGAGGTTTTTTTCAGTATTCATTTAGCCTTGAACTAAGCAGCAAGACCTTGCTGACTTTGAAAGAAAATAAAGTTCGTTCTTTTTTTTATTTTCTTTTTTAAGGATTTCCAGCAGAGTGTAACTGTGGTGCTACTTCAGGATGAGCACACTCTTATCTCTGCAGGAGCTGTTGATGGGTAAGGAGGGAGGATACCTGCTTTTCTGTCTATTCTGTGTGTTCTTAGTGGTACAAAAAGATTGGGAGATTTTTTTTTTTTCTAAGATCATTTAGTGACCCAAAGGCTTGAGAGTTACCGAGGTAGAATCAGCAGAGCTACGCTGCCCACTTGCACTGGCAAAGCTGAATGCCACTTGCCTTCCTTATTGAAGTTTGCAGTGCTGGGACAAATTGCGCATATGTAGTAAATGTTCATTTTAGTGTTTTAGCTTTGAGGCAGAATGAGAGCAGTTCTTATTACGTCTTTTTATTCTCATGGACCTATGGGACCACATGTAAACAGACTATTGTTAGACAGTGAGTTGTTTTGGGATGTAAGTGGGTGGTTGGTGCCTGGATATGTGTAGGCGTGCTTGAGAAAATGTTGCCTTGAGTTACAAAAGATGCATTCTTTTAGGTGCCAGGTCCGATGCAGCATCTTGGAGCTCGAGCAAACTGTTTCTTTGAATAGCATGGCAATTACGCTCTCAGGACTCAATTCTTTAGCGGGTTCCATGTGATCAGAGCCTTTCTGGGGCAGATAAAATTGACTCTCCTGCCTGTGGCTCCAGAAGAGTCTTGCTTCTGAAGAGCAAGAAAAAAATTTAAGGACTTAGTTTTTAAAACTGCAAGTCAGGAGTATAAAGGCATCCTTGTATTACGTTTTACTAGTTGAAGAAAATTGTCTAGTACCTCTTGTTGCATTTTATGTTAGTTACAGAAGACAGTGCTGCTTCTTTATCCATACTCAGATGAGCAATTGTTTTGCTCTCAGCACATCTCTGCTCTACTTCTGCTCAGTTGAGTTCCGTAGCACTGGACACCCCTCAGTAATGAGCAACCTTTCTTCCTGTGCTCTTAAAAGATCATATCAGCACCGCAAAAGAAGTGTTGAAGGTAGATACACTTGTGCTCTTCTGTTTCAGTGTGATTAAAGTGTGGGACTTGCGGAAGAACTATGCCACTTACCGTCAGGACCCTGTGCCTTTCAAGTCTTTTTGCTACCCTGGGACCAGTACTCGCAAACTCGGTAAGTTGCTGGAGGATGTATATATATTAAAGTATATTTAAGAAGTAACAACAATGCCATCTCTTAGCCAATTATTGATCAGACTTAGAAGCTCAGCAGTATTTTTGTTGCCAATGTCAGATTTTCAAGTTGAAATGTGAAGGTGCCCCACTTTTGTATCACTGCACCCATGACAAAAAACTTGCATAAGCTTCAGCAGTGCATTTTCAGAAATGGAGATGAGGGAATAATAGAGCTCTTCAGGTAGAATTTAGTCATTTTGATGCATCAGTAGAAATCAGATTTAACTCCTTTGCACTGTATCTTGAAGAGATAACAGGCTGGGTTTTTACATAATAACCTTCCAGACTCAAGCAATACTTGAAGCTGTTTGTTATCAAAGACAATAGTGCTCTTGTTCATGTTGTTCTGTGCTTCTTTGTATCTTAAAGCCTTGCAATGCTTTGGGGCAACACAGTAATTCCTGATGACTTGTCTAATCAGTTGTCTTGACGTGGTAATGGTTAGTGTGAGTTCCAAGAACATGAGGGAGATCCTCAAGGAGCTGGCTGTGAAATAATCTCCTCTCAGGGAAAGACTTTTCTTGAACTTAAATCACTAGCAAATCAGTGGATGTCTTTTTACTAAGGTGTGAGGCTATCTATTTATTTATTTCTACAAGTGGTTGTTCCTGTTATCCATTTGAATCTATCAAGTAAATGGCTTGTCTGCTCTGGAGATGAGATTCCTCTCTAAATATTACCCTAAATCCTCATGAGAAATTGTAGATGTTATGCTAGAAATTTTCCTTCTTTAACAAGTGCTCTGTGAAACATTAACATTTCCAATGACAATCTGATACGTGATAGAGATCCTTTCCAAATTTCCCTCTCTAGGCATTTATTTCAGCATGCCTGTTTTCCAAAATGTGGGGTTTTTTTGTGGAGTTATTTCTTATGAAGAACTTCTCTTTGTCTATAGGGTATTCTAGCCTGGTTTTGGATTCCACTGGTGCTAATCTGTTTGCTAACTGCACTGATGACAGTATCTACATGTTCAATATGACAAGTTTAAGGACCACTCCAGGTGAGCATGATATCTGTGGAAACAGCTGCAAAAGAGACGTTAGAGAGCACAGAAAGGCAAATTTCTCACTGTGACTTAGAGAGAGCAGATTGGACTATAAGGAAACCTTTTCCATGCTCTTATGTCTATGTCGTGTCTTATGTCAGGAGAGAAAGCACCTATTACATGGGCTGTTCATAATTTTGTGTTAAGCCGTTCATATAAAATTGACCACACAAAAACTTACATAAGTGCAGATACTGGTTCACCCAGAGTGAGACTGAAGATAGTTTGCATGCTATCTGACAAGGAATGGCTTGTGTCCAGCTGCTACCAACCTGAAGCAACTTTGAATCTCCTGCTTACTGGCAATCATTGATTTTTCAGGCTCTTGGAGTTGAATCTGTGTAAAATGGTCATATTCAGATATTTTAAGGTGTCTTTTAAATTTACCTTCTACCACAGTTTCTGTGAAAAAACATCCCCAGCGTACTGTGGAGATGCTTCAGCTTTTTAGATTCCTTCAGCTCTGCATCTGTGACCTTTACATTGACAAGACGGGCCACAGACTTTGGTGCACTAAGCTGCTTTGTTGTAAGCCGGTGGCTGCTTCACAGAAAGCAGCGAAACTTGTTAGATGCATTCCAGCCAGACACATGATTGGTTTCCATTGCCTTTTCTCAGCCTCTCAGTTAATTACAATTAAAGGAACAACGTGTCCTTCTGTCTGCTCTTCAGGAAGGCAGTCTGGTGGGTGGGATTGCTTCCAAGGTCCAGAAGTGGTGCAAGCAGTCAATATTAATAAGTCGGTTGTTGAGGTTAACCTCAGGAGCTACGGCTGAGCTATGGAAATATGCTCACCATCCAGTCCCCTCCCACGGGAGCAGGGTTTCTCTGAAGCACAGGGCATCCTGCTCTCAGCCTCCTCATGGAGCTCTTGCTTTCTGTGTGGAGCCAATAAAACCGAGGGAGCAATCTCAATTCATCCAGCTGGATGAGATACATGCGGTTTGTCGGTGTGCTACTCTTCCCGCAGAGGGCAGTGCCTGCCTGCAGGTTGGTGACTCCTCACTCACTGGCTTGCATCCCAGTCCGCTTATCTGGCATGCAGGCAGCTTTAGATTGCAGGGGGACTTGAGGAAATCCTCACTGTAGCAGGATTTGCTGGTTGGTCTGGCTTAGGATAGGACTCACTGTCCTGTAACAGCTGCACCGATGCAGGTCAAAACCAAGGGATCTTTTAGGGTCTCAAAACTTTTCAAATACCACCAAAGGCTTGTCCTCTGGTCTGTGGGTTGCCACCTTTGCCAAAAATGCTATTAAAACAGGACAGGTTAAGGCATTGCCTTGGGAAACTTGCCCCTTCTACCCTGATGAGAGGACAGGACGTGGTGCTGCTGAGTGCTCTAAATCCACACTCGGCTCCTGTGCGGGCTGCCACCTTCCCTCCTTTCACAACAGGGGAAAGAGCAGCCATTTGGGATGATGATTTTAAGGCTTTAGCAGACGCTACTGAGGCTTTGAATATAGGCAACCAGCGAGCATTGCTGACATGATTCAAGTTTTGTTGATGAAATAAAGACGCTCACAGCAGGAGGAAGGAGCAGCAAGCACCTTCATTGCTGCCTGGGTGTAAAAAGGCCCTTGTTATGTTTTCTGTGCAGCTGCCCCTGTTAATGTAGTGGGGATGGTGATGGTGACTGAGAGAGGAAGAGACAAGGAGCCTTAACCAGTGTAGTGTGACAGCCCAGGTGATTCTTCCGTGTGCTTACAACTAAAGCTAAAGCTTTAAGGAAACAGTCGCTGCTTCCTAATGCTGTGGAGAGAGTTGTTCAGTTAAACCTGCTTTGTCTGGGAGGCCTGAAGGGCTCCAGTTAGACTGCCTGCCCCAGAAGCCCAGAGCCAAGGAGCGGTGCAGCCACTTTCTCCAGAGGATTTGTCGCTAGATGGCAAAAGCCTATAAGATCAGCTCTGCTTGTGCAACCACAACTGCATGGCTGTGCATTGAGTGGTGCTTTTATTTTCTGTTTTTCTTTTCTCCTCACAGTGGCAGTTTTCAGTGGGCACCAGAATTCAACCTTTTACATCAAATCCAGCACAAGCCCAGACGACCAGTTTCTGGTCAGTGGCTCAAGTGACTGCAACGCATACATCTGGAAGGTAAAGCAACTGGGAGAGACCCAACCATGCAACTTGACTCAAGCAAGAGCTGCTTGACTCTTTCATTTCATTTGCTTTTCATGTTCATATAGGACACTCTCTGCCTTCCACTCTTACTTACAGCAGTATGGGGTTAGCTTCTGGCATGTTCTGGTGTGTTGCCGTCAAGGCTGGATGTAACTGTTTAATGTAAAACAGAGCTAACCTCCTGCCATCAATGTGTCTCTCATCACTGCTGCTTATTGCAAGTTGCTGATCTTAATCTGGTTTTAATGGGCATTGAAATCCTCTTTCAATCTTGGTGATTCAGCCAGCTATGACAAGTAGACAGACAGTTCTCAGTTCATATTTAGCAGTGCAGCACATTACTGGACACCTAACAGTTTAACTGTTTTAAAGGACAATCTTTCCGTCCTTTTACCTTTCTCCAGCTCTTGCTTCAGACATAGCTTTTTCTCATGCTTAATTTACAGTAGTTAAAGCCTTTGTATTACAGCAAGGCCTCAGCCAGAGCCTTCAGCAAAATTCCAAAGCACCATCTGACAGCCGAGAGGCTTCCTCACTTGCCATCTTGTCCTGACGTGTAGCAAATGCAAATGTCACCAAGTTAATAGCAGAGACCTCTGAATAAGGCATATGCTTCGAGTTATGCTCTCCATACTTGACAGCCATATAGGAACAGTGTGGATTTCTTATCTGAATTAGAATAGATGTAAATTACAGGTGACTGCTTTTTTTCAGGTTTGGGGTAAATTTTAACAAATGCTGACTTATTTACAACTTTCACAATTAGTTTGCAAGTCAAGTGCAAACCTTTGAGAGCAGAGGGCCAGCCTGCAGTTGTTGTGGTTCGAGCTTGCGTTCTCTTTGATTTGGAGAACACTTGTAAGCAGCTAGGTTGCTTACTCAGAAGTAGCAGAAGTGCAGTAACGTGACTACTCCCATGCCAAGTGGTGTAATTTTAACCTTCCTCGTGTTCTGTGCGAGTTCAGCAAAAATACCTGTGTAAACCTGGGTTGTACATCCTGTGTTTCACGTGCTCTGATACTTTCTTGGAACACTGGCTAGGACTGGGTTGAGAGCATTCAAGGATGTCATTACATCTCGAATGTTAAGTATTTAAGCACATTTAAAATGCACTTATGTACTGAAGGCTTCTGTTGCTATCACATGCGAGTGACAGATTATACTGCATATTTATTAAATAAATCATCAGATGATTACTTTTATTTTAATCCCATAGTCATGTTTGAAAGTTGGACTTCCAGCAAAACTGTCTCTTTCAAGATCTCTCATATCTAGAGGCTTCTTAATTTGGTTTAAGTGTTGGCAAATTTTACTGACTCTGAAACATATGTATTTTTTTCCGGGGATGTGGACTTTCTGTGCTGTGAAAAAAAAAAACATGGTTAGCTATAGCATGAGCAATTCACAGGTAATGTTGGAAAGACCTTAGGGAAAGCTAGAGCTCTTCATTACCTAAAGAGAAATAAAAAGCAAGAGAACACCTGTCTAAGGAAAGAAAGGCAGAGCAAGATGATATTCACACGTTATTTCTTTGGGAAGCTCTTGCAGTGATGCTAAGTTGTGTTTGGGTCAGCAGTTCCCAAGAAATAGTGTGGATAGAAGTTATTGCTGACGAGGATGCTGTTTCAGTCTATTTTCCATATATAAATAACTTCCAGGCAATGAACACTCACTTCATTGTGTTGTTCTTTTTAATTACTAGTTTGTTGATTAATGAACTGATGTTTGAACAACCCTAAGATTACAAAAGTCAGAGAGCAGAGAGATTTTTCTCTACAAAGATGGTACCTAGCTAAGCTACCTTCCTTGTAATTAAAAAATATATTTTATAGACTTAAAATTCCATTGTTCCATTGTCCTTTGAATCCTTTGGTACAGACCACTTTGAGGTGACCATATTAAGTTTCCCTTTGCTCTGTCCCAGCATTGGAATAAGTTCTTCTGTGTTGTATGGTGCGTGAAACTACATACACCATCTTATGCTGAGTTGTGAAGATGGATACAACAGCTGTTTCAGTGAGCAGATTAAGTAACAAAGTCTCATTTCCTAGGTTTCTCTTTTTAACCTTTCCACAATAGCTCCAACTTCCCCACCAATATCCTGTCAAACCAGGCAAAAAGCAGCATGTGCTGTGGCTAACCCTGACTTAACATGCGCAGACTGGCCCACTGGACAGAGCTATAACTGTGCATCCTCCTTTAGTTCACAATAATATAAGTTGGTTTAATTTACATTAGTATAATGTAAATCCAACGTGTCCCAGGAAAAATAATTCTCTTCCTCTGCTTTCCTTTCAGTAATCAGTGGCTACTAGACCACTATTGTGTCTGTTATGTGTGTGTATAGCAAGACCATTATTAAATGTAAACAAAGGTGTTCTCTGCACCCGGATCTCCTGTTGTTTTTTCTCTAAATAGGGGGTTTGTTTCCATGGTATTGCATGTTTTGGCAGAGAACGGAATACTCTGACCAAGGCATTAGGAGGATATTTAGTCAAGTGATTGCCTTAGCTATGCCAGGGAAAAAAATCAGCCTGTTAAGATGAACCTGTTTGTATCAGAACAACTTTAAGATCTGAAGCTGGATATTCAGTTGTAGGTCTGCAGGCTGTTGTAGGAGGTGATCCATGAGAGGAAAACTTGTGTGTAAATCAGAAGCCTTCCCCGATGTCTTGCATCTTCCTTTGAAATCTGCATGTAATGTCTACTCCTTCACCCACACGCTAAAGAAACTGTTCATTCACATAGTCATTTATGCAAATCCCCTTGATAAATCCCCCTTATAATGTCACATCAATAACGGTGACTCATAGCTCCAGAAAGGATTGCCTGCTGAAAGCATGCAAAACTTGGATATAATCTGTGTGTTTGTGTCTATGTGTCTGTTTTTCCTTCCTTGGGCCACTTAATGCTAGCTTCAGCTGTATCTGTCTCTTACATGAGCAGTAATTGAAGATTAATACTAATACCGTAGAACAGAAGAAAGATTTTTTATGAAGGATATAAGAGAAATAGTGATCAGTTTAATGAGCCTGAGTGATTTAGGGAGTTATTTTACAAGCTCTTAAGAGGATCTCTGGTCCAGCTGGTTGGTTGGAGGAGGTACAGGCACTTGGCAGTTGCAAAAATGCTAGTTCTGAAGCCAGTGAAGGGTTATCTATAGAATTTTGTTGGGGGGAGGGGTTATATTTTTAATAAACCATTGACCTGTGATTGGGACATTTGTAAAATGTCAGCAGAATGTATTTGCCTATCCTGATTCAAGGTATGGGCTTCCCAAACTTCTTAAGCATCTTACACAGAAGCAGAGGTACTTAATACAGTAAAAAACTTGTGCTAACAACTCTGGAGGCAGAAATCCTGTCTTTAGCAGAAATTGAACGGGTATTTCTAGGCAAGTCAGTGCATCTCAGGGCTGACTAGCTGCTTCACCTGTAGAAACAAAACATGAACTGATTCTTAGGGCTCCATCAGTTGTTGCCTCGTGATGACAGGCTGAGGGCAGTTGATTTATCCGTCTCATAAAGGAAAGGTGGAAAATATTCACATGCTTCACTGCTGGGCTGTGGGGTCTTTTCTTAGTGATGTATATGAGGCTGCAGGGCATCTAATGGTATACTTTTTTTTTTGTTCACTATTTAAGGTTTCTGAGCCTAGCCTTCCTCCACGGATACTCTTTGGTCACTCTCAAGAGGTTACCTCCATTGCTTGGTGTCCTTCAGACTTCACCAAGGTTTGTTTTTTTGGCAAATTTTCTTTCCCATGAAACAATAGATGTGATGTGGCCTCATCTGCTTTACAAAATTGCAGCAGTATTTATTTATTGCAGCAGTATGTATTTATTTATTTGGGAGGAAATTTTTAGTCCGTAAGGGCTAGAAATGTGCATTTGGCGGGGGCGCAGTAAACTAAGCTTGTCACATGAGTACAATATATTAGAATTTTTGCATTATTTTCAAATAATTTAGACTATTTTATTAGACCTAGGAAACTACAAATGAACAAAGACCCCTCCTGATGAGAGCTTGTGACACTACCTGTAAGAGACAACACTATGAAACCATTTAATCAGGGATTTAATAAGTCAAAAGCTTGTTCTGTGGTTCCATACCTACAATTTCCTTTCCTCTCTGACCATTGATACATCTGCTAGCCTTGTATAGGGCAGCAAGAAGTTTTGAATGTCCTTTAAAAAACATATGGGCACTTTTCATTGTGACCTTTTTTCAAAATCTGAGCTGTTTTTATGACATCTTTGTGTGTACACCCAAAAACCTACAGTGAAATTGGGTCAGTAATTATGCACCATGTATCACTAAAAGGAAAAGAATTGCAGTAGGAGGTTGGTTCAAATGACTAGCCTAGCTCAAAATGAGAAATGACCCTGGAAACTCCTGGATGGTATCTTAATAATACCCAGAATTTCTTCCACCCCACAGTAATGAGCAAGTCAACCATTTTCCTTAGCTTGCATTATAGCCCTGGGTTTACAGAAAAGTGTTGCAATGAGGAGGATGGGAGTTTTGCAGGCAAATAGAAGGAATTGTTCTACCTGTATGATGCACAAAAATGAGAATTAGCATTTCAGATGAAAACCGTGATTTAGAGATAGCCCAGTGTCCTGATCGTGATGTGTTGGAAATGCAGCCTTTAAAATTGTTAACTGACACAGGTAAGACTAGTCAGCCATTGTATAGGTGCCAAAGCACGAAGAAAAGTAGAAAGTATGGAGCCAAGATGGGTCAAGAAGCTGCTTGGAGTGATTTGAAAGGCAAAGTTGCTTTCTGTAGGGCCAATATTGGTGTTACAGAGGTCACAGCAAAAACACTTTCCCATCCAGATTACTATGAACTTTGGCCACAGCATTTCCTTTTCTTTCTGCTTATTCCCATGTGAGTCACCAGCTAATCTGTCCAAAGAGAGCCATAAAATGTGAGTTATCTGGGTTCCGCTGCTTCTTCGGATGAGATTCCACAGATCCTTTTTGAATGTGTGATGCTAGAGTGGAGAATCTACACAGATGTTTCTTGTTCTAGCAGAGTTGGTTTCTCTGCCAGATACTGCTGACATCTGACTCTGAAAAGATAACGCTTAAGGCTACTGCAACAGCCTTCCAATGTCACCTTCTCAGTGTGTTGCAAATGTTTATCCCCAAGCAGAAAAGGCCCCGAGTAACAGGGACAGACCTAGGTGCACGTGCAAAAAGCAGCATTGGCCATTTTTTGTCTACCAAGTGATTGAAATCTCAAAGTATGCCCTGAGCAGACTGCCAACTCTTATAGGCAAATGAGATTGCTGAAGCAGAAAGACATGAGGCTGGTAGCCTTGCCCACTTTAAAGGGAATACTGCTGTCTGGTACATTGAGGAAACAGAGTTGGGTTGGTTTGTTTTATCGGCAACTCTTGTACCCATCCCGAACCAGGCTTCTCCCTCATTCATATTGTTGTGGTGTGTTTGGTGTAGCTGTTCTAGGTCACTTGGCAAGTGATCTATAGGTTATGCCCTGGTTACTCTACCAAACTAATTTACACTGTAGATTGCCACGTGCTCCGATGACAACACTGTGAGGATTTGGCGCTTACGACGTTCTCCTGAGAAGGAGAAATCAGCATGCAGCAAAACCAACTTGGTAGGCTGGGTGACTCAGAAGAAACCAGAAGAACAACGTGGAGGAGGTAAGGCCCCTGGGCTGAGATATCTGCCACATGACTTCCAAATTTTGGCTGTTCTCTGTACCAACAGAAGTCTTTGGCTTGTCTTGTTAGTCTTCTGCTTTCTTCATATTGGATAATAATTCTTATAGCCAGACAAACACTTCTACTTGGAAATACTTCTGCCACCAAGACGACAGGCTGGCTGAGATAGCTTACAAGTATGCCAAGGTCTGCATGACCAGACTGGAAAGCAAATATTGCTTGTTGGGCAGGCAGATCTTCAGTGGTTATCAGCAAAGTTCAGTAACTGAACAGCCAGAAGAG
The DNA here is from genome assembly GCF_032191515.1 of Phaenicophaeus curvirostris. NCBI lineage: Eukaryota > Metazoa > Chordata > Aves > Cuculiformes > Cuculidae > Phaenicophaeus > Phaenicophaeus curvirostris. The sequence goes on along the minus strand of NC_091393.1, from coordinate 90,577,776 downwards.
CTGTCATGAGTGCATGCACGGTAGCAACAAGTCACACTTTTTCTTTATATCAAGTAATAACTGAGAGCAGTAAGATCATATGCTTTTTCCAGTTTGTTAGTTTACCTAGTAAAGGGCTGATGGCATATATATGGCCTTGGTACTCTGAACTGTTTCCTCCTGCCCGGTAGCTGAATTCTGCACAGATTTCTACACAATATTACACAATATTAGGAGAAGTCTGGCTGGAAAGCTGCCTGGAGGAGAAGGACCTGGGGGTGTTAGTTGACAGGTATCTGACCATGAGCCAGCAGTGTGCCCAGGTGGCCAAGAAGGCCAATGGCATCTTGGCTTGGATCAGAAACGGCGTGACCAGCAGGTCCAGGGAGGTTATTCTCCCTCTGGACTCGGCACTGGTGGGACCGCACCTCAAATACTGTGTTCAGTTCTGGGCCCCTCACCACAAGAAGGATGTTGAGGCTCTGGAGCGAGTCCAGAGAAGAGCAACAAAGCTGGTGAAGGGACTGGAGAACAGGCCATATGAGGAACGGCTGAGAGAGCTGGGGTTGTTTAGCCTTGAGAAGAGGAAGCTGAGGGGAGACCTCATTGTTCTCTACAACTACCTAAAATGACAAGACAAGAGGGAATGGCCTCAAGCTCTGCCAGGGGAGATTTAGGCTGAACATTAGGAAAAAATTTTTCACAGAAAGGGTCACTGGGCACTGGAACAGGCTGCCCAGGGAGGTGGTTGAGTCACCTTCCCTGGAGGTGTTTAAGGGACGGGTGGACGAGGCTCTGAGGGGCAGGGTTTAGTGTTTGATAGGAATGGTTGGACTCAATGATCCGGTGGGTCTCTTCCAACCTGGTGATTCTATGATTCTACGATCTCTTTCTTCACCTGTGTACAGCTGTACTGGATGTCTATACAGACAAATGCCATGTATGTAGACAATCACGATGTGATCATAATGTTCCAGAAATAATCAATCAGTAGCATTTGTCTATTCCCATGTTAAGGCTAGCTAATAAGTGCAATACCTTTCTACAAAGCCTGGGCGATCAGACAAGTTATGCAGCGTGGCAGGCAGATCTGGGCTCTACAGATACACTACTCACTGGACAGTACCCTAGACCAGAAGAAAGGAGCTCTGAGCCGTAGCACTACTTTGACTTATCTGAAACTTGCATTCTGTTGCAGCAGAGTAGGTGAAAGAGTAAACCCGCACAAAAGTGAAATAAGAGGAGTTTCTCTGTGGTGTGGCTCTGAAACTAAGAATGCAATAGCTTCCCAGCAGCTGGTGGTGTGACTTCCTGTGTTCCACCTATCTTTTCTAGCCACTGTGCAAATGGATTTCACCTTGGCTAACACAAATGAAGGCTGAAGGTCTCCAAATCCCACTGATGGGATAACATTGCCTCTAACCCTTTGCCAGTGAGTAACAATCTTGCAGGAAGTTTGCAGGACAATAGCAGGGAGACTGCCAGATCTGCTCTGAGGCCGGTAAATGGTTTGTGTGTTCACATACTCTGCTTCGGAAAGGTCTCAAAAATCCCTTTATGTACTATTTTCAGCAGAAGAGATCGTAAATCTAGTCCAGAAGCCTGAAACTTAAAGTAGCTTGTACACTAAAGCTATACAAGTCAGCTTTGGCAATTATACTAGAAAAATAAATTATTTCTCCTTACTCTTGATGCATTAAAGTAACACAGGAGGGAAAAGGAAGTACACAGACATTGCAAACTTAACAGCAGGCTTCCTGCTGACCTTGGCTCTTGAACACAAAGCACGTGGTGTTAAAATTCAGGAATTATCTTCAGAAACCGATTCAGAGCTGGCAAGCTAAGTACAATTTCAGACCTGCTGGGATGAGATCTAGCTAGTTCCCCACCCATTTATGTGGAACAAATTGTGAGACAGGGATTGTGTATTGACTGTTGACCTATATTGTCAAATGTAGCAAGCACAGTTTCTTTTTCTTTGGAAATAATTTTTGTGGTTTCTCTTAAGTTGCTCTACTTTTGCTGTGTTTTGGTGTAATTAAATTTTTGGGGCAAGCCTGTGCATGGACAATTTGTGACTCTTAAATCTGGAGACTGATAATATCAGTCTAAAAGATTTATAGCAGAGAAGGTAGGAAACATCTGAAATAACCTGCTTTGGCATTATGCAGGTTGACTGCAAGTTTTTATGGTATTGTACTACATGCAATGACTGTGTAAATGGAAACAGCTTGGAACTGGCTTAGTAGAAGCCTGAATAATGCATGCAGTCTTACTAAAAAATCCTGATATTGCATTCTTCATTTCAAGTTTGGGGATGTTTCTCAAGTTTGGGTTTGATGCTTGCAGCGATGCCCATCCAGCTCTCAGGATAGCTTCTTTTCCCCTTATCCAGTTTCTCCACAATATAACTTTCAGGCTGGCATGGGACTGAGAGTGCTCCTACCCAGCTAGTCATGCATTATTTGTGCTGTATGAACTTGTAGATGGTCATTAAGGATGAAGAACTGCTGAGCTTGCTACTTCCTTTCTGCCTCCAGGAGCTTAGATTTTTTAAGTGCAACTAATCGCCAGCTGAGATATTATTGTCTTTTAAATGCTCATTAAATTAAAGACTAATCTTGGCAGGTACTTTCTCTTTGTCCAGATTGAAGCAAGTTGTTGTGAAATAGCAAATTTTATCGGGAAATGAGCCTTTAACTCTGTGTGTTAGTGATTTGTAGTGGGGTTCAGCAACACAGGATCCTCTTTAATTTTGCTTTGATGCACTGGTATTTATATTTTGGATTCTAGATAGTACAGTAAAAGGAAGGATTGAATGAGGCTTCGTATGGTACATAATGGGAGTCATGTAGGTGCTCACTCAACATGATACTTGTGAGGCAGCCTAATTTCCTAAAGAAAATGGCAGGTTATTCACACTAGACTTCTCATTGTTCTAATGAAGTGCTTTATAGTACAGTGCTAATGCTGAGAATTATGAATTGGGGTTAAAACCCTGGTATACTTGAACAAGTTTAGAGCTCATGTGCTCAGCAGTGGAAATACATAGAGTAACTAAGGTGCTATCCTATTTAATTGCATCACTGCAAGTTAGATGAATGAGAAAGAAGGCATCTAACAAGCCTGCTAAATTGTTCTCTGTTGGAGGGTGCCATAAAAAGTTAGAAAACCCCTCTAATATTGCTGCAGACCAAGATCTTTGCTGTATACAGTTCCCCCTATCGCTAGTGAGGTCCTTATGCCCCTACCTATGACTACTGTTTCAAGCAGCTGGGTATTCAGAGCCCCTGTTTTTAAAAGCAGAGGGGTTTACTTCATGGCTAGTGAGCTCAAAAGCCACTGTGAAATGTCTGTTTGGGAATAATTTGTTTTAAAGAAATAACTTACTACAGTGACAGGTTTTCATTTCTTTGGAATTTAAGTCCTTGTTCAGAAAGTGAAGAATTTCTCACGTTTCCTTGGATGTGGTAAATAACCACCATCTTCATACTAAAGAAAACCCTCCAGCAAAAAGACAAGAGAATGAACCTATGTCCTTTGCTGTTCTCACTTATTTTTTTTAAATAGGCAACTATTAACACCTGACTAGGTGCATTTTTCATATAGTAGGGCATTATAGCTAAGGCTTCCTTGGCATTGTATTTACCTGTGGGACTGCTCACAGTACCTTTGTCCCTCAACTCAGTTATGCAGGCATTAAAGATGGTAGTGTAGGCTGGAACCAGCCTTGCTCTCAGGCAGCATCTCAGTACAGAGCTGTCTGGACTGAGCCACTGAAAAAAAGGCTTCCAGCAAGTCTAGATACACTTGGAAGATTCAAGATCTAGTCTGTCTGTCTGCCAGTCACCTGGCTGTGGCTCGCACAGGAGTGCTCATTACAGAAGGGATTGACATCAGACATTACAAAACCATACTGTATTGTACTTACCAGAACTTTACATAGGACTGCTATAGAACTTTACATAGGACATGTACCAGTTTAACCAAGATCAGAGGGATTTTGGCAACCTCTTGATTCTAAAGGGTATGTCTGAGAAGCAGGGTCAGTGCTGAGTTCATCTTCTAGTTGGAAGGGTTGCTTATAAAAAGGCTGTCTTTAATCTGCTGGTTTATGTTCCTCATCAGATTACTTATTTCTCCTCTATCAGGACTGCCAGCCAGCCCACAGGATACTCCTGCCAAGGCCTTCACAGTGGGCAGCCCGTGCATTTCCTCACCACGGCCGGCTGCCTGTGCTCCTGTTTATTCTGGAGACCTTCCCCTGTCTACAAACACTCCGACGGGTGCGCTCAAAACCCAGACGGCCTCAGCCTGCACCCCGGCCAAGCAGACTGCAGCCAGCCCATGCGCTTCTCCCAAACCAAGCTCTTCCTCTAAAATGTCCATTAAACATTGGATTATGAGGACTCCGTGCTCTTCTCCTTCAGAAGTGGGGAAAAAGGCTGCTTCTCCTAGAAAAGCCCTAGCAGAAGTCACCCAAGGTCTCCTGGAAGCCACTTGCTCTCCTGAAGTCCCACATTCACAGTTAGAGAAGCGAGCCAAGAGGAGGCTTGAGTGCAGCAAGGAGGATGATGTGGGGCAGAAGTGTCTGCAGACCTGTAGCTGTGTGACTGAACTTGACCATGCAGCTAAGAAATCCAAGCTGAATTTATGCCACTTGGCTGCAGATCAAAAAGCTTGTGATGAAGGCCTTCCCAGCCTGGCGGACTTGGATAACAACTGCAAAGGCTTCAGCCCAAAAGAGCCTCCCTTTCCTGGAAGCTGTATTAATCCGTTGGGTATTCAAACTCCCCACCATCTTTTCAGATCTCCATGTGGGAAAGATGCTGAGGGAGTAGATAAAGAGAATAGTTCACCTGAAAAGAAGAATTGGTTGTCTGCTCTGGGAGAGAAGCTCCGGACTGGCAGAACTGGAAGCCAGAGCATGTCAAAGAGCCCCCTGTCATCCTCCAGTCCTGGTGCCAAACGACAAGAGGCTGTGGCAGTGGCCACTTCACCGAAAACTGTAAGTGGGATGGTCAGTGACAATAGCTATGACAAAAGTTATCCCCAGCTGCCACTATCCCCATGCTTGTTCTCTCCTGCTCAGGCATTCAAAGAATTATCTGATCCCTTTGATTATGGACAAAAGGTATGATTTCTGGCCCAATAAGCCAGATATATTAATGCTGTTATCTACTAATCCCCTCCATGCAGAAAGAGAATTTTTAGGATGTTGGTGTCCCTCGCTTTAAAAGGAATTAGGGCACACAGGAGCTCAGAGATCCTTCCTGTCCCCAGCTGGGTGTTCAAAGAATGTAGACATCATCTGAAATACAGCTTTACTCTGAGCAGCACTATGGTGACAGCACCGTTCCCAGCAGATCTATTGTTTGTGTTCATCATCACATCTGCCTGTTTATATTACTGGAAAGCCACTTTAGCATTGGGAGAAAGAGCTAAATTTTATTCTAGCCCAGGTAGCAGAAGAATCTGTTAACCATGTTAAAACTATGGCATTAAATGCCATCAATCTCTTCCACTGAAAACTAACAGAAAATAAAGAAATAGAGAAAGAGTCAGAGGACAGGACATGACCTACATAATCCTACTTTTAATGTATGAGAAGCCTGGCACAAAGTTCATCCTAGGATCTGAAAGTTAAGCTTATAAAGTAACTAAAAAAGTGGGCATGAGGGTTTACTATGTAAACTGAGAAATGGTAGTTACATTTTTTAAAGCAAACCAGACTCAACTCATGTCTGAAACTGAACTGTAAGTCCTACAGTCTGAGGAAACCAGATTGAGTCTTATTTCAGTAAATGTTAGGTGAAGTTCCACTCATCAAATTTTAGTTGTACTCTCAACTGAGTATTTGATGCTAGAAGTTGTTGCCATCATTAAGGCTTATTAGGACTTATTTTGGTAAGGTATCTCATGTCTTACATGATTTGACCTCTTCCAGCATTTCTACAAGATGTGAAGTGGGCAAGCCGCTACTCATTAAATTACGCATAGCTCCTGAACTCTTCATGTTGTGGTTGTACCAAGAAATCATGGTTATAGTAAACCTACAACTACTTGTGCTTTATGCTGTACACAAGATGGAAGATTTGCTCTGGCGAAAGATTATTGTAGAATAATTATCTTTTCTGCCCAGGAAGCTCTAGTTCAGCTTTCAGGATGCTCCTGAGCGGTACGTAAAGCCTGAGAAGGCGCCTGGAACACCATCAGCCAGGGTGCTTTTCCTAGGTTTTAGCCAGTGTTTCCTGTGGGTGGTAAGCCTCTTATCCATGAGACAAACAGATTATTGTAAAGAACCTTTCATTTACTATCTTATTTGGGAAGCTATTGAACTGGAGGGCGACTTTAAGACTCCTACTACGTATGAACAGTTAACCAAGAAATGTTTTTTGTTGGTTTTGTTTTGTTTTGTTTGTCCTAGGCTGCAACCACCTCAATTTCCATGAGGAAGATCTGCACATATTTCCACAAAAAGCCAGAGACTGAAGCAGCATGCAGCAGTTGCACCTGACGGATGTTGACGCTGTGATATCAAGACCAGATTTAGCAATGTCAACAACCATGTGTGAGGATTACAGTTTGTTGTCAGACGTTCATAAACATGGGGTTTTATTCTCCTGTTTTTAGAGCAGTTAACACTTGAAATCAGTTGAATGTGGAAAATGTACACAATTACAGATACTCATGATCTCTTACTGAGTTCAGATGATGTTGGTTTTTTTAATAAAGAAAAACCAGTATTTTTTATGTGGCAACTGTTATAGGCCAAAGACAGAAGCAGCTCTACTGTGCATTGTTGACAGGCACATATAGCTTTTCTATGTATGTTACTAACCTGCCGTTGAAACTTGGTCTACTTAAGAATAACGTTTAAATCATTACACCCTCCCAAAAAACAAGTGTTGGAATGTGTGTAAACTTCTTGGAGGTAGATCTGAGCCCCTTTGTGCTGAATGGCATTTCTACCTTTATTGTCTAGTACCACAATGACTGCTCGCTTCCAGCAGGGAAGTTGTGAATGTGTTAAATAAAAGACTTCTAAACACCCTTGCCCATCCAAAGGTGGTTATAGTCTAAGAGGAGACAAACTATAATAATGTACATAATGCCTGTGCTCCTCTTGCCATCCCCTTGCTTCTCGCAGTCTGAAATCTTCCATATACTTACCTGGCTCTTGAAGTATCAGCACTACATCTGTTGAGGCCAACAGTTTGTCACTTCTTTGAGATAAAATATTGGCAAGGTGCATTAGATAAATTAGTTTGACCTGTCCCAAATAGTCATCCCATAACAGCCTGTTGCTCAGTCACCTCTGACAGGGTAAGCCTGTAGCAGAGGCATTAGTAACTGCTTATAGCATAACTTCATAACACTTCTATAATACCATGTCTATAAAATAATAGCTTTTAAAGTGGGGAAGGGGCACTTGACATTTTAGAAAGCACTTGACAGAGTTTACATATTAATATTAATTGCTTTGCCTTGTAAGTCGTCACTGGTGCTGAAATGAGATCACTGTCCTGCTGGCTAATGATACAAACTCCTCATCCGTGTTTTCCCCAGTAGGAGCTAGTAGAAATCTGATACCTTAGGCTGGAGCATTTACTCTGTCTTCTGGTATAAGAGTTCTAATAAGCTTTTAATATAAAAAAGAACAGAACCAAACCTCTAAATCCCTATTAAGTTTTTCTACTGCAAAAGAGTTGAGGGGATGTGATCCAACTAACTAATGTTTTCCATCTGAAATTTTCACACCTACTTTAGGGTAGCATTGTATAGTACGGTAGGGGAAAGGGATTAGAGGAAAACATGCTGGTTTGTATTTTGTGTTGTAGATTGTATTTTGCTAGGAAATAAATGACTTGAAAGAAACTGACTTTTGTGAAACGTCTCTTACAGCTACAAAGCAAATCTAAATGTGTAGTGTGCTTTTTTTTAAAAAAAGAAAAGTAGTTATCATCAAGTTGCATCTTTTAGCAGGAGCACTGAGGTACATATAGGGGCTGGAATAACCTCCTCTCGTTTACTGAACTACAGGCCGTCATCTCATAGTCTTTGAGGAGATGCTATTAGGAAAATGGGAAAGGCAACATAGTGCTTCAGGCATTTTTTTACACTTCTTGTTTAAAACATTGATATTTAAAAAGTGATTATCTGACTAGTGTCTTTTATCGATTTCTGTCTTGTGCAAACAGAAATAGAAAAACCAGTTCAAGTCTAACCTACTGGCTATTGAGGTAGATGGAAGTAGTAGAAACATAACCTAAAATAAGTAGGTGTGGGATTGAATTATGTCTTATTTTAAATTATTAGAGCAACAGTGTAGGGCACAACCTACCTTGCCTACAGCCAGCTTTTCATTGAGGGATTTTCCATGAAGTTGGTAAATAACAAGTTGCAAGCAAAAAAAGATGCGGTTCCTATTGAAGAACATGAGAGTCATCAGACTTTTCAACAATGGGATTTCCTATTCCTCTGCTTTTTTCACAAAATTTTCCTCCTCCAGAAATGTACTGCAGCCAAAGTGTTGTCTCCTATAACTCATAAATGGCTACCTAGACATGATTTACCCTAATGCTTTTCTGCTTGGATGAATAATATTGTGTGGGGATGTGAGATTTTTCTCCTTTCAAACAGTGCCTGTTTAGTGGAAGAACTTGTTTTATGGACCACCAGGCATAATTTCTTTCATCTTAAGCTGACGTCAACCTGATTCAGAGCCTAAGAGAATTAACTGAAACTTATATTCTATGTCCAACTGCCTTGACCGAATCATGATAGAATCATGATTGCAAAAGCATAGAAGGATTTCTGATACAAATTGTATGTCAAGTGGTTTAAGGTAACCAGGGCTTTCTTTACCTGAGATACTTGCTGAAATATGTATTCAAGGAACTGAGCTCTTGTTTTGAGCCAGCAAGCTATACTTCTGAATTACCTTTCCAAAGGATTTAAAGAAACCCTGTCCTCCACCTTTTATAATCACGTTAAGCCTTCTGAGATATTCCTAAGTCCTACGTATATATGTAAATTCCACCTTACTTATCTTGCAGGGTTTTCCATGCAGATGATACTGCCTACTGATGTCTTGTCTCTGTCCTTTGTATTTGGCCTCTAACTGCCAAGTGGAGTTGGGAATGACCATGAGAGTTTATGATGGTACTGTTTCCAGTAGCTGTTACTACTGCTGTGTTGCAAGTTACTCCTTTCACCATGCTCAGCTATGAGCAGTCAACCAGTTTAGTTTAATACCAGTTTGACAGTGACTTGAGCTAAGCTGGCTTGGCAAAACTCAAGAGGCATTCCTGGGATTTGTACAGGTGCATGGTCAGCAAGGCTTGGCAAGCATTTCTTCTGGTAGCAGCACTGACTTAAGAATTCCTTAGGGAAGCTAACTACAAAGAAAACCAAAAATTTAATTGCTTTAGTTCCCTGACTCAGCTAAGGAAGTGCTTCACTCCTGCACATTAAGGAGCCACAGTAGTATCTCCGCTCATATTAACACAAAGCTGCTCTGTGCCTTTCCTTCACCTCAAGGACTCAGCTTTATGATTTACTTCTCCCCTCTTGTCTAAAGAACCGCTGAATAATTAGGTAGAGTATCTTCAACCATCCCCATCTCTACTATGCCTGGATTTTTTCATTTGGCTCATAAATTATCTGACTCTCTGGTTGCCTTGTGTGTTCTCACATTGTATTGTGAGCATGGGAGAGAAGGAGACAGGCACACAAATCACAAGCAGCAAAGACTAAGGTGACCAAGAAGATCCAATTACTCTTACATTGACTTACCAGTAAGTGTGACAAAATATCCATGTGCTCATTTGGTTGGGGTTTTATCCTGGTTTTGACATCATTATGATAAAATCTCAGTTTATTGTTCCATCCCTATTCTTGCAAAAGGTGTTGCATATCCAAAACCCAAGCTAATAATAGTCGGTAGGACTGTAAAGCCAGTTACACTGTGTGCTACAGTGACAGCGAAGTAGGCTGTGTTGACAGGAGTTGAGCAGGTATTGTCAGAGTGTATTACTGAATTATTCAGTGTCACCATTATTTTTGTTCTGGTAATTTTCATTGATTTACTGACAGAGGAAGTGACAGTGAGATCAAGAAACCTATTGGATCCTTGGAAACAACGTGTGACTGATATATGAATACAGTGAGCCCTGAGTTACTTGATTAGACTGAATTGCTGCAGGTAGTTGACAGCAAGGAGGTTACGCGAAAATTGGAAACGTTGCATCATAAGGAATCAGGTGTTTGTACACATGCAACTGTTTTAAGAGGCAGGACAGGAGAGATAAAGAGAAAGCCGACCATTGCAGAAGTAAGGAGGGTGGAAATAATCAACATAAGAATAAAACTGAAAGAACAAAGTACGTTGGGTAAGATGCAACCAACAGGAGAAACTAAACATCACGGACTTGTTATGTACTGAGAAGAAAGAGTAGGGCTTGAGAGTCCTATCTATATACTCTAGGTTTTTTTCCTCTGTACAATGGGATGTGCTTGCCAATTCACCGATCCTTCTGTGTGGGCACTCTTCTTCTACCTGGGCTGATGTAACCTAACCCATTCTTGGAAAGGAGTCTGTTTTGACAGACTATTCAGACAACCAGAATAAGGTTTTCTTGTTTCAGAGTAAGCCTGGTTTTGCACGAGGTTGTTCAGAAATGGCTATTCTGAAGTCACAGCTCTACAGTTAAGTCCACCATGTGGGTGATCCTTTGTGAAAGTGATGTGAGACTGCAGGGTGAGTGGTATTACATAAAACCAAGGATATTATCAAGCAAGAAGGCATCAGAAATGCTTTTTACGTGAAAACTAATCTCTTAGTTTTCTTGTTTCAGCACCCCCTGCCATACCAGGTAACGAACAGCAATGCTGAGAACCGCTCCAGCGGCATGTAACACAACCTGTGGTTTGGCTGTTGACATGCTGCTGCTCGTCCAAGGCTGATAGAACCCCTGCTGCTGTCTGGTGGCAAAGCCCTTGCCTTCCTGTTGAGTGAGGAAAACTTCCACTCCCTTCTGGATTTGTACAATGTTGTACTTCACTTCCCCACTGCATGGAGGCCCGTGGTGACAGGGAGTATTTCCCACAGTCACTGCATCCCTAGCCCCAGCCGGTCTCTCCGCCTGCATCCCTGCCGACACCAGCACACCCTGGCATCATACACGCCATCTCCCCAAACTTTCTGTCCCTGTCACTGCCCCATGGGCCTTTGGGGGGGGCCTGTGGGTCCCCTGCTGCACTCACGCAGCCAAAGTGCTCAGGAAAGCGTGTTCTGCTGAGTTTTTCTCTGCTTGCTGTGCGCCAGCAGGGGCACCACTTTGGGTCCACTGCTACCAAAGAATGTGTGTGCAGCTTCCTTTTTCTTTTTCTCCCTGGGATGCAGAGAAGAGTGAGCTTTAAATACAATGCTGCAAGTTCAATGCCGCTAAGCAGAGCTTGTCTGATCGCGGATGCAGCTGGAGCTCCTGGCTTAGTCCTGGCACAAGCGAGTTAAGGACAAAAAGGTCTTCATTGCTCTTATGCAAAGAGACAATTTCTGTGGCAGCTGAGGGCAGCATTAGCATTCATGCCTTGGCTGGTCTGGCAGCAAGGTGGCTAAGTTGATATTAACTGTGGCACAATGACTGGTATTTATGGGCCTTTTCTTAATATATATCCCAGGGAGCCAACCAAGTGGCTCTTTATCCTAATTTCCTTGGGGTACCTGCTTGCTTACCTGCTCCAGCATCAGGGCCTGGGTTTTCTCACAATAGTGGTGGTTCTATTAAGAGCCACAGACAGGTTCCCTGCCTGGCTCATTGGTTGTCATGTTGTAATCCTGCACTGGTTTATTTTTCAGCTGACCAAAGTTCCTCATAAAATTAAGTCATCTGTGTTTACAAATACTTTATTGTGTAATATACAGAAGCTTTTTCCCAGCATTTGAGTGGCACCATAGATTTGCAGCTGAGACATTTCCACATTATGTGCACTAGATAAGCGTTCCCCTAAATGACTAATGGAAATTATTTCTGCTCCAGGAAGCAAAATGATGCTGAATGACAGAGAGAAGAGGGTTTATGTGGAAACGAGAGTATATTCCCTTTTGCCTGGGCCCACCAAAATGTTCTCTCCCGTTCCCCCTCATTGTGTGTCTCACCACAGCACAAGGGTGTGCCAGAACACGTTCCCACAACCTTTCAACCCATTCGGCACAGTCTGCAACTTTCCTGGTTATTTTTGTGTACTCCACTCAGGGATTAAGTGCCAAGGGCCGTGATAATACACCCTTTCACCCACAGTGCCCAGCAAAATGCAGTCTCAGCTGCTCATGGACTGCTTTTCCAGTTATTCTTCCTAAAAACTGGATTATCAGTAGATTATCCTTCTGATCACAAGGGTGTGGACTTGATGGTGTGTTGTTCCTGGCCAGGACTCCAGCTCTTTGTAATCAAGAATTATTCTTGTTGACAATATGATTTCTGCCTCTAACCAAAGCCCTTTGCAGGCTGCCTTTGCCGATTGTAAGCAAAGTGGCTCATCTGTTGCTGAAGATCAACCACCTCTGGGTTGAAACAGGGCAGCTATTTAATTGTACGAAGCTTGAGCATGCAGTGGTTTCCTGAATACCTCTGCCTATATAGTGGTAGCTCAGCTTTGCTTCAACTTCTTAGTCTATTTACTAAATACGCTGTAACACTGCTAATTATTTATGCTTTGTAGAAAAGCCCCTTTCTACTCTGACTTCTGCCAGTTTTTCCATTGCTCCACCATACTCAGGTCCTGAGAACCCCACTACCACAGCTAGATCAATTCAATCTCACATTGACCAGGCATAAGAGTTACAATCAAATCCCTGTGGTTCACTAAACTCATTCAACACCAGAACAGAATCTCCCATTTTGAGTTGAGGTGCTGTAATACAGCACAAATAAACCACGACAATTGCTCCTGCAATATCATCTGACAGCAACCAAGGTGCTACATATCCACCATGACTGACAGCTCGCAACCCAAATCACCTCTGTTTCACATCATATCCTGGTGAGAAAGACCAAAAAAGCCCCAAAATGATAACATTCCCTTTGAACAGAGTAGGGGAGCAACAGCCACAGCAACGTGGGCAGGATGTGACGGGATCAGAAATCAACACTTTTGTTTCCCACCTTCCCACTTGTCTTCAGGAATGCCTGAATCCTTGAGGAGCCTTCATCCTCTGAGCTTCCAGGCAGGCTCTGCAGTGACATTTGAAAGCAGGTTTTTGTCTTCCTAGGACCTGGAGATGATCAAAATACGTGTAGCGGTGGCACTGTAGGACATGGTTTGGTAGGCATGGTAGTGTTGGGCTGACGGTAGTTGGGCTCAATGATCTTAAAGGTCTTTTCCAGCCTTAATGACTCTATGATTCTACAACATTTTGCACCAGTGAGTATTTCAACATTAAGGCCTACATCACTAAATAGAGCAGGGATACTTGTAGGGAGCCAAAAATCATGATCTGTCCCTGCACACACCTGCAGAGACAAGCAATTTTTCATGCCAAGGAACAAGGTCAGACAGAAGGGGAAAGCACATCCCTAATGGGTTAGTTCTCGATTTGGGAGATGTAGCTGCTGAGTCCCATTAGGCAGTGAGGGGAATGTGTCTGTCCAAGAGCAGAAAATTAGACTGTTTTGGGACCCACCAGCCATGGCCAATGTGATTTGCACAGACAAAGAGCCAAGCTCCACTGGCACTGCAGCTCTCTGACAATATTCAGCCTTAAGATGTATCCAAGAAAATGAAGTTCAACAACTTATTGAAAATGCATATAGTCCAAAATTCAACCCAAATATCTAAAGATCCGGCCACAGGAAAACCAAGACACTAGGAAGTCAATGGGAGGGAAGGGGACAAGATTTTAAATCGCCAGTGGAATAAGTTAAGAACTCTCTGGAGCTTGTAAAGCAGAGAATTCCTTAAAAAAAGAAGGGAGTTTTAAGTTGCTCGGAAATGCCAGTCTCTGCAGATAGGCTGATTCGTGATCAGTATTAGGTTACACTAATGGAAGGTGTTACCCACTGTATTTTGTGTGTTAGATTTTAATTTATATTCAATCAGTATCCCACTATAAAGCAAATCTCACTCATTGGAAAGCTCTTGGCTGAAGAGAGCACCGCATTGTGCCTCTGGTTTCATTTTAGAAAGCAAAAGCAAAACTTTAAGTCAGTCCTTCCAAATTATGGGATGAAAATGCATACCAAAACTGTGCTGTAAAAATATTTGGAATGCTAAAAATAGACTGGCATCTGAATAGCTGTTGAAAGGGGTAGCACTCCCAACCAAACCTGGCATGACCAAAGCTGTTTATTTTCCATACTTTTATTTCCAAATAAGTTCAGCACAGAAAGTATCATTTCCTCATAGGGTCTTTGTAAGCCTAGGTGCCACTGATGGCAGTTCCGAGTGTCACTGTAGCTGGGTTTCCATTGCTGTCACCTGCCTTCCTGGCTCAGCATCCAGTCGGGGCACTGTTGTCATCAAACTGGAAACTTTTTGCACCGAAGGAAATGATGCAGATTGAGTTAGTGAGAACAAAATTCTCTGCTCAGAGAAGGCTAACACTTTCCAACTGAAGCCTCTGATATCCTCTATATTATTTTAAAGGCAGAGCTTCCTGATTTATCAAATAATCAGATAGATCGATGTATGAAAACATTTGTTGCTCTCTCAGTGCCTTGTGTTGATGTACTTGCATGTTGCTCATTTTCCATCACTGAAGCTACACTGGGGTAAATCAAACATTGATATGTAAGTGTCTGCAGCACTCTATCATGGCAAAATAATGATACCTTAGAAGCATTTTTTTCTCAGCTCAACTGTAAGTACAAATGTATTTTTTACACCTCTACCGTCAATATTCATCTTAAAATATGAGACACCTATAGCATTTCTCATGAAGGCATTTCATAAGGCCAAAGTACAGGGGGAGTAGAAGGCATGTGTTCCGCAGGGGAACTGATACCAAGAGGAATGATGAAGATGGTGTGGTGTGAACCTAATGGAAAGATAGAAAAGCAGTAGATAAATTTTCTTATATTATTCTTGCATGATTTAAGCCTGAGACCATTCGTACATCATCAGCATGAAAGAGATCTGCTAGTACAGTTTGAACATCTTCCATGGTATTTTACATGACCGTATTTATGTATGTGTTTCTAAATAAAATCTCCTTTGCAGCAGACTGCAACAGTCAGCTTCACACTTTTCCAAGGCAAAAAACTTCACCTTTGTTTTTTCTAGCCAGTATGCCTCACTTAAACTGAGCCTGGCTTTTTGATGACCGCCCGAGGTGGTTTCTCTGTGTGCTACAAGAATAATTTCAAAAGGCTTACTTGTTCTAAAGTGCAGCAGAGGAACATAGGGAAGTGCGCTGGCAAGGGAAAAAGATAAACAGTGCAAACAAAAAGAGCAGTTTAATCTTGCAAGGCTGTATCTCAGCTGCAATTCTGCTTTCTCTGGACAGCTTTGACACAATCATGGTGCAAGTGGCTGGCTAGGAAGTGCAGTTTACAGCAGCACCTAGCACTGCCTTGCAGCAGAAAGACCAAAACAACCACAGAAAAAGAAATGGTTTGCTCACCAGGCCATAGTATACAGTAAAATTTTCCTCTACCGTGGTTGCAGTTTGTTGGTAGCCTCTTAAAATTCTATATCTGTTGTGTCCAGCAGGAACAAACAGCCTGCATTCAAACTGATCACAGCTAATGATTTTTGCATAGCAAGCCTGCAGAAGAGTCATTAGATCCAGCAGCAGAAGCATCATGTGTTGTTCCGGGCCAGGCACACCCTGAGGAACCAAGGCAGCAGGGTAGCCCTATACATGTAGATGCTCACAGGATGAGAGGCTTGAGCTGAACCTTGTTCTTGCTGGCGGCAAGTTCTCTGCAGGTTATTTGACGTTTTTGTGCTTGTTCCTCCTAATTTGTAATGGGGCTATTCCTCTCTATTTCACCTAATGCTGGTGGCATCTCCCACTTGCAAAATGCTTTAAAATCATTGTGTAGAGGAACGTCTTTGAAAATGCATTTTACAGCTCCAGGGTAACTGGTGGAATGAGGAGAAAGTATGTTTTCCCCAAAAGCCAAAGAGTCAATGTAACCAAAGGCTTACTGTCTCAGAGCTGAGGATGCAAAAAAAAAAAAAAAAAAAGCTTCCCGGTGAACTCCCCTTCTTTCACCTCACTGTGGGAAAACCCTAGGGAAGGATCAGTACAGTAGCACCTTTAAATAATACTTCACCCATTCACCATCTTAATGCAAAAAAAGGAGTTTGCTTCACAGTATGATTTCTTTATGGTGAGCACTCTATTGTACTGATTAAGGTTTGGTGAAGCTACCCAGAAAAAGATCTATGGTGCAAATGAATGGGTGCTTAATCACAAAAAACCTCTTGCTCTTAGCGTATTCTTGCTGAACTGCCACAAACCACCTGCAAAAAAGCAGGTTTGGGCCAAGGAATTCCTCTCCAGAGCCCTTACCCACGGCAAATCCTGTCCCAGCATCGCTGGGAGGCTGTCTGGCTCTGGCAGGGTCCCTGTGGGTTGCCAAGCAGCAGTGTGAGCCTTTCTGTGCCTGCACATTGGGCTTTGCTTTTATCCTGACTCTATTACAAGAACCTACCCTTTGACCAAAATAGGATATTTCCTTCCATCAGTGTGGCAGCTTGGAAAAGCACAGACTTATTTCTGAAAAGCCCAGGGAGCTGAATGATTTGAGATGCGTCACAGCTGATTAACAAAAATCCTTAAGTAAGAATAAGCCTCCCCTTTAAGCTACTTTGAAATAACCTTTAGCACAAATGCCTCTCTAGGCTCAGGATATCGAAATGCAAAGCAGACTGGTCCCAAGGGCTCTTTCTCCTGCTCTCTTATAACTCCTCTGTACCTATTTGTCCTGATGTTTTTGCATTTAAAAGTAACAAAGGGAGAAAAATTACACCTTGTGGGAAGTTTAGCTCTGTTCACATGACCTGCTTGCTTTTTTTAGCGCATGCTTCCTGTACGCTCAGGGACATCAGCTGCTGTTTCTGGTAAAGTACATTCCCAGCAGAGAGGGGCACGCAGGAGAGAAGGGAGCGCGAGACCAGGCAGTTTCTGTACGAGTAGCTAAGTAGCCCCTGCCAGCACAAGAGGAGATACGGATTCAAAGGGAAAATTTTTATCGCACAGAAATCCTCCTTCCTTCTGGCACCCTGGGAAGCTGGAAAAGTGAGCACAGCATAACTCACCGCAAACTTGTGTCTCAGAGATGCAGCTGTTGATTTCGAGCGTGAGGGTGAAAGGAAGGCTGTAGCCTCCTTGGCCTCCCGCCTCCAGCTCCAATGGTACCACTGGAGAGAACAGCACCTCAGGCCAGCTCTCCTCACCTCGTCCTGGAGACGAAGGTCTGGATAGTGCCCTGCTGCACCCACAGGCACCCACAGGATGTGGGTAGAGATACACTGTGGAGCAGCAGAGCCCAGCTCTGTGCCCTGTGTGCCTTCTGGGTTTTGCAGCCTTTTGTGCCAATCCTGGGTTCAGGTGGGAGAGCAGAGGACATCCCCCCTCCCTCCTTCCCCTGCACCGTTGCGTACATTTCAGCTTGTTGGTGTGCGGATCAGGCTGGGAGCAGCTCCTGCTGAGGAGGCCTCCTGCTTGTGCTGCCGGCAGCGGCCACGGTCATTCTTTCCAAGTGATAAATATGGTAACAGAGTTTGCACAAGGTCAGAGCCGGGAATAAATTCCATTGCTCAAATAGGAGAGAGCTAAGTTTCATTCACTCGCTGCCATTCCAGCTCTGTGTCAACGCCATTCGTTAAGGGTAACCTATTATGGGTGACCTAGACCCTGCCCTGGAAACTGAATTCACTTACTATCTCCCCTGCAAGTTGCAAAAGCACCTTGGGTACAGCCAGTCCCTGAGCACGCTGGCCGTGTTTCACAGAATCACTAGATTGGAAAAGACCCACAGGATCGTCGAGTCCAACCATTCCCATCTATCACTAAACCATGCCCCTCAGCACCTCACCCACCCATCTTTTAAACACTTCCAGGGATGGTAACTCCATCACCTCCCTGGGCAGCCTCTGCCAGTGCCCAATGACCCTCTCTGTGAAATATTTTTTCCTAATGTCCAGTCTGAACCTCCCCTGGTCGAGCTTGAGGCCATTCCCTCTTGTCCTGTCCCCTGTCACTTGGGAGAAGAGGCCAGCTCCCTCCTCTCCACAACCTCCTTTCAGGTAGTTGTAGAGAGCAATGAGGTCTCCCCTCAGCTTCCTCTTCTCCACGCTAAACAATCCCAGCTCTCTCAGCCATTCCTCATAAGGCCTGTTCTCCAGCCCCTTCACCAGCTTTGTTGCTCTTCTCTGGACTCGCTCCAGAGCCTCAACATCCTTCTTGTGGTGAGGGGCCCAGAACTGAACACAGCATTCGAGGAGCGGTCTCACCAGTGCCGAGTCCAGAGGGAGAATAACCTCCCTGGACCTGCTGGCCACACTGTTTCTGATCCAAGCCAAGATGCCATTGGCCTTCTTGGCCACCTGGGCACACTGCTGGCTCATGTTCAGTCGCTGTCAACCAACACCCCCAGGTCCCTCTCCTCCAGGCAGCTTTCCCGCCAGACTTCTCCTAGTCTGTAGCACTGCAGAGGGTTGTTGTGCCCCAAGAGCAGGACCCGGCACTTGGTCTTGTTAAACCTCATGCCATTGATCTCAGCCCAGAGAGGTTTGCTCCTGGATGGGCTGGTGGTGCTTGCACAGGCTATGCATTTTCTGGCAGCACTGAGGCCAGAAAGCAGAAGGTCAAGCACAGCACACTTAGCGGCTATAGGATGGCTGCCTGTGCTGGGTGGCATGAACACATCCAGGGTGGTATGGGTCTGGATTCATCTGCCTTTTCTGCATCCAGAAGTCTCCTGTTTGCTGCCAGCACTGATTTCCCAGGCAAAACGAAGCCCAGAGCCCAGCACCATCATGCAGTGGTTGTGCAGCCCCAGCAGCACGTGCCACGTTCACAAAAGACTTGGCTTGAGTGGGAAAGTCCCTTTCTGTGCATCTGGACATTGCAAATAGGTCTAATCACCTGCCAAAAAAATAGTAGTTGGAAACTACACTAATGGAGGCACAAAGAGACAGAATTATGCACTTCAGGCATTTTTTTAAAAAAATCTGGCATTTCAACAGCCCTGAGCACTTGCCTTTGTGGCTTAAAATAGAGAGTAAAAGGACATTAAATATTCCATGTGTGATGTATTTTAAATATAGCAATCACATATTGAAGACCATTAATCTTTCTCTGCTACCCATTTTTCCCTGATCACATAGAAAAGACTTATTTTGGAATACCTGAAATATGCAAGTGCTGTCCAGGTTAATAAATTATGGGCAAATCAACAGTCCATATGCATAACAACGGTGTGGTTAACACGGGAGAGGAAAAAAATCTCATCTGACCATAGCTGATGGTCTTTTACACAGTTCTGAGTAGGATGTTACCTGACAAATGCACATTTTATTTGAATGATGGAGCTGCCTCACACCTGCACCAGTGTTTGAGGCCTGCTCAGATTTGCCTTGCAGTTGAAGTTAAATTTGTATTTATACACATTTATCTCTGCTTGAACAGCCAAGAGTGTCATTTCAGGGAATGATGATTTGTCTAGGGGGAATACTACGTGGAATAATAAAACAGCTTTCTGCACTGTTGGCCAATAGATCATACTGGATGATGTGATTTCAAAATCTTAAAGCTGTGTTGAGTGAAGGTGAATGAGGCTGGATCATCCTCATTCTGGTTTGTATACTCAAGAAAACCATTCTCTGTCTTTCCTGTTGAGAAGCTGGACTAGTGAAACTTAGGTTGCCTCTTCCTAATCTGCTCCTGTTCATCATTTTGATTTTGAAAATTCAGAGAATAATGTCATTTTTACACTGATATATGGTTGAAGAGGGAAAATGTGTTTTATGGATGGAAGACGGTATAATTTACACGAGGAAACTCTAACACTGAAAGCTGGCCTCTGAAATCTGATAGCTCACCACCGTACAGACGTAGAGCTACCATAGTCTCAGTCTGCAGCAAGTTTTAAGACTCTTCAGGAAAACAAAGCAAATTACAGTCATTTCCAGTTTTCCTTACATACATTACTAAAATTTTCATTGTCATCCCAATGTGCACCATAACCAAAGACAATTCCTGCCCTAAGGAGCTGTCAAATCTAATTAAAGACTGATGAAAGTATATTATATTACAGGTAAGCCGCTTCCATATTTTAGAAATATCCAATTAAACTTGAAAACATATCTGAAGAATCATCCGACACCTTGTATTCACACAGATATGACTTCTCTAATTGAGTTAGGCAAGAGTATGTATGCCCAGTGCACATCAGGAATGGTTGCTGATAGGTTTGCACTATATTCCTGCAATATCTCTCTGGGGGCCCTCAGGCCGATTAGAAATCTGTATGCTGTGTATTTTCATTTTAGGCTCCCTCAGCAACCACACAATTTGTTCACCGACAGCACACTTGAAAGGCTCTGTCTCTCTAGTGGTTTTTACTGACAGGCTGCTCAAGATCTCTTTGGACTCCAAGGCGATAAGCATCGCAGCAGGCTTGTGAAGCAGGCTAGCAGGGCTCACCTCTGGTGGAGGTAGTAAGAGGGGAGGTGCTATGGCTAGCTTGGGAGAGTAAGAACAATGTTATCTTCACAAGGAGCAAACAGATCTACTCTTGGCGCGGAAGAAAGGTGGGAATTAAAGCTGGATTAACTTTCTCTGTTTGCATTGCTGTGGTCTTAATGTGTTTGTAGAATGAGTTTAGAGGGACGTTCGAAGTTCACAAAACCCCTTCTGCTGTTTTCTGTTCTAAACACATTCTCTTTTGAAATACTGAGCCTTGATCCAAATGCTTAAGCCTTTAATGAGAATTTTGCCTAAGTAATAAAATGAATAATGACTTCAGGTTTTGGCCCTGGATAAAACCAAATGTTCTTCCTATTACAGAGAAAAATAATCCATTGATGTGAAGTATGTAAGTGGCCACTGACACAATGAATCATTTCATAAATCCCTGACCACCAATCTTTCAAATGCATTGTAGTTTGAAGCTGGTACAACACATGCTTTTGAAAATCCTTAATTATGTAGGTATCCAATACAAGTCATCAAATCTCTCACATGACTAAAACTTGGTTTTAGGAGAAAGCCTAGAGAGAGAGTGAGGTTAGGTGGCCTATGGCATGATGGCTTTCTCGTGGACAGATGTGCTGGAAAAGCACAGGGCACTTCTGACACATCCATCCACAGGCAGCAACAGCTTAGCTCTCCTCTCTGGATAACAGCATCAAAATATTCCTGTCACTTTATTTACTTGAATAAATCATTCTCCCCTTCATGATATACTGGGTAACATTACTGTGTTCATATAAAGCATAATCAATACTGCTGACTCAAACAACTCCCAGTCTGGTGCAGCAGCAAGACCATAGAATCATAAAATGATTTGGGTTGGAAGGGACCTTAAAGATCATCAAGTTCCAACTGCCCTGCCATGGGCAGGGACACCTCCCACCAAACCAGGCTGCCCAGGGCACCATTCAACCTGGCCTTGAGCACCTCCAGGAATGGGGCAGCCACACCTTCCCTGGGCAACATGTGCCAGTGACTCACCACTCTCATCATGAAGAATTTCTTCCCAATGTCCACTCTAAATCTTTCCCCTTCCAATTTCAGCCATCCCCCTCTGTCCTATCACTGCCTGACCTCATAAAAAGACCTTCCCCAGCTTTCCTGTAGTCTCCTCAGAGCCTTCTCTTCTCCAGGCTGAACAACTCCAACTCTCTTAGCCTGTTCTCATAGCAGAGCTTCTTCAGCCCTCTGATCATCTTCATAGACCTCCTCTGGACCCATTTCAACAGTTCCTTCTTATGTTGAGGATTCCAGAACTGGACACAGTACTCTATGTGGGGTCTCACGAGAGCGGACTAGAGGCGGAGAATCACCTCCCTCGACTTGCTGGCCACACTTCTTTTGGTGCAGCCTGGGATATGATTGGCCTTCTAGGCTGTGAGCACACATTGCCAGCTCATGTTAGCCTTCTCATTAATCAGCACCCCCAAGTCCTTCTCTGCAGGGCTGCTCTCCATCACATCATCCCCCATCCTGTGTTGAAACTGTGGATTGCATCAACCCAGGTGTAAGAACTTCCACCTGGCCTTGTTGAACCTCATGAGGTTTTCACAGACCCACTGCTCCAGCTTGTCCAGGTCCCTCTGGATGACATCCCACCCTTCTGGTGTGACAATTGCACCATTCAGCTTGGTGTCATCCGCAAACTTACTGAGGGTGCCCTTGATCTCGCTGTCTACGTCATTGATGAAGATATCAAACAGCACCAGTCCCAGTACGAACCCCTGAGGGATGCCGCTTGTCACAAATCTCTATCTGGACATTGAGCAGTTGACCATTAGTCTCTGAATGTGACCATACAAACAATTCTTAATCCACCAACCAGTCCACCATCAAATCCAGACCTCTCCAGTTTAGAGAGAATGATTTTGTGGGTTCCGTGTCATAGGCTTTACAGCAGTCCTGGTAGATTACATCCACTGCTTTTCCTGTGTCCACTGATGTGGTTACCCCACCATAGGAAGTCACTAGGCTGGTCAGGCAGTACTTGCCCCTGGTGAAGCCACACTGTCTGTCTCTATCCATCTTCCTGTCCTTCATGTGCTTTACTGTAGCTTCTAGGAGGATCTGTTCCATGATCTTCTCTGGACACGCTCCAGAGCCTCAACATATTTCTTGTGGTGAGGGGCCCAGAACTGAACACAGCATTCAAGGAGCGGTCTCACCAGTGCCGAGTCCAGAGGGAGAATAACCTCCCTGGACCTGCTGGCCACACTGTTTCTGATCCAAGCCAAGATGCCATTGGCCTTCTTGGCCACCTGGGCACACTGCTGGCTCATGTTCAGTCGCTGTCAACCAACACCCCCAGGTCCCTCTCCTCCAGGCAGCTTTCTAGACACTCTTCTCCTAGTCTGTAGCACAGCACAGGGTTGTTGTGCCCCAAGTGCAGGACCCGGCATTTGGCCTTGTTAAACCTCATGCCATTGGTCTCATCCCAGCGGTCCAGCCTGTTCAGATTCCTCACGAACCTATTCTCCCTCTATCGTGCTAGAGGGTTTACCCCCCTGGTCACCATCTTTTTGTCCCATGACCCAGGAGGGGTGAGGAGGGCGGTTGTCATTGTAGACTGAGGCAAAAACATTGTTGAGTACCTCAACCTTCTAGTCATCTGTTGATTCGAGGTCACCATTTTCATCCATCAGTTGGGGTGCGTTCTCTTTAAACTTCCTTTTCAGATTGACGTACCTGCAGAAGCCCTTCTTGTTAGTCTTCACTTTCCTTGCCAAGTTCAGCTCCAGCTGCTCCTTGGCCTTCCTGGCCCCATCCCTACACAACCGGGCAGCATCCCTATACTCTCCCCAGGTTCCCTGTCCCTGCTTGCACTGCCTGTGCAGTTTCCTCTTGTTCTTGAGTTTGACCAGCAGGTCTTGACTCAGCCATAGCTTTCTAGCAGGAAGGTAGCTTCCAGCTCCTCCTGTTTGTTGTCCAGGCTGTGTGTGTTTGTGTAGAGGCATTTCAACTGGGCTGTTGGCTGCATCAATTTCTTAGTGGAAAACCGTTTGTTGCCCTTAAGTTGTTCCACGGAAGTTTTCTTGCTGGACCCTGCTACCTCAGGAGCCCCTAGCTCATCTCCACAAGACTTCAACTGTGCTGTGGTATCCCCAGCATGCCGCGGGGGCAGCAGCTGAAGAGCCCATACCAGCATCCTGTCCCCCTAACCACTGTGTGTCCTCCTGCAGCTTGTCATAGGCAAGACTGTTATTATTCCCCTCCTCCTTAAAGCCCTATCAATGAGCCCTGCAAGCTCCTGAGCAGAGACCCTCCTCCCATTTTGAGAAAGGTGGCTCCCATTTGATGCCTGTAAGCCTGGTGCCGTGTAGGCCATCCCATTGTCAAAAAAACCAAGGTTGTTATGGTTGCACCAGCCCTGGAGCCATGAATTAATAGACTGGACCTGTCTGATCCTTACAGTATCACTGCCTGCAACTGGAAGGAGGGAGGGAAAAATCACCTGAGCCCCAGATTCCCTCACTAGCTATCCCAAGGCTCTGAAGTCACTTTATAACACCCTTGGGCTATGTACTGCAGCTACCCATGGTCCTCCACAGCTAGAGCATTGTATCTATTGCGCAGAGGTATCTGGGGAGGTGTGGGCAAGGAGGAGGGGGTTCATTTTCTGCCCCGTTGGTGGACTTGCTTCTACTTGCTACTTCCCTTTATGTCCCTGCCTACATTCTGGTAGGATAAGATACTGAATCCCTTTGGTCAGAGGCCTTTTCCGGTAGTTGTCTCCATTCATATTTCAGAGAGATCAGGGTGTGGTTCCACCAGTCTATCTATTGTTTATTAGCCTGCCTGCTTCCTCTCACAGCTCTGCCACCAGGCTGGGGAGATCTACCACCTGTTTGCACGTTACACAGCTGTTGCTCCTGCTGCCTTCTGTTTCCAGTGCAAGCTGGTGACAATCCCTGCAGCCCGAGACCTGGACATTTGCAGCTCAGTCTGGGCTGGCGCGTTCCTTCTGGCAGGAGCAGAGGATGCAGCTTCCCGATGGGTGGACACCACAGCCGGGCTCCCTCTCACAGTCCTTACAGTTATCAGGACCTGGCCTATGCACGTTATGAGAAGTTAAACACCAGAAAGCTAGAGTACTACATTGAGACTTTTGTCAGTGACTGCTTCTAGTGAATTATCTTGCCTACAGCTCTCTTTCAGAATCGTCTTCAATGGAGACTGTTTTCTCCTCCTAGATGCTATATATTTACACGAATACAAGTGACTAGGAAAGGAGATCCTGAAGGAAAAATAAATCCCAGGTAATCTGCTGAATTTGATTACTTCCTTGAATGTGATATTCCTTTCCCAAGTTGCTTTAGCCTCTCTGCGCTACACCAGAATTGCTTCCCCTGAGTGGGAGAGGTGGAACAAGTGTGTAAACATTTCCTAAAAGGCATGGAGTGAGATGCATCCTCAAGATGCACCGCAAGAGATAGGTCCATGAATCTCCTGGATGGCTTTTTGTTTGTCATCTATGTGGTGCATCATCTGGCCATGAGCCTGTGTGCTCTTTCAGGAAGACATATGAACCGATGGGAGATACAAACAGGACAATGGATTGGGACTCGCCAAATTATACAATTCACTTCCCTCACTCAGTTGGTCAAACAGGGTCCACTGGTTGTTACCAAAAAAAAAAAGACAATCGAACATTTCACAACTCCTTTGTTCCACATTATTGAAAGAAAAGACATATACTTCCCTAAGCTAGGCTTGAGTCGACAACTTGATATATTCTTAAGGATGAGTATTTGAAGATCAGTAAATTATCCATTATCTCTGTGCAAGGTCTAGAATTTTAGTAATAAGGCGTTTCTCTGAGCAGGAGAACCAAGCTGATTTTTAAACAAAACTGAATGAATTTATTTCTCATATGCACTGGAGGGGAAAAAAAAAAAAGGTGGGTAGATGTATTTACGTAAAATTTGCAAAAATGACTATTCCTACATTGCCCCATTTGTTCACTCAGATGCTTCTCTCTCCCCCAGATATTTTGTAGAGGAGCAAAGCTCTTATCTTGGGCATTCAAAATGCCACAAACCCACCAACCACACAGTGTTCAGTTCTGTGATGTCTGAGTTTATTACAGAGCAGCCCCTTTTGATACAAGAAGAAATCCCCCTAAGCTGATGGGATACTTTTTACATTGCTACTGAAACCTGCTAGTCTAACTTCCATCCCAAGGCAAACTGTGAGAAGTACATATCTGAGCAGCTATACCTCCCCTCATGTGGCGCAGCACTTTGCATCATCTTCTGCAGCTCTGCAGTTTCCCTGCAGTCGTGAGGGTCCCTTCAGCAGAACTGAAGCCTAACTCTGTTGTGTAAAGGAATAAGTCTGATAAAACCTTTACAAAGAAGGACAAAAAAAAAAATATGCATTATGTTTTCTTTTATAATAGTGACCACAACTTTATGTAAGAGTGTAAGGAAGGAAGTGAAGAAAGCATCATGCTCTCCCACACCAACAACTTTCTGCAGCTCCTCAGGGTAGTAAGAAGGGGATCTTCTGAAATGTGCTATGATAGGCAAACACAGCATTGGTTGCATCAAGGATGTTGAGGGTAATATTAACCATATCCCAGGGTATCTGTTTGTCTTTCTAGTTCAGACCCTATGTGCAAACATCAGACACATGGACAAATAAATACGTTATGTATCAGTATCATGACTATGCTTCCAGATGGGATGAAGCAGCATAGAACTTTGCAGAGTAGCTGCCTAACATTATGTTTCATTTATAGTCAGATTTAGCTGCACACAACTCACACTGATGTAAGACTTGCCTACTGTTATGCCGCAGCTAAATTAATTGCTTGTGTTTATCAGCTAAATAGCTCACAGTTCTTTTTCTCCTGACTTAAAACACACTTATAGTCAGAAAGGAGCTGATGCACAGGTGGTATTTTCTTCAACAGCATTTCTGTTTCTTGAAGAGAAAGTAGTTTGTTGATTTTTTTACAAATGTTACCTATTTTTCCACAATCATGGAGTACGTCTCTCTGCAGCCTTTCCACACACTTCTATGGCTCTGGGACAGGTGTCTCTTCATCAGACCCTGCACAGCTAAACCCTTCCTGCAGGCAAGTGCTTCCCTTTCCAGTAAAAGATTCAATCCCATCCTCAAAACTAATCAAGCACTGGCTTCCAATTAACACCCATTCCCCTGTCTTCAAAAGTTTTCACCTAGTGCTGAAAATCACACTTTTGCTCGCTGCCAGTGCTGCTAGTTCCAGTACAGCGCCTGCCAGCTTCCTGGTGGTCCTAACAGGAAAGGAACAAAAGGGGAGAGGGTTGTGAGGGTCCCCCCAGCGCTGGGTGGATTTCAGCTGTTCCAATTTTAAGTTCAAAGCCTTCTACATGGCAGCTAAATAGGATGCTTTCCAAAATCTACAGGAGGCTGGGAAGAAATCCAGCATCACAAGGAGTATCCTGACGGAAACAGAAGAACTGGCAAATAAGCATATGTGAAACGTACCCCTTTTTGTCACAACCAGAGGCACTGTTTTCCCAACAAACACCCTACCCATTTGGAAAAGAACAGTCATTACCACTTTCTGTAGATATCCAGCCAAAGAGAGCTTAAAGCAAGCAATCCCTCCTCCCTATACATTACATTTATCCTACCTTTTGTTCCCTTATCAGTGCTGCTACCCATTTTTTTACCAGATGGTATATTCTTAACATCCTAGACCCACAAACTATAGTAGCATCATGCACAAGCGTGCATTACCACAAGCGTGAATTTTGAAGGACTGGGCCTTATATTTCTCCTTGAAGCCCTTGCAACAATTTCTTTCCTGCCAAATCCCTTTCTGTCTAGATCCTGCTCTTACATTCAGACTCCATTTCCTGTGGCTTTGGTTTGGCTGGGGTTTGTGGCCTTTTTTTTCCCTTTTAATCCCTCAACTTTCTTTTGCTGTATGTTTTTTTCTGCTTCTCAAGCTCCTAATAGCGTTTCTGTAATCAGATTTCTTCTGCACAGCACCGAAATGGCAACACTGTGGGTCTGTCTCAGAGTATTAGTTTGCAAGCCTGGGAAGAGGCACAGAAAAACACTCTTGTGTTTAAATCCTACCCTTTAAACTATTATAATTCATGATGTCTGCAGAAAGTCTTTACATGTGGGGGGTTTTAGGATTATGGTATCTCAAAAGTCATACACGTTGAAGGCACAGACTTTGTAAGTCACAGATTTGTACCAAAATCAGTGCCTCCTTGACTTTCTTCATAAGCAGAGTGCCTAGCTCTTCCCTGGTTTGCCCTTCCCTTTCTCCAGCAGCTGCAATAATACCAGTACTAATTCAGAACAGCAAGAGGCTGCTGCTTTGTGTATATCAGTGAAAAGCCCAAGGACAGAGCGAGTCAGTGTTTCTGGCAGCACGGCCACATGATGATTAAACAGCCCTGGTTACATATCCATCCGTGCAGGAGCGGCATACTTTCCTGGTGAGTTGGCAGGGGCAGGTAATAAAGCTTTCATGCTCACACGTTGATTATGAACAGACCTATTAGGAGCCTCTCCTCTCAAAGGAATGCTGTAGTATACATGGAAATGAGTCTGTGGTCACCCGGTATTTCATAGGTATCCAGCTGCGCACTCAGCAGACACTCAGCATGCAAAGCCGTACCGCTGCCTCCCAGGCAGAATCCAAATACTCTCTCTTGGAGAGGAAGGATCCTTCTCGTCTGAGCAAAAAGTGGGTCCATTTGCTTTTAGCAGTATTTGGACCCCAGAACAAAGCCATTTCTCACTCTCTGCAAAGAAAGTCGGTTGTACATACATGTACATATATACCCCAAGGTATTTTTTCTCCATCTAAAATCATACCGATCACAAGTTTCTTAGCCAATATCTCATTGATTACTGTTGCTGTAACTCCTCCTGAACAAAGTATTTCAAGGGCTTCAGAGAAAAGTATGTCCCCTCTCTGCACTGACGTGTGTAGAAATGCCTCTCATGCTTTCTGGATCTAGCTTATCTTTCCCAAGGGCTGAGGCATGACAATACTTCGCTATTCTTTTCCCTAGCATTTAGGACAGTGCTTCTGCCTTTTTCAAAGGATCAGAATCTTCCCCTATACGTTTTGCTGAAGTTACAATATTTCAGACAGGTTATTAATGTTAATGTCACTAATTGTTTTTGAACATATTTTTACTGCCTTATAGTATTTATGGACTTCATTGTGAATCATCTAACTGCTCCCTTCGCATGCATTTCCTTTGAAGTAAGAGATACAGTGTAAAGGCTTGAAATCTCAGGAGCTGATAGGGTTTAGGATTCATGTAATGAAGATTAGTATTTCCTTCAGGAACTTCACGTTTCTGGGATATTCTTAACATTGTTCTCTCACATCCCTTGGACACTCCAAACTCCCGGAGGATCTAGGGAAGTTACAGCTCAGCCAAGTCCACACATTCCCACAGTTTGCTTTCCACAACTCATTTAAAAAGTGATCCAGGATTTCTCTTCAAAGCCTCAGCAGCCCTGCACATGAAGAAGAAACCTTTCAGAAAGAAAGCAGCATGCGCTGTGAAGTGCATTCACTTCTCTGAGAGGGATTACATGGCAATAAGGAAATACTTCTGTGCAAAAAACAAAACAGAAAATATTTTTACTAAGCAATGCAATACATATGAGGCCAGCAGCTCTGCCTGAGTCCAAACAAGATTCCAAAGCTTTCAAGGATTCATCTGTGCTTACAAGTTCTGCTAGTTTAATTACGCTAACACAGAGCAGCATAATGCCTTTCTGGCATTGCAGCAATTATACTGGTATGGTTTAGTCCACTTACACAAGGCAAAACAGGGTATACTGGAATAAACTGTTTTACAGCTCTATGCAAAGGGCAGTTTTTACTTGCTATATATCAACTGAAAAGTCCTATTACTGTTAATAAAACCTCACTGTCAACTAGGTGAAGGTCCCAACTAAAGTCATTTTTACTTGAACTTGCTCATTTCTCTTTGTATCATTTCTCCCAGGATATTTCTTTGGGGATCTCTTTATCACACACCCACTTTGCCCTCCCTGCTGGGCTTTACTGTGTGCTTCCACAGCTTCCAAACCACTTCCCAGGTTTGACCCCAGGCTGGACTCCTCCCAATCCATTTGCAATACTTTCAGATCAAACTGATGGTTTTGGTCATCTAAATTCCAGTTTCCCTTCCAACAGTTTCTTCCTCTTCTTTCCTGTCAGATGGGTTATCAAACCAGCTGCACCAGGCAGCCAACATGAACCCAGTTTTTCCAGCAAGACAGGTGGATGTTAGGCAATACTGTTACCTGCTTATTCTCGTATTTTCATATAGGAAGACAGGAAATTAATACAATCTGAGAGACATATAATTTTTGTTCTTATCATCAGACTGCCTCACCAGCCTATTTTCCATTGCAAAGAGGTTTCCCTAAGTACAGACCTTATTTTTCCCCACACAATTTCTCTCTGAGGTTCTTGCACATTTAGATTTATCAGATATTTGACTTAGAAATTAACAACCACCCCACAAAACTGGATAAGGTACCTATGTGTGTAAACCTCTCTTCCCTACTGCTCCTCTAGTGCAAGTCCTCCTTGCGGATGGGGTAGGTACCAGACAACAGTGAAACATCCACAACCCTAGTCAAGAAAACTCACTTGTGCCTGAAATGCTCTCAAGCCTGTATCTCTGGGAGATGGGGAAATGAAAGGCTGCACAATGCTGAATGCACTGGGGTTTTGATCCTGGATTACTTGGTATTGATCGTTTAAATAACGGACAGACAAACCAAGGAAAGAAGCTAACTGACATGACTATTAAAGAAAAAAAAAAAAGCCGAGCATCAAAATCTGACTTCATGTTTACTCAACTCGAGTGAGAACAGATAGACTGCAAAACACACAGTGGTAGGAGTAGGAAAATGGAGCCCTGTATTGAGTCAAACATTAGCCTGAATCCTGCAGTGACCCAGATCACAAAGATTAAAAGCGCCACAGTCCTTGAACTAATGAAGTAGGTAAGTGGATAGGAATTAATGATGGTGTGATACTTGGGTTACAGTTTGTGTACATCTTGCAAAAAGGAGAAACTCTTTGGCTAACTGATGAATTTACTTTTCCCTCTCCCCCAGCCTGTCTGGAACCAGCACTTACACTCTCATAGCATTTTGATCCTGCCAACAATTCTAGGAGGGATATTAAACGCTAGTAGCTTCAGAAATGTAGTTGTATGGAAATGACTTAACTTTCTCCCCATTGGCTGCTCTTTTTTATTTATTCACACTGTGAGCTGCTTAACTAGGGCAGGGACAACTTGTTTTTATGGATTTGCATACCGGATGCAAACCACAGCTCCTACATTTCACTGGGACCACTGGCAGCTACTACAAAAAAATGTGAAATAAAAAATCATCCAGGGATGTGCAGAGATGAAGTCTAACGGTAACTGAAAAAAAGCACATATAGAAAGGGGAGCGGTCCAATGATAAGTGACATCTAGTACAGTTATGTGACAGTGACAGAGACAGCAAACAATGCACTAATAGCACTTGTTATCAAAGGAACAATTGCAGCACTAGCAACTAGTGGGTGAATGTGAAATCTCCATAGAAAAGCCTGAACTTGTATCACACTGCTTTGATAACGAAAGCAAACAAGACACTGAACCGCTAAACTGCTGCATAAAGAAGAAGGATGACAAGAAAGTTGGGCGTTATTGTGAGTCACTTCAAATTTTAGATAGCGCCAAAAGAGATCACATTTTCTAAACCTACATCTAGGAGATCACCAGCAGTTAGAGCTTGCAGTGATGATTTTATGAGGTGTTCAGATACCACAGTGCTCTCTGCCACAGATGTATGCATGCTTAGAAAATATTTCATCAGTGGCTGCTGTGGAACTCTCTTTCCATTTTCAAATGAGTAGGATTAGGTTGCAAGGGGCATCATACAGTGGGAGGGACTCTTTGTCAGACTTAGAAACCATTAAAAGACTGCAAAACAGGATGGTGGTATGGGGTGGTTTTGTTTAGGAAGAGACAAATTATGGAATATGATGCACTACAGGAGGGCAACTCCTGGGAGACAGGATGGCAGTTTTGGAGCACTTCTGCGGACCAGCTCTGACCTCTATTGAGTCCCGTAAGCACAGAAACTGGCAGGTCTTGGGGCCCCTCTGTGTGCAGGGATGCTTGGAAGCCTTGCCGTTGGGTACCCCTGTATTACTAACTCTGCATCTCTTCTAACACTCCTTACAGACTAGAAACTTGGATTAACCCTCTAGATGCTGCAGGAAAGTACATTATCCTAGGCCTTAACATGGCTGCCAGCCTTGTAGATACTGCTTTTTTGTAATCAAAAGAGCGAAGACTGCAATTAGTTGCTCATCTTTCAAGCCTTTATTTTCAAGAAAGTAACAATTCCAGCTACAACCGAAGGAATTAAGACAGCAGAAAATGCAGAGCGGATGAGTAAATAATAATCATCTGACTCATTTCGTAACTCAGAGATGTCTGCAAACTGAAATTAGCAAGTCTCAGAGCAAAAGGCTTCATCTTTCAGCAATCTCAACTTTTGTTTGTATTGTATGTGAAGAGAGAAAATTCTGCAGTGAATGGGCTTTGTGACAGTATCTTGCTAAGGCCATTAACAGAGGAGCTTGCCCTTTGTGATATTTACGGGCATAGCGTGCCTTGAAGAAGAGCGCGTGGCCAGCAGATGCCATGAGCTGCTGGCACCGTGGGGCTCTCTGTTTCTGGGCCCTTCTTATTCCAGCTGCAGGTTGTAAAATATGATAATGGTCAGATGAATCAGGATTGATTTTAAAACAGAATTGTCTTGCTGCAAGGAAGGTTGAGCTTTAAAGAGTAACTAGAGTGTGAATAAGCAGCAACCACAAATGAAAAGAATCCTGCTTATGTTCACAAGTGAACTTACTGGCTGAAGGTGGCTGGTCTCTCCCAGCTGCTGCTGACACCAGCCTGCTTTTCTTTGCAAATATGTGGATTCACAAATAGACCTCAAGGACTTAGGTACTAAATTGACCACTCTTTGTGAATCCTACATATCCCTTAAGCTGCAAAGAAGCCTAATTTTGAGGGTCTAAGCAGCATATGAGTGCTGTGTAAGGTTTGTGCTCATTCCTAAACAGGAAATTTTATTAGAATATTTAACTTAACCTGGTATTCTGGAAGGAAGCCTTACTTTGGATGTACCCACAGAAATGCATTACAGGAGTAAAAACATGGTATAGCTATGATTCACATCACATTTGCAACTTGCCATCTGGATTTAGGAGGCCAGGAGGTAAAATGTTAAGGCAGATAAGAAAACCACTTCATCCGAATGCAATTTGAATGTCCAACAGAATGTCATTGTACTTGCAAGTCACCCAAATAAATGACTGCTGAGAAATGAGATTCAGGGAACATTATTCAGAATTTCAAATTAAGGAGTTTAAGAAATGGAGACAGCCTACATTATTCATAGAGGCTGGCCCAACGAGTGACCCAAAGAGCCCGAGCTTTCAGAAAGTTCAGCCGGTGATGATCTCCTATCTAAAGCCATTGTACCTCATAAATCACTCAGCCACAGAAGACTTCAACACCCACAGCAGAGAAGCTCAGATAAAAACAGAAAATTGTTAAGAAAACAAAAAGTCAGTAACAATCCTGAGTAGCAGAAGATAGCTTTCAAATCTATGAATCAGTTGCTTCATTCTGATGTTTATATCTTTGTTCTTAAGGGGTCATTAGAAATAGCATCATTTCAAATTTGAGTAGAACAAACTGTACCAAAGCCATAACCAAAAGATACGGTCTGCCTACAGTTTTGGCAATTATCAAGTGTGCTATTTTGAGTTAATACAACTATTAGCAAAGGTTTTGCAAACATTTTGGGTGCCCTGATAATTCAAGACAGGCACAATATGTGCTTGCCCATATCTGCAGCAGAAACAAAGATGTGTTGAGGTCTTGTTGGCCTCCTTGTCAATGCTCTAGAGCTGCTCATCTGCTCCAGCAGTCTCAAGCAGGCTGAGGTACAGTGTCCGTACAACAAGGTTTAGCTTCCCCAGATGCCCTGGCAATCCCAGCACAGATAGCAATGGCAAGGTTCCCACCCTCATGTCTCCACCCTCTGGCATCAGAATTGAGGTGTACTTCTAATCTTCCGATACAGTCCCGAGTGGCCATCCCATTGGCCCTTCCTCTCTTCTCCTGCCACAGGCTATCTCCCTGTCCCCATTACTCAGCAGCTCTCCACCCATTTTCCAGTTATTATGAGTCAAAACCAGGAAAAAGCAGCAACAATAAGACAATTTTCAGTTGAAAAGTGGTCAGCCAAACAACCCATCTACATCTTTGTCTGGCATATCACCTTTTCCTTTGCCTTTATCTGACCATGACTTTAGGAGGCCCCTCATGCAGCCATGTCCCCATTTGTCCTACCCGTATAGCTTCTCACCTAGTTTTCTGCTGAAATTCCGAGTTAACATTAGCATGACTGTGCATATGCAGCCTGCTCAATGCAAGCACAATAGCCTTTCATCCAAGGTGACAGAGTTACTTTTCTCCTTCCCTTATTACTGCATCTTTCAGAGGTAGAAAATTTAACTCTGTTTGATTCCAAACATCTAACTGAGTCCTTTAAGCATTGACATCTAATCATCCCCAGCTCACTGAGGCTGTAAGAATGTAACTTCAGCCCGTGTATCAACTTCCTCTCTCCACTGACTGGAGAGGCAACACGGATCCCTAATTCAAGCGCTGTAGTTTTGTGCCCGAGATTAATTTCTGTGAATCCACGCAGTCGTGTGTTAATCTGTATGAGTATTGAGGTCTGAGATATATATATATAATTTCAAGTAATTACTATATTTCTGTAGGCTTATCCAGTACCCAGGGAACAGGCCTGGAGCTATTCTGGAATATAGATAAAAATAACCATGTGCAGAAGTTGCATGGTTGGTGTAGAATTGCAGGTTCTCAAGCCTTTGTAGAAAACCTCCCCAAGGCAAGAGATCCTTGGCAGGTTCAGGTGAGTTCTGCATCTCAGAACTCTACCGTCAGATGCAGGCTTCATGAAAAACAAATATGCCAAGTCCCTAAAATGAACCAGTTTGGATCCTAGATTCTCCTGCCTCAGCCAACATACAAGTGAGTGCTTGATAAGGAGTACTCTCTGCACGCCACCATCAATAGGTAGAAGACATCAACATTCAGCGTTATGGAGTGTTTTCACCACTATGTGTAGGAGCATCACCTTTATGTGTATTTCATCTGGGCCCTGGAACCACATTTGTTTCTTCCCTGCACAGTTGTTGTACACTAAACTAGTGAGCACAGCACAAGGAATTTTTTTTGTTTGTTTAAAACCTGCTTGCAGCCATGAGGTATTGAAATTCATACTTCTTTTCAACTGCTGATGCAACACTTCAGGATGTCATATCACAGAAGTGAGGCCAACTTCTTTCCAGGAGGAGCTCTATCATAAAATAAAATAAATTATAAAGAAAAATGGGCCAATGTAAAAGCAAAAGAAAAATACTGGAAGGTAGTAACATAAGCAATCAAAGAAGCAAGTAAAAACCCATACAAGAGCTCACATCAGTCCACAAAAACACTCATATAAGAGCAGCAGTGTTCAGTGGAAACTGCATAACAGCACCATTGTCCATCTGCTTTATTCTTCTCTCATAAAAGTGGATATAATACTAACACTGCAGGTCCTCGTTAGAACATGAGGAACTAATGTTGGCCATTCACTATGAATCATGGAAAGTTTCGATCTGCATTTAAGTTTCCTGGGCTTTGAGAAAACTGAACCAACAGCTAAAATACAAGGCAGTTCTCATTTCTAAAATCCCATTTCTGCCCATTCTAGCAGTTCATAGCTAGCGATGGTTCATTGTGAAGGTACCAGAGATGTGATACAAGCTCTTACTGATTGGTGTGGGTAAGTATTCAAACAGATAGTTTCTCTGAGCTATCAGTTCTTAGTTTGGTGTTGCCCAGGCATGATGACAAGGATCTAAAAGTTGATTACCTTGCAATTTTCCTTGCTTAAAAATATTTTGTAAGACTGACTTCTGGCTCCTGCTACAAGACTGTGGAACACTACTAACTGCCTGGTTTTAGTCCTGAGTGGCACTGGCAGTAGGAAGCAGTGAAAGCTGTGTCTGCTGCTGAGATATACCAGGAAAAAGAAAGAAAGGGTGTTTTTTAGCATCAGAACTACCACATAACAGATTCTGTAAAAGATATAAAGTTCCACATTGTCGGCTCTGACTTAACAAAAATATGGTCCAAAAATAAACTGACAATTATAAGTGGTTGCATCAAATTTTGCATAAGTATCTGTAAAATACTATGCAGATAAGGCTAATTTGACTTGAATTTCAATTGGACATGTAGACCAAGTCTTCATGATATAGAATTGAGGTTTTCTGTCCCATATAAAGCACCCCTATTCCATAAGTCATGTTTCAAAAAAAATAATGATTCTTATGCAGTCATGTAAATACATGATCGAGAAACTTCACCAAATGCTGCTAGTCACACAAAACATTTGGCAATGCCTTATAGTGGAAATAAAACAACTGCACAAACCCGAGTTATTCCATGGAATCATAGAATGGATTTGGTCGGAAGGGACCTTAAAGATCATTCAGTTCCAGCCCCCCTGCCATGGGCAGGGACACCTAACACTAGATCAGGCTGCCCAAGGCACCATCCAGCCTGGCCTTGAACACCTCCAGGGATGGGGCAGCCACAGCTTCTCTGGGCAACCTGTGCCGGTGTCTCACCACTCTCAATGTGAAAAATTTCTTCCTAATGTCCAATCTAAATCTTCCCCAATCCCGTTTAAAGCCATTCCCCCTTGTCCTATCACTACCTGCCCTTATAGAAAGTCCCTCCCCAGCTTTCCTCTAGCCCTTCAGGTACTGGAAGGTCACTATAATGTCTCCCTGGAGCCTTCTCTTCTCCAGGCTGAACAACCCCAACTCTCTCAGCCTGTTCTTATAGCAGAGGTGCTCCAGCCCTCTGATCACCTTCAGAGCCCTCCTCTGGACTTGCTCCAACAGTTCCATATCCTTCTTATGTTGAAGATTCCACCTGGACACAGTACTCCATGTGGAGGTCTCATGAGAGTGGAGTAGAGGAGTGACCGCATCAGTGGACACAGGAAAAGCAATGGATATAATCTTTCGGGACTGCTGTAAAGCCTTTGACACAAAATCGTTCTCTTTAAACTGGAGAGGTCTGGATTTGATGGTGGACTGGTTGGTGGATTAAGAATTGTTTGTATGGTCACATTCAGAGACTAATGGTCAACTGCTCAATGTCCAGATAGAGATTTGTGACAAGCGGCATCCCTCAGGGGTTCGTACTGGGACTGGTGCTGTTTGATATCTTCATCAATGACGTAGACAGCGAGATCAAGGGCACCCTCAGTAAGTTTGCAGATGACACCAAGCTGAATGGTGCAATTGTCACACCAGAAGGGTGGGATGTCATCCAGAGGGACCTGGACAAGCTGGAGCAGTGGGTCTGTGAAAACCTCATGAGGTTCAACAAGGCCAGGTGGAAGTTCCTACACCTGGGTTGATGCAATCCACAGTTTCAACACAGGATGGGGGATGATGTGATGGAGAGCAGCCCTGCAGAGAAGGACTTGGGGGTCCTTCTGATGAGAAGATCAACATGAGCTGGCAGTGTGCACTCACAGCCCAGAAGGCCAGTCATATCCTGGGTTGCATCTAAAGAAGCGTGGCCAGAAGGACAAGGGAGGGGATTCTCCATTTCTTTAAAATAACTAGCAGGTCTGATTTAAGAGTACACATTCCTTGAAAGTAAAATAATTTGTCTTTTCAGAGGAGTGCTGGACCTTTACTTGCATGAAAGGTATAACCCCATTTAGCCAGCATTTTCATTTTGACAGGAATCATGTACAATTACATTTTTACAATTCTTTGGCCATAAGAACAAAAAGGCCCTACTAGGTCGTTAAAAACAAACCGTGTAAGAGAAGACTTCTACAAAAATCATGGTGGTAATAAATTTATGTAAATTTTAAATTGAACACTTTAACTGAAAAATAAGAGTTATAGGAATTTGTAGTGAGTGAAAGAGCTGTAATGACAAATTTGAAAAAACTATTTGTTAACTGATGGTTTAAATTAACTTTGTAAATAAAGCAGGGATTTTCATAATCTTATTTTGCAAATAATGTTGCATTTTTTTCTCTATACAATACGCATAGTTTGTAGCTCATGCTCATTTTCTTCTCTTCTCCAACCACAAACAGCACTACCACAAAGTAGCCAAATTATGACCCACGACTGGTAATATCTTTTCATTCTGAAAATCACAAACCTCTCCCGTCCTGGAGCAGAGGGTCATTGTGCTCCATAGAGGCAGTGACCCAATCTGGGACTATCCCTTAGCGCTGAGAAGTCATTATTTCTTGGGTACACATTAAAGATGATCTAAATCTGACTAATGACCTCTCCTGGTCCCCATAGAAGAGTAGTGGGGGTAGACAAGGAACGTTACCAAAGCTGGCAGAGCTGGGGCCCGATTCATATGTGACCCTGGAGTTGCAAGGGAACCACAGGTGCAAATCTTGTGCAAGCCAAGTGACAGATCCCATGGAGCCCCTTTGTTGAAGGGCTAGATCTGGGCATAGGTGAGGTGTGGCTTGGGCCAGGATTGAGTGTACAGGCTACAGGTGTGGGGCCCTATGGGGCTGAGCAGGGCAGCGAGAGCCAGCTGTGCCCCACCACTGCCGCCTCCAGCCTCACATTGACCGATGCACTTTATTACACCCAGAAAAACCTGATGGTAGCTACATCTTTGCCTGCTTTCTCAAGGAAAAGGGACTTTCTCAATCACACTGCCTGTTCGTACATGCGTTAGAGGTACCCGTGCAACAAATCCTGAGTCTGTTGGCCAAGTTTAACCACAATTGACAGAAGGGCAGGGGTCTTAAAGATAAAAGCTCTTCTAAGTGCAATGCAAATCAGCATGTAGGATGTAGTGGGGAGACCACAGCAATTACTCTAGTGTGAGAAGAAACCAATATCAGAGCTCAACAGCTGTAGGGTTTTTTTGCTGGTCAGCATGCAGCAGACCTCAGAGCCACCTATGGCATCGTCTGTGTCTGGCCCACAGGAGCACTGGGGCACTAAGGTCATAAGGACCCGCAGAAGACATCTATGGTTAGTAAGATACTGTAGGGCATTGGACACCTACCATATGAAACCAGGATCCATTAGTTCTGCTGCACAGGTTGTTGTTCTTTTCTTTGAATTAATCTACAGAAGAAAGATCATTGTGAAAGGTCATGACAACTGCAATTAATTTTGCAAGAAAGTGTATTCAAGAAGCCAATATTTTATTGTCTTATACTTTCAAATGTGTCACGCTGATCTTATAGCATGAAAACAGAATATTATTCTAACTTCTGATGCTCACATGATCTGTAGATTACCATGCTGAAGCGCTTATTTAAAAAAAAATCCTACTACCTTATCATTATCTGAAATTTTATGTTGAACTAGACCCTTAAATGCCTCTAACTCATGCAACAAAGAATGAAAACTGAAGAGCGTAAGTAGTTTTCTAGTGTTTTCTCTCGTGAAGATGAACAAGCATCTTAGGAAGCCATTAATCCTTTGCACTGAAGTAAGCAGTAAGCAAAATCTGGTGAGCATATTAGCACCAGTTTGCAGTCAGTTGACAATGCCATCTTGTAACTGTGAAAGCATCATAAAAACGTGTATTACCTCACCTTCCCCACCCCCACTAGCGTCTTCTGCACAGAAATAAACTAATCATGAGGAAAGCAGCGCATCTTGGGGTACCAACCACAGGAGGATGTGGTCTGTGCTCCTGGGAATATCCAGAATCACCAGTTCATAGAATCATAGAATGGTTTCAGTTGGAAGGGACCTTAAAGACCATCTGACTCCACCCCACTTGCCATGGGCAGGAACACCTTCCAGTGGACCAGGTCGCTCAAAGCCTCATCCAATCTGGCCTGGAACACCCTCAGGGATGGGGCATCCACGACTTCACTGGGCAACCTGTGCCAGTGCCTCACCACCCTCAGAGTAAAAACAAATTCTTTTCTAATCTAAATCTCCCCTTTTTTAGCTTAAAACTGTTACCCCTCACGCTATCACTGCACTCCCTGATAGGGTCCCTCCCCAGCTTTCCTGATAAGGAAGGAAAACTGAAAGCTTCAGAATGTGAATGGCAACCATGAGAGCAGCATCCTGCTTCTTTTAACCATTTGCTAACTAGAATCCAGAATGTCCTCCTTTTTAAAAACATTTTTAACATTTCCAGACTATTGGTACTTGTGTGGCTGTTGTAATCACTTTCTTATATTCCTATCTCGGTTTCTCTGTCTTTTTCTGCCCTTCTTCACAGAGCCACAACCCTTTACCAAACAGCACTTAATAAAACCTCTTTACCCGCCAATGCTTGTGCATAGGAAAATAGCTCCTACTGTTTTGGTTGTCTGCTCCATAAAAGATCCCTTTTCTTATCCAGTTATTAAAACTTAACTAAACTTATTAGAAATACTTACTCCTCTGAAGGCCTAATTAATGTTTAGATGCAGCAAAATGATAGCAGCATGCAACCTGATTAAAGACACCCAGCATGATATGACCTACAAAGTAATAGAAAGAATTTAAACTCTGGCCTACAGAACTAAAATCAACACTACATCACATGGTGCTACAATTCCTACAGTGACAAATTGTTGCAGTTAAAGGAGATCAGTGGTCAGTGAAAACAGCAAATGTAATACAATAAAGAGGGGTGGGGGAAGAGGAGAGCAGAAAAAAAGAGATTTATTAAGAAAAGATTGAAGAAATTGCCAGATCTTCAACTGACATAAATCAGTATATCTTCAGTGAAGGTGATGATCTTATTTAATGTAATGGAGCAGAGAAAAATGGCCAAAACAATTGTTGGAAATTATGATGGTTATAAAAGAAAAAAGGAGAACACTTTGCATTACCTAGAAAAAGAAAAATACTTCAAACAACAAGCTTACTATTACGCAAATGAACAGGACATTCTAATATTCTAGCTATCAACCAAATAGCCCTATTCCTTCGAGTGTTGCTGACAGTCTCCTCTTGGCATCTGCGCAGAATTCCAAGTATTTTCAGACCTACAGTACTATTCCTGGTTGTGAAAGCCTCTTTCTAAGGTGTTAGAAACAAAGAGCCTGTATCTGGGAAGCTTCCCTCCTTAAGAGGAGAACAGTCCAACAAAGGGAATCAAAGCACATAGAGGTTTTGCAGTTTGGGATAACACAGTGACTTGGCCAAGGAGTAACTGTAGGCTGTGCAAACACATAATGCAAATGAGCATGAGCTAATTTTCAGGCGTTTCATGGGTTAAGTATACTTCTATTCTGATGAAGTATTTTTGGAAATCAGTTCTTAGCATTAAGAAAACACTCCCAACCTCAAAACCAGGGCAGTGCGTGTGCGTGGCACGCTGGAGGCTTGGGAAGATCAGCCTGAGCCAGGTGCCATTCCAGTGACATCGCGACAGAGATGGGAGAGTCCCAGTACCTGGGAACAATCCCTGCACTGTTTAATTTACAGGTATAGTCATAGTCGCAGGTTACTAGTGATCTTCATGAATCCCTTTCCATAGCTCCAGCTTTACAGATGTTTTGGCCTTTAGAAGCCAAAGGTTTGGTCATGGCCGGCACCTACACAGCATAGTGGTCATGGTGAGCTACTTCTGTAGTCAGTGGAGAGAGACAGGTGGTCTCCAGAGAGCAATTCAGCCCACTTGAGACGTGACTTTCCACTACAGAGTGCCTAGATCACTCCACTGACCAGAGAGCACCTTGGTTATCAGGCTTAACATTCAGGTATTTCAGGTAGGTGCCTGCGCTGGTTAGGATCAGTCTGTGTGTAAATCTTTGGGTGTCTGTGCAAAGCAGTGTTCATAACCATGCAGACTTTGTACAGAACTCTAAAACAAGTGACTCTGTACTTAGCTCACAAGAGAAATACACAGTCATGCAGAGAATAATAAAATTTAATATTTTTCCAAGCCTTGGTTTATATATTGTTATTTGGCAATACATCAGGCATCCTTTTGCACATATTCAGTCTTCTTGCATCTCATTGCTTCTCCTCAAAATCATTAGCCTTCCTTTGATATTGTAGGGTCTTATAGCCAAATCAAATCTTTTTTTCTTCTGCTTAAAAAAAATCGCCTTTATTTCCCATTCAAAACCTTTGAAGCACTTCAAAAATCCTCCCTTTTGTTCTCCCTGTGAGTCCCTCTGGAACTGCCATTCTCTTAATTTCTGTTCCTCCTTCCTGTCTGAGAATTTTCCACTTTATCTGGTACAGCCATTAAAGTTAATGGCTCTTCATCACTCAGGCAAGTACGTGGTATAGACCCAGTTAGCAGATGGTCTGTTCCTCATTAAAAATATGACATTCATAATAACACTGTCCAAAATTCATAAGATATGTAGAACACACTGCCCACCCTATATGCCTAGGATCAAATAAAGTTTAAATTTTGTTTAAAAAGGATGCTTTAGGGGTTTTTCTAAGACAGAGCACAGGACTGAGCCTACTTTAATATCATAAACAGAAGCTGACAGGCCAAGTCAATCAACTCAGATATTGAAGTAAGACTTTGGTAACAATGATTTTGAAATGTCATCCTTTTTTTTTTATCCTAGAAAAACAGGTAGGCAATCGTAATAATAAAACTGCAGAAACAAATGCAAGTGTTTGAAATCCCATTTGCCTTGTTGGGCAAGGCAAACAAACACTAAAGACATTTAAGTATCAATACAGCTTTGTGGTGTTGACAGTATGTATAGACAGCAGGATATTCAACACTGGACTACAGTAAAGGTACTTTTTAAAATAAAAAAACAGGAACTTATACATCCTCTGAAACCTCTGTGGTAAAAGTTGCTGAAAATAGAAAGCAACTTTTGGTTTAGAACACACATTTAGAGGCATGAATGGGTAATTTCCAGCCATAGAAACCAAATATATATAGCAATTTGTCTACGACATTTTGGAAACAAAGTGAACATAAAGAAAAGTCGCCATAAGAAGTAATCCCATCTTTTATCCATTAGAGCAATCCAGAAAAATAGTGGACTATGCCTATACTCAACCAAACTGGAAGACATCTTCTAACTACAACCCCTCTTTTTCTCAACACTTCAGTTTGCACAGAGGAAAAGCAGGCATATATTTCAGAGCACACTACCTGACACGTGGTCAATACAGCTGTTGATATGGGCAGAACAGAGACACACGACACAAGAAATTCAGGAACCAGCAACAGAACTTACCAAAAAAATCTCTTTATAAACTTACTAGTTTATAAAGTGAGAAGAGTGCTTCTTAACAGACAGAAAAATCCAAAAGTGAGAGTAATCATTCTAGACAGGAACAACAAGGTATATTTTGCGATGTCTGGTTTTTTTTCTTATGTCATACAGTTGAAATCAGTAATAGCACTGAATATTTTGGGATCAGCGAAGAGCCTTTTCTACAAAGGACTGTGTTGAAAAAACACCTAACATGTTTCTGCCTTATTTTTCAGACCCGGTTTATCAAGTATCAGCTCAGGTGCATTGAGATGCCCTCTTAGAAGCGCACTGAGCTTTACTTACGGATCAGCTCAACTTCTGCTGCCTATTTGTTCTGTCAGAAAATGGATGGCTTTAATTCCCAGAAACCCGCTCCAATTTTTCTTTTTTTTTTTAGGGAAAATTTAAGATTTAGGAAAAAAAACTAGTTTCAGAAAAATGAAATCTATATTTTTAATTAGCGAATCTGACCTCCAAGCTCATTTGAGGAGACGGTCCTAAATGACATAAGTTAGTACATTTTCTGTCAACATAACTTTGACAACTTTGGCAGTTCTATGTTCTCCAAAAACTAGAGAAGAATCAGGCCATTAGTCTTTACAGGAGAGGAAAAATGGAAGAGGAATGCGAGACAGCCATGTATGAGGGCATGC
Organism: Phaenicophaeus curvirostris; assembly: GCF_032191515.1. Classification (NCBI taxonomy): domain Eukaryota; kingdom Metazoa; phylum Chordata; class Aves; order Cuculiformes; family Cuculidae; genus Phaenicophaeus; species Phaenicophaeus curvirostris. Next base: position 90,534,072 of record NC_091393.1, on the reverse strand, counting down.
ATATTTTTACTTCAAGGTCTGTTTTGTGTTTTAACTTGTTAACCATTAAGAAATAATCTAGAAAGGAATTACAGCATGTGCTTAGTTATACCATAATTATTCTGCTTCACCTCAGATAGTTCTGATGCCTATTAACACAGATAATACCTTGATTTTTTTCTTTCCTTAAAATCTTGCAGCTATTTAACTAAGACATAGACCAGACTAGCATATGTAGTCATTGCAATGCATTCTGTTCAGTGTTGGCTAATTAAGGCTTTAGCTAACTTAATTTTGAAAGATGGTTTTAGTTAGAATCTGAAAGCTCTTGTTTAGTAATACAAACGAGAACTGAAAACATATGTTACAACTGAGAATGAAACAGCACTTGTACAGCTCGTCTTAATGAAGGCTGTAGGTGTCACTGACAACAGTTCATTTCACATTAACAATTTTGACTCGAGGAAGACTATCTCTTGTTAAAATGTGAAATAACCTACTGGTAAATTCTGATATTTGAAAAGGGACACTAAAAATGACAAAGTCGAAGTAAGAAGTGGTGGGATTGAGTGGAAAACCTTCAAGAGAAGTCTTTATTCTCTGTAAAATTATCTTTTCCAAGGATTCAGTTTTGTTTCATTTGAAGAAATGACAATGCAAATATCTACTAATTTGACCAGCTCTGGGGAATATTTTTCCCAACACCTTGAACTAACTGTCTCCTCAAGGAGAAGCCTTGCCATTGCTTCTTGGCATTTTCTTGAAGGGCTAAGCAGGATTGGTAAGACTTGTCCACAGGCAGCTTGAATCACATGGCTACTCCATGGTGTAGTGTGGGTTAAGACAGAATAATATTAAAGATATGCTCATAATTTACTTCATATGGTTGAAGTACCTGTGTTGTCCATTCTACTCCTTCCCCGGTAAAGATGAGATTTTGAAAAAATGTGGTCAGGTGGGATGATGGCTTTGGCTGAGAGAATTTCATCCTGGTCCACCTGCTCCATGTCTCCAGGGGAGAAGTGTGTTGTCACTTCCGAAGCCAGCTTTAGACTGAAGTCAGGGTACCTTGTAATGGCACAGTAAACCCTACAAACTTTAGAACACACATTGAATAGTATTCAGTATAAAAATTGCATCTTTTTATGCTTTTACATGACTGGGTAAAGATAAATATGTCTACAGCAAAATTTCAGGTTTGAGACCATTATGCTTACTGTCATCAACTAATTTCATACTATTAAAATCTTTATGTATTAAAAAAATATGGTTGGCTAATCTTTTCAGAATATCAAACATATTTAATATTCCTGACATTTGGCTACCTCTTTGCATTCACAAAGCTCTTTCTTGAAAGTGAAAATACAGCACTATTTTCTCAACAGTATCTAACTTCCTGCTTCTAAAATAGTACAGCAATACTGCTATTTAGATTACAAGAATAGCAAGAAGAACATTTGCTCCCTTTCAGTCTTCCCTTTCTGAAAACATGGTTTGTTTATTTATTTATAATATATGGAAACATACCTGGGGAAACAAAAGTAAAAAAAATAAAAGTAACAAACCAGAGTTATGAACTGAAGCTACCATGATGGTAATAAAGATCAACTATTCAGAGATTAAAAACATGCTATGCTGATATCTGGTTATTCAGGATGGATTTAATCTTTTCTAAAAGTGGCAAGGTTGCATACGGTCTGACCACATTCCTGCTACATGAATTTTTATTTCTCTCAAAATCTTTGTCATTTTAGTTGGTGTTGATCTAAGATGTTAGAAATCATTGCAATCTACAGCAACAAGGGGAAAAAAGCCAGTTGTTAAACATGTCTGACTCCTGGAGATAATTCAAATGGAAAAAAATCCAGGTCATTGGCCTTTTTAAATAGACCCCCGGCAATATTTACTCCTCCATAAATAGCACAGTCACATGAAATAAAACTGTGTTCAGTAAAGCCTGCAAAACAAAAGAACAATTTACAGACTGAAACGCAAACTGTGGCTCATGTGTTCGCTGGGTAGGATTAAGTGAGCTTGCTGCACAGCCTGTGCTTAGTGACTGTGGTGTCAGATCCACTGGAAGGGGAGCAAGTCAGGTCACTGAAGGTGGTCCATATTTAAGCAGAGGCAGGGAAATGCTCAGATCTTGCTCTAGACAATGACCAGTGAGAGACAGCTTTTTTCTACAAGGTCACACTTCACTGTGGTGAAAACAAGTACCACCGCCTTTAACATCATGATTAAGAGTGCGTGTACACAACGAAAATATCACGGGCATTCCTATGCTGCTTTAATTCGACCACTATGGCTCGATCACTAAAGGAAAGGCAGTACATCTCCCAAAGACAGACAAGTCCTAACATGGAAGCATATACTACTGAAATCTCAGTAAGACCATTTCTTTCATCAGCTGTCAAAAGATAAATCTTTCTGGATGCTACAAACAAAAAAGACAAATAACTAAGTTACTATAAACATTATTTACATCCGTCTAAAGCTCACGACAGGCTCTTCTGTGCACTTACCCATGCTTATCGCTTTATCTCAAGTCTTCTTTTCCCCCTCAAAGATCCAGCTTTGGGAATCACATTATTACATAAGAACCACAGCTGTCTCTTTTAAGTCTCTTCTGCAGCTCTAAAAACAGCTGTGAAAAAAAAATGAAAACATGAAACAACTACACACAAAAGCCACGCAACCTATTTGAGAAATTAATAGTATCCACAAGTGCATGAGACTTGATTTCATTAATTAACCAGAGAGTGGAAAGATTGATTATAATTAATCAATATTTAAGACTCCTCCTGCAAAAAAAAAGTTATAAAAATGCCTTTGAACAGGTACAGTTTGAAACTGAGCTTTGTTTGAGAGGGCAGATCTGCGGGTGATGGGTGCCAGCCCACTTGCTAGCAACCTGCTGAGAAATGGCTACTTGGCAGACTTGGCTCTTTGTTTCTGCTTGCTAAACCACAGCAGAAACAGATGAAAAGATAAAAAAACTTTTTCTGCTATTATTCTCCAAGGGGAATGGAATGACAAGGGAATAGAACTACAATTCAAGATGCAAAACCATTTTCTTACAGAAAGTATTCAACATGGCCAAAGTGTTCAGAAACCCTGGTACGGTAAATCCTTTCCACCTTGGATACGTGGAGGTTCCCCTATCCTCTTCATATCGCTTCACTACAGTCTACATGTCTGGCTTACATCTCTCAGCCACATTTTGTACTTTTCTAGCTGCCACATTAATTAAGTTTCCAAGATTCTTAGCATGCAGTAATTCTTGTTAGCCTGCTGAGAAGCTGACAGAATAAACCTTGCTATTTGTTTGTTTAATTCCCTTCACTAAGCATTAGGAACTATTTCTGAAAGAACTCAGGTTTCCAGGTGTTTGCTTTTGCATGCAAACATTTCATAAAGGAATAGCTCCCTTTTATTTTCTAAATGCTGTGTTGAACAATCTTTACAGAAGACTGTAACACCAAGGATAGCTCTTGTTGGCATTTACAAAGGTCTGGTTTGCCACAGACAAAAGCATTTAGAAAGAGGTAGAGGAAAGGCTGTAGTGTTTTTTGGTGGTGGTGGTTGGCAGTTGTTGTTTTGTGCATTTCAGCAAATACAAGTGCTATTTTTTTACGTTTAAGAATACTATGAATCCAATCCTCTCACTGAAGTTCTCCCCTATTTCACACATAAAATGGAAACAAATCTTCAGCACAGAGAACAGGTTAGTAAATACACATACGCTCATGTTCTGCAGCTTTTTGCTAAGGAAATCTTATTATGGCAAAGATGCTAACTGACTCTGAGAGCTTAGTTGTAAATCCCATATCCCTAAGGGATGCTTTGCATCTTACTGAGCCAGAAAGACTTCTGTTGAGCCCTCAGCACTGTTTCCACCCAAAATGACATTTCAAGACACAGGCAGAATTCAGGAGTTAAATTTGATACATTTTCATTGGACTATCAGTTATGATAATCAGTGTATGTGTCCATGCATGTGTGTGTGTGTACAAACTTCTTAAAATACATTGTCTATTTGCAACACAATCACGCTGCATTGTCTGACAGGAGATTTAATTAAAAGACTTTTAAAATAACAACATGAATCAGAACTAGTTTTAACAATCCGTTGCCTGCACATACCCATACACATAGTTTTGCCTGGAAAGACTGTAATGACGTAGTTATAGGTATGCTAAAGGAAATCAAACTCGGGGCCCTCACAGAGAAGTTCTTGCCAACTGATCTCTGAGTTCCAGTCCCAGAATTTCAAAGGCTGCTCTGGAAGGAAGGTGACAGATGGTCCCTGAGATAACCAATGCCATAGTATTTGAGGATTTACCAAGCAGAAGACTTGGAAAAACTTCTGCTAGGTAGCAACTAGCCAGTAGAATTTAACCCAAAGCATGTGAATGGCTTACTTGGTTTTACTGGGACAGTCCAAGTGCTTAAAGTTAATTCCATGCATGCTTGAAAAAGCACAGTCTTAGCCCAGGATGTAAACTTAGTTGAAATAATACCCTGAAAACCTTATGGGGTGGTACAGTAAAAATAAGCACAGCAGTAGCCAACAGGGCCTTTCCTTAAGAATTTGCATTTTGAGAAAGAAATAAAAGTAAGTTTCCATAACCTTCTTCCACAAACCTTCCTGGCTGAGGCTTCACCCACTTAGGGCATCCTCCTTACTAAAATATTCAAATATTCCTCCCACTGTCTCTGAGAAGAGCTGGATTTCTTGCAGCTTGGCCTCTAAGCAGCTGTACAGAAGAACAGGAAAGCAGAGCTATGGTTAACTCCTAGCCTGCAGGCAACCATGCAGCTCCCTGTAGAAAACCCTTGGTAGCAACCTGGTACCTGAAGCGCCACACCTCCAAGCCAAGTTGGTCAGGATTCTGCAAGTTACTCAGCTACCTTTTCAAAAGTTTCCTTCCTGTGTAAAAAAGATGCTAAGAAGGTGCAGGAAAGAAATCTCTGTGACTGAATGAAAAGAACTGCAAATGTGACTCTTTAGTCAAATCTGTTCCAGAATGTTGCTTATTCAATTTGAATAATGATCATGAATGCTAACGACTTTTCCTCCAGCCAAGTTAGAAATGTGTGTAAGGTTTTGCAGAATCAATACTCTGGTGCATGTTGAGGGCTCTGATTTAACAGTGGGAATAGCTTGGCATAAAATTACTATTCACAACATTCTCTGTGGACACTTCAGACTTTTATGAATTGGATTTGCAGACAGCAGTTTATAACCTGGCATCACAGCTGTGTGCCTTTAAATACACTGTGAAAATCAGGGGGTTCAGAAGCTGACTCAGAGCAGCTTCAACAGCTGTGTAGGAAGCACTGTGTGCCGAGACCGGTGAAGGGCAATCTTCAGCCTTCTCAAACACAGTTATTTTGGATTGCCACTCAGAGCTCTCACTTCCATTTTATTATCTGGATATCCCAGCCCCACAGCCCTGTATGCTCCAATGATTTCATAGATCCATATAATTCCACTGACTTCGAGCATACATTAACTCAGACATTATCACTTCAGTTTGGGAAGCTGTAGCTGGTCTACAGAGCTGCTGATGACTCTTCCAAAAGAGAAGAGTTATATTGAAAAGGCAAAAGAAAACTCAACAGCCTCAATAACTTATCATTTACTTGAGAGAACAAAAGTTTATTTTTGTTTGGCTCAGATTTCAGCGTTTCTTTTGTGAGTGGTACATGAAGATACAATCCGAAAATATCTTCCAGTGCAATTGGTATGAAAATGCCATCATTGCAAGACTACACCTATTATTTTCCGAGGTCTTTGCATCATGAATTTCAACTGCCAACAGATTTTTACAACCTAATTTTAAACAGCATGGCAGCCATTACGAAGCCTAGTAACCTCGAAGAAAATATTTTAAATCTCAGAAAAAATATATTTACATTACTTATCTAAGGCTTTTCATTAACAAATTCTCAAGTATTTAATTGATGAAACATTAAGGTAGATTCTTTTACGCAGGGAAGAGGCGGCAAGGCTTGAGCTGCCAACAAACGGTATACAGGACATACTAGGCAGTATCACTTTCTAAAAACGGGCACAGAAGAAAATGACAGCTGTTAGAGGGCAGGCAGGAACAGAAGAACACACCAATACAGGGGCTGGGCCTTTGCATTCTCTCAATAGGAGCTGTGAGCCACAAAGGGAAATCTGCATTAACAGGCTAAGGAACACAAGAATTTCCTTTACTGCAATACATGAGCTGGCTGTTTTGTTTGTAAAATGGACTTTGTAATGGATTAATAAAAATGAAATCAGAAGTGTAAACACTGCAAAGCAATATAACAGTATATTACACTTGCCCACTATCATTTCTAGAGATGCTGTATTCAGAATTGAATCTAAAGTATATGGCAAAGAATTCTCTTTGAGTACTGTCCATCTCTCTAAAGATTATTTCACCAAAAGCAAAAAAGACGGGAGGTACACAAGTAATCATACATCAAAAAGGTAGTAGAGGTTGTGCTGACAAAGGAAAGGAAGAAGCAAAGAATGACCAGAAGAAAACACAGACAAAAGTTCCTATTGAACAGGCTTCCAGTCTTTTATTAGGTTTGCATAAAGCTATAACCTATACTTGTTTTTTGAGTAATGGTTTATAAAGATTAAACTCTAACTCATGAAAACATTTAACAAACACGCATTATTACCTTACGGTATTTATGTCAACTACTGAAATTTGACTGTGTATTTAAAATACTACAAGTATTTGCTGAACTGGTACATAAAACTGTGTTGCAAGAAAAAATATGATTACGTGTGTAAAACTTATCTCTACATGAATTTCTATGAGCCAAGGCACTTGCTTGCAGCTCAAAATGGGGGGTTGTTCATATGTGGAAATGGCATCAGGCAGAAGTCAGACTTCAATGCATCCATGTCCTGGACACGCAATCGTCATTTTCACCTGCAGTCAAGAGTTCTCATTTCTCATAACCTGACTTCAGCCTGAACCATACAAATCGTACAAAACAAAAGAATTAGTAACTTCATAAATATTCACTCTTTGAAAGTGCTTGTTTCAGGCAATTTTGAGCTTTCAGCTTACAAAACGAGACTGTGACTCAGTGAGAGAAAGTAAAACACCATGGTAACACAGACTCCTGAGAGCCCGACTCATCCAGAAATCATAGAATAGTCTGGGTTGGAAGGGACCTTAAAGATCATCTAGCTCCAACCCCACTGCCATGGGCGGGGACACCTCCCACCAGACCAGGCTGCTCAAGGCCCCATCCAGCCTGGCCTTGAACACCTCCAGGGATGGGGCAGCCACAGCTTCCCTGGGCAGCCTGTGCCAGTGCCTCACCACCCTCATGGTGAAGAAATTCCTCCTTATGTCTAGTCTAAATCTGCTCTTCTCCAGTTAATACCCATTGCCAATAGTCCTGTCACTATAAACCGTTGTGAACAGTCCCTCCCAGCTTTCCTGTAGCCCCTTCAGGTACTGGAAGGTCACTATAAGATCTCCTCGGAGCCTTCTGTGCTCCAGGCTGAACAACCCCAACTCTCTCAGCCCGTCCTAGTATGGGAGGTGCTCCAGCCCTCTGATCATCTTTGTAGCCCTCCGCTGGACCCGTTCCAACAGCTCCATATCCTTCTTATGTCCAGGATTCCAGAACTGGACACAGCACTACAGATGAGGTCTCACAAGAGCAAAGCAGAGGGACAGAACCACCTCGCTCGACCTGCTGAGATGTAGGGGAGCCTAAGAACACGCTGAGCTTGCCAGGAGGGTGGGAGGAAGAAAAAGCGACAGAGGCACTCGGAAGGCGGCATGAACCGCAGCTGCTCGCATTTAACCTCCCGTTCGCACCTTCCCCCGGCGAGGAGCAGAGCCCCGGGCGCAGCCCGAAGCACCGAGCGCCGCAGTCCCTCCCCGAGGGGCTCCAGAGCTGCCATTCCCGACGGCTCCTTCTCTTCGCCCTCTCCCAGCGGGACCCCGGCCGCGCCTCCCGCCGCGTGTCAGCAGAAGCAACAGCGAGCGGTCTCGGAAGATCTCAGCGACCCACACGCCGCTCCCGCTCCGCCGCTTCCTTCTCCCGCGCCCGCCCCCCGCTTCGGCGCCGATTGGCCAGTGCCCGCGATCGCCCAGCGCCGATTGGTCGGCGCCCGCGCCTGTGCCCGCCCCCCAGCGCCGATTGGACAGTTCCCGCGCGCCCCCGCGCGGATTGGTCGGTGTCCGCTCCCTCTCCCAGCGCGGATTGGCTGATGCCCGCCCCCATCGCTGATTGGCCAGTTCCCGCGGCCGCAGGGTTGATTGGTCGACGACCGCCCCGCCCCATCGCTGATTGGCCAGCGCCCGCCCCTCCCCCGCTCCCACCCCGCCTCCCTCTCCCGATTGGGCGGTCCCGCCGCCGGTCGCGGCGCGCGCGCCCTCCCGGTCCCCTCCGCGCTCCGCCCTTCTGATTGGCCGCCCGGGCCCCGTCCGCCCGGCCCCCCCTCCCCCTCCTCCCGCCCGGCGCCGCCAACCGCGGCCGCTCCCCGCGCCCCTTTCCCCGCCCCCTTCGGCCACCGCCCCCGCCCCTGTCGCTCCGCCGAGTTGCGCGGCCGGGGCTTGGGCGTCGAGGCTTCGCGGGGCGCGAAGAGAGCGGGAGAGGTGGGGGGGGAGACACACGGCCAGGATGACGGCGGAGGCGCGGGGAGCGCCCGGCGGTGGTTGAAGGAAGGAAGGAAGGAAAGAAGAAAGGAAGGAAGGAAGGAAGGAAGGAAGGAAGGGAAGAGGCGCAGGAACTGCCTTTCCCCATGGAGCTCGGCCGATGACAGCGCGGGCGGGCGCAGGGGAGCCCGGCTGAGCGGGGTTGGAGCGTGCCCGGAGGAAGGCGGCAGCTCCGTGGGGAGAAAACAAAACAAACCAAAACAAAAAGTTTGGCTCCCTCCCGCCTTCCCCGCCGCGGGAAAAGTTGTTTCTTTCGCTTTGTTTGTTTTGTTGTTGCCTTTCCTCCTTCCGCTCCCCGGCGAGGAGGAAGACTTGGCTTCGGTTGTTGGGGTTTTTTTTTTGGTTTGTTTTTTTTTTTTTTTTTTTTAGTTTTCTAAGCCCGTTTTTTACGCTCTCCGCCCGCCCGGTGTGATATATGGTGGCGGCGAGCGCCGCCGCGCCGCTCCGCCCAGCCATGTCGGCGGCCGTCTCCGCCGCCGAGAAAGTGGACGGCTTCACGCGGAAATCCGTGCGCAAGGCGCAGAGGCAGAAGCGCTCGCAGGGCTCCTCGCAGTTCCGCAGCCAGAGCAGCCAGGTGGAGCTCTCGCCGCTGCCCCAGCTCAAAGGTACCCGCCTGCCTCCCTCCGTGTCCCCCCCCCCCCCGCCTTGTGTGTGTCCCCCCCCCCCGCCTTGTGTGTGTCCCCCCCCCCGCCTTGTGTGTGTCCCCCCCCCCCGCCTTGTGTGTGTCCCCCCCCCCGCCTTGTGTGTGTCCCCCCCCCGCCTTGTGTGTGTCCCCCCCCCCGCCTTGTGTGTGTCCCCCCCCCCCGCCTTGTGTGTGTCCCCCCCCCCGCCTTGTGTGTGTCCCCCCCCCCGCCTTGTGTGTGTCCCCCCCCCGCCTTGTGTGTGTCCCCCCCCCGCCTTGTGTGTGTCCCCCCCCCCGCCTTGTGTGTGTCCCCCCCCCCGCCTTGTGTGTGTCCCCCCCCCGCCTTGTGTGTGTCCCCCCCCCCGCCTTGTGTGTGTCCCCCCCCCCGCCTTGTGTGTGTCCCCCCCCCGCCTTGTGTGTGTCCCCCCCCCGCCTTGTGTGTGTCCCCCCCCCGCCTTGTGTGTGTCCCCCCCCCGCCTTGTGTGTGTCCCCCCCCCGCCTTGTGTGTGTGTCCCCCCCCGCCTTGTGTGTGTCCCCCCCCCGCCTTGTGTCCCCCCCCCCGCCTTGTGTCCCCCCCCCGCCTTGTGTGTCCCCCCCCCGCCTTGTGTGTGTCCCCCCCCGCCTTGTGTCCCCCCCCCGCCTTGTGTCCCCCCCCGCCTTGTGTCCCCCCCCGCCTTGTGTCCCCCCCCCCGCCTTGTGTCCCCCCCCGCCTTGTGTCCCCCCCCGCCTTGTGTCCCCCCCCGCCTTGTGTCCCCCCCCGCCTTGTGTCCCCCCCCCGCCTTGTGTCCCCCCCCCCGCCTTGTGTCCCCCCCGCCTTGTGTCCCCCCCCGCCTTGTGTCCCCCCCCGCCTTGTGTCCCCCCCCCCGCCTTGTGTCCCCCCCCCGCCTTGTGTCCCCCCCCGCCTTGTGTCCCCCCCCCGCCTTGTGTCCCCCCCCCGCCTTGTGTCCCCCCCCCGCCTTGTGTCCCCCCCCCGCCTTGTGTCCCCCCCCCCGCCTTGTGTCCCCCCCCCCCGCCTTGTGTCCCCCCCCCCGCCTTGTGTCCCCCCCCCCGCCTTGTGTCCCCCCCCCCGCCTTGTGTCCCCCCCCCCGCCTTGTGTCCCCCCCCCGCCTTGTGTGTCCCCCCCCCGCCTTGTGTGTCCCCCCCCCGCCTTGTGTGTCCCCCCCCCGCCTTGTGTGTCCCCCCCCCGCCTTGTGTGTCCCCCCCCCGCCTTGTGTCCCCCCCCCGCCTTGTGTGTTCCCCGCCCCGTGTGTTCCCCCCCCGCTCGCCCCCGTGTGTCCCCCCCGTGTGTGTCCCCCTCCGCTCGCCCCCGTGTGTGTCCCCCCCGGTGTGTCCCCCCCGGTGTGTCCCCCCCGGTGTGTCCCCCCCCGCTCGCCCCCGTGTCCCCCCCCCGTGTCCCCCCCCCGTGTCCCCCCCCCGTGTCCCCCCCCCGTGTCCCCCCCCGTGTCCCCCCCGCTCGCCCCCGCTCGCCCCCGTGTGTGTCCCCCGCCGCTCGCCCCCGTGTGTACCCCCTGTGTCCCCCTCCACTCAACCCCCTCTTGTCGCCCCCCGTGTCCCCCCTGGTTGTCTCTGCGCGTCCCCTTGTGTGTGTGTGTCTCCCCCTTCCCCCCGCCTAGTGTCCCCCTTGCTTGTCTCAGCGTGTCCCCTCGTGTCCCGCCCCCCGCTCGCCCCTGCGTGGTCCCCGTGTCCCCCCTGCTCGCACGTCGCCCCCCGTGTCCTCGTCGCCTCGTGTCGCCCCCGCGTGTCCCCTCCTGTCCTCCCCCTCGCCCCCTTTCCCTCGGGACACCGCCAGCCGGCCTTGGCGGGGCAGGTTTGCTTTTGGAAGTGTTACCGCGGGGGAAAAAATAAAACAAACCAAAAAAAGCGAGTTGAGTTTAGGAGTGCGAGTTGAGCATTAGAGCCTGAGAGCGAGTGGTGGCTCCTCCCCCGGGGGGGACTTTGCAAAGAGGAACTTAGTGCCTGTGGCACAATATCCTGAGTTACCGGAGAGAGGTCGCGTTTGGCTCCGAGGTGACTTCCCACCGCTTCGGGACGGTGTCCGGTGGCGTTTTGCTTGTCCTGTTTCAGCGATCGGGGTGGCCTCGGAGATCTCCTCCTGTGAATGAAAATTGTAGGTGCCGGTGTTGCTGACATTCAAATAGTGAAGGTTTTAACCTTTGTAGTGGACCTAAAATCCGAAAACACTTGGTTCAGAATAGCATCTGTTAATTACAGTTAACTTCCATCTCATTTTTATAGCTTTCCACGCCTTTGAACGACAAATTTCTATTTCCTCTTTTAAAAATTACAGATACAGTTATTAGGCAGAGAATATGAACTTGTTATTGAACTATTTAACAGGGGCCTGAAAATTGAGAGAGGTTTTACCTTAACTTGATGCAGTGTAGTAATTTTACTTCACTAGTGTTAAAGTCGTAAGGCTTTTGATGCTGCATTGTGTGATCGTGGAAGAAATCTCCGAGCATTTGCAGCAAATATCCAAAGTCTGAATGAAATACAGCAAGCATAAAAATCATAGAATCACCAGGTTGGAAGAGACCCACCGGATCATCGAGTCCAACCATTCCTATCAACCACTAAACCCTGCCCCTCAGCACCTCGTCCACCCGTGCCTTAAACACCTCTAGGGAAGGTGACTCAACCACCTCCCTGGGCAGCCTGTTCCTCCAGCCAATATTCCTAGATGCTAAGGAATTTCTTTTCCTCTTTGATTTTTGTGGCTTTTATGGTCATGTCTTTAGTATCAGAAGATTGATTTTATTTTTTTTTCCCGTACTCTTCAGTGGTAGATTTACATGAACCATAAAACTGGTAGAAATGTTGTTAAACACAAATAAGATTGGGCAGGAGAGTAACTGACAGAGGGTTGTGGTTTCTCTTAGCGTGTTTGTTGCAGCAGATTTGTCTGTTACTTTTAATAACAGCAGGGGTGTTCTTACTGCTTGTTTAGGGCTTTTTTTTCTCTGTGAAGTTGTGTCCCACCTTAGTACACTGATTTTCAATACTTTGATTGAAATCAAGGTTTAGTTTCTGCTATTCGTGTGCTGCTTAGCATATTTTTGAGATCATTTTTATAAAACTGTGCTCGAGACCTTGCAAAAGCACTTGGTAAATATCACACATAGGTGGCAGACTTAAGAAAGTTTGAGTCCTTACCCAGCAAACAGTTAAGCCTTATGCACAGAGTAATTCCAGCTTAAATCAGCAAAATGTTCAAGTTTACATTCTTTGATGAGCTGAGACTTTAATGTTAGTTTTTTAACTCTGTATGATTAAATCTTAAAGTTTTGTGAGTGAGGTTTTACAGCTTTTTACTTAGAGCACAGAGAAATTTTGCGTGGCATCAGCGGATGAGATGCTCAGAAATCTGAGGCAATAAACTATTGGAGGAATTTTTCCAGTTATGCAGAGTTTTATAGCAGCTTGAGTTGCCTTAAAATTCATAAAGGAAAATCACATCTGTCTTTATGCTTATGATTTACATGTGAAGACTTGTCCTCTAAACCTGTTTCGGAACTTAAATTCTGGGCAGTATATACTTTTATGAATTGTAGTATCCCAAGTAGCCAGTCGTCAGAAAGTTAAGCAGCACTCTTCTGCACGTTTTCGCCCCTGAGAAATTTGTCCTTAACGTAGCTATGGATTTCTCTGTCTGCTTGAGGCTTCCTCTCTTCCTTACTCTCTTGAACCTCCTCTACCCCTCAAACCAAAAAAGCTTCTGGAAAGAAAGTGTTTGCTCTCTCTGTAAATCTGTTGTTTTGTAAGATTTCTTGCTCTAATCATGCGTCTTGGAAGGGATGAACCTTTGCTTTATCATTCAAAGCCAGCACGGAATTCAGTAATAACTGTGATGCTGTCAATGTGGTATAATCTATAGAGCAGTAGCTGATGTTCCTAGGGGAGGGGCTGAAAAAGGAACGTACAGTTATTATACTGATGCCTAAGGGTGCTCTTCATGCACTTACGAAATTAGATGAAAACATTTTGCTTTTCCAGGTATCTTCAAATAAATGGTTAAATCTGAGATGTTTGGAGCCTATATTAGGAGAAAAGTAGTGTTTTGTGGATGAAAAAGCATGTTGGTATTATGCTGCTGTGAAACAATCGCTTTTATAGTTACTGTCTTGTTTCATCACTTGTAAGAAAAAGTATCCTAAATCAGGTATAAACAGTATTATATAACTCCCCAATAGGTTTGCTAGACCGACTGAAAATATTTGCCTCTATTTTACTGGAAGGAGAGCCATCCTAGAAGGAAAAAAAGACCCCAAAAAACCTATCCACTTTAAAAAGTAGACTTTTGGATAGGTAGCATTGTGGAGGGGTTTTTTTTTTCCATTTTTCTTGGGACTCTTGTTTGTCACTGAAACAGCCAGATCGGATTGTGTAACGTGCTTGCATAGTTGTGTTGATTGAAAGCCTGTAGACAGATAATCTTAAAAGTATGTATTTCTGGAGTTAATTGTACCGCTACTCTTGTGTTACCAAAATTCCTTTATTTGGCTGTGTATTGCTATTGCTGGTAGGAGAAGTAGTACATCTGTAACTAGTAGGTAACAGTCCCAAATATTAGATACTCTTCCCTCCTGAGGTTTTACTGGGGGAGTGAGATTGAGCGTAGGGGCAGCAGAATTGCGTGTTGTCATTAACATTCAGCGTATTTAGTGTGTGATGATACCTATTATTGTTAGACAAAAGTTCGGCAAAAGCTGACTGATGTTGGGGTACATAAAATAAATCAGTAATGTGTTCTTCAGTTAAGTTAGCAGGTATTCTGTGTATTTGTTACTCAGGAGAGTGTCTACCGCATTATTTATAAGTTGGATAAGAAGTAATGAAGGCCTAGTGACTGATTTTAAAAGAAAAAAAAAAAAGGCTTGTTAAAGCTGTTAGAAGATGAAGTTACTTCCCTCCCCGCTTGTCCTTTTAGTTTTGTTCCTTTATAGTTTACATAATACAAATCCTTTCAAAAATCTGCAGCCAAAATACTGTGCTGATTAACAGCAGGTTTTTATCACTTCATGGACAATTCTGTGTTGAATTTAAGAAAATCTGGCAAAGGAAGTGTTATTTTAAACGGCTTAAGAAGTGGTAGTTTTGTCTCCCTACCAAGTTATTTTAAAAGACTGCAATAGCACATGCAGTTATCCTCATTTTTGAAATAAAGAGATAAAACTTAACCTTGGAGCTTGACCTGACTCATCACAGTAAAAGAAGGCATACTTGTTTCTGCACTTCTGGTTGTAGAAGCCTGTAAAAATACAGGTGGAAAATGATGAATAGAAAATACAACTTCCTGCTTTTATTTAGCACAGTTAATATGGTCTGTCAGGTTGTAAAGCAAATGCACCTTTTTTCATGTGTACCAAATGTGTCAAGCACAGCTGGAATGAATAAACATTTCCCAGTGCCTTTCTATGATCTTCTCAGTAGTGAATATCCCTTTGGGAAGATGCGCGTCACTGCAGGATATCAAGCTCAGAGAACAAATATATAAAAAGAAATTCTCGGTATATGCTTCCAAATTAAACTGTCTCCCTACAGAGAAAATGGTGGCCCTTTTAGCAGAAGAACTAGAAAGTGGTCCAAAAATCTTTCAACCACAGGCTAACACTAGTTGTAGCGATCTCTGTGGGGCCGAGGGTTACAGCAATGAAGTATCCTGGTATAAGAGATTTTTTAAGAAGACCTTCCAATATGTAGTTTCAACATTAAAATATGGGGTCTAAACTAGGTGTTGATGATAGTATTTTTGTTACTTAAGCTCTTGAGAAAAAGCTTGGATTTGACTGAGAACCAGGTGTTGTGTTCAAGCTAAGCTTTTGTGGAAACATTACAGTAAAGCCTAATAAGCTTGCTTATGGATAATATTTTAATGTTATTAATTCTAGCAGGGTCAGTTCAAACCTTAAACTTTGAATGTTTTGAGTTGTGTAGCATGTGCCACACAGTGACTAAAGTAAGCAGAGTTAAAAACAGCTGGGAGGAATTCTCTTTCTCTACTAAGTTGCCTTTGCTCCTCAAAAGAAAATGTCTTTCAAAATTTTACAATGGTTTACTTTTGCTACAGCCTTAATAAATATTTATAAGTGAAATGACAACTTGCTGTCTCAGATTTGCACTTTTTTTGTATCCCGTGTGATTCATTGTTATTTCCTCTTCTGTAGTCCCCCATCCTCTACCCTTTGTATTCCACATCCCTCACAGCTGAGATCTCTTGGGTGAGCTTTTCCTTAAGAGAGTGAATCTTTATTTTAGATGAAGGATGAGGATGTTCTGTGAGGAATTAGGTTTAACTCTTACATATAATCTCAGCAGGATGTACTATAAAGTGGTCAAAACTGCTGTTCGCTGAAGTTACAGTCTTGAGAAACAGAGAACATGTAACAGCTAAAAAAGCTTTAAATATTTTTTTTTTAATATTCTAACATAGTTCCATGAAAAATGCACTGTTGAACTTTTTTTCTAAATTAAGGAACTGTTCTTGGTATACAGAGTGGAACATTTAGTCTTTAATTCTTGACGAATTGACCTTTTTTTTATCCATAGAGTTGAATTTTTGGTCTTAGAATATGCTTCCATCAAGAGCAACTCCTAAATATAGAACCTATTGACAGTCTTCACATGAACTTTTCTATTTAAATCTTTCACATCTTCTGTGTGCCAGCTTAGTATCAGATTTCTTTTTCCATATTCGTTGCTTTCTTGTTTAGTCAGATATTAGTGTTGCAGGTGCTGGATTTAATGTTAGTTGCTGTAGGGAATACAAATGGAATTACTTATTGCTCCAGGCTATCTGATCAAAAGAACATTACTTCAATCTACAGATTATTTTTTTTAATATCTATCTATCTTAAAATCAACCAGTGCTTTTGAAAAGGTGTCATACCAGCAGTTCTTGACTGATTAATGTTCTGTTTAAGCACAGAAGGGGTGTGTTGTGTTGTTATGAAAAAAAGACACTTCCCTTGGGAAGGGAATAGAATTAAGCTTCTATGCCATTGTATTTCTAACTTATGTTTTAATGTAGCAGGCTAAAATTATTTTTATAGTCTCATAACAGTGGTTGGATTTTGAAGGTTGGAATCACAGCTGAACTAGAATGAATGCATAGTAAAGAAAATCTGTTTTATAAGATTCCCTTGGCAAAATGCTCTGCTAGAAACTGAACCAACAGTGACAGCTTCTTTTTAACGTCTGAGTCATTGATTTCTACCAGAGTCACTGAACTAGTTTCTGTTAAGTTTTACTGAGTTCATTGCCAATGAAGTATGTTGTCTTCAAGATGCTTATTTCATAGTATACTTTTGACTTAAAGGCAGAACTTGTAATCGCTAAGATCGCCTATAATTTTCCTTCACAAGACCTTATTCTCAACTGCTTACAGCATTGCTAAACTGTTTGGACTGAAGTTTTCCATGCCAAGTATGGACAGTTGCATTTGGAACTGTTCCTCAGGCTAATTTTCGTAGTTTCAGTAAAAACAGTTCAAACTGCTTCTAAGACTAGAGGAAAAACAAATTGTATAGCATCAATATTAAAAACCATACCAAACCAAAACTGTCTTGAGGTTTAACGTTTCCTGTACTTTGGAGCTTAGCACATAGTTTGTAATGAAAATTGATTTAATTTGATCCAAATTCTAAGACATGCTCAGTAGCTGCTGTAGTTCAGTAGCAAGACTAATGGTTCGGTATCTGCTTTGCTGTTCTGTATTGATATTTCAGGATCTACTGTGTTGCTTCCATCCGCTGTGCTTTGGGAGGCTGCTGTGCATGGGTCTTCTTCGTTTTTCTTGTCTAGTGCTGCTAGACATGGCAGCTAAGTGCATGGAAGCCCTGTAATGTATTTTTCTACAAGCAAGAGTCCAAAAGCGTATCACAAGTGAGGGGATAGTATGGAAATGGTGGGCTGGTTAGAGAAGCGTAGGTGGGAAGAGTGGGCAGAAGTTAGCTCTTCTCTACTGTCTGCGTTAAGCTCAGTATATAGAGTCTCAATGCTCCTGTTGGCTGTGAAAATTTCTGGAAACATTTCTTGTCATATGCTGTGCTACTTTCTTCATAGTTTCATTGCAACTATGGTTTTAGAATCATAGAATTGTACAATGGTTTGGGTTGGAAGGGACCTTAAAGATCATCCAGTTCCAACACCCCTGCCGTGGGCAGGGACACCTTCTGCTACTGCTCAGTGCCTCATTTAACCTGGCCTTTAAATGCCTCCAAGTATGGGGCATCCACGACTTCTATGGACAGCCTGTGCTAGTGGCTTACCACCCTCACTGTAAAAAATGTCTTCCTAATATCTAAGCTAAATTTCCCCTCTTTCACCTTAAAACCGTTCCCTTTCATCCTGTTACTGCACTCCCTGATAGCGACCCCTCTCCAGCTTTCCTATAGGCCCCTTTTTAGTACTGGAAGGTACTGAACTTCCCATGAATCTTCCTGAAACAGGAACATGCTGTAGTCTGATTAGAATTGTAGGTGACCTGTAGTCTGTTAAAGTAGTTGCGTGTATTGCTGCTATAAATGTGGTGAAGGGAAAAGACTACAGATTGTTTTAACAAAAAGATTCTGCTGTCGTATTGCCCAGCTACTACTGGGAAAAGATTTTTATCTTCTTCCCATCTCAGGCTTCCTTTCTTTGCTGTTGTTTCTCACTGTCTTATCTAGCAAAGCCTGGGTGAAATTGGTACTCCTTGTCAACTTCATTGATAGGATAGAGGTCGGAAGAGAAATACGAATTTTGCTGTGGGGCTGGGAGGTTAAGGTGTGAGTGGCAATGAAAACAGCATTTGGACCTATATGTTCAAGAACAGTGCTGCAAAAGGAAGACATTGTAATTCTAGTAATTTCTTTTTGAACCCAGGAGAATTAAAGGCATTAAGGCTACTCTGTACCACAACAGGGAAAGTTTCCATGTGTTGTAGAAGTTTACATTTTCAAATTATCAATTAAAAGTATATACACAAGACCGTCTCACACTTGGAGAGCTGACAGACTCTGGATAACAGCACAACAGACTCTCTCAGAAGAACTGAAAGAAGAGGTGGAATGAGGGCGTTTAGAGAAAGATGGTATAGTGTGGGCCATGAAGGCTGATCCAAAGCTTTATTTTTTGCTATTGCAGCATTTTGAGGCCTAGCAGAGTGCCTCACTACATTAAGGTGAACTTTTAGAAGTGATTTAATGGGTTACTTTGTTTCTGTAAATGGTTGGTCCTTTTTAAAAAAAAAAAAAAAAGCACTGCTTTTATTTTATTAATTTCTTCCCAAGTAAATTTCTGTGGGAAAGTGGGGGGGGAATAAAATGGAAGTTTAAACTGAAAATGTTTCAATTTACTGTGATTGGGTAAAGCTTTTAAAAAGTGTATGATGCTTTTAATTAAAAGGTTCTTAAAATATGTGTGAGACTGAAGTTTTGTTAAGCAGCCTAAATTTTGGTTCAACATATACGTAACAGCAAGAAATGCTGAGAGTTTAATTTAAGTTTAGAATTATAGACGTGAAATAAATTTGTGCCTTTCAATGTTGCTGGATTCTGTAGGAAAACGGACGTTTAAGATACAAATGTCAGACCCTCCGAGGGAGGCATAGGCGCAGTCCCAACAGTACAGACAGGAAGGAGAAGGTTTGGTAATTTATTTTTCTGTGTATTTTACTTTCAGAGTAGGAAAATGAACTCTGTACATCAGAATAGTATAAATGGAGTTTAAAAACAGCCAAGAGATTTTGCCAGGTGGGAATGTACCCAAGTGTAGGATCCCTCATTGCTGAGCACTGGATGTTTAGAGTTCTTGATAGGAAGAGCATAACTGTTAGAGTATGGTTAAAGTTGAAAAAAAGTATCCCAGCAGTTTATTTATAAGGCTAAATGCTTAATTTAAGTGAAGCAGGTAAAGAGATCTTGCAAATGCTTGAATATCAGTTTAGGATGATCTATTCCTGTTGAGGTTGGTGGGAGATAGGTCACCAAATGCAGCAGAACCAGGATATCACATGTGTTTCCAGCCTAACTTAATCTTAGTTCTTCCTGCTGTAACACCTATCACTATGAAGTATCCCATTATGTTATTTGTCTGAGAAAACTGGCAATAAAGAAACATTGGTTTAGCCAGTTTGTGAAGTACATATCTATCCAGAGAATTAATCCAATACCTGTAACTTCCACCTGAATTTACATAGGGATTCAAGGGAAGAGGAGGTTCTTCCTTGGCTTTTGAAGAGCTTGATGGCATGTTTCCTCTGGCACAGCTTTCGTGTTTAATTATTCCCCTATAGTATCCCCTTAACACACTTAAAATAACCAAGTGCTATATTAACTGCAGAGTGGGTTTCTGTACTTTGTGAGGTAAGTTAGGCAGCTACTTCTTGGTTTCAAATGAAAGTTATTTTTGTGTTGCACTCAGTGCTAATTTTGCCATGTGAAAATGACAAGCGTTTCTCAGTTTCAGGGAAAATACAAGCAAGCTTCATTTTTGACGTTAACTTGCATTTTCTGTTGTGATGCCAAACTGGAGCAACTTCAGCATCTTATTCAAAATTACTTTTATTTTTAGATAAGATGAAGAAATTTGACAAGAATACAAGTTAATATATTTTTTTAAAAAATGATCCCATACCAGATTTACTTATGGCATACTTAATGGTCGATGCTTCTTCATTATAATATACCTTAATTTCAGTTAGTCAGGAGCTTTAAAGTTAACTTAATTAAAAGGGAATTTATTCAAATGGTAAAACAAGTTTCTGTCCTTTCAAGCTTCAAAGGTGCAAATAAAATTGCTTTTGTCTTCTGGTCAAGCAAAACATTTGTGTTCGTATCAGTAGAGAGTGTATTTAGTGTGATGGATATTGAGATGAAGTTTTTACTGAGCCTGTGTGGCATGGCACATTGTCACCTGCTTTTCAGCTGTCTTTATTCCCTGGTAATGTACATGCAGAGCACCACAGCTGTTGCAGGGGTGTGTGGGTGTAAAATTGGGAGCAGGGCAGTTCAGATTACTTTCTAATTTTTAGCAGGGCAGATGTGAAACAGTTCCTTAAGTCTACCTTGTCTCCGCTGGAAGGGTTGTTTAACTCGTCTTCTCAATCGCATGTGGAATTCAAAATTGTATTCCACACTGACACTTCAATAAATAGTATTTCTTCTAAGAGCAAGCACTTATGTTTGGAGAAATCGCCATGAACAGTGCCTGTGTCAGGAGCAAGCGGCATCAAACTGATTGTCTCTTCTACCTTTTTGATTCGAGGGTCTCGGAAACTTGGTCTGTGGTCTCCTGTCCCTTTCTGCAGAGTCTCTCCGGTCTTCCTGGTGGGTGATTTTCCTGGCACAGGAGTGGGTTACCACGAGTAACAAGTTGTAGTGTGCCAGCCTCTCTGTGGGTGCTTTCAGCTTGTGGCTAATACAATGTAACCTGAGTTGGACTTTAAAGAGGGGACCTGTTTATAAACTCAGGACGTTACCATGACCTTTATTTGCCCTCTTGTTAGAAGGACTTCTTGAAAGGTTGTATCTTTTACCATAACAAAAACCTTCGTTGCATTTCAATGTAACTAAAGCTATTTAGGAGTCTTGCTTTCTGTTTTGGGAAAGCAGTTTTAACTCTCAGGCCTTTCTAACCTTTGTAATTTTAATTTAAAGGTTGTTGTCTATACCATATTTCCCATTCCAGAAATCAATGACTCTTCCCTCTTTCCCAGTTTAATGGCCTGGTCGTGCATGTTAATCCTGTGATAGGATTTATCACCTTTAAAATAATTTAAAATAGTAACCCTGCCTCTTTAAGGGCTGGAGTGTGCTAAATTTAAGATCACTATTAGTTAATAATCGTGAGCTAATACACCTTTGTGAAGTCAGCAGAGCCATTATTTGACCTGATGTCTTGCATGCAGTAGCAAATGCTAAACTCTTAGAGCCACTAGTTATATTTAAGATAGGTATGTGGTCAGTCATTAAAACTGCTTGGTGGTTTTTAAGTGAAGAGAGCAAATACAGTAGCAGTGTATGTCAAAAACCATATGTGAATGCACTAATGAACACAGTAGCTGGCTTACTGGTGGAAGAAAGCTTGTTTGAAATACAAGAGGAGTAAGCATAATTGCTTTTTGAAAACACACTTTTCAACTGTGTAAGGAGTGGAAGTTCTTCGCCTTTCATAATAAAAGTAGTGTCACTCTGAACAAAACTTGCGTGTGGGTAACAGTATGCAAATTGCTCAACTTCTCAGTACTTCCCAAAGCAGCATTGAGCCAAATGTGTCAGGTAATTGGACAATAAACTTATTTTCTGGATATTCTTTTTGTTGTATATAGCTGAATTTCAGTTTGATTCTGAGCTGGCGGTGTGCTTTTGAGGAGAACTTTGGATTGCACAGGTTGTATATTTTGTTAAATATGACTTAGGGTGTTTTATATCCTGTTCCAGTGGTTGATACGTTTGGTGGGAGGGTTGTTGAAGGAATAAGTGGTGCTTTAATTCTCCTTTTTGAGAAAGCGTGGTAGAAATGAGGTGAATTGTGGTGAACCTGGTCTACTAGTGTTTTGCTATTGGACGTTTTGAGGACTAGGCGAATAATTTCTATTACTTTTTACACCTGACTGCATGTTGTCCTCTGTAATTAGACAGTGGGAAATACAGCTGTTAATATGGAAGTATTTCAGCAGAGTACTTTCTTGCTGTCTGAAGTGTCTTGCTTGGCTGAAATCATTAAAATTACAGGATTTAACGTGGTAGTAGCTAGAGAATCTTAACTACACGAGATTATGAGAAAGCTTGGAAGATGGTAGAAGAAATCTGGACAAGACACTTGCAGTTCACCCTCACTGCAAGGAGTTGAGTCACAGAAATAGTGACAGATGTTAGATCAGCATAAGCTTTTCAGATTTTCTGGGCTGATTTGTTAAGGTCAACAAATGGCCATGTGGAGTGGCAGATGAGACTCTTTGAACAAACAATATCTGTTATCGGATGTAAGATGACTTTCCAGGAGTACTTTGAGTAAACAACTTCAAAATTATCTATAGCCTAGACTTGGTAACTAACTTCATAAACCACAATGGTGTGTGTCAATAAGTCATTGTTTATTGTTATCCCCATCTAGTTCTACTTCTAATGTGTGATTTAGTCCTCCCCCCGCAATGTATCACAAATAATCTTAAATCCAGAATATTCTCATGAGCAAAACTTGTGATTTCTTAGCTATTTCAAAAGAATCTGAAGTTTTACATGGATAGTGGTATGATTTTTAGCCAGTTGGTTTTGGCAGCTTTAATTTGACCTTTATAGTGTATATTAGCTTAAATAAAACATGTGCTATCGGGGCAGCCGAGCAAGTAGAGTGTCACAGTATATTTTGAAGCATTGTTCACGTGGATCTCTTAGTCCAAGTCCTGCATGACAACCATCTGCAGAATAGTTTACCTATAAGCAGAAATACAGCAGAAGCTCAGCCCTTTATCTTGACTGTTCCTTTGCAGTCCTTTTGGTTTCTGTAACGCAGAGATTAGGTGTTAGTGTGAACAGATGGGTCCTAGATAGGATTGAAATGTGCCTTCTGTACCTTTATTTCTGTGCCAAGTCTTTGTTTTGGTTACTTCCGATATGTAGCAAGAATTTCCTTGTAGCATAATGTTTGAGAACACCATTCTTTGTCTTCCAAACCTCCTCCCTACTACTGCCTAGGGAGCTGGTTAACTGGTAAGATATATAATGTTGTTCTATCTGACCTGGAAGGTCAGAGCTCTATTTACTGAAAACATGCAGAGGAACTTCCTCAGCCCCTTCCAGAGTTCCGGCAACAGCTGGATACTTTAGGGTAACAAGCAATTAGAAAATATATACTGATCAACTCTGAATGGAGGGAGTGGAGGGAAAACCCACGATACTAGTTTATTAAGAAATGGTACTTGTTTTGTCTGTAAGAGAAAATACTGATGACAAAATTATTTGGATACCTAAGGTGCTGCACGAGTGCTTGTCTGAGTAACCTCACCAGTTTGTTGGGTTGTTGAGCTACCAAAAGCTGATATTGCACGAACTTCTCTCATGAGTGTATGGAGGAATTACTGAGGAATGTTATAGACTACCAGTAAAGCCAAGTACACTAAGGTTTTATATGGGGCTACATTTTTCTTTAAAAAGGAGTTTAAAAAGAAAAACAAAATGAAACAACTTACCCCTCCCCCCCCAAAAAAAACCCCAAACAAACACCCACCTAAGTGTTATTCAAAAAAGTAGCTACCTTAATGTGTAGGTAGGATTCTTCGGTTATCTCATACCTCTGTAGTTGAATGATATGGTTCCAAAGGAGGTGATGAGCTAACTTCACAGCTCTCGGCAGCTGGAAGGAGTTTTTGCTCCCATCGCTAATCTTGTGCCAGAGCTGGGGCCTGTCAGGAGCCATTTAACCTCACTAATATGGCCTTGTTATTGAGTTAAAGCAGCTTACGGAAGAGTTGTGACAAGTTCCAGAGCCAGTGTTGGGGGATGGATGTGACTGTGAGCAGAGGAGAGGGAGGGAGGAATTAATGTCAGGGGGGTAGTAGGGAGGGGGAGAGAGAGAGAGACCTTTCTCCTTCCCATTGTCAGCCAGCTATTTTTCTGCCTGTCAGGCTGCAGCTTTAGACTTCTGAGAACCTGGAAATGTACTGTCTGTCCCCTGTTGTAATATCAATTGCATCAAAACTGCATTTCTTAACAATGCTTTACCATGCCTGTAACAAACATTGACACCCAATTGCTACGAAAGATCCCGACAGTAATGCACACAAGAACTCCAGAGGGCAAAAATAAATCATGAATTTAGGTTGAGCAGGACTCCCTGTGCTTGATTTATGTAGGCCAGGGCAGGATTTAGGAGACTTAACCCCTTTCTGGACTAACAGTATCTCTGAAAAGAGCAGGCTGTATGACAGTGTTGATAATTTACTGATGCGAAGAAATAAATAAGAAATCAAACAAAACTGAACACTTGTTGCCTCACGTGCTCCTTTCCCCATGTTGGTATCAGGGCTTCATTGGCTCCAGCAGATCCCTCTGCCATTGAGTACAGCTGTGTATAGCACACTAAATCAGGTGATCTTAAAGATTTTTTCCATCCCAAATAATTCCGTGAAATATAATTGGACAACAGGGACTAAATGCGAAACTTCACATTGTGGAAGATGACATAACTATGGCATGATCCTTGTCATATATCAATCCTTGTCCGTGTTTCAGTTTGTTGGGGAATTAGGAAGAAGTGTAGGATTGCCCACCAAGTTCAGTTTACTGTGAGGAGAGATGCAGTACTTAATTCCAGAATATCATTGTCCTCAAAGTGTTTGTAAGGGCTGTACATGAACTGCTCTAAGAAGCTGTTGGAGGAAAACTTCATGGTTGTTTCTCTGGATTCTATATCTTCCTGGAGTGGCTTTTTAAGGAAAAAGTAGAAATACTTAATCGGAGATAATAATTTAAAAAGAAACTTGCTGCAAATAGTTGTGAGGGTTTGTTTTGTATTAATAGGGAAAGTAGGTTGTTTTTATCTTCCAGTTTGTGTAGTTGAGAGGAGTTTTTGTGAACTTAGATTATGTCTCCTGCTACTGAAGCAAGGATTCTCTTAGGTTTTCTGGCTTTGCGCAAAAGGTCTTGGGTAAACAATTATATTGAGAAAGGAGTGGTATCTGTCATTTCCTTCCAGGGGAAAAGCCTGTAAACATATGAGGTAAATATACTATGGGAAGACGTTGTTGTAGTCCCCTGGCTAGTGATAAGGTGATGTTTGTCTCTCCAGATATCCACTAGTGAGGTAGCTCAGTAGCTATGACGTCTTTTCCTATATAGAATTTTTTCACAAAGGGCCCAGACAAAATAATCGTTTAACTCAGTAGTCCGTGCTTCGGCTTGGGTTGATGACCTTATAAATTTGAAAGCATTCGATTTGGAGACAAGTCTGTACAGGCATGCAGTTTTAATGTTTAGTAACTTCTGCTTAGGAAGAACTTCAGAGTCAACTTGTTTGTAACTTCTTACCCTTTGATATTGTGGCTGTCTATAGCAATCAGTTTTTTGTAAATAGCAGGAGGAGTCTGTTGATAAGTTCTGCATTGTGAAGTGCGGTGATCAAATTAATTAGTTTCATCAAACATTTTACCATCTATTGTGGAAGTGCCCAGAGGCAATGAATATCCTTAGAAGGAGTCATGGCTACAGTGGACCATAATTTACAATAAGATTTTTTATATTGGATGGAAATTTGTCTTTAGGACTTTTTTACCTTAATCCTCTATTAAGAATCAGCTTTTAGTGGCAGCCTAAAATCTGATTGCTACTTTCTGAAGGACCTCAGATCAACTTACAAAGAACGTAACAGTGGATTGAAAGAATTTCTTAAATCATGCTTCTGTTGAGCAGCCACTAGAAAATAAAGTTCAGGCAATTACATTTGGATCACCTGGATCAGAAGGTGTGTAGACCAATTTCTGGTGTGTCGTTTAATGTATGTATCTTGTCATTCTACAAAATAGGGTTAAATGCCTTTTTTTCCTTATGTTTTCCTGCTTTAGGCTTCCTCATATTTTGTTCCTCTTGCTTTTCTTCCCCCAATAGCGTCTTTTCGAACAACATGCAGCAGTTCAGAGACAGGCTGGTGATACAATTCAAGCTTCATTTTTTTTTTTATTCTTCCCCCCCTACTGCCTGTCAACAGGCTTATTTTATTGAAGCATCCAAAATACTTTGAATATACATTACCTTCTCTGGTCCTTTTGGTATTGATTTAGAAGATTTGAAGAAAAACAGTGCTCTTGAACTTCAGAGGTATGGTGCAGATCTTGATAGATTCTAAATGGAAACTGATTTAAGAATCATGCCTTGGGTTGTTAAACTCCTAAAGCTAAAAGATCTGGTATTGATGCAATTGTGGTATCACAGTTGGGTTTTTTTGTTTCTTTTTTTTTGTTATTCCTAGAGCTGGAATTAATGTTTGCAATATGATTTTATTATGGTGTAGAGTTGTCTAGCTTCCATTGTGCTGGGTTAGTTAAAAATAGTTAAAGACAAGGCTTTAAAAAATTAAGAACGACACTACCCAGCAAACAAGTTTATCATATTTATTTGGTGGTTCCCATGCTACCTAGTGATTCTGTGATTCCTGGGATAAATGTGCATGAAGACAGGTAGTGCTGATGAAACAGAACTGGCTTTCTTGTTAACTTGTGTGTCCTCAGGACAGGAAGGACATGGATCTGTTAGAGCAAGTCCAGAGGAGGGCCACACAGATCATCAGGGGGCTGGAACACCTCCCATATGAGGACAGGCTGAGAGAGTTGGGCTTCTTCATCCTGGAGAAGAGAAGGCTCCAGGGAGACCTTATAGCAGACTCCCGGTACTTAAAGGGGGCTACAGGAAAGCTGGGGAGGGGCTGTTTATCAGGGAATGCAGAGATAGGATGAGGGTAGCCGGTTTCAGCTGAAAGAGGGGAGGTTTAGAATAGATTTTAGGAAGAAATTTTTTTACTGTGGGGGTGGTGAGGCACTGGCGCAGGTTGCGCAGAGAAGCAGTGGATGCCCCATCCCTGGAGGTGTTCGACGCCAGGCTGGGGGAGGCTTTGAGCAGCCTGATCTAGTGGGAGGTGTCCCTGCCCATGGCAGGAGCGTTGGAACTGGGTGATCTTTTAGGTCCCTTCCAGCCCAAACCATTCTTTGATTCTATGCTTATTACCGTGGTTGCACGTAATTTTCATCACTTGCTAATGGCTTTGTTTTATGATTCCCCTTATGAGTACAGAAAACAGATGTATGCATAGAAGAAAATACTTCTTTGGGTTTTAATTTAAACAATGAGAGCCACAAAAAAGATTAATGATCAGCTTTTTAATTTGAGAATAGGTCTAAGTGAGATGGATCAGCTTGCTGATGAAGTGGATTGGTGATGCATGGCAGGACAGATACCATCTCTGTTAGGCTAATGTCTAACTGAAAGGGGCTAATGCAGGGAGTTCTTTGCTGTTGTGGGGAAGGTAATAAGTTTGACTATTTTATCTGCTTTTAACTTTAGTCTTTAGTCTGTTTTAACCAGTGTTAGAAATACTCAGAGCTAGCTGTCTGGTTGTTTTTGAAACTTCTAGGTAAGTTTTGGTTAGCAATACTTTGTTTTATTGAAAGTCAATTAAGTACACCGTATAAGCTGTATCCCGCTGCAGGGTTTTCATAACTTGAAGCATACTTAAGTCTGTAGCGAGGAAAATAAGAGCGTGTTTCACTCCTGTTTGAATCTGGCTGTCAGCTTGGGGCTAGTGTCACAGCAAGCTGTCTTCTCTGTGTCGGTTCCTTAAATTAGGCTTTTTGGATTTTATCCTCAGCATGTCACTGTTATTGCTTTGTTGCTATGATACAATACTTACTCATGCGATCCGCTGTAGAATATTAGGAGATCTAAGCTGAAATGTTATGTAACTTACAAATGTTTTTACAGCTGATGCTCATTATTTTGCAGAGTGGAACAATCCCTGTCTTTGTAGCTATCCGAGCAAAATAAGCATCTTGCAAGATTTTTATTCAAAGGGAAAATGGTTAAAATTGCAGAATTAACATTCAAAAGTATGAATTGTCCTTTAAGAGAATTGTAATTGCTAGCTTTTTCAAAAGCTTACTGAAGTTGTTGTGCTCAGTTAAGAGGATCATAACTGTCAGATGGGGAAAGGGAGTACAATACAATGTTCTGATCTTTGAACTCTGAGGGCAGAGTGAGCGGTTGGGATTACAGTGGAGGTGTTTCAGTCCGTTTTAGCAATTACTTTTTGCTTATGGAAACGAAAGAATTCTATCAGGTAATTAGTCAATGTTAAGCCCACTGTTGGCTGTTGTTGTTCCAGACACTAACTGGAAAGTGTTTTGGTGAGAAACTTGAGGAACTGGCATTGCCAAAGAGTTTTTGAGTTGTTAAATGTGTAAACTTAAAAAGAACTTTGTTAAATTAGAACAAACCTAGAAGAATAAAGAGAAGCATGAGATAGTGTTACGATTCTTTGAAATTTTACCTTTAAAAAGGTAAAACTTGAGATTTTCCATGCTCAGTGTTACAATGCAATTCCCTTTTTCTTGTCCTAATATTTCCCTTATGGTGAAACAGCAGTGCTAATACCAGTACTGCAGTGAATGAAGCTGAGGGATGAGTAGCCTGGCTATAGACGGGTCTTAAAATTCCTTCAAGACATGAGCATTCTGTATCTGCACATAAAATTGGAGATAAAATTCTTGACCAGAACAAATGAAATCCCAGCTGTTTGAAAAATGAGAAGATGCTGAGTTGCTGGAGTGGCCTAGAACCCCAACAAACCATTAAAAACAAGAATAAAAGGCACATAAACCCAACTTTTCAAATAAAACTCTGTCTGCTTTTGTTGTGATCGTGCAACTTGTGAACAGTTGTAGTATTTCAAGAATGCATTACATTTTTGAAGTGTACCGTGCTTAACAATCCATCTCTCTTTAAAGCTGATGTGAAATACTAATGGAGGAATTCTGCTTATCAGCTTACAGAGAAACTGCACTCTAAAATGAAAACGCCAACTCACAGCCAAGCACGTTGTCTTAGTAGGCCAGAAAACCTGGACAACCTTACACGACTAAGATTGCAATAAATGATTTAGACCAAAGCCTGAAAGTTCAGAATTAATACTTTTGAAATATTGGAGTTGATTCTTAAGACAAACATTCATCACGTGATGTCAAAAGTATTTGAAGTATTTTGCATTGGGGTAAAAAGACAAGGTTCCTTCAAAGCAGATTTTACAGCTTTTAAGCAGGTTACATAATAAAGGATTAGGGAACAGAATGAGACAAATCGGATGAATGGAAGGTTAGGATGAAGCACTGCTTCTGTGTCTGACTTTCAGTGAGGGAGAGATGGTACATATTAATGCCTATGTATTTCAAATAAAGTTAATTCAGGAACTTGTTTTCTATAAATGTAGTCACTGCTGTGTGTTTATCCATTATTTCTTGTATGAAACACAAGTTGTGAATGATAGTTCTTGCATTCTAACATGCTTAAACAGTTACTTTGACAATACTGTTTATTAATTTCCTGACTGTAGAGCATAGTATTCCCCATAATAAAAGCTCTGATAGCTATGGAAATTTAATCAACAAAATAGATTTAGAAAGCCTGAGTTCACTTCTACAGACTGAAGTATTGTTTTGGTTTGGTTTTTTTTCCTTTTATAGATGCAACCTTCAATGAACAGCAAAATCTTTTTTGTCAGAAGTTGCAACAGTGTTGTGTGCTCTTTGACTTCATGGACTCTGTTTCAGACCTGAAAAGCAAAGAAATTAAGAGAGCAACACTGAATGAACTGGTTGAATATGTTTCAACAAATCGTGGAGTTATTGTTGAATCAGCTTATGCTGACATAGTGAAAATGGTAAGTAGAATGCTTTTGTTACAGTTTGAAATTTAATAAATAGTTTAAACTAATCAGTTTACAACTGATGGCATCTAACTCAGAATTGCTTATATAATATGTTATTGATAACTTGGCTTACAAGAATCCTCAGTAAGGCTTGTAAAACCAAGCAGCTTCTAAGTTTTAATTATCAGCTGAAATCTGGTGCATTCAGGTTAATTAAGATGAAAAAACTGGTATTTTGCAGGTGCTTGCAGTCTGGGTAAGCTTTGAAGTTGTTCCCATTCAGAAAATGGCAGTATTTTGGTGCTGCCTTTCTTTAAGGATGGCAGTGGAGTGACAGATTAAAGTTTTGTGGTAAAGATCCTTGCAGGTACTAGTGTCAACAGAAAGGTTTATCGGTGTAAGAAAGCAATTCTGCTTTGTAAATATTTTATGTGGCTGTTTTGCTACTGTTTTGGCCTTGGGAGAGCTGTGCTAGTGTGGTTTAGGTGGTTTGCTTGAGTTGTAAACCACAGGATGACTTGTACTGTGCAATTTCTACGAATGGCTTGTTGAATAAGCAACAAAATATTTGTGGTCATTATCTGCTGACTTTCCCAGGTTTTTTATATGCATTTTCAAATGCTACGTAAGCAATGTTTTAGGTTATGCCCATAGCCCATACACGGGGAACACAACTGAAGGACGTTTGACAATAAGCTGAAATTTGAAATATAAAATGAATGTGTTTAGTGCCTGCACATTTAGTCTAATGGTTCTCTAACCTTTGGTGAAGTTTACATAGGCACAGTGCTAACTTCCAAACTAGGTATTTGGAACATAAACAGACCAGTTCAAACATATGGCTTAGGAGCTTGGTAGTTTTCTATACAATGCAAGCTATTTTTCTTTTTTATGGTTTGGGATTTTTTTTGTTTGGTGTGGGGTTTTTTTCTTTTTTTTCTGTGACCAGCTGGTATGGAAGATCACATCTTTAATATAAATAAGTGTAGAAATTTTGTAACTACACTTGAAGTGCTAGGATTATTGAAACCCTTTTAATCATTTTGGCTGTTTGACTAGATGCTTATTAGTTTTTACAAAATATCTAGGACGCTGTGGGTTTTTTTAATAGTTTTGTTTTCTAAAGGACTTGTTATTCCATCCTAAATGTTTTTATGCAAGAAAATAAAGGACTGAGTATGTCTGCCTCTTCTTTGGCTTTTTTTTGCACCAAGCCTGAATCATTGCAGTATTTTCTTACTGTGTACCCTCTATAGTCTCTTGCTAGAAGAACGAGTGTACTAACTAGCCTATCGTACTTATTGAAGGGAAGATTTTCTTTTATTGTTAGAGTTGTTTTCTTTTCTTGGAGATAAGTTGATGTTAAGTTATTCTTTTGAGGTTATTGTTGTTGTGCAAATGATTGGGCTCTGTGTGTGCATGTTTTTTCTTTCCATAACAAATTTCCATCTCCTTTTCTTCCCTAAAATGATAGAAAATGAAGAAGGCCTTAAATGCTCAGTGAGAACTGTTTCAGAGCTTGAGACAAAAGGTCTCTCCAAGCCTGAATAGTATTTCTAGTCTCCTTGGCAACTGGCAGCAGCAAAGGTCTTTGCTGTGAATTAGGGCAAAGTACCAGCTCTCAGAAAGAACTCTGGATGGGTCTCTCTCTCTCTCTCCAAACAACACGTGTGTCGGGCTTACAGCCAGCCTTTGTACCAAAACTTCTGAGATTTATAAGATGGTCTTAAAATTGTTTTAGACTGTTCAGTGTTACTGTATTAAAAGACATTTTTGCAGAGTTTGAAGGATAGTATATTTGGGACAAAAAAGTAGAAATCATTCTTGATTAACCCAACTATCATCTGCCTGGTAGTAAAAGGATGAATGGGCTACAAAAGTTCCCTGAAAAATGCCAGAGTGGCAGCAGTGGCAGAAGCAGAGCCAATTCCTTTCCAAAAACCCTTGCCTTTCCCTAGGCCTGGGACAGCTTCCCTGCAGCTTGTAGAGGAAGCAGCCCAGTTTCCTTGGAGTTGCCCAAGTCCTGGGGAGGCAAAGTCAAGAATTCCTTGTAGCTGCCAAGAGGAAAAAAGTGTTGTTCCTGACCATAGGCAAGGTCTGTGCAGGTGAGGAGGTCTTCTAGCATTCCTTCCTTTCATGTCCAATCATTGAAAAAAAAAAAACCAACAAAAAAACCCCACAATTTTTTATTTAGGCAGATGTGCAGGACATACACCATAGGTGATATTTTTGGTGTCTCAGGCAACCTGATTTTCCTGTAATTCCTTTGCCAAAGCCATTGCATTACGAACTGAGGGAGTTTTGCTTACAAATAATTGTGAAGGGGTAGTACAATGGTCTGTGCACCTCCTTTCTAGGTCATCTAAAATTAATGTCTTTTCTGTTTGGAAATTCCCAATTGAAAGTACTCTGAAGCTAACAGCAAATTGGGGTTGGGCATTGTGAATACTTTAAGTTTTATAACTTCCTTGGAAGTTAGAAAGCTCTAGCTTTTATCAGGTTTGGGAGCATAACAGAAATCTCCCTCCAATACAGTTTACTCCTCCATTTCCTAGTGTCTGCCAGACTTTTCCCCAGCATATAAAAATTCAATGTAAATGATTGTCCTAGCAGCTTGTGCAAGCTCTGAATTCAGAATTTCAACAACATTCGTTAGATGTCCCTGTCTGCATGAAATTGGAATTGAATCTAGTATCTCTCCAAATGCTTTGCTTTTTGGGATGCACACAAACAGCAAGGGATTATTTTTTTCCATCATTTTTTTTTCTTGTTTTAATAAAATATAATTGTTGTATCTTAATACCTTAACTGGCACATTTTCAGACACTGCTGTCACCAAACTTTCTGAGCTTTAATTTAGACAGTGAATTCTGTGTTTTTCTAGAAACCTATCTAGCTGTAAAAGCCTTTTATGGTTTGTATTTCTCAAATCGCAGTTTTGGGCAAAGACCTCATTTATGAAGGACAAGTGATGTTTTAAATAACATGAGAGGATGTAAAGAAGAATTTACCCATAGAAATGCAATGGAAAGCGGGTTAACCCAAACCACATTTTTGATCAATACTATTAGCAAGGCATTAGGGAGAATCAAATGAGATGGGAAGCAGAAGGATTTCAAATGTAATGAAGTAAATGATCCGGCTGTTTAGGGGACAGAACAAACTGTGCCATTTTTATGTACTAGCCTAAGTTTCATGTGGTCTCAGGAGACCGGTAATGCTGGTAGAAGTACTGAATACTCTGAAAATCCTGAAATAAGTTTTCCAGGGATCCGGCCAAGAGGCTTGCCAATTTTTTTTCTACTATAGAAGTACATTCAGTTGTAAGAACCCTTGTTTTGTACTTTAAACTTGTGCATTCTATACTCTGAGGCTCTGTGCTAAATGGTTGACTCATTCAGTTCAGCAAGGTGCATCTAGAAATGCAACAATGCATTGTTGAGAGACATTACCAGAAGACTTGCAGGTAGAGGTAGGGAAGTCTCTGTAGAGGACTGATGGTGGGTGTTTTTGTTTAGTACCTAATAGGAGCAGGAAATGTCAAATAACAGGACCAAGACTGTAGTCTAGAGGTTTGGGCTTGATTAAAATTCATGTTCTCTCAGACTCCGGTTTCCTCCTCCTCTCCCCACAGCCAGTTTCTCTGGTTCTCCCCTGTGTTTACAGCATTAAAGGACACCTGTACTGTTTTGGGGTGTCTTTCCGATGTGTGGTAAACAAGGACACTGCTGTAGTGCCCATCCATACAGATCAACATTGCCCTTCTACTCTAGGGCAGCAGCATCTGCAGCTTTGCCACCTACCAATGGGAGACAGTGACAGGGCAGGGAGAGTGAAGCGCATAAGAGGAAATGAAAAGTCAGTTTATGCAATACATTTACATCTTGTTTAATGAGGCAGCTGATTCTTCTACGCAGAGCCAGCTGTGTGAGTTCAGGATCTTTTAAAGTCGCTTTGCAAGATTCTTCAGGCACCTTGGAGACTCCATGGAAGCTGTGCAGTAGCCTTTGCTGCAGACTTCCTAACATTCTTTCTTTTGTATTTGGTAGGCTTGGGTGGTTGGCAGCTATTTGAAACAGATTTGATAAAAAGGACTGAAGAGTCTGAAAGGTGATGAAAACAGTTGGGATAAATATGTTCCCGAAAAAAAAAATTAGAAAATGCAGAAACAAAATTAACTTCATGTTCTCTTTTGTTCATGTTAAGGATTTAAAATCCAGTATGTTACATCTGGCAGAAGAGATGACATTTATTTTTCTTTTGGCATCTGAGAGATTGGCCTTCTATCCAGACTTCTTTATACTTCAAAAAATCCCTGATGAAACCTTTTCAAATGTGCCCTTTTGAAATTGATTTGATGTGACTAGATCATACTTCAAGTAACTTGGTAGCTGTTTTCTTAGTTTTTTTCAAGGTGACTCTGTGTTAAATCAAAAAGTCTTGTGGTTTATCTCTAACTTTCCAAAACCTTGAGACATCTTGAAATTACGGAAGGTGAAAGATTGTAAACAGTTCTTCAGTTGTTACTTGAAAGTGAGAAATATCTTGAAATTAAGTGGAGAACTTCAAACTTAGATGTGTTTTTGGGATTGTCTGCCCTACATGTGAAGAGAGCTCTGTTTAAATCATAGTTAGTCAAAGTGTTTGATGCCTTAGGTAAAATCTCAGCTCTCGGTGTCATATAGGTAAAAATTGGTCTTTAGAAGGGGAAACTGAAATTTTCTTTTAACTTCCAAGGTTTCAAAGAAGAATTTTAAATATGACCATGCCTAGCTACAAACTTGTAAAACAGCTGAATAAAAACTTACTTTCTTATTATTTTCATCAGTCTGTTTCAGAATTTTAGCTATTCAACTACAATTTAGTAGTTTTGAAAAAATAAAGAATAAAAGTAATTTATTGTACTATTATTTTTAAAGCTGTTTAGTTTTGTGTAAATTCAGGCTAAGAGCAGTACCTTGCTGAGTATGGTCTGTGGAAGCATAAAAATTGATACAATTTTTTTTTTTCTTGCAGATTAGTTCTAATATTTTCAGAACACTTCCACCTAGTGATAACCCAGATTTTGATCCAGAAGAAGATGAACCAACTCTTGAAGCCTCATGGCCTCACATACAGGTATGTGATTTCTTTATTTTCAAGCCCTCTTGTAAGGCAGTAACTGTGAATGGATACTTGAATCATTTTGTGCCTTTGGTAAGAATGTCAAAGTTAGTTTTATAATACAGTTCAGTTTCTATACTTGGAAGGTAAAAAAATATGGTACTTTTTGCAACGTGAATAAATATGGCAGAATCTAAGTCTTCTAGATTGCTTAGATACCTTTTTTTTTAAATGGAGTGATTGCACTGTTGAAGTGTGGTTTGTGTATGTCTTAAAAATATTTGGATATTTTAGGTTATTATGCTCTTAAGAGGCTTGGTATTTTGCCCTTGAGCAACTTATTTGTGTGGTTACAATATAAGTGGATGCTAACAGTTTGGTTTCTTGTGACAGTAACAAAAAATGGAGCAATAGCCTTTATTTGTCTTTTGAACAAGAAACTGATGTCTTCTTATTTTTCCCACCCTCTATCCTCCCTCCATGCAAAAACTTTACAATATAGGCGTTGTTTGGTAACAGTTGGTTGGTTATTCTATTGTTGCACTTCTGTGCCAATCTCGTGACTACTATGGCATTGCAGTGTCAATCACATGATTGACTTGAAATACTGCTGAATATCGGTGATTTGGGATTTTTTCAATTAACTGTTAAAAGTTGAAAAAAACAACTTGTGATCATCCAAGTTCATATCTCAGTTCATTACTGAATTTCAATAAGTAGTAGTATCTGTTAAGTAATAGTTACATAGCAACTTCTAGTAGTGAGTAGAGTATCAATAGATACTGCACATCTCTTACTGCTCTCTCCCCTCTCCTAAAAGAGTTAAAATGCTACCCTGTCCCTGTAATGTTACAGTTGTAAGTATCAATGATTGCTTTTACTTAAAAACTTAGTATTGTCTATAAAAAATACTTGTTCAGAATAGTATTTGCGATTTAAACCAAGTAAGAAACAAGTTATCACAAAAAAATAACTGCAGGTTAAAGGGTGTGATAATGATTCACTGCTGATTCTACTGGAGAAATGACTATAACTGAATCAGATAAGAGGCTTGATTTTAGAGAGGTGGCAGGGCGCAAGGGCTATGCAAATGTCTCTTAGTCAGTAGCAGTGTTATCTGACTTCAAAATGCCCCTGTCCCTCAGGGGTAAAATTTGTAAATGTTTGCTCAGTTCACTTTAGGTCATGAGTAAATTATGGTTTGTTTTCTATAAGAAGACTTGTTTCTGTGATCAGTTCACTTGTGCTTTAGGCTTCTCTAAGATAAACTGAAAGAAGTTCCTAGCCTGTGGTATTATTTGAAATTTTGTTTTCAGCTTTTTCCTTTGTCCTTTTCTAAATGAGTTTTGGCCAGGCCATCTGATCATTGGTTGTGGGTTTCCTTCTAGCGCTTCAGTTGTTCGTCCTGTCCTTGGAATAGCTTGCTTGTTGTAGCACAATGGAAGCGGTGTCCGTGTTCCTCTCCTTTTCGTTTTTGTTTACATGCTACTGGAGGGTAGAAGGCTGAGTTTGATAACTTACTAACTGCCCTCCAGAGGAGCACAAAGATGCTGGAAGTATTACCCCCTGTATCAGATACCATTATTACATTTGGTATAATCTAAAGAACAGCTTGGGGGACAATGTTTTGCTGGCTATGATTTGGGGTTGCTCAGTTACAAACAAATTCAGAGTTCTGTCTGGATCTGGTAGTCAGGTAGCCAGTATTCTAAAAGGGAAAATTAAAAAAATCTGGATCTATACTCTTCTCTGGTTGAACCTGTTGGCATTTCTCTTTAAAATAACATGATACATAATGGTGTAGTAAGTTGCCAGAGTGTGTAGTCAGAACAAAAGACTAGACCTTCAATAAAATGAAAGCTAGTTGAAAGGCATTGCTTTAAAGTAATACTCAAGATGGTGTGTAGCAGCCAATCTAATTCAAACACATTGGAAATGAAGTCAGCATGTATTTTGAAGCTTGGAGAGTTCTCTCTCTCTTTTTTTTTGTTTGTTTTGTTTGGGTTTTTTTGTTTTTTTTCCTTAGGTAGGAGCAGTCAATACTTGGGATGGCTAGAATCCATTCTTGTCACCCTAGTTGAAAGTTGTTGTTATGCTTCTATTTAGTTTGCGAATGTTAGCATACAGGAGAAGAGGGAGATTGACTGTCCAGAAATGACCATTGTAGCTTGCTTCTTGAAATGCCTCGGATGAAGCTTTATGGATTTCCCAAGGCTCTCATGGATTTCCAAAGTTATTTGAAACCTTCTACCAGCTGCACATGTTCTAGGAGCAGAGGAACTAATTATCAGGAAGCTAGACGATTCTGTAGGCATCAGAATTGCATAAGTATTCCTTCAGTGCTCTAAACTTCCCTGCAATGCAGCTCAAACTGGATTTTTGTGCACTAAATTTTGGGGGTTTTGAGAGCTTTTTAAGAACAATCATGTTTCTGGAATTGCATGTGTTTGTAAGAAGGATGGAGTATGGCAATATTTAAAATCATATCATTGGATAGTTTATTACCAAGCTTCTAAAAGCTCTGTCCTATGTTGTCTATTGTGCAACTGTGGGCTGTTGTGCTTAAGCACAAGTGGAGAAATTAAGGCTGTGCAGGGAAGTTTGGATTTTAATACAGTTCTGTTACACGACATTTGTATATATTAAACTGCTGATATGAAAAGCTCTTGTTGCAGTCTGTCAGAGGGGAAGAGAGTGTGAAGGGAAGCTTGTGTTTCTGAGCTTCTGCTTTGCCGAATGAGCATAACCTCCTTGAGGCTATGCATGAGTTACTGTCGTGTCCAATGTTCTAGATAAAAAGGACCCATTGTCAACCACTTCTCTCAAGTGAACTTCGTAATCACAATTATGCATTACTCAGGTGTTGGCTCTCAGCTTAATAAGTACTTGTGGTGGTAACAGCCGTGTATTTGAACTATATGAGGGGTTTTATTTAGAAGTTGAGTCCATGATGTCTTTATGTATCTAAATTGCATTTTAATTTTATTACTAATCAGCTGTTTAACTAAAATGGAGTTCAGAAATAGGTGTTGAGAACATAATCAGCCTTGAATGTACCTAAAGGCATTGTATCTCTCAATTCTGTCTCGGCTGAGAATTGCCTGATGTGTATCTTTATAAATCTGCCATCATGAAGTATTTTGTCTTGAACTTCTGATGAACCCCAAAATATGGGACTTGTGCTCTGGCTTCTTCATGCCTCTCCCAGGGAGTGAGGCATGTTTTTCCATTTGTGGGCATTGTGGGATCATGGAGAACAGGGAGTTGAACTCAATAGAAATAATATACTACAAAATATAAAGGATGTTGAAGATTAGTCTCTAGGGGGTCCTAGTCTTTTAATTGAGTGTTCATTACATAGAAAGCTTCATAGAAATGTTAAGTTTCTG
The DNA here is from genome assembly GCF_032191515.1 of Phaenicophaeus curvirostris. Taxonomy (NCBI): domain Eukaryota; kingdom Metazoa; phylum Chordata; class Aves; order Cuculiformes; family Cuculidae; genus Phaenicophaeus; species Phaenicophaeus curvirostris. The sequence continues at coordinate 90,495,895 of NC_091393.1, read as the reverse complement.
TGAATTAATTCAGCTTTTTTAATGGGACTTTTCACTTTTGGAGTTTGCAGTTGAAACCAAATTTCAGGAACACTTAGCAGACTTTTTTCTTTATCTTTTGAAGGAATTATGTGAAGAGCCCTTAATTTTACCCTTGGTGTTGATAACTTCTTTCTAGATATTAAATTCTTAATATAATAGAAAATGTGAAAATATGTAGCACTTAGAACTTGGGGATTTTTGTCCAATATTTTCAGTATGTTATTTATTAAACTTTGACTATTCTGGGAATTAGTGTTCTCTATACTTACTGTAATTCAGTAAATTCTGGTCAAGGCTGTGATTAAGCAATGATGTGTTAGGCTTTGGTTTCCTTTTGTACCTTTTAAGTATGTGAATAGTCCCCCTGACTCTGTAGCAGTGGCAGGGCCAAGATCTGTCTTATGGTTTACTTACTAACGTCAACATTTTCATTTCAATGTTTACAGCTGGTGTATGAATTTTTCCTGAGGTTTTTGGAGAGCCCGGATTTTCAGCCTAGCATTGCAAAGCGATATATTGACCAGAAATTTGTACAGCAGGTAAGTAGAGAGTTTTCCCACTGCAGATTTAAAGATCACCTTTGAAGCTTAACTTAACAGATGACTGCACAGCTAAAGAGATATTAAAGCTTGCATGTTGACAGAGGGTTAAATCTTAGTTGTTTCAGAAGTTATTTCTGCCTAACACTGAATAAACAGCACATCATACCACACAGGCTATACATACTTAGTAACTTCAGGAACACTTTGTTTCCAGGTACCAACCTCAGTGCTTTGCAATGCAAGATAATTGTAATTTGTAAATAGATGTTTTGGTTTTAATGATTTGTAACTTACTGCCAGTCATATCAGCAATGTGCTAATTAAATTTTTGTATTTATTTTTTCATATATATAGCAATACTTATAGCAAACTTTTTTTCCTGTAAAGAGTTCATGTACTTATTGTACGTGAAAAGCATTCCAACATCTGCTAACTTGTCACTAAAGAGTGTCATTCTCTTTACTATCATGTGTTAATCACAGAAGTAGAATCAATTTAGAAAGTATATAGAAAATCATGCTACACCATGAAAAGTAACTATGAGAAAGTGAAGTGACGTTTCATATTAAATATGACTTCTCATGGAATGAGACTGTAGAATACCGTAACAATTTTTGTTCAAGGTTAAGTCAGTGGAGATTTTTTTACCATGTCAAAATACTTGTTTGTCAAGGACAACTGCAGTGTCTGAAGAGTGAGTGCTGGCAAGCTATCGCAGTACAGCAGTGAAAAGTCAAAACATAGATGGACACTTTCCCTCCCCACCTCCAGAGGTTGTGTTTAATTTCCACTTGTTTGGTTTTGCTGTTCTTTTTTTATAGGTGTTTCCTTCTTCTCTTGTTTTATTTGACTTCCTCCAAAAATTTGGGCTTGGAGCTGCTCCTCAACTGTTGGCTGTGGGGATCCAATTTACTAACTGACTTGTGGTTGTTCAGAGTCATGTTGCAGTGTTTCAGTTCCTGACATTTCACTTGATCTTTCTCTAGAGTACAAGAAAGACAATGCAGTGAACAGCCAGCTATATATGGAAAAGTGGAGTAATGACCCTGAGAAATTCCTTCTAAATATAAAAATTAAATGGGCTGGAACAAAGCTCCCAAACAGCTGTTTCCAGTCCCATATGCCGTGCTTGGTGTAGAGATACCCAAGCTCCCAGACCTGGACTGAACAGACTAGTCAATATTTGAGCTAAGTTACTAACTCGTTTAGCACAGTTAGCATTTTTTTAATATGCTCTTACATAAATAACTAAAATAATGGTCTGAAATGGGATGTTTGATGTCTTCACGTGAGTATGGTCTTTTCTGCATCCTTGCAAAACTTTCTACAAGAAAAAAGTGTGCAAAAGTTTTGCTAGCTTATTTGCGGCATTTAGTCTGTATTAATAGAGAATCAGTTAATAATTACGTATCTTATGCTTACTTTATGACCACCCCCTCATATTAAATCATTAATTGTGAAATTTCTTGTGTAGGAACAAACCCAAACAAGTTCATCATCCAGAATATGTAAGAGGGAAATGGGAACGGGTGTGTGTGAAAGTTGGGTTTACAAAAAAAAGAGGGTGGGGGAGCAGGGAAATACTGGTAGTAGTTTTGGACAGAAATGAACCAACTTCTGTTTGGCAGTGATTTGGGGTTTTTTTCCACCATGGATCGTTTTTAATGCATTATCATTCTGTTAAATGCATCTGCCGCTCATCTTCCCTTGAGGAAATGCACAAGAGTCTTATCCATTTATGCTGCAAAATGGTTCTGCAAAGAATTATGCTTTTGCTTAACCTTCAAGACACAAGTAGCTTTTTGAGATGAGGAATAGCAATTAAGGAATTGTAAACATCTGACACAGATTTGATTAACTCTGATTTCCTAAAGACCTGGAGTAAGCCGCTTACTTGAGGTGTGATAATCTCATTCTTACAATTTCATTTTTATTTTGGTAGCGTAACAGTTGTTGGGAATGGCTTTGTCTCTTGCATACAGGCTTTTGAAGGGAAGGAAGCACCTGGGTTTATTTTTTTTAAAAATAAGCAGCTTTATTAAAAATCTACTTTTCTAATATAGACTTGTAAATGAAAGATAAAGCTCAAATCAGTGTGTAAAATAACAAAACTTAACTCTTTGAAAAGTAATAAATTTCAATTTAATTTTTCAAGTTGCTGGAGCTCTTTGATAGTGAAGACCCACGAGAACGTGAGTTCTTAAAGACAGTTCTTCATCGGATTTATGGAAAATTCCTTGGTTTAAGAGCATTCATCAGGAAACAGATTAACAACATTTTCCTCAGGTATGCTGTGTATGTGCGTGTGACTAGATTGAGGAATATTTCATCTTTTCTTTGTAGTCTGGGTCTGCAGTGATTTATTCTCAAAATGAAAGACCAGGTTTTGGTCTGTGATCTGGTTTTCAAATATTTGAAGCTTATTAAAGCTTATTTGTGTGGAATGTCTGCTCCTCTTTTGATTTTTGATGGTTGTCTTTTTCATAACAGGTTTATATATGAAACGGAGCACTTTAATGGTGTTGCTGAACTTCTTGAGATATTAGGAAGGTAAGTTTGATCTGACACAGAAAACATACAAATTGTTATTGTGGGTGCTTGCTTCAGCTCTCTTGCTTTGGGAATGGAAAGGGGAATTAGAATTGTTACAGTAATGAGTGATGAAGTGCAGTAACTGATAATAGACTAATACTGTGTGGGTTACTATGCAAATATCAAATTAGGGTATTGGGTGTAAATTATTCTTTTTCAGTGCAAGTTTTAAAGATGACTGGCAAAAAATTTCTCAAGGGTCCTTGCTTATCGTATATCTGATAGACGAATTGTTCTTTGGTTCAGAAAATAAATGCTAACTTTTGCCCTTGTGCTGAATGAAATGCTTTGATCTTCACCAGCCTGATTTTCTTTAAATTTTATTCAGGAGAGCCTTGTAAGTGCAAGAGTTTTTTAGTTACCTTTTTGACATTGTTTCACCGATTTTAAACTCTGAAGGTTTTTTGTGATAGTATTTTACTGTTTTTCCAAAACTATGACACGTATTTCTCATTAGAAGATTTTGTAGATATTACCCCTGTAACAGAAAATCCAAACATGGTGAAACTATTGTGGAACAAATGTTTATGAAAACCAGGTGAAAGAGATACAATTTTTTTTCTTCTCAGATTTATCTAAAATACAGGGATGATGGGGCGACAGACATGACGTGCACCCCCAACCTCTTCCTAAAGGACTCTTACCTGTTCTAGAACTCATCAGTTCTTAAAAATAAGATTATCGAGTCAATGAGACAATTTCTTAACTTTGTTTTTGGAGGGGAAAAGTTGTTCAACACTCTCAAAACATATTTAAACTGCACTGTTAACACAATTCAAAATTTTATGCTATTTTGTTTTCTCTGGAAGTCATTAGTGTGTGGAATGGATCAGCCTCCTGAAGCATCTCTTGAAGCTTTACAAATAGCAAGATTTACTGTTGATGATTTTGCTTAATGGAGGTCACAATAAAATGAACTCAGGTCATCTAATGAATATTTAACTTCCACTTTTGTTCTCTTGTTTTCGTACCAAGAGCCTAAACTTGCATGATAGCAGCACTTTAAAGTTTGTGCATATGAATGTAGAGCTATTTTATGGCTTCAAAATAATCAGATATAGAAATTGAATCAGGAGTTGGGGTGTCTCTTGAGTTTACAGAAATTCTTGAATTGCTAGGAAAATAATATTTTTTTAATAAAATGAATCCTGCTTATTCATGTTTTCAGTATTATCAATGGTTTTGCACTGCCACTGAAAGCAGAACACAAACAGTTCCTTATGAAAGTTCTGATTCCCATGCATACTGCAAAGGGATTAGCTTTGTTTCATGCACAGGTAAGCTTTTGCCTATTTTTAAGAACGGTGGGGTTTTTTTTCAATTGTTTGAAACTAATGAAATGTAAAGGAGTATGTGTTATAATGTCAATATTCCAAAATATTTGCAAGTTCAGTCACTTTTTTTTACAACACCTTACAGATCTTGTGTCTAAATGCCAAATTTTGGATAATATTTAGCATGTATAAAAGTGAAAGAATATAACAACAACACAAAGTCATGTCAACTGAAGTGGGAAGCTTTTTAGTTAGCTAGTCTTGTTACGCTTAAGCATCGTTTAATCCTAGGACATTGTTCTGTTATCGCTTCCTTTATGTAACCTAAATGCTGTGTGTAAAGGAACCTTGAGCATGGCCTAGGTACTTAATTCAGAAGTGCTTTTTTATTTTTAAAACCACTCCGGTGACACGGAGCGGAGGAGAATGTTGAATATAAATCGCAGAAATATAGAGTAGCTCTCTGGAGCAGCTACAAATTATGTAGATCCATGACATGCTGTCAGAATGTTTCAGTTCTTCATTTGATTTCCATTCTTATACTTTGTACAGATGTTCAGGGTTTTATTTGAAGAATAATATGTGTCCTTTCCAGGCATATGGCACTTGAGTGTTGAATTCATTTGATGCAGATTTGCAAGTAATTCTGCCGTGGTTAATTGAAACTAATTAAAAACTTGCTTTGCTAACTTAGTCAGCTCACTAATACAGCTCCTTATAAACTAAAGATACAAGGAAATTACTTTCTAATTAAAGTAAAATCATTGTGACTACATGGCCTACAAACAGGATCAAGTCAAGAGCTCAGTTAATCCCTAGTTCTCATATGAAGTTTTTATTAAATTAAATCACTTGTCTTTGGGGTTTATTGCTCTGCAATAGGCTGTTCCATGTAATGAGTCAGTACTGTGAGAAGGACCAGTCGCTTGGCAAAGGTATTCTCACCGACAGATCAGCACAGCAAGCTGTCCTTTTATCTACAATATATTTAATCTGGTTCATCGGTACCTGAAAGGGTCCTGTTACCTCACCCGTACCGTGTACCTGAAAGTAGCATCTGGTTTGCTGATGAGGCTGCTCCTCTGTCCCTTTATAAACTGCTAGTGGCACGTGCGGTTTCAGCACTGTGTGTTTCTGGTTTCATATTAGGTGTAAACGAGCATTAAATCTGTTTTGCAGCCAGGAGTGGCCTGGTTGCTTTGTTGCTACGATACAAGTTTAGCTTACCCTTAAAAGTTAAAGGCTTAAAGCTGAATTATGTCTGAATCTTTGTTTCTTTAAACAATAAAGCATTACTGTACAATAAGTATATAATGGGATTTCACATGATTAATGTGTGACATCTGTCCTTTTTTTGAATCTACACATTCATATCCTTAACTTCAGGGTAAGAAAAAATAAATTAGGTTGTAATTACAGCATTGTAATTGTCTGCTTTGGGATAACAGATAATTTTTTTCAAAAATGGAAAGGTAAGGCTTGAATTCAAGCCTCCTGAGTATTGAAATATGCATGTAAATGGTTTTTGTCTTTGCTTTATATTGTGAGTTGGAAAAGTACTGTGACTCCTAAAATCAGTCTTAATGGAATCTAGTATTAGAACCTTAGAATCACCAGGTTGGAAGAGACCCACCAGATCATCGAGTCCAACCATTCCTATCAATCACTAAGCCTCATCACCCTCATCCACAGCCCTCAGCACCTCATCCACCTGTCCCTTAAACACCTCCAGGGAAGGTGACTCAACCACCTCCCTGGACAGCCTGTTCCAGTGCCCAATGATCCTTTCTGTGAAAGATTTTTTTCTGATGTCCAGCCTGAACCTCCCCTGGCAGAGCTTGAGGCCATTCCCTCTCGTCCTGTCCCCTGTCACTTGGGAGAAGAGGCCAGCTCTTCCCTGCTTCATATGCTCTTGCACAGACATTTGTTGTTGGCCATTGCTGGGGACAGGACACTCAGCCAGACAGATGCTGCCTGATCTCTTGTGGCCATGTAATATATTAAAATTCTTTCACATGTAGTCTTATCACTGAATGTTACATGCTGTGCATATTTCATATTTGAGCAATGTGTGCTCAGTCAAACCTGGTTTTAAACTTAGGGGTTTTTTGACTGAACGTATCACCTCTTCTACTTCAATATAGATGTTTGAAAATGATGGGTTTGTAATGTTGATACAGGAACTGATGTTGAGAAAAGTCTGTCTGAATACTGGGTCTGAGTTAGGGGAAAATACCTGTCAAGCTTAGAAGTAATTTTTTTCTCAGATGAAAAAACCACAATTTTTTGGTATGCAGGAAGTTTTTGTTAGAGAGAGCAGATCTGTATATCTTGCTGCTTTAATTGTGGCTTTGTTTAATTTGAAGAATTTAAAATGGCTCTGTAGGGGTGTTCTGGGTTGCCCTTCTCCCTCTCTCTCTGTCTGAAGTGCTTCCATTATAAGTTGTGATAGTTCATTATGCTTCCATGTCTAAACAGTGTCTGTTTAACCTAAATAATCTTATGACTTATGTTCTAGCTCGCCTATTGTGTTGTACAGTTCCTGGAAAAAGATACAACTTTAACAGAGCATGTAAGTGTTTTTCAGTTGAATGTTTCTGGTTATAATTTCAACCAAACATTTCATTGTAACTTGTTAGAATTGTATAGCAGTGATATCTGTGCTATCTTGATTAATGGTCCATAGGCAGGTTTTTAATAAATAAATAAATAAATCTAGGACAGCTGTTAAGAAAATTCTGGATTTGAAAGTGCATTTCTCTCTGACCTGTGGCCAAGATAAAGCACAAATTTAATTAAAAGTTTGAACCCTTGATATCATGCAAATTACCTTATGAGAAAGTATCAAGTATATTCCCTGCTGATAAGAACTGTGCCGATGGCTTGTTCCTAGGCACTGCATAAAGCTGAAGTATTTCAGGGAATAAACAATCCCAAAATAAAAAATGGAAAGAATAACAGTGCTTTATTTAGACAGAAAGAACTCTGAAATTCCAAATGTGATGTTTCTGTTCTGTCTCTTCAGTTACTGGGATGCCTCTTGCAGTTGTAATACAGGTGCTTCAGGCATCAGTGGCTTTTGCCAGACTGCATCTCCTGTGATACATATTGACGGCTCAGCTAAAAAGGGATTTGCAGTGGTTGTGCGAGGGCTTTGGTGATGCCCATAAAGAAGAACGCAGGCTCGGGGCAGCGCAGCAGCTCATGGGGGCACAGACTGATGTCAGACCAGCTAGAACGGCAACTGGTTTTAGCTGGATGATCTTTCTGTTAGGGGTTTGTTGGTATTTAAATACCTCATCACTTCTTTTGACAGGAAAAAGTGCAGAACTTAGGGGAAACCTAAAAAGATACGGTTTTGTGGAAACAACGTAGATCTTCACCAGTCTCTCACTAGAAGTTCTCTGCACAGCCTCTTAAGTATTGAGATTCCACATTAGAAGACAGGTTATTCTGTAGGTGGAAGAAGGTGGTAGACCTGACTGTCTATAAATTTGCCTTGTCTGCTTGAAGCATCTTCTTTCCCACTGTACGGTAGCATTGCCAGCTACGCTGGTCAATAAGCTTATTTTTTGGATAGGGCAAGGAGAAAGGAATTGCATAAGCCTTGTTCCTTAAGCCAAGCAGTGAAACAGTCCGGGCATTTTGACAGTTCAGGTTGACATATGAGCAGAAAATGTTTAGTATTGCATGAAAACCTTCAATATTGAATGAAGTGACAACATGGCAAAGTCAGAACTTCCTGATGTGAATTTACAGAACTGTGATGCAGGATCCAAACCCAAACTTTGAAGTAATAAGGCAGGGCTTCTTGAAGCAGGAGGGGCCCTAGTACAATTCTAAGTCTACATCTGGATCGTAGTATACAGTTTGAGTCACTTCTTAAGGATGAGTTCAGGATGGAGAAGATACAAAAACAGTCGCTATTTGTACTTGCTTGGGTCAGTACTCTTAGCACATAGTAAAATTAGCTCTATAAAGGTGTGGAACTTAATAACATGATAGGAAATTAATCTTTAAGAAACTTTCCAAAATGCTTCTAACGCAAATGCTGAAATTTGGCACAACTGCTGACATAGCAATTGGAATTTTTTTTTTTGGCTTTAGGTTAAGTAATATTTTAAGAACTCCATCAGGAGACTGTCTTCACAAGTATCTTACTGTTATTTTTCTGACAGGAATTGTCACTCAGGGTCAACTTAGAGGACGTTCAATCTCAGCTCTTTTAACTCTGGTAGTCTGCCTTAGGTCAGCCCTGATGTTTGTAGAGCTGACAAGAGTTGGTTACCTAACCCTGCTAAGTGCAGTGGCCTTTGCCTTGAAGAAATCAGGCTAAACATGCAGTCATTGTATGTAAAATAAGTTTTCTAGCAGGTGCCTACTGTTGTTAATCACTTTATGGGAATCTTGTAGCTCAGAGAGGAATATTTATTTTAGGAGCTTTCTGTAGCAAGAGCATCAGGATTTCAGATCTGCTGTTGAATATTTGAATGAAATCTTTGAATGTAAATTTGCGCATACTGGCTTTTAATAGGAAGGCGTAGTGAAGCTGGAAACTGATTCTCTGAGGAGCAAGGAATAGGTATCTTGATATTGGAACATGTTATTTATTTATCAAGTTGAGAATACAAATCTGTATAGCGAACTATAGTCAACACTGACAATAACAACTGCTAGAAACTGGACTCTTCCAGCTAATTTAATTTTATGCTTTTGAGACCAGTGAATTCATGCTCCAGTCAGGGGTGGGTAGTAGGTTTTCACAGCTTTTCTTTTGCAAATGTGCTTGTCGAAAATGTTTTAGCTTGCATTTTTCTGGGCGAGGGGAAGGTATTAACAGAACAAGCTATTATACGTGCAAATGTTTGAGTTTGTTCTTCAAAATTACACAGTCTCAATAGTACGTAACTGAATCATGCAGTTATGAGCTAATTAACAGAAAATGGTCCTGGATTTAAAGTGTATTTACATCAACTACTTTACATTGTGAATCTAGAGAAACAAGCGTGGTGAATTCATGTAGGTCTGACTCCTTGAGAGTGGAGGAGAAGCTGATGAGCAAAGGGCTGCCAGATCAGCTAATTGCAGTGAAATGCAGTAGCTCAAAATTTCTCCTCCCCCTCTCCTCGTGCCGTCCGCCTCAGCTCTTCTGCTGAGTTATGGAGGCAGCAGGGCAGTCAGGTCAGCAGCAGCCGACTGGGTCAGGGAGGGAGCTAAGCCTCTGTGGGCTGAGCTGCAAAGCTGTCACCTGTGTGGTCTGACCTGGGCCTCCTGGTCCTTTGTCACCTGTCAGATGATGGCATTCGTGTCTGTTGTCTGTAGCTTTCAGCCAGCTAGGTGGAACTGTATGGTCAAGGATCTCTAAGGGATTTGTTTTCCATGTAACTCGCTTCCTTTTTGTAGATTTGAGCACTGGATTTGACCACCTGCCTGAGGTTTCTGCATTTGCTCAGTGTCATTTGAAGTGACATTCAGTTTTGTAGTAGCAGGATATGGGTGCATCCTAGGTTAAAGACTTGTGGGCACTTCAAAATCATATTAACATTTTCTCTGGAAAGTCACTTGATAGTACGCATAGTTGTGAATAAAACAGCTGGGAAGCTGGCAAAAGTTAAATATGTAAGGCATTCAAGTAGTTGAGTAAGTTTTACTGTTGGAAATGATCAGTTGGGTGCTCTTGTATCATAAGAATAGAGGCCCTTCCTCAGAATGAACGTTCAGAAGGCTCTGAGAATGTTGCTGCTTCCAAAACAGAGTTACAGGTTTTGGTTTTGTTCTTTTTTTACCCACCATTAATTTTGTGACTCAGACACCTGACAGGTGTTTGGTTCTAGGGAATGAGCCTCCAGTGTCTGTTGTGTGTTCTCCCCTTCCTCTCAGGGCTGTACTTTCTAATTAAGTTTCCCACAGGTTTTTTTTTCCCCATCTTGTGTTAAGGTAGTTTCCAGTGTAGATACTGGAATGTATTTCCCCTTCAAGTTCACATCTCTTTTTTTTTTTTTTTTTTTTCTAGTTTCCAGTTTTAAAGCTTCAAATTCTAGAAGAAAAAAGGGAGTGGTGGAGGCCATGGCTCCTCTATGTAGCTCTCAGGATTCAAACCTTAACACCAAAACAGTTGCTCCCTGAAGTATGAGTACAAGACAAAATACTCTAGGAATTTAAGCTACAGGGGAGTTATTAATTTTGCTGTGCTTTGATGTTATCAAGATCCTATCAATTCATCTGTGTGCTGGGATGGGATTGGAACGTGAACAGATTAATCAAAGACTTGTGAAGTGATAAGGGTCTAAATTATTCTGATAACGTAAACGAGATAAATATTTAAACAAGACAAGACAGCGATTCTTTTTCAGTAAAACTACATTTAGCTGTATTCAGTTTTCATTGAACCTCTGGATGAGGAAAAGCCCACCAGTACTTTTTAAAAAATCTTATCAAATATGTAATAGAAACTTGTTATGCTTTAACTTGTTGTATTTTTAATACAGGTGATCAGAGGACTGCTCAAATTTTGGCCAAAAACCTGCAGTCAGAAAGAGGTTGGTTTTGTTTCTTGCTGCCTGTGTCTGCTGTGATGTAAAATGTCCTGTGGCAGGTTCATACACCTTTACCTCTGCTGTGCTGTCCCAGAGATCTTGCAGAAAACTTGCAGTTCTTGGAGATTCTTGAGGTGCTCATCTTTGTTGTGCAACTCAATGCAACTGCATTGTGTTTCTGTTCTTACTGTGGTGTTAGTATCTTAAAACTATATTAAAAGTTGCATCCCAATTAAGATTGTACAGAGAAACAGTTTTCTGAGTGGGGAATTTTTTTAGTAGATACACACCAGGCTGGATGTAGTCATCTGGAATGTGATGAATTTACTTAGCAATTGAGATGCCAAATAAGCATCTGTAAAGCATCCATACGCTCTTCTTCCATGGTATAAAAATAATTTTAAATGGCATTGGGAAATAAATTTTTTCAGGCTTTTTCTGTGTAGTTAAAGTGAGTACAAAAATCAGGACTTTGATTTCGGCCACCAGATCTCATCCTACCAGTAGTTCTTTAAAAGTGGAGTCCCTTAACACTCTTGTCCTGTTGGTGTGAGCAGTGTTAAATTTTCTGTACCACTTACCTAGTGCTCTGCTGGTTGAAATTTAAAACTGGAATTAACTATTTATCACTTCAAAAGCTACTCTGGAGATCTCGGGTAATGGTAACCTCTGTAGCCATTATCGAAGAAATAAAAGAGAGGGATTTTAACTGCTCAAGCCCATATTCTGCAGCAGCAGTGCTAGGGAGTGTTTAGAGCAGTTACACAAAAGAAGAAATCCAAGATGAGAGCTGTAACCTGGTAGCTGAAACTGATGATTGACTTCTTTGAGGCTGCAAAAAACCCGTGTATGTCTAATGCATAGTAATTACATGCGGTGTTCTTTGCAGGGTTCATGACTAATGTATAATCTGTATCTTGTTTGCTTCTGTTTACAATGTGCCAATATAAAACATTCTCATACTTTTTGATGTATTTCTTTTTTATACAACAGATAATGTTTTTAGGTGAAATTGAAGAAATCTTAGATGTAATAGAACCGACACAATTCAAAAAAATAGAAGAGCCTTTATTTAAGCAAATATCCAAGTGTGTGTCAAGTTCACATTTTCAGGTAAACAACAAAAAAGGAACATAAAAATTAACTTGTAATAATTTATTGTGTGGTTGTTGACTCCTAAACTTTGTGTTTCAGGTTGCAGAAAGAGCTTTGTACTTCTGGAATAATGAATATATTCTTAGCCTGATCGAAGAGAACATTGATAAAATTCTACCAATTATGTTTGGCAGTTTATACAAGATCTCCAAAGAACACTGGAATCCGTATGTAATATTTACCTTTATCTGTATTACCACAAGTAAGTTGTCCACGGTTTCAGGTCCGGATTATAAGCTGGCAAACGTGGTTTCATTTTTACTTAAATTGGATTAAGTCAATGAGATTCTGTGTGCCTAAATGGATGTAATTTTCAGCTGTATCATGTTTTCACTGTTCTGCATTGTTACGATGGAGAACTGGAATTGAAAAAAGATGAGGAAATCGGATCATGGTCTTTATACTGTAATCTCATGTGATCTTGTGCATTAGTTAAAAATGGAAATTAATAACTACTTGGACCAAAACAATTGCCAAGGGAAGCTTCTGCTGTTTTTATGCTTTGCTGTCCTTTACTGCTTCAGATGAACAAAGTCCTGTCAGTGTCTTCATAAGTAGAAGACATTGTTCATTACTGCTGCCCGGTGAGATAAGAAAGGGGATAGATACTATCAGAGAAGAGTAGCTGCCTACCACTATAAAGGATGGTAGTGATGAGAAATGAGTGGCTACTACGTTTTGTTACGTAATGCCACAGGCTAAATGTTAGTAATTTTATACCATGATTGCAAGAAGCAGTAATTACATTGAAATACTAAAATGCAGAATTTGCTTGTGGCCCCCAATCTGAATTGATTTGCTAGTCAGTTTGCAGACTGTAAAGTTCATACAGGCAAAAGCCAGGGTAGGCAGAAACCTTCCACAACTTCAAAATAAATGGGATGTCCTGTTCTAAGCCTTCAGAGGCTCTGAATTTATCTAGGTGGAGTGTCCAATTGCAAATGTATCAGCTGAGAACGAATATAAGTCTTGGAATATTGCTAGTGCCTGGGACCTCAGCAGATTCGAAGGATGTCCCTTTTTCCTTAGCTGCAGGCAGAAGTTGCTTTTTATGAAGGAAGTGCAAGACGCAGGATGACCGTGTACTTTTAGGACCAGGAAGTTCAAGGAAGAATGTCCAGCCCTTTGGTTTTAATCTGGTTTTGAAGGGCAGAGAAAGGTGCTTATATCCACCTCACTGTCCAATAGGGACTGAACTGTTTGCTCAAAATAGAGCCTTTCTTCTCAGGAAACCAAACCCCAAATGATCTTTTGTCTTCAAACCACACCCAAGGCAGTGGTTGAGGGCAGGACAGGACAGTGTGTAGACAGGCTGGGTTTCCGTGCATTTGGAATGAGCATAAGACACAACCAGTATTCCTTAAGCTGTTTGGTTTCTTAAAGAAACTGAGGTACCAGAAACCATTAGACATTCTCAGTGAAGCTCTCCAACGAGTCACATGCAGCAAAACTATCTACTGCCCTGAAATGCTGCAGGTAGTGCTTTTAGGAGCTGTATTAAACTATGTGCCTGTGGTTCCTCTGCTGCATTCTTTCGTCCAGTCTTGAAGCTATTAGCCAGAAGTTTATTTTTCTAGACTTTCATATTTCATTACCCAAATATTACAATATTGTTGTTAAAACTCAGTTTTTTAAACATTGACGTAATTAAACAGCTTTATAGCACAGCCAGAGCACCAATTATAATGTCGTGTGCTATTGCAAGAGTCAGAAATGTAAAGTTATGTGCCATTTCAGAAAACATTTAAGCATTTAAACATTTCAGAGAGGAAATTATAGTAAAGGATTTTGTTTCAGAAACTCGCTTACCTTACATTAGCTTAAATAAGCAGCTCAGAGTCCAAACAAGAAACTAAGCATTTGTTTAATAAAGTTAATTTTGTCTCGAATAACTCTAATGGCCGTGTTCCTTCTGTTCCAGAACTATTGTTGCACTGGTATATAATGTGCTGAAAACCCTGATGGAAATGAACGGCAAGCTTTTCGATGAACTTACAAGCTCATACAAAGCGGAAAGGCAAAGGTACTGATTTTTCTTCCAAGTGCATGTTGAATGCCTGTTTAGAATGGACCAGCTGAAAAGAAACAAAACCTCTCTTGTAGCTGTGGGGGGACTAATTGTCACGTATTTGCTGCTGGGTGTCACCTGAGTCCAAAGCACCTGTGCAGATGTGTCTGTCAGTGGTATGTTGGGAGCTGAAGCCCAGGGAGGTGGCAGGAAGGCCCTGGCTCCCCGTCCTGCCGGGGCAGGGAGCACTTTGTCTCCTATGTGGCAGCAGAGGGCTCAGCTGCTGCTGCAAGGGACTTGCCTGGTGCTGGCTCTGCTGCTTCAGGGGGTGATGTGTGAAGAAAGCTGTGCTGGAGAATACTCTCTCATCCTACTAAGTTGTACTGTTGGAGTAAGAGAAGCAGGGCATAGATTATCCCCAGCCAGCTGAGGCCACGCGCCAAGTCTCCTTTCAGTAGCTGTGCTTTTTTCCCAGAGAGATGCAGACCTAATTTGTTTGCATGTGATAAAGAGCCTCCTTAGAACTACAGTCATCTGTGCAAAGCCATGCTACAGCAGTAGCTCAGAATTTATTGGAGCAAAGTTAACGGTTTTACCACTAACCGTTACACACTTGTATGCTCACTTTTTAACAGAGGAAATTGTAATTGCCTCTAAAAATAGCTTTGGAGAAAAATTTAGAAGATTAAATAGTAGTTGTAAACCACAGTTGTTCAGTAACTGTGCCTCCACATTGCATTTAAAACACATCTGAAATTCACACTTCATTCTTCCCTACAGAGAGAAGAAGAAAGAATTGGAACGTGAAGAGTTGTGGAGGAAGCTAGAGGAGTTAAAGCTTAAGAAGGCTATGGCAGAAAAGCAGAACAGCACTCACAACGTGCTGAACGCACACAGTACAAGTGCCAAATAAAAGAAATGACCGCCTCTATTCGGCAGACATACTTTTTTGTACCCTTTTGAAATACATAAGGATTTGCAGAAGAAACCTCGTCAGTATAAGAGAAGCAGCCAATTTTTTCTCTGGCAAATGTAAAGATCTGAATTTAAATACAGCAGTTAGGTGATGTCATTACCACAGCATATTGTAAATTTGTCTAATTATTGATAGACTGTCACTTCCAACGTTTCACAGAACTGAATTTTCATCCTTAATGAGTGAAATAATTACGGGAGTGGTGAGAATTATGACTTGAATTTTTGATTGTGTTGCACATAGGTGGTATAGTTTGCTATGTAAATTTTTTTTCTTGTTTTATATGTGCTTTTCACATTGCTGCATACTTTGGTTAAGATTATAGAAAAGGCTTCTAGTTGTGCTGTATTTTCTCAAATAAAAGCAAGGTACGTTACCAGCAACTTGAGATATTCGGTATGTGCCCCTTACAGCACTGAAAGGAACTCTGATATGGTGCTGTCCTTGAATTCAGGTTAGATTCAGATTAATTATGTAACGTTCACATTAGAATGAGGCAGAGTAGGGAAGGAAAATGAGCTTGAACAGATTGGCGTGGTCCGTGTGTCTGACCTCTATAACTTGGTGAGTGCCTCTACCCTGCTGTCACTGCCTCTCAGTCCTGGGCTGCTTCAGAGATTTCCTCCTGCTACAGCTGAGGATGGAGCTTCCTCCAGAGCCCATCAATGATGCTCCTCATCAGCCCAAGGACTCCCTGCAGATTGGTGCAGGATGCTTAGAGACTGTCCAGGATGTTTCTGCATTAGTTCTAGCATCTCATAGACTAAAGAATCAGACCAAAACTGGGATTACTCTTTTTCTAGTAAGGAGAGAAGGAAGCCAATAAATAGTCCCTTGTTTTAATTAAAGAAAATGCAGTCTGTTTCTTACAGGTGGAATGTTGACAACAGAAGTCTTGTCTGTTTACTTGATCAAGTATTTTTCACATCTTTTATCAGAGTACCATTCCAATCTCTTAAATTGCAGTTGTGTGGAAAACTTTTGTAATGAAAGATCTTTGGGAAATTGAGCAGCATTCAATAAAGTCTTTATGTTTGTATTTAGTGCTGTACATCACGTTTTTGTGTTTATAAAGACCAGAAGAATTAGAATGACTTCTACAAACAACCTTTTTAGCTGCATGTCTCTTGAATAACCTGTGGCTTCTCACCAAGTGTTGGAGGCACAGTCTGCTTGGGCTTTTGTTGTTATGAGCTGGGGGGAAGGCTGTGTTCTGCTGTGCTGGTCAGAGCAGCTGAGGCAGGCATCTTGAGCTGCTCTTACCCTGTGCTTGGCTGGTTTACTGCTGTTATTCAACCAGCTTTGAGGGAGAAAAAGTCACTACTATTCTGTTTAAGTTGACTTAATTTCACTTTTACTGTTACTTCATTTCTGTGTTGTGTTTCACAGAGGAAACAGGAATAACACTGCCTGAAGTGGTTTACCCTTCCATAAACTCTGGCTGATCAAAACCAAGGAGTTGCTCCTCTCTGCTTGTCAGCTTTATATAAAAAGGCTCCATACCCAGCTGACCAAAGTCAACTTTGCTGTGGTATGTGGCTGCCTAAAATTTGGGAGGAAAAAAAAGTCCTTTACTTGTTCTGGTGCTTCTTGAAGCAGGATGTTAAACCCCGTGGGGCCCGTAAGGGTGTGCTCGGCCAGCTCAGCAAGGGGGCGGCGCTCTTGTTTACCTCAGTTCAGTACTTTAGTGCCTTTTTTCCATAGCAAAATAAACCCCCCAGTTTGCAATATAAGTTATTGTCAGCTGTCCTGCAGAGTAAAGGAAATAAATTATATACTACTTGGGGAATCTAAGTCTTACCTCGCGGTAGTACAAAGAACAAATTACTGGCATTTGAAATTGTAAAAAAATTTTCAAATGTGGACACGAAGAGGAAGTAACAGAAAACCAACACAGTAGCTCTAGTAAGAGGCTATTTCAAGGCGTGCAGTGCAGCGCTTGCTATTAGAATCCCTCCTGTGCACAGGTCTATGGAAGAAAGGTTTCTTGGTTGGAGCCACTGGGTCTGCTCAACTAACAACAGACCTCTATAAGATAGCCAAGATCTAGGGACTGAAGTTGATTACTAGGACAATTAATTAAAAAAAAAAAAAAAGGCTCATTAAATACCGTAGAACGGAGCGTAGCCTTTATTTAACCATACCCCCTACTCCTTCCATAGCTGGGGCTAAGCTGTCTTCCAGCTTTATGTTCTCTGACCTTACTGGCATGAGAGAACAAAAACTGCAGCAGGATGCATTGTTCTTGATAGAGCGGTGGTTTCTAAACACTTCTGTAAAAGCCAAGAAACAGCTGCTGTAAGAGTGTTTCTTCAAGAACACAGTAAAGAATCATAGAATAGTTTGGGGTGGAAGGGACCTTAAAGATAATCTAGTTCCACACCCTCTGCCATGGGCAGGGACACGTCCCACTAGATCAGGCCGCCCAAGGCCCCATCCAACCTGGCCTTGAACACCTCCAGGGATGGGGCAGCCACAGCTTCCCTGGGCAAACTGTGCCAGCACCTCACCACCCTCATCGTGAAGAAATTCTTCCTTATGTCAAGTCTAAATCTGCCCCTCTCCAGTTTGTACCCACTCCCCCTGGTCCTATCACTACAAGCCTTTGTGAACAGTCCCTCGCCAGCTTTCTTGTAGCCCCTTCAGGTACTGGAAGGTCGCTATAAGATCTTGGAGCCTTTGCTTCTCCAGGCTGAACAACCCCAGCTCGGTCAGCCTGTCCTCATATGGAAGGTGCTCCAGCCCTTTGATCATCCTTGTGTCCCTCCTCTGCTCCTGTTCCAACAGTTCCATATCCTTCATATGTTGAGGATTCCTGAACTGGACACAATACTTGTGGTGGGATCTCCCAATAGCAAAGCAGAGGGGCAGAATCGCCTCCCTTGACCCGCTGGCCACGCTTCTTTTGATGCAGCCCAGGACACGATTGGCCTTCTGGGCTGCGAGCACACACTGCCAGCTCCTATCCAGCTTCTCATCAATCAGCAAGAGAACACAGTTGTCTCCACCTTACCTGTAGAACAGGCCCTCAACAGTGTATTGGGGAAGGTAAAGGGGTGTAAACAGGCCAGGGAAGTCAGTGGAATGCTTTCCTACCCCTGTAGGCTGTTACATGGCAAAATCAACATTTCTTTTTCCCTCCCTATTCCTCCCTCCCTCAGTTCTGAGTTTCTGTCCCCTTCCCTACCACACCAGCACCTAGGGATGAAGTAGCTCTCAGTTTGCTTCAGCAGTGAAGCGTTTGGTCTTTGCTCCACTCTGGTTCAGACTCATCCCTTTGCCATGTGCTGCGCTAACTACCTTGCCCAAGGCAGGCACAGAATTAGCCCTGCTGGACCAGAACCATCGCTGCAAAACACCAAATGTGACACGCTTACTCCTATATTAATACTTTCTTAGTAGAGGATGGAAGAAGCAAAATACAGAGTTGGCACGCTCCTTTCCTTGCAACAAAGCCATGGGAGGAAACACAGTGATGCACGGCTCCCCTGTAGCCTCCACGACTCTGAGTTAGGCATCCAGAAGAATAAGGGACTTACTTGGAATAAAAAAACTACACCACTCGGCACAGTTTGTTAGCAGGCAGGCCAGGTTGGACAGGCCCTTAGGCAGCCTGAGCTAGCGGGAGGTGTCCGGGCCCATCGCAGGGGGTTGGAACTGGATGATCTTTTAAGGTCCTTTCCAACTCAAACTATTCTATGATTCGCTATAGTAGGAAATCACATTGAAATGCCAGGCTGATGAAAGACTATTTTTTCACTACTTTAGGAACAGCAGGGACAGACAGGCTTTGAATTCTGTCATCAGCTCAAATACCCAGGTACTGAGTTCCTTGAGTTTACTTTGAGTTGGACTGATTTTCCCCTTATCCTCTGCCTGGCCTTCCTCCTGTAAAGCTCCAGCTGATCCTGGAAGGGGGGAGTTTCAAGGAACGTACACAATATCTTATTAGAAGTATTATTTTAATATTAAAGTTGCTATGCTTTAAATAAAAAAATGACACGTAATAGAATTCCAGTGTATTTTGTTTTAATACATAGTTCGGAGAGGGGACGGCAGGCTGTTTTGTTGAGTGCTTTGCCTTCCACTAAACACAGTCAAGGAAGTAACTGCGTTATGGTAGCAGATGCAGGTCATAGCTCATGCAGAAGTTAAAACCCTCCTCCTCTGAGGAGCAAGCAAACACTATCCATCTTTTTTTAGAGCTTAACACTGCAGCGTTGACTTTTTAAACATCAGTGAATGATCTCCCTCCTTCCCCCTGGGTTCTCCCCACAAATTGAGGTAAGCTTGTTAAATTCAGAATAGAAAAGCATGAGATTGTTAGGCCTGTCCTAGAGTTAGCTCCTTACTGAAGTTCAAAGGCCACTTCACTCAGCTGTGTTCCTCCAGCTGTCATTTTTATGGAAGAAAACATACCTGGTTTCCATCTTAAACTGCTGCATTGCTGATTGGAGTTTGTTCCAGTTATTTTCTATCCCTCCTGCTATGAACAGTTAAAAGGCAGTCTGAGTCTCAGCTTATGTGGTTCATCGCTTGACTCCTCCTCTTCAGATGTCTCTTTCGGATTTTGATCATCCACTTCACACTTAACTTAGCAAAGTCTGCTGCCTTAAACAGGGCCAAAAAGATGCCACAAAGAAGAGCGATCATGTTCCAGGGATTAGCTGTGATAATCTGAAAAAGATTAAAAGTATTATTCCCCTCATCTGACTCGGCAGATATTGTGCTTTCAAACTGAAGTGTTTTGCAGCACATTCCTTTATGCTGCAAAGGAGACCTGTCGTGCCTTCTCCACTCATCTGCCTCCCACTACGGTTTCTCATTCCTTCCATCAGGAAGAATTGTACCAGCTGCTAGACTCCTTTAAGACTGAAGAGATACAGTTACATTACTAACTTTAAGGTTACAGACTTACTGTATTAAAGATGAACAAAAATGAGCAGTCACATTAAGGATGCATGGTTTAGTGTTTGATAGGAATGGTTGGACTCAATGATCCAGTGGGTCTTTTCCAACCTGGTTATTCTATGATTCTATGATTCTAAGACAAAGCTGAAAGAAGCAACTACTGGAAAGCTTTAACAAGACAGCATAGTAGTGCTAAACCAATTTTTGTCTGTTTCTGCAGGCCTACAGGAAGTATTTTCTGTTTCTAACCAGGTTTGGTTCCAGAGGAATTATTTTATGGATAGATTGCAATTCTCCTCGCACCTCTAGGCACAAGGATGACTTCTAGGATCTCAGATTAAGCAAGCAGAGCTAGGCTTAGGCAGCAATAAAGGAGCACATGCAGCTTTGAGACTCGCCACGGAGTCTGCAGCCCTGATGGTCAGCATGAGTGCAGTGTCACTAGGTCACCACCTGAGCCAGAAGGCCTTACGCAGCCTTTCTGTATTTGTTAATCTTCCCAAATGCAGCAGCACTGGTCTTTCCTCTTCAGCAAAACGAAACACTGGACCGAGGGCAGCTTCCAGCTCCAAGAAGGCAGAGGTGTGAACCCCATCTGACAGAGAGGAGCACAAGGTGCTGGGAATAGGACTGGGCTCTTGAGGCCTAGGAGAGGAGGGGCCCCAGCTCCAGCACAGACACAGCAGCAGGAGAGCAAAGGAGCAGCGACAAACTCCTGCCCCACATGGTCTCAGCTGCACCAGGTTTTGGGCAAGAAAACAAGAACTCTGTGGATTTGGCTGGTGGTGGACTGTGCTTGGCAGGTAGGATCAGTTTAAATGCAAAGTTGTAAACAGATTGTGTTTGCACACACTGCCATCCTGCATTTATCTGGGGAGGGAAAATGTATCCAGCCTTCTCTCCAGAACACTGGGAAAACAAGATCCAGCTCACATGCTCCAAGCACGTGTACCTACAGCACACACCTGTACATCTTTTAAGCACTTCAGTGACTGATCATGGTCTTGTCCAGCTCATTCTACGCCTCTGGCTGCAGCACACTGAGTTACATTTTGAAGTGCTTTTGGCACATTTGATCACAGTTTCAAATTCTGTTCTAAAAAAAAAAAAAAAATAAAACACTAGGCTATTTTTATTATTCTCATTTAAGCCTGGGATTCTTGCTTGTCAATTAATTTAAAAAAATATATATATCCAAACACAGTTCTTCAAGCAAAAAGTTCAGGTTTGACCTGAAGCTACACTTTGCTTCAGCACAGGGGACACGTGCTTTTTCTTAGCTATGCACACCTGCAGCTGCAAACAGAATGCTGAGTGTCACCAGGCCAAGGGAAAGGCTTATGCTCTTGACCTCCACAGAACACGCTGTACTAGATATAAGGAAGAGCCTGGACTGAGATGTCAGAAGTAACCTCCTACTTCCTCTATATTTCTGCTTGGAGTGAGGTAACGGAGGCGTATACACACAAATATGAGCACGTACAGTCAGATAACGATTCAAAAAGTGACTAGCTTTACTCACGTCTTGAACAGTCTGTATAAAAGGATCTTTCCATTCGAATACCACAAAAAACAGCTGGTCACTTCTTGGTTCAGCTCTCTGGTCAATATAGTTAACCACACTAGTCTGGACAGAGGGGAAAAAAAACCCATGCAGGTTACTTTCTTTAGTGGTGTAATAAGTCTTCTGTGCATCACACGGGACTTCTAATTCAGCCTTCCTCCACCTGGAACAACAGGCTCCCCAAATAATGAAAGGGCACTTTCTTCCACCTGTCTCATCTTCATATTCTTTTCCTGTTTCTCACTTCTGAAAACACTGTGAGGCCATTTTCATGCCAGTAGCCAGGGCCTTTATTTTATTTCATAGTTTTTCCCTTTCAATGGAGGAAATTTTATTTTAAAAATCCACTTACTTGGACTAATACAGCATTTGGAAAACTCTTATGAATTAATGCTAAATTACTTCTGTTTACCAAGAACTACACATTGGTGGCAGGAAGGCTCTGTTTTTTTCAAAAACCAGTTGCAGAATAAACTAGAAGATGCCAGCAATTGCAGAATGAAAAATAAATTGAAAGAAGCCTAGATATTAACAATTGAAACCATAATTCCCAGAGAAGTCATGGGTGACCCATCCCTGGAGGTGTTCGAGTCCAGGTTGGATGAGGCTTTGAGCAACCTGGTCTGGTGGAAGGTGTCTCTGTCCATGCAGGGGGGTTGGAATTGGATAGTCTTCAAGCTCCCTTCCAACACAAACCATTGTATGATTCTACAGTTCCCAGTGTTGCCCATTAACTAGAGAACCATTTGATGGGCAGAGAGCTTTAGCCCATTTCCACCAGGGTACAGTTTAGGATACCAGATTACATGAAACCACAGTCTTAAGAATCACAACTAGGAAAGTATTGACGCATCAGGCCTCAGAGAAACATTCATCTTGTCTCGTAACCCCCCCAGCCCCAGCTCAGAGGAGAACTGCATGGGGTTTGTACACAAGCAGTAATGACACAGGTTTGCACTGACTCCCTCCCACTAGGAGACAATATACACTTGCTCAAGAGCCAGGCAGTTACCTAAAAGGAAAGCACACTGGAGTCGTAGCTGAAAAAGTGATGGAAGAAGTTTGCCCTTCTCCAGCCCTCGAAGGAGTATTTACACCTTGGTGTGTGCACAAGGGAGTACCGCTGCTCTTCCTACGTGAGTAGGAAGTAACGGATCCATCAGTACTGTAACTGCATTTCAGGACTTTGACAGGAACTACAGATACGAAAACGGCGCTGTCTCCCTGTTTCACATTCAAAAGGCTAATGGACTTCCTTATGCAATTTGAGCAGATGTTTTACTCTCAAACAAAGCAAGTGCAATTTACTTCTGAGCTATTTCAGCTTCTACAGTACCATTAATTCACATTTGTACCAATCCCTATTTCCTGAATTTCGTTGGTTTTTTTTTTAAAAAAAAACCAAACATACCACAAAACCAAAAAAAAACCCCAACGGTGTTCACCTACCCAGACAATCAGAGAGTCCATAACTGCTGGATGAAGTGGATGTTTATGGTGACAAAAAGCCCCTACCTGCTTTATTTTGATCTCCACAAAGTACTCTTTCCAAGTATACCACTCTGAAACACATATTCTATGAAAAGGACTGCTCTTAAAATTCCCATTTCTCATCACCAATGAGACTCTTTCTCCCTAACCAATGCTGGGAGCAAGGTAACAAAACACAAGTAGTCTCCTCTCCATTGGTATGAACAGAACGGGAATGAAAGTCAAACTCATTTAATCTCTACCTAAGTTTGCATCTTCCACCTGCATGTTTTCTAGTTCTAAATTATGCAATAAGTTAAGTTATTCCGTGTTTCCAAGGATACTCAACAAATAAAACCCCCCAAACCCAAACAAAAAGCAGATATGAGAATGCTACGAAGAATGCAAGGCTTACGTTTACCTCTTCATGCCAACATCAGCCCTTGTGGTAACCTAAATGCTATCTCTTTCCAGTACTAGCTATTATTTAGACACTTCCCTTGGCAATTGTTCCCCACCCTGAACGCAGGGTAGTTGTGTTAATATTTCAGTGCCTTTTAGAGAACCTCTCCATGTTAAGAAAGAATGCAAGTAACTGTAGAGCCAAAACTGCTCAGTGGCAAGTGGATGCAGTGAAACAAAACCCAAGCTCCTCATGTTTCGCTTACTTAACCAACCAATCCACCCACTCTTCTTCCAACTCAATATTTCTATTTGCCCCAAGAACTGGTTCTGTTGGCCAGTTATCACTGCAACCATGGCGGTAACTAGTTCTTAATAAACTAAGAGGTCCAAAATCAAACGCTTCCTGAGGAGTTGGGGGGTTTTGTGGCTTTTTCTGTTTTGGGTAGGGTTTTTTTACCTCTTGTTTGAATTCAACCGTCTCACTACCATCTTCTTCTTTTGTCTTCACCAAGGACATCTTGACCCAAGTCCGAAAGCCTCCGGAAAACTTCCAGCTAGAGTATGAACTTTCACATTCCTTCATGAATTCTGCTTTTTCTGGACTAAAGGAAAAAGACCATTACTTTACTGAGCAAACTCAGCAGTATCTGAGCACTGTAGACAGGAGAATGTCAGACCTACAGGCACATAAAAACATGTTCATGATTAAAATTCAGAATACACAAGACGTTAGTAGTGACGTTTTGATTAATGGTAACACTTGCACTCGTGTTCTTAACCGCAGATTTACCTGGTGCCCTACCACCCTGGAGATTATTCTGTCTTATGAAGGAGCTTTGTTCTGCTCATCCATCATCTCCGGGACAGAAAGGAGCAGAGCCACCATCCCAGGAAACAACTTGCCACAATGCAAGGAGCCAGAGATGGAAGGAACAGCCTAGAGTCGGTAGGCTACTTCCCCCCATTTCTGCAAACCAAATAAACTGGTTGCAATGCAGACATACTTAAAATACTTCAACATTTACATTCACTGTATTTGTCTCATTTTGGGAACACTGTACCTTTGGTGTAAGGCTCCCATCTGCAATAACATGGCTGTTATCCCAATATGTAATCCCAGACATTTGTAGCTCCAGAACACCAGGATTGCTTTGTGCCTTTTTTTTTTCCTTTTTTTTAAAAAAGAAAACCATACTGTGACCTTAACCCATTTTAAGGCTTCCAATACCCCTCACAGCCAAGTGGTAAAGAGGCACCTCTAAGACATACCTGGTCTCCATCTTCTCTCGACCAACTGCACAGGACATGGTGTATTAACCATGTTACTTACTTGGAGCTCCTCAGTACTGACTTTAGCCACTTTCATGTCATCTCTGTGAAATAAGCTGTTTTTTCAACACGGTTTCATTTGAGATGAAGGGGTAAAACCACTGTGATGAGTCATGAATCACTGAAGCACAAACTGCTGATTTTTACTAAAGATAGATTTTAAATTGTAGAGATGCGGTAGGGTACACTGGTCCTTGAGACAAGGAAAAGGGGTTTGACTCATTAGATCCACCTTCCTAGACAAAGGGAAAGAGAATACTTTGCTCATACAGCAGAACATGTGCATGGCTGGGTCTATGGGGAGATTAAGGTATTTTGGTCTTTCAAATAAATATGCAAAGAAGTGAGGAAGAACAGCAGAGCTGAAGAAGCTCTTGCTCCAGAGAACAATCAGGATTTGTCCTGTACCAGCACTGAGTGGATTTGCACTTTTATCTTTTTCCTTAGTTATCAAAACTGAAGCTACTTTTGTTTCTACAAACCAGGATGTCTTGTCTATTAGGCAGGAACTGATAAAAAGAATATCACACTGACGGCTACTCTGTACTACACTGCCTGCTCAGCCTTAATAACTGAATATGTGCGTGTTTGTAGGAAAGCAAAACTTAGCAAATCCGATGCACTCGAGTCAAAGCTTCAGGTGATAGGCTCAAACACAGAACTCTATTGTGCATACGAACAGCAAGGAGATGAGGAAGGAAAAGCTAATTCTTTGCTACCCATCAAGACAGATGAGATTCCAAGAGTGTTTTTGCAGGTTAGGAGTATCTTTATGGATTTGTAACACGAGCTGCTTATTTAGTGATCCCAACAGGATGGCGGTGCACTCCTCTAACCTTCACAATCAAGACATGAGCAAAGCACCAGAACAAAGCCACCCAACTGCTCCTCCCCACACAAAACAATGACATAGGGAGACCTAATCTAACAGTGACTTCCTCCCTCTTTAGTAAGTGGGTAGAGCAGCAGCTGATGGGCTGGTACGGAAGCGCACAGTGTCTTGCCACTCAGAAAAACATATATAATTAGCACTCTGCCAGCCAGTCATACGCTTAATGTGTGACTAAATACAACATTCTAGAAAAGCTTTCCAAACCAACATGGAAAATTGAGGCAGGAAGTTATGCGACAGAGCTGAACATTACAGCCACAACTTACGTGGTAAGCAGACAGCAGCAGTACACTTCGCCTTCAACAGTAATTGTAGGCTTGAAGAAGAGAGATTAATAACGTTTTGGGGAGTTCTGGAGAAGGCATCTCCTTGCGTGTGCCCGTAATCTAGACCACTGCCATGGAGTCAGGGGAGAAAAAGGAGGGCAGAGGTGCACAAACTTTGCACAAATGATAGTAGAGAGCAAACAATGCAGCTTAAAATCCATACACAACTAAGTGAACAAAAGACATGCAAGGGATTTTACCCTGAAGGACAGTTCTCCAGGCAGACAGCTTCTTTTAAATCCCCTTTTCACCCCAAAGACACACAGCCTGCAAAGATTGCACTTTTGTTTTTTCCTGTTCACTGAGTTCTTCTACCTGTTAAACTGTCCTTCAGTCCTAGAAAACTCTGCAACAGGCTCTCCCAAGGTACTAACGGTATCTTAAGACCATGCAAAAATTCCTATACTACAGCAGAAAAAGAGAAGTGCAAGAGGCCACTGTCTCTGTTGGGCGACCTACAAAGCCCTGGTCTCCACTCAGCCAATGTTCTCTGGTATCCACAGAGAGTTTAAACACCTAATAATGCCCTATAGCACAGATTGATCAACATCAGACCACGAGACACTGTATTTGTCCCAACTGTGGGAGTCACTAACCTGATTCTGGACGGGGCTCTAGCTCTGCAGTGGATCCTTGTAACACCACTCTCTCTGGACCAACCCACAAGAGGCAGCTTGGAATGCCCCACCAACAGACTCTAATGCAACAAGAGCTAAAACCACAGGTGGGTCAATACAAATTTGTCTATCGCTTTTCTTTTCCCCTAGATGGGGAAACTCTCAGACAGCAATGGGATCTCATAAAAGGTCAGATGGCATAGCACCAGAAGTCTCAGCCCTTTTATGTTGTAAATTATTTCTGTGCATGCAGCAATCCAGACCAGACACGTGAACATGGAGCTCTGTTTAGACCCTTAAATAATCTCTGACCTGTTCAGACTGGTATTCATCATCTCACATGACCCTAAGTTATTTTACATGCTATGCTAACAATAGTTTGTCTGTAATGTGTTCAGAGGATTTTCTTCTTAAATCCATATGTGATAATAATGACAGTTCAGGAAAGGAAATAAGTTTTTACCACACTTTTTTGGTAATTTGCAAGAGTTTCATTATTACCTTCACTCCAATTAATATGGTACAGACAGCAGAGCTCCCACTGTCTTAAAAAAAAAAGAAAGAAGAAAAAAGACAGTGGTAGTATCCCTCCAACTCCCAGGCCAAAACCAGCACACAGTTCAGCAGTGTTCTGTGAAGGCTAGAACAAAACTAGCAAGGCAGTGCCAGCTTCATGTACTCTGTCGACCCAATTTTAACAGAAGAGCTGCAGAGAATAAAACCCTTGACGGAAACAAGAGGACCTTACTTGAGTCCTCACCACTTGCTATGCCTCAAAAAACCCACTAAAGCTACAAGTCTCTAGATGCCATTTTTATTATTGCCTATGGCTGATACTTGCAGCAGCCTTCACAGATATGATTATTGCTATTTAAAGCAAGTGTGAACTGTGCATAACACTGTCTATACAGAGAAACTGTGGTGTTTAGCAGGACTCTTCTCACCAATTTCAACGGGTTTTGCACTGTGATTCAAGACAATGGAATACCCTACGCATGTATTTTACAGCAGTCTGCCTGCCCAGCCCAACCTAAGCTGTTTGCAGCCATGGCAAAAAAAATGTAGAGGTAATTATGATATCTGATGAGTTTTAGCATATATATCAGCATGTATAATAACACTTCACATGAATCGTGGGCACAGTGCTAATAATATGTTCTCATAACCAGTGAGAGGCTTTGTCAGGGGAAGTAGTTAACAGCGGGCAGTAATTGAAGTTTTTAAGGGCTGTACAGAAGGACATCTGCACTGTCAATACACAACAGTTTCTACGGATATCTTAGTCCAGACTTCCCATCAACTAAATTTAGCATCTGCTGATGAACCGGAAATCATCTCTATTTTCTCTTCTGCTGTAAGTTGGACACAATGAGTACATTCCACATACGTATGCAGTTCCACATGCACTTGGTAGTCAGGAGAAAATGTAAACTTTCAACCTGCCCTGAGCCTCTCCAGTTCATGCCCTGGGATGCCAGGACCGCAATACACAATACTGAGCAAGACAAGCCATATAGTCTGGACCAAGCTTTGGAGGACGCTGAAAAAGATGCTACTGGCCTCTTGTGCACAACTGGCTCTCTTACTGTATTTCATTTGTACATGCAGATCTTTTACTCATAAGTTTAAAGGCTTACAGCTTTAAAGACCAGTTCTATTGTTATCTAGGTTAGTTCAAAACCAGTTTTAAGTCACACTCCTACTACTTGCTGCAAATGGGTACAGAGGATGCATCCCCAAACAGATACCACCACTTTCACTCTCCCAGCTTCAGTTTTGATGCCTCCAAACACTGAGATACTGCAGCTTCTCTAGGAACAAAGCAACACTTCCCTATCTCTTCAGGGATCAATTCTGCCATCTAACTGGTTTGACCTAGCAAATCTGAAGGCAGGGGGTTGCAATCCAGGTTTCTGCCAGGCAGCTTACAGACGATTCTCACCGATTCACCTACACTGGGACATGCACAGCCTTGAAGTCAAGACCTTTGCAAAACTGCTCATTGCTCTTTTGTACTTCTGACCTGCGCAACATGTAGCACAAGTGTTTGGGACAGTAGCATGCTGACTTGCAGCCTGCTTGCAGAAATACTGCCAGCTTAAGCAGGACATATGTGTTTTAACTTGGGAAGAAACAGCTCTTTAAAATGGTTTCTCTGCAAATTGATACAATGAGCACAGAAATGTGGCTCCCAAAACTTGAGTATGCACAGACCAAGTTGTGCCTTGGCAAACTGGCTCATTCTGCAAAGAGCCAGGAACCAGATACAACACAACCATACTTAATTGTGGCACAAGCCAAAAAAAAAATGAGAAAAAGCAACAGAGAAGGAACAAGTAGCATCTTTTACATCACTACACTCCTAATTGGTATTTTCTTATCCTAAAATATCGATGCCTAAAATACCCAGAACATTAGCATTTTATAAGGTGTTATAATACAATCACAGAAAGTACTTAATAACTTAAGATTTCTCCTTCACTGAAGTTGAAACTGCTCTGATAAAAGCAAATTTGGATAACTGGTTTTGGCCACACTTCCAGTCTTTGCTCCATCTGTAAAGCACCAGTATGATCCAGTATGACCAAGCCTCCAAGAATGATTTGTTGTGATAAAAATCTGTACTTTCTCTTCCCCTCCCTCACCTAATTTTGTTCTGCATATGGCCTTCATCCTCTGTCACTTTTTCACTGAGCATTTGACTATTACCAAACTAAGGCTTTCTATTAGGTCTCACTGTGACTAATCCCTCTCGTCTATTTTTAATGTGGATCACAGAAAGAAGCACAGAACTTGAACTTAAATTAAAGGCAAAAATTGAACAGTAAAATATGGAATTTATTCTCACATGGTGGGAAAAGAGGGTTGGGATTTCAAGAAAGTTCATGACAGGATTAATTCCACTTTTGTTAAGATTAGAAGAAGGTTGATCAGTGACTACAATGCTAGACCAACAAGAAGCAATTCTGAACACCCCACCTATGAAATTACATCATTCTGTAGAATCTTACATAAAGCTAGTAATACAATGAAATATAGTGAATCTTTCAATGAAATCACAATATATTAATCTAGGGACCCAATTGCTTTAAAAAAAAAAACCCAACCAAACAAAAAAACAATGTAGAGAACCATTGGTGAGAATATAAGTCTGTCAGATTTTTACTAAAACTGTCCTCGTTTCACGAGTATTGTTGTAGCAAGTTCAATGCAGTTACAGAGTCATCCCTTTACATACCTGTTGATAAACTCTTCAAAAGAAGAAAACAGAAGGTAGTCAATGGCACTAAAATCTTGGTCTGTTCCATTTAAATGAAACTGCAAAAACACCAGTTCCTTTTTCTTCACATCACGAGGGCCTTGAACAATCAAAGCATACTTCTGCAAGCAAACAGAGGGATGGTGAGAGTAGCAAAGGAATCCTCACTGACCGTTTGTGAATTTGCCACCTGTCATTCATACTCAACAGAAACCTAATACTCATTGAGATGTTCTTGACCACTACTAAGCATACGTCTATTAAAATATTTAACAAGAATGCCAATTGAATTCCTACTTTAGGTTAAAAATTAGGTCTTTACACCGGGATCTAGTGTTTTTCTAAGAAATTTGCTTAAGTTCTATCACAGTCCTTTGGGTTGATGTGGAATTATCAGTCCAGGCCCCAAAACCTGCATTCTGCAGAAGGACAATCAAAACTGTTATGAGCATTAAAGTCTAGGAAATTTCAGCTCTTGACATGAAACAAGTGAACATGGTGTCTGATGCGGAGAACATTTGGCTTCTCCTTAAGAAAGAGGAACAGTTTCATAGCCCCTGGCACCTCAAGTAAGCTGCTGGAGGGGAAAAAAAAAAGCAACAAAACCTGCCAGCAGGCAGAATACAACTTAAAAGAAGTGCAGGCATTATATCAAACAGTCAGCTGCTGCTTGGAAAAGAACTCAGCCAATTTGAACAGAGCTCTACATACTGCCTCTCCAGTCCACTGCAGGACTAGGGCTTACTGGATCCACAAGCTTCTAAATGAATCTACCACACAGCATAAAAAACTAAGAACCTGCATTTTAAAACACAAAAAGAGTATCCGAGTGGCCGAAATTAAATTATACTTGCACCTGGAATATTACTTTCAATTACACCAAAAAGCTGTTTCCCAGAAAAAAAAAATATTACTAGACACAAGGCAAAAGATGAAGAGGAAAAAAGCTGACCAAACATGTACCTAGATTGTTTGTTCATGTTTAGTTTCCTTAAAATTCATCTGAGCAATTACTTTAGATACAAATGACCATATTTTTTTTTGAACATTTATTTATACAGATGCAAGACTCCTTGCATTTTTAAGGGCAATCACTCATTGTGCCTATCTTATTGGCTCACAGCATTTCAGTGTAATGAAAGAGCTGAAGCCCAGTTAAGAGGTCTCCAGGTATGACAAAACCAGTTTGTAATTCCCAGCAAACATACAAGAAGATATAAGCTATCCTGCTTTAATGGAATAACTGCTATTGCTTTCAACCACAGCTAGATTTACTATACCAAGGAGTATGTTTGGCAGCTCATTTAGGAGAGGAATGAAAGAAGAGTCTGATTATTAAAAATCGACTTATTTTATCCCATTCAGGTTTTCATGCTGCACACACCCACATGACAGCTGATCGTTCATAACACGTATACACACTGACTGGGGTCTTTTACATTTCTGAAAACAAAAGGACAGATGGCTTGAAAAAAAAGAAAAAAAAAAAACTAGAAGGAAGGATTTTTTTTTGCAGCACTTTTAGTAAATATTTTTACTTTCAAATAACATTACAAGCAGAAAACCCCCAATGAATAAACTTTGTTCTGTTATATTATTATTACCATAGTTTGATTAGTAAAAGGATCCGTGTAGTTGATTCTCTGAGTGGTGCATTCAATGTCTCCTGGCTGACCTGGATTTACCAGTGGCAGAATGTGATCATAGTAATGATGCTTGCAGCTAAGCAGCTGAGCCTTGCCTGGGTAAAAGGCAATACCTATTTTGGGAGAAAACACATTGAAGAGAGACGATTTCTTTCCCAAGTACACAGATTTTCATTCTGGGATTTAATCCCACAGCATACTGAGCTATCCTCAAGATCCAGCAAAACAGTCAAATTAAACCATGTGCCTCAGCATTTTTCTGGAGCATGACAAATATACCACCTGCATCAGGACAGAACACCCGTGATGTGTTGAAAGAATCAGGGTTCATGTTCTGTTACAACAATTCAAGGTTCACAGAAGCTACTAAGTGTCCTTAGTCTTCCCACAAGCTAATACATCAATTCCTCTCGCCCTACATGAAATGAATGTATAAACTAAGTTAGGAGACAACTGAAGTCAAATGGGACAGGTAGCACTTACAGCATGCACATGTTTTCAGACATTATCGTTTAACACGTCAAATTTTAATTGGAAACAATGTATGTACTACACATGACAGATCAAAGATCACTGGCTAATCCAGTAAAAGTGGAAAGATGCTCTCCACAACACATAGCATCTTCTGTTCACCCAATGTGATGTCATGATAAAGATCAAAGCCATCAAATAAGTACTAACTGTTACCATCCCTTATTACTGATATCATTGGGTAAACAGACTACCACTTCACCTGCATGGAAATTCATATAGCCCACAAACCTATCATTTCAGACCGACAGCATGCATTAGAAGAACCTCAGTCACCTCAGCTGTAAAAGGTTAGCAAAATACAAAGCCTATAACCAAAAGTGCTGTTACACCACATATGCCACATGTTACTGGAAACAAGCTTGCTTGAAGATAATCTAGACCAACAACCAAAAAACCAAGTATGATTTTAGTTATTAGATGTGATTAACTCACACAACAGAGATGACCTGTCTGCCAAAATGCAAGATGTCAAAGCAGTTGGCATGCATCAGCCAAAGAATGCTTTAACCTTTCCTTCAGTGCTCCATGCTTGCAACTCGCCACCTCATCACTTTAACAGAGCTAAGAAGTGAAGGGCTACATTAATTTAGGTTCTCTGATCTGGCAGGGATCCTTGACAATACTTTTGGATTTGTATATATCTTGCTCTGTTTCTTCAAATGATATTTTCTTCCTGTTGAAAAGCTCATGGGGAAAAACAAACAGAAAAGCCTGCTCTTACAGTCAGATCCATGTGGTCCAAACATAAGGACTAACTTACAGAGCTGAATCTAATCACCACACAGAAAAATAGCTACAGGAATATGGAAACAAGTTGAAACACTCACCTTTCACAATTACTGGAGTGGTTATTTGTAAAATGTGGTCACACATCAAACAGAAGTGTTATTTTTAAATTAGAAACTGACCTATGACTGAGCTGCAGTTGCTACCGCAGCTCTATTTATGAATGGCTTCTGAATAACTTAAAAAAATAACAACGTAGAATTCACTACTCAAAAATGCTCCTGTGGCACAATCCCTCCTGTGAGCTCTAACACAGCTTTCTGATGCCACACTGCATTTTTATGCCAACATTGTTCCCTGCAGTCACATCGCATTTGCATTGCCTGCTGATGTAATACCAAGTTGTAAACAATGCAGAACAGAAGCAGAAAGTGGCACTGTGGCTATTTTGTGGTTGATTGGAGAAATTCACTTCCTTTACTCTCAACAACATCTCACTGGCCAGTGCAGCAGCACTGAGATCCTGATACACATAGTATGTGCTACCCTGTTTGAACGACACAGTTCAGGGAGTAATTCCATAAGACATTATCTTCTTTCCCTAAAAGACGACTCATCCTAAAGTCTGAAAACACTTCTTACCCCTCAAATGTTGCACAATGCTCCATAGCTACTGTCATTCATGTTACAGGCACAAAAGATCCCAAAATATCCAATACAGTATTAATAGTTCTGTGCAAAGTCAATACAACACAGATTTTTTTAAAAAGGATGTGGAAGACCTCTGTCAAAGCATTATAGGCACTCTGGGCCCTTGAGATCAACACCAAAAACTTAAAACCATCTAAGATAAATGTGAACAATAACTTAACCCATTTTGTTTGTTACCAGTCTTACCAGGTGCATCATACAAGGACACTTCCTTGTACGAGACAGACATCACCGGGTGCTTGAGCTTCTCCCTGAAGTCACTGATGGTTTGGTAGACAAGGAACACAGCTACAGCCATGAGCAGCAGATAAATAAACAGAAGAATTACTGAAAAAACATTCTTTAGGCAGGTCTTGCTGAAACGCAAAGAAGGGGCAGAGGTACCCAGTTCACTATCTGGAACCAAACAGAATATGGATTAGGACTTTAAAATACAGATATTTGGGCTGAATTTATGTAGTGTTCATTTAAAGATCAATCACTTGAGAGGAAAGTAAGCCTCAAACTCAGCTCAATTTGAAAAAAAAACCAAACCAAACCCACAACTATTGCTGTTTTTGATGATCTTTGATGATTAATACAGATGCTTCCTTCTCAAGCATGAGGCATAATCACCTAAGGACTGTTTTTCTTTTTCAAATGTTGAATTTGGCACTGTACCTAAGGACACGGCAGGCAGGAAACAAGGCTCATTTTCAAGGAGGCCGACTTAGAAACAAAATTCAAAGTTCACAAGAAAAGAAGTCTGTTAATGGTCAATCTTTCCTCCCAGAAAAAACAACTCCTTTCTCTCTATTGCAGTCTGAAGTGATTCTTATGCATTCCAGCAGTGATATTTAATATTCTAACGCTCTTACACAGCTATCTAGATAGCAGATGCATTGCATCTCCTCCACAGCAAAGTCACTAGATACTTATTGCCCTCTCATTTTTGGACTCTGGTTCATAATTTCTTGTGCATACTATATAATGTTTCACAAAAGGATTCCTCCAATTACAGCTAGGAAAAAAAAACAACACAACCCAGTTCTCTCATGCTCTCCTTGCCTTCATAGCTTACTCTCTGAAGACCTTCACATTAGTCTCGGTTGTGCACAGACACTGCTTTCCTCACACTCTTTGCATTCACCATTTCTCTTGGCAATGCTTGTGAGGAAAAATTCATGTACTCTTTAGCTACACATCATGTTTGGATTGTGAGGGATATATAGCTGAACACACAAAAAAGAGTATTATAATCCAGTGTATGAAAGGATATAAGTAGGCATATTTTATGCTGACTCTTCTGTGTGGTGTAATTAAATGAGTCAGGCCCTCTCAGGCTGTGCCACACTCTGCCCTGTGTAAGAGCATAGTTTGGTGTTTGTTCCTTACCACAACAAACATTAGCCTTTTAGTAAATACCAGAACACATAACCCCTTACAAAGGTCCATGGTCAAACACGTGTTCCCAAGTTACATGCCAGGAGATAGCAGCTACGGCAATTAGGATATTAATATGCATTAAATTGCACTATTGAAATAAGTATGTCTTGAACAGCTGCAAAGCATTTAGGTGACAGTCATTTCAGGTTGGCTTCCTTTAATGCCTATATCTGAGCTGCAATGAGCCTACTTAACACTGCCTCACACCCCGCAAAAGCAGATCCATACAGTTTAAAATTTGTTTAAAAGCAAATCTGTTCAATATTGTGACTTGCTTACATAAACCCAGCACAGACTTTGCTGGAAACCCACTGTCATCACAGACACTGCAACTCAGGTAAGGTACGCCATAAAGGAAGATGACGTACTAAGCGTCATCGCTTACGTAGATGACGTACTAAGCTATCTCAGAACCAGATGCGCTGGATCTTCTTTGAGCACAGTTCACAAAAGAAAAAACAAAAAAACCCACCACAAAATCAAACCAGCTTTCTCATTTCAAACCTTGGAAAAACTCCTTGGCTTTCCATCAGCATTTATTCGCCAAAACAAGCCTTTTAGTGTTTTGCTTGCTTCCAGAATTGCAATCAAAAAAACACCCAACCAAATCCACACACAGAAACAGCTTATCAGGCACTTAAAATTGGTAATTTCTGGGCCAACAGTTCTCACCTGGTAAAATAATAGAACTGGCATCTTCATGAACTTCCATCTCTCCTCCTCTCTCATCTGTTGGGTTTTCAGATACTCGCTCCACATCTTCACTCAGCTGTGTAGTTAAAACAGTGGTTCAATTTCCAAACATGCTCTCAACTTGCAATTGCTGGAATTTCTATGGTACAAATAAAAGAGGCTCCAACTAACCAAACACACAAAAACATGCCCCCAGTCCAAGAGTGCCCAACATTTGTGCCACTTGTTCACAAGAGCCACATTTGTGTAGACCAACAGCTAAAAATTAACTGACTTGCATGCTGCAAAAAGAGAAAGATGGCACATTAAATTTAACCTACTTCTGCCCTGCTGTTTCAACAATAACATCACCTTTTCTTTCAAGATCAAAGTAATTGTTTCCCTGGCAGCTTCAGCTCACTTTAAACCCCTAATTAGGACAATGCCCTCTGAAATAAGCAGGATCTTCCTTCTGTCACTCCAGAATATATTTTTTAGGCATAAACAAACCACAGCACATACCAGCAAACAAAGCATTAGCATTTCTTAATAAAGAGGTGCAAAAGGAACAAGTTGCAAGGTATTAGGGCAAGTAAGTCAAATGCAGTCTGAGCC
The DNA here is from genome assembly GCF_032191515.1 of Phaenicophaeus curvirostris. Taxonomy (NCBI): domain Eukaryota; kingdom Metazoa; phylum Chordata; class Aves; order Cuculiformes; family Cuculidae; genus Phaenicophaeus; species Phaenicophaeus curvirostris. The sequence goes on along the minus strand of NC_091393.1, from coordinate 90,459,689 downwards.
ACGTAGGTAGGTAGACAACAGTCAAACATCCCTACATTTCTGGTGGATACTTGAGCTCACTGTACATATTAATATATATTAGTGGTTATGCAACTAATTAGTCTTCCAGTGTTTCTAAAACAACAACAGAAACCAGATGTTTTCTTGTTTTGCTGTTCAGAGCTCTGGGCCCAAACTGTCAAGACACTTCTGCTAAAGTCAGAAGCTGGTCACATCGGATCAGCATCACGTGTGATCATGAAGCATTAGACTTTTTATACATATAAATAAAGTACCTCCAGTATGTTTTATAAATTTCTTGCATGGCAGGGAACAACATACAAATTATAGCAAGGCAAACCAGGGCGTAAGCTTACAGCTTGTCACGTGTCGCACAGTAACTGTCCAAGCTGAACAATCAGTATCAACTACCTCATTAGGGAAAGGAGATGAGCTTTGTTCCTATTTCAAGGAAAATGGGTGCACAGATAATGCAGCAGCCACTTTGAATGCAATTAAACTTTACACCCCCAACTTACTCAACATGTACATATCCATAAGGAAGTGCTTTTCTTCCACCCAACTTTAATTCAGTATTGAAATGATCATTCATTATACCACTAACAGATCACCATTTGCATTTATTAGGAAAGAGTTCACTCATTTTATGTCTTCAAAGCCTGACGTCAAGTCTCCATTGCCTCCTGCCATATTTCTGTATTCATTTCCACCATGCAAAGCAAGTTACCCAGTTGTTTTTAAATTCCTTGCACATGAATAAAGCATGATTTCCCATGGGGTGAGGCATGAAGTGAACAGGCAACTAATAGGCTAAACTCAGCTCATTTGCAGGGGACTTACTAGGGGCCAGTTGAAGACTTTTTTTTTTTTCCAATTATCTTCACTAAAAAGGGGAAAATTAACACTCTGCTCCTTTCCAAAGGACTATACCAGTTCTATTTTTTTGCCTGACCTAGAATAAGCTATTCTGACACAGTAAGAGTATTCATTGAACCTTTTCTACCGGCTAAGCTAAATCAGCTAAAAAGCCAGTTCAAATTATGCTCATGCAAATGCCTTATACCAGAGCTGATCCAAAAAGTTAAGCTTAAGTTACGTATCAGTGCAGTTTCTCAGCTGAGTCTCACATCTCTCTAGCCACAGTGCCCCAGGTACAAGCATCTCATCAGCTGGGGTTATGTAGATGGTAAGTGAACTATATTCCTGATAGCAGTTGGATGCCAACAAAAGTTTAAACAAGAACAGAACAGGCAACATTTCTCGTCCCCTCAAGAGGACCTATAGCAACTCTTCAACACATTGGAAAAGAGATGAAAAACTCAGAAAATGTAACCTTTCAGCATCCCATAGAAACAAATCAAAAAGTCAAAAAATACGCGATGTCCAGATGGAGATCCATGACAAATGGAGTCCTTCAGGTACCTGTGCTGGGACCAATGCTGTTTCACATTTTCATCAATGACATAGCAAGATTGAGTGCACTCTCAGCACATTTGCAGATGACACCAAGCTGAGTGGTCCAGTTGCCACACTGGAAGGAAGGGATGTCATCCAGAGAAACCTCGACAAGCTGGAGAAGCAGTCCTGGGAGAACCTCATGAGGTTCAATAAGGCCAACTGCAAGGCTGTACACCTGGGTCAGGGCAATCCACAGTTTCAAATACAGGATGGGGGAACAACGTGATTGAGAGCTGCCCTGTAGAGAAGGACTTGGGGGTGCTGGTGGATGAGAAGCTTGACATGAGCCGGCAATGTGTGCCTGCAGTCCAGGTTTCAAAGAATCGTAGATTCACCAGGTTGGAAAAGACCTCTTGGATCATCGAGTTCAACCATTCCTATCAACCACTAAATCATGTCCCTGAGCACCTTGTCTAACTGTCTTTTAAATACCTCTAGGGATGGTGACTCCACCACCTCCCCGGGCAGCCTGTTCCAGTGCCTGATGACCCTTTCTGTGAAAAATTTCTTTCTGATATCTAGTCTAAACCTCCCCTGGCACAGCTTGAGGCCGTTGCCCCTTGTCCTGTCCCCTGTCACTTGGGAGAAGAAGCCAGCATCCTCCTCTCCACAACCTCCTTTCAGGTAGTTGTAGAGAGCAATAGGTCTCCCTTCAGCCTCCTCTTCTCCAGGCTAAACAACCCTGATCCCCTCAGCCACTCCTCATAAGACTTGTTCTCCAGCCCCTTCACCAGCTTCGTCACTCTTCTCTGGACACACTCCAGTGCCTCAACATCCTTCTTGTAGTGAGGGGCCCAGAACTGAACACAGTATTGTTGTTGGTGGCCAACCACATCTTGGACTACATCAAAAGAAGCATGGCCAGAGGTCATGGCCAGAGGAAGGCTCCATGGAGACTTCATAGCGGCCTTCTTGTACCTGAAGGGGGATACAGGAAAGCTGGGGAAGGACTTTTTACAAAGGCTTGTAGCGACAGGACAACGGGAATGGCTTTAAATTGGAAGAGGCAAGATTCAGATTGGATATTAGGAAGAAATTCTTTACAATGAGGATGGTGATACACTGGAAAAGGCTGCCCAGGGAAGTTGTGGATGCCCCGTCCCTAGAGGTGTTCAAGGCCAGGTTGAGGAGCCTGGTCTGGTGGGAGGTGTCCCTGCACATATCAAGGGGCTTTGAGGTCCCTTCCAACCCAGACCATCCTATGATTCTATGTTTTATCATCTCTGCTCACAATGCACAGATAATTTCATAAGCTTTTCACACATTAAAAAAAAGTGAAGGACAGCTAGTCAAAACAGGAGTGCTGACATTGCCTCAGGTGCAGTGAGTAGGTTGAGATGATGTGTAAGACCCTCTAAAACCCAAGTAATTTTACCGCAAATCCCAAACACTTAACTTGACAAGAGATGATGCTGCATAACTTCCCTGAGGCCACGAGCTTAGCACTGTTCATGGCTCAGCCACTGCATTCTGAGCCACCATGTTCCCACACTTACTCTACAGCAGCACAGACCTACAAACCCAAGAACTCACAGGCGTATTGCGCTACAGCCTAACAACTGGGAAGCTAGCACTGCACTGGTTTCTCTACACTTGAGAGAACACTGAAATCAAGGCAACTGACAACAGCGAACCTGGCATTTGCCAGCAGTGTTCACCCTCACAGACCAGCTCTTCCCACATCCTGTTTTTGATAAAGAGGTGAGGCATGGTGCTAATGCAGAGGGAACACAAACTTCCAGGGCAGTTAAACTTGCAATAGGATGCAGAGATAGGACAGGATGTCATGAGCAGTAAGGGCACGAAAACAGACCCTTGTTTAGCATTCCTCCTAGGCTCAGCATGTGCAGCTGAGCGAGATACAACTGCAGGAGCCTGCTCGTGACTCGGCACTTCCTTTTCAATCCTGCGCACAGAAAAGCACTGAAGAAACAGAAGCTCAGAAAAGGCTATTACAAGCATTTAAGCATCCTTGCTAGAGGCAGGAGCATCACAGACTGCCCCAGGTGCCAGCAAAGGAATAGAAAGCAGCCACTGCACTTACACTCCATCCAGACTTGCACCACTGAGTTTGTGACAATCCCAAACATACAAAGCAGCGTCAGCAGTAGCTGATACACAAGCTGGAAACAATGTGTGTAGTCCAGTCCATAGTTCAAGCACCAATGTGACTTCCTTAAGACTCTCAAGTACCTCCTCTAAATACAAGCTCTTACATGGTTCATTTCATCCTGGTATCATAGAATAGTTTGGGTTGGAAGGGACCTTAAAGATCATCTAGCTCCAACACCCCTGCCATGGGCAGGGACCTCCCACTAGACCAGGCCGCCCAAGGCCCCATCCAACCTGGATTTGAACACCCCCAGGGATAGGGCAGCCACAACTTCCCTGGGCAACCTGTGCCAGTGCCACACCACTCATCGTGACGAAATTCCTCCTCACATCTAGTCTAAATCTGCCCCTCTCCAGTTCACACCTACTCCCCCGGTCCTATCACTACAAGCCTTTGTGAACAGACCCTCCCCAGCTTTCTTGTAGCTCCTTTCAAGTATTGGAAGGTTGCTATAATGTCTCTTTGGACCCTTCTGTTCTCCAGGCTGAACAACCCCAACTCTCTCAGCCTGTCCTCGTATCATGGGACATCTCCTATCATGGGATAAATCCTTCCTACTGAATAAAACCCTCTTAAATAAAAGAAGAACTTGTCCATGCAGGCCTTTTGCTGGCCCACCGATTCATCACCTCCCAATGCCTTTTAGCCTGGTATGAAAACCAGAAGCTGAAACGCCGCTGACAGTACTCAACTCAATCAGAACGGACTAAAACAGAGCCCTCAACTACCCATCACCCGCACAGGAAGGCGAACACCTGCATCCCGCTCACCTGCAGGATGCAAACAGCGCCCTGCCAAACCCGCCCCGCAGCCCCTCTCCCTGCGGGGAGAAGGGAGAGAAAACCACCTCTGCCCGCGATTTCCGTCCCTGGTAAAAGGGTGAAAACGTCGCGCTGCGGCTGAGCTCGGGGCGGCGGCGCCGAGTGGGAACCATCCCCCCCCCGCCCCGTACCTCCCGGTAGGACGCGGAGCCCTCGGCGCGGAGCATGGGGCCGGCGGCTGCCCAGCCCGCCGGGCAGCGGCACGCAGGCGCCGGGACCCCCCGCCCTCCGAGCGGGAGCTGCTGGGAGCCGTAGTCCTGGGACGGGCACGGAGCATCTTCAAAAGGGGATGGGGAAGGATTTAGAGGGATTGAGGCGGGGGACATCGAGCTGAGCGGTGCGGGTCGCACCAGAGGGACGGGATGTCTTCCAGAGGGACCTGGACACGCTGGAGAAGCAGGGCTGTGGGAACCTCATGAGGTTCAACAAGGCCAGTTGCAAGGTCCTGCACCTGTCTCGGGACAATCCACGGTTTCAGAGCAGGATGGGAATGATGATGTGATGGAGAGCGGCCCTGCGGAGAAGGACTCGGGATGTTGGTGGATGAAAAGCTCGACATGAGCCGGCAGTGTGTGCCCAAAGGCCAACAGCATCCTGGGCTGCATCGAGAGAAGCGCGGCCAGCAGGGCGAGGGAGGGCATTCTATCCCCCTACTCTGCTCTCATGAGGCCCCACCTGGAGTATTGTGTCCAGTTCTGGAATCCCCAACATAAGAAGGATATGAAGCTGTTGGAACAGGTCCAGAGGAGGGCTACAAGGATGATCAGAGGGCTGGAGCACCTCTGCTATGAGGACAGGCTGACAGAGCTGGGATTGTTCAGTGTGGAGAAGCAAAGGCTCCAAGGAGACCTTATAGAGACCTTCTCGTACCTGAAGGGGCTACAGGAAAGCTGGGGAGGGACTGTTCACAACGGTTTGTAGTGATAGGACAAGGGGCAATGGGTATTAACTGGAGAAGGGCAGGTTTAGACTAGACATTAAGAGGAATTTCATGTCTCACCATGAGAGTGGTGAGACACTGGCACAGGCTGCCCAGGGAAGTTGTGGATGCCCCATCCCTGGAGGTGTTCAAGGACAAGTTGGGTGAGGCTTTGAGCAACCTGATCCAGTGGGAGTTGTCCCTGCCCATGGCAGGGGGCTTGGAACCGGATGATCTTTAAGGTCCCTTCCAACCCAAACCAATCTATGATTCTATAGCCACTCCTGTTTCCCACAACCAGGCTGCAGGGGACAGAGCTGTAAAAGTCAGAAGGTGCCACAAGGCTCACAACACCATCAAGGGTCTTGTTTCAGCTTCCAGAGCTTGCCTACAAGCACTCTAGCTGTGGGCTGTGTGAAGCCACCCAGTGTGGTTGCTCATAGCACCCATAAGTGGATTTTTTTGTAAGCCTTATAAGGATGTTGACTGTATGGAAGATGCCAAGGCGTGCTGTGTAGTGGGAGCCTTTTCTACATCACACACTTAGAATCATAGAATCATTGAGGTTGGAAAATACCTCTAAGATCATTGAGTCCAACCATCGGCTCCACACCACCACACCTACTAAACCATGTCCTGAAGTGCCACATCTACAAGCTTTTTGAACTCCTCCAGGGATGGTGACTCTACCACTTCCCTGGGCAGCCTGTGCCAATGCTTCACCACTCTTTCAGTAAAGTTTTTTTCTGAATATCCAGTCTAAACATGCCTTGGTGCAACTTGAGGCCATTTCCTCTTGTCCTATCACTTGCTACTTGGGAGAAGAGAACACAGCACAAAGTCTTCTACTCAAGACTGAACTAGACTGGAAAAGCAATTCAAAACAAGTTAGCCAGCTCTCCACAAAATACACACAATATTGCTTTGGGTTTTTTTAATGGTTTCCAATTTTTGCTGCTCAAGGCTGTTAGGAAAACACCAACAGACTTTCTTGGCAACAACACAGAACTTCTGCAGGGCTCCTGGGAAGACCCACCCACACTGCGCCAGCAGAGAAACGGCAGCAATGGAAGATAAAAGTGAAAAGTACATAAAAGCTGACTCACAAGCCATCCGTCCGCAAATACTGACACAGCTATTTTTCTTCCCAGAACAGAAGAAAATGTTTCATCATTGAGAAAAAGCATGCACAATATTTCTTCCATTGAGAAGTAGCACTATAGTGGAATCCCTCCTCAGTAGATCATTTCGCTGTGCCTAAGGTCCATAGCTAGTAAGTTAATAATCAAGGTCTGAAGTCCTTTGACAACAATCTTATACACAACTTGTCCTTTCAGAAAGAAAGTATTTCAGTTATTTTTCAGATGTCTGTGATTCAAAGGCAGGCTCTAACTCACTCTCAAATCAATAACACTTCACATAGATGTTGGCCAGCATTCAGAACTGGCAGCCTTGTCCTGGGGAGACACCAATAAATAATTATTTCAGAATAAAAAGTAAATCTATAGTGTGACTTGAACCAAACTGACAAAGTAGACTTTTGCATATTTCCCAGCACCATGGGGCTCTGTGGCAAGCCATGCAGGGTACTTGCTGGCAGAGCAGCCAGGCAAATGCAAAAGCTCATTCTAGCATGGAGTGTTCAGGAGCTCTTTTGTCCAAAGCCTTACTAAAGGTCACTTTTCTGCTTGACATTTCATACCTGTCTTATGGTGTGTGGAGTCAGCAAATTGAATGTGATGGACAGCCAGTTTGAGAACCCCATTCTGAAGCCCAGTTATTGTTCCAGCAGTGTAGGCAAACTTCACTGCCTGAGGAGAATCAAAGCAACAACCTTGTAAACTTTCACCCTAACAGGACCCATACTCAGCTTGCCATACTGCTAAGGAGCCTGCAACAGTCAGCTCCCATATGGCCACAGCAACTCACCTTCTCCATGCCCTGGCTCTGCAGGCTTGATATGGCTCCTCACACAAGGATGTGGCCCATTGGTCGTCACCTCCATAGTGTGGTGACGTGCCCTCACTCCCCTGTTCTTCTCATTGTGTACTGCTTTTGCCATCTAGAAGAGATCAATGGAGATGTTGCTTTGGAGTAGTTGCTTCAGCTCTGCTTATACCAATGTACAGAAATGCCTTTGGACAGCCTGTGGTAAGGACAATGTGAAACAGGTGTCCTCCAAGGTAGATGTACGGATTTTACACAAGAAGAGTTTATAAACAATCCTTAAAGCAAAGATCAAACCCATTTCTCTCTCTTATTTACTGCCCAGATCCTTCTCTGAACTATTCAGCTTTCACAACGCATCGTACAAGGAGCAGAGATACCAAGTAGGGATTTGAATTACAGCACAGTAGCTGGAAAGACTGGATGCTTGTCTGAGCTGGCACAGGCACGATGCAAGGACTACCACAAACCACAGATGAAATGCAAAGAGTGAGTTTATTTTTGTTACCTTGTGAACTGGAGGATCTCTGAAACAACACTCAGGCTGAAGCACATAAGTGGGAAGGCAGGCACTGTGGAGCTTCAGAGTCTGCTTTTGAACCTGCTGTTCTCACCTGTGTATCAAGGATTCACTGTGCCTTGATCTTTCCCACAGCAAGGCAGGAATCTCAAGGATTCTCTATTTGCTAGGGTGCCTCTGACTTTATCACAGGCCTGTGTTATGTGAACACAAAGGTTCTACTTGTCAGGCACACAAGGCTGAGCAATGATTAGGATGATATATGTGGTTTTTTACACTCCAGCTGCAAGTCCCTTGAGCGTGTTTACAATCCCCCTCACCAGTCTTCCAATATACCCTGGAGTGCTGCAGCATCAAACATCCAGGTTTCAAGAAGGATGTTGAGGCTCTGGAGCGAGTCCAGAGAAGAGCAACAAAGCTGGTGAGGGGGCTGGAGAGCAGGTCTTATGAGGAGTGGCTGAGAGAGCTGGGGTTGTTTAGCCTGGAGAAGAGAAGGCTGAGGGGAGACCTCATTGCTCTCTACAACTACCTGAAACGAGGTTGTAGAGAGGAGGGTGATGGCCTCTTCTCCCAAGTGACAGGGGACAGGACAAGAGGGAATGGCCTCAAGCTCTGCCAGGGGAGGTTTAGGCTGGACATTAGGAAAAAATTCTTCACAGAAAGGGTCATTGGGCACTGGAACAGGCTGCCCAGGGAGGTGGTTGAGTCACCTTCCCTGGAGGTGTTTAAGGCACGGGTGGATGAGGTGCTAAGGGGCATGGTTTAGTGTTTGATAGGAATGGTTGGACTCGATGATCCGGTGGGTCTCTTCCAACCTGGTTATTCTATGATTCTATGATTCTATGAAATCCTTAAAGTCCTCGCTTGCCAGCTCTATAGCGAGGAATTCAATATGTATACCTGAGTTGTAAAAAGCTCCTGATTTTCTTAGTTCTGTATAGAATTACAAACATCAAACTCCCTATTGTTCTGCCAGCCCAGAATGTTTCCCTGTGCGGTATTTATAGGATGCGGAAGTCCCATCATCACGTACTTGGAGTACTGTGTTCAGTTCTGGAATCCTCAGCACAGGAGGGACATGGATCTGTTAGAGTGAGTCCAGAGGAGTACCATGAAGATGATCAGAGGGCTGGAGCACCTCTGCTATGAGGACAGGCTGGGAGAGTTGAGGTTGTTCAGCTTGGAGAAGAGAAGGCTCCGGGGGGAGCTTATAGCAGCCTTCCAGTACAAAGTACTGGGGAAAAGAAAGTAAAAAGTACTGGAAAGTACTTGTCTCCCCAGTACTTAAAAAGCACTTCCCAGGAAGGCTGGGGAGGGGCACTTTATCAGGGAGTGCAGGGATAGGACAACGGGGTAATGGTTTTAAGCTGAAAGAGGGGAGATACAGATGAGATCTTAGGAAGAATTTTTTTTCCTGTGAGAGTGGTGAGGCAGTAGCATAGGTTCCCCAGGGAAGCTGTGACTGCCCCATCCCTGGAGGTGTTCAAGGCCAGACTGGACGGAGCCTTGGGCAGCCTGGTCCCGTGGAAGGCGTCCCTGGCTGGAACTGGATGGGCTTTGAAGTCGCTTCCAACCCAAACTATTCTATGATTAATCTGAAAATTTCCCATTTATTCTCTCCCTCCATACGCCAAAGCCGGGGACGGGGGCACAACGGCCTGAAGGCGGGAGGGTGGTGCGAGCTGAAGGCGGGGGCGCGGCCTGAAGGGGGCGGGGCCTGAAGGCGGGAGCCAGGCTTGAAGGGGGCGTGGCCTGGAGGAAGGGGCGGGGCGTGAGGACCGGACAAGGCCTGGGGCGTGGGCGTGGCCTAGGGCATGGGCGTGACTTGAAGGCACGGGCGTAGCCTTACGGCGGGGGGCGTGGCCTGGAGGCATGAGGGGTGTGGCCTGTAGGCAGGGGCGTGGCCTAAAGAGAGGAGGAGGCGGTGGCCGAAAGGCGTGGGGCAGGGCCCGAAGGCGACGGTGAGAGCCTGAATGGGCGCGTGGCCTGAATGGGCGCGTGGCCCGAAGGCGGGGACACGGCCCGAAGACAGGGGCGCGGCCTGAACGAAGGGGGCGTGGCCCGAAGGCGCAGGCGAGGGTCTGGATGGGGCGTGGTCTGAAGGAGGGGGCGTGGCCTGGAGGCACAGGCGTCCCTTGACCGCGTGGGCACGGCCTGAAGGCGTAGGCGTGGCTTGTCGGGGGCGCGGCACGGAGGGGGCGTGGTCTTTCCGGCGAGGGGCGTGGCCTAAGGACAAGAGGGGATCCCGAAGGCGCGGGCGCGAGCCGGGAGGGGGCGTGGCCTGTCGGTGGGCGTGGCTTATCCTCGGGGGTGTCATGGCGGCGGGGCGGCTGCTGGTGTCCGCGCTGCTCGGCGCGGTGCTGGGCCCGGCGCCGGTGCTGCCCGAGGCCCCGCGGGAGCCGCGCCTCAGGCCGCCGCCCCCCGCCCCCGTACGGCTCTTCACCGAGCCCGAGCTGGCCAGATACGACGGGCGGCAGGTAGGGGCCGGCGGTGGGGCAGCGCCGCCGCGGCCCTGCTGCCTCGAACCGCCTTATAACTTGATTTTTTTTTATTCCTGGTGCGCTATTCCCTCCCTCGCGCGAATTGTGGGATAACTTGCTTTCTCAGGCACTGCAGAGAAGTTTATGGTAGTCATTTATCATCATCAGTGATATAGACAGTTCGAGTGACCCCTCAGCATACTTGCAGGTGACACTGAACTGAGTGATGCAGGTCACACCAGAGGGACGGGATGTCATCTAGAGGGACCTGGAGAAGCGGGGCTGTGTGACCTTCATGAGGTTCGATAAAGCCAGTTGCAAGGTCCTGCACCTGGGTCGGGACAATCCACGGTTTCGAAGCAGGACAAGGATGATGATGTGATGGAGAGCGGCCCTGTGGAGAAGGCTTTGGGGTGCTGGTGGATGAGAAGCTCCACATGAGCCAACAGTGTGCGCTCGCAGCCCAAAGGCCAGCAGCATCCTGAGCTGCATCGAGAGAAGCGCGGCCAGCAGGGCGAGGGAGGGCATTCTATCCCCCTACTCTGCTCTCCTGAGGCCCCACCTGGTGTATTGTGTCCAGTTCTGGAATCCCCAACATAAGAAGGATATGGAGTTGTTGGAAGGGGTCCAGAGGAGGGCCACGAAGATGACTGGGGGCTGGAGCACCTCTGTTATGAGGACAGGCTGACAGAGCTGGGATTGTTCAGTGTGGAGAAGCAAAGGCTCCAAGGAGACCTTATAGTGACCTTCTGGTACCTGAAGGGGCTACAGGAAAGCTGAGGAGGGACTGTTCGCAATGGCTTGTAGTGATTGTAGTGACAATCAGCAATGGGTATAAACTGGAGAGGGGCAGATTTAGACTAGACATAAAGAGGAATTTCTTCACCATGAGAGTGGTGAGACACTGGCACAGGTTGCCCAGGGAAGTTGTGGCTGCCCCATCCCTGGAGGTGTTCAAGGCCAGGTTGGATGGGGCCTTGCGCAGCCTGATGTGATGGGAGGTATCCCTGCTTATGGCAGTGTTGCTGGCCTGCTGTCATCTGTCCTGGGCGGCAGCTGAAGGTTTTGGCCTATTGAAGTCGTGCTCAGACATTTAGATGGCATGTTCCTATTTTATCCTGCGCCTGCTTGACAAGAAACTCATGCCAAGGAATTTCAGATTACCGTGAGTTGAAGCCTAAGTAATTTTCTCTCAATAATTAATTAAACCATGCTTTTAGACCCGTTTTTTTTTCTGCCTACAAGATTACAGAATTAAAAAGTAATTTCAACTTAAGAGTTTTTAGCTTTCTGTGACACAGAAATCTCAGCAGACCTTCACATTCAAAATGATGAAGCCCCATATTGATACACACCCACCTTCTCTCGAGAAAAACTTGCTGGCTGACCTTCTCAGGATCTTCTCTTAGAAGAACCTAACCAGCATCTGACTGAAAATGTTTTGTGTGTGAAAGACGAAACAGAAACACTGGCTTATTAAGTAAAACAGATGTCACCAGATCACATTTGCGTGTGTTCATGTATTTATCTGTTGTTCTTGTAACTGAATAAAGAATGCTGTTTGCCATAGACCTTTTATCTTGGGCAATATCCATCTGCAGTAGGAACAGACAGATGCAGTTGATCACCTTCAAGCAGATGTGTCGCGAGGTTACTTGCAAGTGGGACATGCCTTCTATGATTGTGACATTTAGATGAAAAAAAAATGCCTTCCATATGTTTAAATCCTCAAAGAAAAAATCTTGGAGACAGTTTAAATCACAAGCAAGGAATTTCAAGCGAGATAATGTGTGTTTGTATACACAAACAAATGAGAAAACGCACTACAGAGGATGTCATTCTCTTCTTTGTGTCCTGAGTGCTTATGGATTTCATAGCTAAAAGTAATTGTCTTTTGCCTGTGCTCAAGTGCTGAGAAGATATCGATGGCTTGCTTTCCAGGAAGGAGAGCCCATTTACCTGGCGGTGAAGGGAGTAGTATTCGATGTCACTTCCGGAAAAGGTTAGTTTGTGTCTCCTCTGTTACCTGCTTTGTTTTCATGCCATTATTCAGTCATCTATTTTTAAATATCTCCAATCAGAAAAGTTTAGTTCAATTGCAACAAAAAGAATATACCTTTTCCTTTTTAAAAAAACTCATTTTTCCTCCTCTTTCATGCTAAGGTTTTGTCTGGACCTTATACTGGTTTGAGATTATGGTGCGCATAGACAGACAAGCCAGTGCAGTCCAGTTAGCTGGGGCGCTGACGCCACCTGCCCAGGCTCCCGAGTCCTCCCCACGTGTGAGGTCAGCCCACACAGAAGCCAGTGCTACAGTGTTTTATTGTACTGGGTACATGAACTGACCAGGTCAAAGCTAACCTGGATGTACTCATGCTGCGCCACACAATATCTTTTTGCGCTGGTGTTCTGTGTGTTTTGCTGTTCTGTGCTTGATCAAAACTCTTGGAAGAGCTAACTATGGTTTTGAAGGGTGAGGAGGGATAAGTATTTTTTCTCTCTTAAGATTTTCTTATATCTAAACGGTTTATTGCTGAATTTGCTGTTTGTGCCTTCCCTAAGAAATACAGATGTTTTCATTTGAACCTGGGTTACTTAATCCAATTTTATAGTTCTAGTGATGAAAAGACAACAATGCTTTTAACTGTGAGCTAGCTGAAATAGTCTTTATGAATTATATCTTGGTATTTTACTGATTTTTATTATTTTTTTTAATGGAAAGCGGGAAAGGTAGCACGTGTGCTATAAAATGTTTGGAGGGACCAAGGGGTCCTGGTGATTCACCTTAATGTCATAACAGGTGAACTAATGGCTTGCTGCTTTGTTTGTACTAAGCTTGTTATGTTAATGCAGCTTGTCTGGACATACACATCGGCTGATCTTAAAACCAGCCTGGCCAGTGCAAATTCTGGACTCTACAAACCTCTCATGAGAACATGAAGCACAACTCCCTTAAAAATTAAGTTATATTTAAGACTGCAGTGTAGGAGTTCACCAGTTGTACTGTACAACTCTACACTCTGTTTTGGTTTTTTTTAAGGACTGGGAAATGTTAGCAAAAAGTAGCAAATCAAAAGTCAGTTTTGGAAAGAAGAGCTTAGACTTGAGTTGTTTCTTAGAGTTCACTGGCAAGTGTAACAGGCTGGGAAAAAAGTAGAGGCTGAACATACCATGTACATTGTCAGATCAGCACTGGATTATTTGATTTTTTTTTTAATCTGACAGAATTTTATGGAAAAGGGGCCCCATACAATGCTTTGGTTGGAAAAGACTCAACAAGAGGAGTTGCCAAGATGTCTCTGGATCCAGCAGATCTTACTCACGATATAGTAAGAAACTGGACTATTAGTTTTATTCCATTTTGTAAAGTTTTCTTCTTTTGCTTTGTGTTCTGCTAGTCAATGCACATGAAAAGCTCAGAAAGATGAAGAATTATAACATTAACTTGTATTAATATATTTAAGTCGGTTCACATCTTTTAAATTAAAAACCAAAATGCACTAATAATCATTAAATACATAAAATAGATGTGTTTTTACTGCTCAGGAAAGGTTCAGTGCTAACAGCCCTGAAGAAGAAAGTTTTTAATCTGCGAAATCCATACAATTTACCTAAGCACGTGAAGGGGGAATTACTTGCTGTTTAAAAAGATGCTTCCAAAAAGAGTAAATCACCTCGTTAATTGATTTAGTTTAGCCTCTATCAGTGACATGGCAGTGTATGCTACCTTGGCAGTGGCTTGTTGCTTGAGGTGTGATGTATTTATGCAGGGGAAATGAAGGGAGATTAATCATTTGTTTGACCTGAATATATTAAAATTTTGTCAAGGCTGAATTTGAAAAGCTGACCCTAGGGTTTACACTAATCAATAAAAAGAAAAATACATGGAAATATCTGATTTTTGTTTCCATATTTCATTTAGACAGGGCTCACAGAAGAGGAACTAAAGTCTCTGGATGATATCTTCAATAATGTTTATAAGGCCAAATACCCAATTGTTGGCTATACTTCTCGAAGGATTCTGAATGAGGATGGCAGCCCCAATCTAGACTTTAAACCTGAAGATCAGCCACATTTCAACGTTAAAGATGAATTTTGAGGAACACTTTTGTACCCAGAAAATGCCCAGGGAGAGACATGGTAGAATATTAGATGGATTCCCTCTATTCTAGAGTTCATTACAACGATTAGCTATCTTGAGTCAGTTTTCTGTTTAGAAAATATGTATGTGTGTACACACATTTTTCATAGCATTCTTCCTTCGAGAAAACACACATCTGTATTAGTGTCTTAAACTTGGTGTGTTTGCTCTGAATTATGGAATTTTTTTCATACAGTTCTTCCTGCCTGGATTTCTCTGTTTACAAATGTGTAATATAAAATTACGTTCCTTAGAAGAGATAAGGAAGTTTTTAATAGTTGAAACATGACTGGTCCTTTTGTAAATCCCAAGTTGTTTCCCACTCCATGAAGAAGTGTGAATGCTTTATCTGGACAAACTAATATCAATTCTGTCTGCTTCAGGTGAGTGTGGGTATCACGTGTACAAGCAGATGCAATAGATGCTTACATTTTAAAAAGCATAGTGGGATTTAGGACTTGATAGGTTTGAGAATACTGGATGTAAAAACACACAATCACTTAAAATGCAGTTACTGTGGAATATTTCTGCAAAGCCTACAGGTGTAAACCAAGAAAAATAAATCTTTGGTTTTTACTCGAGAACTACTGTGACATTTTAATTAACACTGTTATTATATTAGTTTTGAATAAATGATACTTTATTTTTCTAAAATAGTTATCAAAGATGTCATCTATATTAGATGATGATGATTTCCTTCTAGCTTCCTCCACTTCTTCTCTGACAAAAAAAAAAAATAGGAAACGGTAGACCACCATTTACCCCACAGTCTTACAGCACAGGTTTGTATAGTAGTTTAGTATCTTGTGGTTATTGTTAGCATCTTTTATTCTGACTTCATCATTGCTGTTGCAATGGAAGGGTGAAAGCAGACCCCCCATGGTCAGGATTCTCAAGCAGTGAGCAGACTGCAGGCTTCCACTGACTTACGTAGAATGTAAATTGTCATGTCTGTGGGTTTATCTGCCACTGAGACAGGTTGAATTGACATGGAAAAACTGAGCAGCTACTCCCAATTCTGTATTAATAACATAGATATGGTAATAATGATAATAATAATAAATACTACAGTTCTATATTCTCACTTTTTAGCATTTTGGTTGTTTACTTTGAAGGAAAGATTTTATTAGATAATTTTCCATTTTATGGTGTGCATGGGACAGCTGCCTGTCAGTTAAATATCTGGAAAAGCCTTACTTTCACTTTGTTACGGATTTTAAACTTGTTTTGTATCTTACTATTAAACCACTTAATTTGGAGGAGGGTCTCCATAAGGCCCCTGCTCTTGGATCATACTCTGGGGTGCAATAAATAATTTGGCATCAAAGAAAATACTATTGCTTCAGAGAATTTTTTTTATTATAACTGCTGACTTTTGATTAGATTAGACCAACAGCAGCTTGGAGTTGTGCCCCTGATGATACCTGCCACCTTTATGGGAATGGGCATGGGTTTGGTGGTAATGGTGGTTGTTCTGTTGCCAGCATTTCACGAATCATTTTCCAGTGCCTCATGATTTTCTCCCTTCCCTTCCTTGCGTGTTTCTTTACGGGACAGCTTGTGCTGCTGTGGTTGCTGTAATAGTCTTGGCTTCATCTGGAATCAGTGTATCCAGCTGCGTTTCAAAAGTTTCACAGAGAAATGTTGTTGCTGATCACCACTGCTTGGCTTAGTGTTACTCTTCCCTCCCTCCTTTTCCTATTCATGCTATGAAGGTCACCTTTGCTGGTCTTGAAGTGGGAAAGTTGGCTTCTATTTGTACTACATTTCAGTGAAGAAACCCTCCTGCTGCAACAGGATATGATGATATAAACCCCAGTCTCATACTGCAAGATCCTTCAAATCCAACCTGTCCTTATCCATGTCTGTGAATGGAGGGTGATGCTCTAGTCCCTCCTATCTGTTATTAAAGATAGGATTATCCCAACTGAGTGCATTTTAGAATGCAAAATGTTTCCTTTTTTGTTTTATTTCAGTTTGGAAACTGAAGGACTCGCGTTTAATCCCTTCTACACTTGAATTTGAGGTTCCCACTCAACAGAATAGCATTATGATAATAAGGCTTAAAGTGCGCATGTCTCCTTAACATGTTTTCACTGACTACTTTTTAAAAATTTATTTGGATTACCACAGTATTTCTTTAAGTGTTAATTTAATTTCTTGTAGTGTTAATTTAATGACACCATTCATGTCTAAGCTTGTTACTTGCCAACAGCCTGAAATTTGTTTTGCTTAAAAGCAGACTGTCTGCTATGGTTGTTCCGTTCAGTATGTTGCCTCTCCCTGACCTCTGTGTTATTCCAGTAAGATAGGTACCTTCACTAGTTATGAATTGCAAGCTGTGTAGAGCTTTATGGCAGCCCTCCTACCACTCCACATCTCCTCTGCAGAATGAAGAATTTCTTTTCAGTTTACTTGCTGCCTCCAGGTAACATTGCAAATGTCATTATTTTTTATGTGTAGCTTCTAATCTGGATCTTGCTAATTTAACATGGCGGTTTGAATGGTCGAAACTTTTTAACGAATGCTGCATCAAGAATTACCTTACCTTCATATTTAATAATAGTTCACTCTTCAGAACATTAAGAATTATTATATAGGTTCATTGCTTTTTGGATGCATAGCCTGAGCTGCTGTTTCCCACCTGACACTTTCTTTTCCTTTAGTCCCTCAGTTTGATCCTAGTGCATTTGACTTACGTTTGTGGCAGGATAAATTCTGTCATCTGTATTTTAAAAAGGACATCTCTGATTACCAACTGGAGCAAGGGGACTAATAATATAAGCAACCAAAATTCAGTAAAGGGCTTGTGAAATGCAGATATTTTTTTAGCAGTTGGAGAGACTGCAGTTAGGTGAAATCCTACTAAAAGCAAGGTGTGCTATCAGCTGTTAGTCATGATTATTAGTTATTGCATCCTAGTCTAAACAAGACCACCTACCAGAATGCAGAGACTCTGAACCCAGCAGATTAAGTGGCTGAGATTTTTCCAGGAATTTGGGATTAGACATAATCCCAAATTAGTGGATGCCCCAATATTGGAGGTGTTCAAGACCAGGTTGGATGAGTCTTTGAGCAACCTGATACAGCAGAAGGTGTCCCTGCCTACAGGACACCCAGACCGCTCTATGATTCTACGATAAAACAAAGCTGTTTCTTCCCTAACTCTAATGTGTATGTGGACACTATTCTTTTTGTGGCCCTTTGACAAAATATGAGCATTTCATTGATTTAAGTGAATCAGTTTCTGTATTTGTGTTACTTTGAATACTGCAGCCTACGCTAATATTCATTCTGGTCTGATGACAGCAGCTGTGAATTCATAACATCATGACAATCAGTGTAGGGTCATGTTTCAGACTGCACTTGTCAGACCTGCCAGACTTTCATGTTCTGGTAAAAACTAAAAGGGGATGTTTATCTGTTTAAGTATGGTCATTTGGAGTGGGAGAAGCCTCAACTGTTTATAAATCACCTCCTTTAACTTCTGTTTCAAAACCACCATTGGACTACGTATTCAACAAGTGGAGGTTTGGAAAGGGGCTGTAGTTTTTTCCCTTGCAAGACTCCCAAGAACAAGTAGAACTCACTTGATGGTGCAGGAGAGAGAACAAGAAAAAAATTTGTTTAGCTGACTTTTACAAATGTATTCTGTCTCTCTTATAGATAAATATACTTATCTGAAATGTGTTCAATGTAATTTGCATCTGCTCGAGAGAAAATGGAAGAGATGTGAAAAGTTTCGTTTGGTAAGTGCAATGCTGATTTTTCAGCTGATCTGGTTAAACTGAGAGGAGAAACATTCAGAAAAACCTTCTGACTACTCTTGTGAGTGAAAAAGCTGCTGTTCAGTAGGATTCAGCTGCACATCAGTAAGATGTGCTAAGTAGCTCTGATTAATATTTGGTTTCAGATGAACACTGGATATCTTGAAATCCCCAGAAGTGATGTAAGTGATGACAATCATACATTTTGTTATCCATCATCCATTTATGCTTTCACTTAATGTTCTTCCATCCATGCAGGAAAAAATGCACAGGCCATGCAACTTCTATGACAAATCCATGCACCATGAGTATTATTCAGATAAAGTAAAACACACATGAACCTATAACCTGAAAGCTGTTTGTGTGGTGTACAGAATGGCTATTTTCAAAGAAAATCAGTCCTGTCTGTGAATGCTTTGTTTAAGACAAAAAAACCCCTTTTAGATTTGTAATAATTACTTCACTTAGAGGCCTATCAGTGAATGCTGATTTAGGTAGTTACAGACATAATATAGAATATATCTGTCTGCTTTGACAGAAGAATTAGTGCCAAATCAAAAGGTGATCTTTTTTTCACTCTACTCAATCAGAGTCTCAAAGAACTAAGTGTATGAGAGGTGGATACCACTGCTAGAAGTACTGTAATAGCATAAGCATGATTTTGATCTTGGCATGACCTGTGAAATCCTAACCCAGAAAAAAGAGTAAGAGGCAAATGAAAGTGTATCTTAGTGTGCTCTTGTGACAATTTATATTGGTAAGGTAGATGTGGCAGAGCAGTACATGCAGGTGTGTCAGAAGACAGTGCTTCCTATTTTCACTTCTGTCAAAAATGGTTAATGGTAATAATATAAACTAGTACCTTTACCCATCTGCTTGTCTTTACCTGATGCCTCTGTTTTGTGGGGTTTTTTTTCCTATTCAGTAGAAGGCATGAGTCCTAATTTACTCGTTTACAAAACCTATGCTTAGATCTTCTTGGTTTAGGTTATCCGTTGACAAGAAATCCAAAATAACGTAGAAACCGATATTAACATTTGTTGAAAAATAGAGCTAGTGCACTTGTTTGAAGAACTGCAGAGCCACAGGAACTCTTCTTGAATAAACAATTCATATTAGGTTTCCTATAGCTTATTTGTAGCAGTTGCAATCAAAATTCTGCACTGTTAATGAATGTTCAAATTACCGTGTTCTACACTACTTTTTGACATGAGCCTTTACACTTCTGACATGAGACATTATCCTTTTGAGAAGTGAAAAGTTCAGAAGAATCTGGATGCAAGCCATCTTGGAGATAAGCCATCCAAGCAAAATCAAAATGTGACATAATTTTCCCTCAACTTAAAGAAATCTCTCTGAACAAGGAAAACAGATCAATGTCCCAATGTCTAGATTTTGCTGAAAGGTTTTTCATACTATGTAAAGGCAGCAGATAAAATCTGAGTCCACTCCTTGGCGTATCTACTTGGGCTTTAGAGATTATGACCTCGCAGATAACAGACTGATGACAAAGATCCAAAGACAAAGATCCTGTGTGCAAACAGGTCTAAACGTGTAGGAATGTTTGAATGCAGAGCTCAACTTAAAGCCTTGCACCCTACTTTTGTAGGCAACAGAATCTTTGAATGAAAAAAAACCAAACCCTTTATAGGTAGCATTTTTTCAGCCAGTAGAGGAAAGGGAAGTTTCTTTTCTGGTACTTGGACACACAGAATTAGATGATGACTGAAGTGAAAGTTTCCCTGTGCCTAATTCTACACTCCTTTGCAGAGACAGTAAAATCACTTGGGTTGGATATGCAGAGCTTAGTTACCAAGCAATTAACTGCCTGGAGGATACCTTTATAGATTAAACTGTTAACTGGTTCAAAATAGCTGTGCAGATCAAAAGTATCCTGGGAGGTT
The DNA here is from genome assembly GCF_032191515.1 of Phaenicophaeus curvirostris. Classification (NCBI taxonomy): domain Eukaryota; kingdom Metazoa; phylum Chordata; class Aves; order Cuculiformes; family Cuculidae; genus Phaenicophaeus; species Phaenicophaeus curvirostris. The sequence goes on along the minus strand of NC_091393.1, from coordinate 90,439,619 downwards.
ATTGCTCTCGTTGGAGACTGTGGCTACATACTCTTTATTTACATTGCAGCGCTCTTTGGGTAATGATCATATATGAAGACCAGGTAACTCAGACTTATTCATTACACTTAACCTTTTATTAATTTTTAAGTCTGTGCAAGGCTCTCAAAAACATAGTCTCACCTAAAAGAATAAATATTGCTCTACAAAAAGCAAATGTTAATTCTTATCTGCAGAACTGTGCAGCTTTGCTTCAGACCTAAGTATACTTACAGCAAATGTGTTAATTGAAGGTATTACACATGTAAAATGTGATTATATTCTTAGGTGACATGTCTGTGTCCTATATTATGCTTGGAAGTATCTCAAGAAGGTCACTGGTTTTTCCTTATTTATTGTTTAACCATGCTCTGAACATTAAAGCAGTTATGCAATGCTTTTAAGAATAGGACAGTAGGATTTTCAAGGTGTTTGTGGTATATTTTTGTGTTACAGAACGACAAACATACATGTATGTCTGAGATAAACGCCAGACAGATAAGAGTGTTTTAGACAAAGGCAACAATCTCACAGTCTTTCTAAAACATGCTCTGTTCCATATATTTCTTAAACTGAACCGGCCAGAGGTAACACCTTGTGGTTTTGGTCTCTGATGCAACAAAATGGTAGACAGAAATAAAACTACGATGGTAGCCCGTAGGTGTATCTGAAAAGCACTCAGTATTAGCATGCTAAGGACCAACCTGTAAATTTAAGTGAACCTGAAATGATTTTAAGAATGTGTGCTTAGTAGGTATGTTTGAGTATGTGCTGAGTCCCTCTGTGATTCTACACATTATGTATTTTCTTAAATTATTGCTGCCAAGGGTAAATACCTCCTTCCCATTTCTCTGAATGGTCTCCACTGAGTTTAGCATATCTTGGAGCTGGAAAAAAACAGGCTGCTGAAAAGCTTATGTGGGAAGCAGCAGCAAATCAGTGGAATGTAACAATCCAAGTCAGAGAGAAGGTAGGTGAGTGAATTTGTACTTATGAAAAGCAGCAGGAGATTATAAATAACACACGAGAGAGGACGGTTTCAGAAGAGGTGAAACTTGCTGATGCGCTAAGAGAAAAGGTTGAACTTGAGAATGGAAAAAGTGTGACATCCTCCTTGGATACAGTTCTGGGAAAACCAGCATGAATTAAACAGTTTGTGACTTCTGGCTCCTTGTTTGACATCCTCTGTCTTATTCTCCAAAAATACTGATGCCTTTGGCTTTGATAGCTTGCAGGTGCCTGGATTCATAGAAAATCATGCTGCTGCTATTCAGTCCATAACTTATAATTTTTTATCATTTTGTCTTTAAATGCTCATTCCAGTTTAAGAAAGAAGGCTGGAATGTTGCAGTTGAAGAGGTGACTAGGGACAAGGGTCGAAGGTGCAAATCCCAGCTTCACTACAACTTTCAATTCTTAGTGGTAGGTTTCCTGGCTGTTAAGTTGAGCTGATAGTTCCCTTGAATGGTCTTTCATCCATCATCCCTGCTGGTACTTCCATCCATTTGAAGACTGTAATGTTGGTTGGTCATTTGGGCCGGTGGAACCTTAAGATGGCTGTAATATCAAGAATGCTACTTTCTGAAGCTCTAGCTTTAATTCCCTCACTCCAAAGAGGTATCACTTCATGGTACTTCATCTTTCAGCTGGAGTGAATATACTTCACCTGTATTTATCTGTGTCTGTCATCACTTGGAATTTTCCTGTAAGTCCATTGGTCATTTGTTTGTTGAAATACTGGTAGAAACCATGATGATCCCAGCAGTATTTCTGGCTCTCCACTTAAAAACATTGTATAAAATGTGTTTCAGAACATTGTCAAGAGTATTAATGATGCATTTAAAATGTGCAAAGTGGAGGTGCAGCTGGAAGCTAGAGGTAAACTTTTCATCCACGAGGCTTAGGTAATTTATAATAGGCTAGATATTTCAAATAAGTAAGAAAATAGCTTCTAATCCCCAAACAACTGTTCATAGCCTTTGTAGCATAAGATACATTAACCTGAAGTGCCCCAAGTGCCTAAATGAGCTTTCCAGCTTGAAAAAAAAGCAAAACGTTAAGCAAGATTTTATCTGAATAATGATGGTAGCTGCATCAGCTTCACAAAGTAATATATATTTATGGGAAACTTTAATATATAGGGAAATAGTTACAAACTATTTTTCCACGATATTGTAGCTCACCTTATTGCAAGCCCTGTCAAACCATATGCATATAAATTCCTTGTGGTACTGTGAAAACACAAAATTAAGCTAGTCTAGGTCAGTCTTTTATATATGTCTGATTTCTGTTACCTTTACCAAAAAAATCACTCCCGTCCCACTTAGGCTGTTTGATTTAACAACAACAGAAATCAATCAGGGGTTGCTCTGATACTAGCTGAAAAATTATCTCACTGTATGTGTTCTCATCACAGCTGGGAACCTGCTGGCCACTTAGAATCATAGAATGGTTTTTGTTGGAAGGGACCTTCTAGACTGGGACTTCTGGTTCTGATGCGCACACTGTTCATAGTCACATAATATCACTGGAATAACCACATCAGTTATTTACATAAATACTTTTAAAATTCTGCTTTAAAAAAATGCATTCTGTTTTTAATGCAGTTGAACTGAAAACAAAGGCAGCTAGCACCACATGACTAGAGAGGTCTCCATGAGCCACTGGAAAGCACTTCGTGATTTACAAACAGGGCTTGGAAAGCCAAATGAATTCTGCAGAATGTTTATATGAAAGCACTACTCTCCATAATTTCCTCTAACTGGACTGTCCTTTCATTTATATCTTTTTCCATCAACTCATTTAGACTGACTCATCATACCTAAAAATAGGTTTATTTTATCTTTTTATACTTGGAATAACACCACAAAATGGATTGTGCCTACATGAAGTTGTCTGAGAAAACCTACTCTGTTATTTCAGCTCATTCCATTTGGTGTCTGAAAAACCACTGAGCCACACATTAAGTTGGTATAAATTTACATAACCATAAAAACCAAAGAAGTTATGTGCAAGAACCTGTCCCCAGCTGGCAAAGATTACTCTCTAGGCCACAGAGAACTTCTCACCTTAAGATACTCTCTTGGAAACAGAGCATGACTGCAGTGCTGCTAATGGAATCATCCCAGATCTATGTTGGTGTTGCTTCAAATTGATCCAAGATGCTTGAATTCTAATTTTTGGCATGTGTTGGAATAATTTTTTTATGCAGCAGGAGCTCACGTTTCACCACTGAAGCTGAAGGAGGAGCTCTGTGAATTCAAGCTGTTATCCTGTCCAGGACAAATCACGAGAAAGAAACACAACCAACTGTAGTTTATTATTCTGTGCCCTGCAATGTGTTTTTTTCAGAGAGAAAAAAACCCAAAAACCAAAGCAAGGATTAGAGGAACTTCAGAAGAAGAAATGGGACTATAGCACACACCAGAGAGCTGGTATGAACTTCAACAGTAAAGCTTGTACACATTTTAGTGAGGAAGAAGCTCAAAAATATTCTGAAACACTTAATACAAGGAAGTACAGCACAGATATAATTACCTGTTATTTATCTACTTCAGAAAACAGATTTCTGTTTCAAGCTATAAATCATTAAGACCTCTAACTTTCAAACACTGCATCACAAATTGGCTTTCCGGTTTATAAAAATCATCCTAATGCGCCTTAGCACTGTTTTCTTTCAAGAAATTCTACAGAAAGCCAGCTGTCTGAGCTGGCTGTGTTGCCATGTAAGATTTGTGCATAAGTGCCTCTCTGGGAGTTCTGTTTTGGTTCTGTCATTTAATATTCATGACAATCTTCATTAACCTGCCAGCTGAGCCGTCATAGCATCCTGCCTCCAGACAAAGTCAAAAGTTTATTCCTAGCCCACAGAGCTCCTGGAAGCCTACATTTCCACATTACAGGCTATTTTGACTCGGAATTCTTGTGTTTAAACTAACAGGATTAATTAAAAAAAAACAAACCCAAAACCCAGAAGAACTGCAAGAGAAAAGATAAAGCAAGAACAAAAGAATGTTCAGTACTCCTAGTTGGCAATGACATGGTTAAGCAATTAAATTAATCTGATCATTCCAGGCCATACACCAAGGCTTTGGGAAAGCTGACAGTTCAAATGTGACCATTAATAATAAAATGTGATGGAGGAAAAGGAGAGGGGGAAAATCCTTGCTTTCAAGCTGCATGGAGTAAACTGTGCCACCTTAAAATTACTCATTGCCCACTGCACAACTGTCAAAATAATATATATGTATTGTAAGTATTAAATAATTTCAGTGTCACTGTGAACAAATATATTCATGCTAAAAGAAAATTCTGTAATTACATTATGGTTTTAATGTACATATTTTTTCATCAAGAATGTCAGAATAATCAAATGATGACTAATAGTCGAGACAACTCAGTTACACAGCACCCGGAGAAATCCATGGGATGCTGAGTTCCAGCTTCCCTTACCAAACAGAAGAAAAAATGTGGTAGATCCAGTCCTGCTGACATGGAGCGAACTGAAAAGCTGTCAGAGAGTCAAGAAAAAGAAAGAGTGTCATGAAGATGAGGGAGTGATCAGTGGAAGGAGAAGAAGAGTAGAAAACGCCCCCCACAATAAGCAAGGGAGGATAACAGAAATTTTGATGCTGACAGCCACAGCAGAGTAAGAGAACACCAGAAGATATTATACACGTTTTAAAGACAGAACTGTTGGGGATTAAGTTTTATTTTATATTGTACCTGGTGATTAGAAGAAATATATATTGAATTCTATTTGTCCCTCCAAGTTTCTATGGTGTTTTTTGTTTAACTGCAGCTGAATGCAGGGAAGGTGAGAGAAGCTTATCTGTTGCCTGAGGGAAAATAATGTTTTCATTATTGTACACTACATCCTGCAATGGAGCATCAGGGATGGATTTGGCAAAAAACAGCAGCTGGAGGAACTAAGAACCTACTCGAGTCAAGACTATGACATATCATCATCTTTTCAAAGCAGGCATATATTTTCAAGAGGGAAACAGTCTCCCAAGGATGTTCCTAGTAACAATGTACTTCTAGAATTACCTTTCAAAAATAAAGGTTTTGTTAAAAGCTCCTACATAAAATTTGATAACAGATTTCTAAAACTTGCTAGTGGATAAACAGCTTTATGAATATTTCTTCTTCACTGACAAAGAATGTGGGAGACTTGAGGAATGTGAAATACAAATACCTAACACAATGAATCTGTGCATAAAATGAAATTATCAAAACCAGGAACAGTAAAGAAGAGTCAGGCAAGAGCCTTTTAGTTTCTATCTAATGGGGACCCAAAATGGGGATGCAGATGTCCCAAACTAAATCACATTTCCTAACAGAAAGACCCAATTTAATTAGCATCTCCTCATACTTGGCATGTCTTTTCATAAACCTGATCCTATGAGCATTTTAATAATTATAAGTCCCCCAAGTACAGCACAAATATTACATGTAAGAAGATTGAAGCACAGCGTAAAGTAATTTGCCAGCAACTGAGTATTCCTGCAGCTCTAAAGAGAGGAAAGAGCTCTTGTATTCTCTAAGTATGGCCATTATGATTCTTATACACATCACCAAGCCTACACAGAAAATAATGATTTTATATATTTAGTAAAAGAAGCCTGTTCAGAAGCCCAGTTGGCAAGGTCCCATGGAAGACAGTCCTTAAGGGCAAGGGAGACCATGAGGGCTGGGAGCTCTTCAAAAAGGAAATCCTAGCAGCTCAGGAGGAAGCTATCCCCATGTTCCGGAAAAAGAGCCAGCGGGGGCAAGAACCAGCTTGGTTGAGCAGGGAGATCTTGGGAGATAACAAAAAGAAGAGAAATGTCTATGAGCTTTGGAAGAAGGGACAGGAGTCTTGGGTGGACTACAGGAGGGAAGTGAGATTGTGCAGGGAAAAAATCAGGAGGGCTAAGACCCAACTAAAAATCAGATTGGCAAAGTCTGTGAAAGATAACAAAAATTCTTTCTATAAATATATTAACAATAAAAGGAGGACTAGGGAGAATACACAGTCCCTATTGGATACAGAAGGAACAACAGTGACAGGGGATGGGGAAAAGGCTGAGGTACTTAATGCCTTTTTTGCCTCAGTCTTTGATTGTAAAGAAAGTTGTTCCCTCTGTGTACAAACCCAGGAGTTAGAGCAGCAGAACAAGGCTCCCATGATCCAAGAGGAGGTGGTTGGAGACTTGCTTGGCCAGCTAGACACCCACTAGTCTATGGGGCCAGATGGTATCCGTCTAAGAGTACTAAAGGAGCTGGCAGATGTGCTTTCCAAACCCCTTTCCATCATCTTCCAACAGTCCTGGAAGACTGGGGAAGTTCCACTGGACTGGAGGCTGGCTGATGTTGTGCCCGTCTACAAGAAGGGTCGCAGGGAGGACCCAGGGAACTACAGGCCTGTCAGTCTGACCTCAGTGTTGGGGAAAGTCATGGAACAGGTCATCTTGAGTGCTATCATGAAGCACATGCAAGAGAACCGGGTGATCAGGCCCAGTCAACACAGGTTCATAAAAGGCAGGTCTTGCCAAACTAACCTGATTGCCTTCTATGACAAAGTGACTTGACTAATGGATGAGGGAAAGGCTGTGGATGTATCTTCCTGGACTTCAGTAAAGCCTTTGACACAGTTTCTCACAGCATTCTGCTTCAGAAACTGTCAGCCTCTGGCCTGGACAGGCGCACACTCTCCTGGGTGGAAAACTGGTTGGATGGCCGGGCCCAGAGAGTGGTGGGAAATGGTGTGAAATCCAGCTGGAGGCCAGTGACAAGTGGGGTTCCCCAGGGCTCAGTGCTGGGTCCAGCCCCATTCAATGTCTTTATCAATGACCTGGATGAAGGCATCGAGTGCACCCTTAGCAAGTTTGCAGACGACACTAAACTGGGTGGAAGTGTTGATCTGCTGGAGGGTTGGGAGGCTCTGCAAAGGGATCTGAACAGGCTGGACCGCTGGGCAGAGTCCAATGGCATGAGGTTTAACAAGGCCAAATGCCGGGTCCTGCACTTGGGGCACAACAACCCTATGCAGTGCTACAGACTAGGAGAAGTCTGTCTAGAAAGCTGCCTGGAGGGGAAGGACCTGGGGGTGTTGGTTGACAGCGACTGAACATGAGCCAGCAGTGTGCCCAGGTGGCCAAGAAGGCCAATAGCATCTTGGCTTGTATCAGAAACAGCGTGACCAGCAGGTCCAGGGAGGTTATTCTCCCTCTGTACTCGGCACTGGTGAGACCGCTCCTCGAATCCTGTGTTCAGTTCTGGGCCCCTCACCACAAGAAGGATGTTGAGGCTCTGGAGTGAGTCCAGAGAAGAGCAACGAAGCTGGTGAAGGGGCTGGAGAACAAGTCTTACGAGGAGCAGCTGAGGGTACTAGGGTTGTTTATCCTGGAGAAGAGGAGGCTGTGGGGAGACCTCATTGCTCTCTACAATTTCAGGTAGTACCTGAAAGGAGGTTGTAGAGAGGAGGGAGCTGGCCTTTTCTCCCAAGTGACAGGGGACAGGACAAGAGGGAATGGCCTCAAGCTCCGCCAGGGGAGGTTCAGGCTGAACATTAGGAAAAAATTTTTTATGGAAAGGGCCATTGGGCACTGGAACAGGCTGCCCAGGGAGGTGGTTGAGTCACCTTCCCTGGAGGTGTTTAAGGCACGGGTTGATGAGGTGCTGAGGGGCATGGTTTAGTGTTTGATAGGAATGGTTCGACTCGGTGATCCAGTGGGTCTTTTCCAACCTGGTGATTCTATGATTCTATGAAAGCTGCTTACCAAGATTGTTAGGTGCCTTAACATCATTAAAATTAATACCAAGGAAAAAGAAAAGGCAGCAAAGCTGAAGGAGGATCAGTTCCTGCTTACAAAACAGGAACTCAATCAAAAAAAAAATTTTTTTTCTAAGACTCTGTCCTGGAAGCCACTTTTTGAAAGATTTTATATTTTCTTCAAAGCCAGACATGGTGATGTGGCATAGCTGTTGCATTTTAAAAAAAAGTGTGTCCCCTTTTGACTGTTTCTGATCCCTTTGTAGTAACAAGCTATGCTTCATATTGTTTATTTTTTATAATTTGTTAGATCATGTCTTATCCTCAAGTACATTTCATTTAAGTACTGCTCTACCCACAGTTGATTCAAAACAGCTAAAGGAAGTAGGAACAGGACAGCAAAGTATGCACTAATAGATAACAGGCTTAGAGAGAAAGTTTAGAGAAAGTTTCAGTTCAGAGAGTAGCTATTTCTGTATAAGTGAAAATTACCTACAGGCAATTTTCCTTGTTTTTAGGAGCCTGTTAACTTTGGTTTTTATGAAACTATTAATCCGTTTCTTTGGAAACAACCATGGGAAACGCTTCTTAAAGGGGTAATGGAACATGGGTACCTTTCTCTAGAAAGCTTCTTTAGCAGTAATGAAAAGAAAAAAGAAATTTAGTCCTTGTAACTATACTGACAAGGTAGCTAAAAGAGCAATCGAAGTTTGCTTCACATTTCAGTCCACATTTTCCAGGAATTCCCTACAAGGAAGCTTTATTAAATTTAGTATTAAATTTAATTTAGTAATAGTTCCATTTTTACTGCATTTTTCTTCCCCCAGTGTTTTCCTAGATGGATGCTTTTGTAGTGGTTTCTTTGGTTTGCTTTGTTTCTATGCAACTTGAAGTCATAACCCCATTTTTCAACTAGCTTAAATCAATAGAAATAAAGAGCTCCAACTCAGCTCTGCTGATTTTCACTATTTTAGAATCCAGCCCTCCTCTTTTCTGTGGACCACAATAACCACATGCATTGTCAGCTTTGATATTTTTTCCATGGTGCTCAGAAACCTACATATTTTACATTATGTGGATTAAGCAGAAAAAAAAAAAGGACACCTCTAATTAGGAACACAATTACAGACTTTTCTTTAATTCTGGAATTAGACAGACATTTATTTTTGACTAAAATTACACTGGAACTTCAGAGCTCTGTACAGCACTCATCGGCGTACATTATTATCCCTCTCCCTTCATGTCTCCTTTTGCAAAATTTGAATAGATTCACACTACCGGGAGTTCCGACAACACTAGGACAAATATTGTTGCATGACACAGTACAGAATAATTAATGATGAACTCTGAAGCAACCGCTAAATCTCCTGAAAGCTATAGAAAGAAACCATACATTATGATGACACTTATTCTTGACTTTGCATCCCCCCCCCAAACACCTCAAAGCAAAAGTCCTTTTCTAACTGCATGCTAATTTACAAAATTAAATAACTCTCTGGAGGTTTCTCTGCCAGTCTAAGATAACAACCGTACAATCTGGCTCTTGCATTTAATAACCACTTCTGAGTATGGTTTTTATACATAATCAGGATTAGGCAAAGATCTTTCCCATTATTAAACTGGAAAAGCTAAAATCCCAAAGGAGTAGAGGCCTTGAAATATTCAGTATAGCAGAATGTCAGGTTGTCTGCCCTAGACTTTAAGAACATGGCAACAAGCATCCTCCCCCCATTTAAGTCTTAATTTAGACAGTTAAACAAGATGTCTGATATTGTTTAAAATACACTGTCCAAGACAAGAGAGAGCAAAACTTCTCGGATGACCAAATGCTGTTTAGATCCTTTAGAAAGAAATGGAGCTCAAAAGAATTGATAACGGCACATTCAAAAAGCGGTAATAGATTGGTTCATAAACCCACCTTTTACAAAGAAGTGGGAGACACACTTCCCATGCCCGTTTTCCTTAACGGCTGCAGAGAAAACCAGCAGGAAACAGAGTGAAATGAAAGCAGTTTGTAGCCATAGAGAGGAAAATGGGTTTGAAATATAACAGTGGGCAAAAAAAAATGCAGACAAATAGGTATCACCTCCCAGCCAAAAGGCAGGCAAATTAAAAAAATCTGAGGCATGTGGATGGAAACACAAAGGTGTATATGTAATTTTAGCAGAATGGTGTAAGTGACCCTGTCAGAAGTGTTACATATGGAGGCAAAACCCCCTCTAAAAAAAGTGAAACACTTTGCAAAGTGATCCCAAATTCCAACAAAGAGAGAAAAAGAGGAAGTGAGAGTTTTCTGAGTGCAGCGCTGATTGAAAAGAAAGGCTTGGGTTACTGCCAAAGGAGCTGTTTCCTATTGTCTTTTTTCCTACTACATTCAGGGAAACAGGACCTCAGTTTAATCCCACTTTGATTACAAGGAATGTACACAAAGATATATCACTTCATATCAACATTTTTGACAGAAATAAACTAGTGGAGTGCAAATCTTGGCCAACCATCAGAGTAAAAAGTTACATAACTTCTTCCATGTATACTGAGAGGTACAGAAAAAAAATCCAGCAAAAGTCTGAAAGATATCAAAATCTTAGCATTCAGAATTTGTAATCTAAGTTGGTTTTTAAACTGAAGAACTAAACAAATAGCATGAACATAAGGAAATACACTATGACACAATATACAGACAAAAGTCCTTGTGAAAATAGCGTGGAGAATTGAAGAATGGAAAAATTATCTAATCATCACATTACCTTGAAACTTTAGGATCTTTATTACATTCCTTCCTAACCCCAAACTCTTCTGCTATCCTAGGTTAATCACTGAAACTCTAAATTCTCAGCACTCACCTTCATACGCCCTTCTGAAATCACTGCTGGAGGCTTCACTCTGTTCTTCCCGGTATTTCACGTCACTGAAAGCTATGTGCTATGAAGCAGTACAAAACTCTGATTCTACGCGAGTCAGAGACCTTGGCCGTTCTTAAATTCAAAAGGATTTCTTAAGCATTTTCCTATGTTCATTTTTTTTTGACGCCTCAAACAGACAAGAGCCAACAATGCCCATCAGAAAGATCTCCATTGCTTAAGCAATGCAGCTGAGCAAAACAAAGACCTGGTCTTGTACCCTTGACTCACATAGGTAACCAAAAGTATCTCCTAATGTTTACTTTTCCAGAACAGGATTTCATGGGAAGTTCAGAATGTTTGTGTATCTTAATTCAGTTTCAGAATAGACAAATTAATAGAAGGTGCAGACTCTTCCAGAAAAAGGGATTCTTGTTCTTGTCTCACTGAAGTTACTACCAACATCAACAGAAACCCTTGGCAGGAAAAAGGAATATTTACCTGGTGCATGTCCACCATCCAGCCTAACATAGCATTTGCATACATACTCTAACTGTTGAGAAAGGCACGACTAATTTTAACTTATTTTATCAAATAGTATTCATTTATTGGCGTCAGGTTATTCAATACAGTTGTGCAGAGCACAACTAAGAAGAATGGGGGGGTAAGAAGTGTTCTTATAATGGAAGAAAACGCATTTTTCAAGTGTTAATCTTGCGTATAACTCATATGTGTAGTCTGTCATGTCGAGAGCTGGACTGGGGTCACATTATTTTGCTCAGCTGGCAGCACTGGACAGCTGGCTTTCCGTACTGTCCCATTTATCTTTCTCATGTAGTTTTTTTTCACTCGGAAAGGCCGGTCCTCATTCATGCAAGCAGAACGAGAGAGACATCCAGCGGCTGGACCTTATAAGTGTATTTTTAACCTGACTAGAGACAAACTGGGCAGCATTCTTACCTAGTCCTTGCCCTTGCACGTAGAAGGTACCATTTATGAGACAACTACCAGACATATAGAACCGGAAAAAAAATTATTCCAGTGGCTGAAGGATTACTGCGAGCTCTGTGGTGTATTTGTCTGAAAACCTACAGACTTCCTCACTGTGTTCTCCAAGTCCCATCTGGAGTTCTCCCTTTTCCTCTTAAGCTTAACTTCATTATTTTGATTCTCAGCTCAGGTGAATTGGTACAGATCTACTAACTTCCATGGAGCTATAGTGGTTTGTGTCAACCCAGAATCCCATTCCAATTGTTTGCCGTTCAGACCTGTACTTTCCACAACTACTATCTGCTGTTCAAATATTTTCCCTAACCTTAATTCTATTTGTACTACTTACTTTTATTTGCTTAGTAAATAGACTTCCCAGTCATTAATGATATGAAATTCCAGAGAAACGGTGGTAAATCCTGGTATCAAGTGATTTGATCTTCACGGAAGTACCGGGAGAAAAAGATTATTACATTTACTAATAAAAAATAGTGGTATCTGTCTACAGTATTTGCTATAAAAAGTCCATATCTTTACTGTCATATTTAAACTATTTCTTTTATATAAAAAGACAGTTTATTTGCAAATACAAATCAGCACAAAAGGGCTTATAAACTAAAAAACCTGAAGACAGGATGAACACACAGAAGCAAAACATGGGGATAATTTTTTTAAATGAAGTAATTTATTCGCAAAAATCAACTTGGTCACTGCTACATCTTAAATAGTTCATTTTTTTAAAGGGCTTGACCCTTACAATCTTGAAAGAGCTGTATGAAAGTTCTGGCAAGAGAGTAAGGAATGGGTTAATTCTTCCGTATTTAATGAAGAGTTGAAGGCAGGTAATTGCTGACTTCACTTAAAACAATGTAGGATGAGGTGCTAGGGATAGAGCTAAGGGGCATGAACAAAATTCCCAGCTTCTAAAGAGAAAACTGTGTGCAGCTAATGAGGTAAAAGCAGAAAATATGAGGTGATGACCCCAAATCAGCAATAAATGCTGCTTATGAAAAAAACTGACATAGCCAGTGTGAGAAGAAATTTGGTTCATTAACCATATACAGGTATGGAAAATCCATCACACGAGCCAAACATATCAAGCTGCAATAGAGTTGTTCCTAATATAAAAAACAAAACGAAATAGAAGGCAGGTCAAGTCTTGTACTTTTAGCCCTCTGCTAAAATATTTCATTCTACTGTGCACTTCCTTGCAAGGATTTTTTAACTGTGCTCCTACGAAACCACTCACCTTAAGAAAAAAAAAAAAGAAGAATTAAAGAAAGAAAGCAAAGAAAGAAATCTCCACAAGGCACTTCTTACTGCTACTTAGTAAGAACTGCTTGGTATAGCTTCCGTATCAGCGTAATTCCATGCTTAAATTAAATAAAATATTTTGTGATACCAAATGCCCACGAGCATTGATTTCAATTGTTAACATCATTAGAGTCTACTTTCACAAAGGGTGTAAACCAATACATTCATAGACTTCTTCATATACCCTACTGCGACTGAAAAATGAGAGCAAATAGTTTTCCTTTATTATCTCAGACCACACTTGACGCCCGTGGTAAGTCAGACAGCAACAGAGCAGTACCAATAGAAATCAAAAGCTGAAACCACAGTCTCAGGTTCTGAAAATCAAATGAAGCTTCTTTCCCAATAACCTTTGGACAAGGATCTAATTCTTTAAATATTTTGTCAAAACACTGCTCCTCCTCTTGTGTTTTAAAAGGAGCTATCTAAGCAAGGCAGAGTAGTTGATATTTGGGGAATTATTAGACATGCAGTAGACCTAGTTTTCAGTCTGAAATCTTTCAAAAGGAGACATATCTTGGACTTGCTATAAGGCAGTTTTTCATGTTGCCTAATGTTAGGGATCTGTCTTGGTACCCCATGAAGCATGCCTCAATCAGCAAAGCCCACCTCCCCCAGAACTGATAGTACCTAATGAAGGACAATACCTAATTCTCCCTGCTGACTATGTCCGTGAGGGCTATTTGGTTTCGACATCATGTCCTGTGTTTGTAAGTGATCAAACAGTAATAGCTGTTGGTGAACATCACCCACAATTCGTGTGGCAAATGTCCATGACACTGATCTGTGATGTACAGCTTCATCTCAAGCCTTGTTAGCAGTAGCAAGCCAGTTGTCAGCAAGCCTCCTTCCTTGGTCAGCCTGGGGAGGGATGCTGAGTTGATGTTGTTAGCTATCTCCGGGGCCTTGTGTGCTGGTGGACCATACAGGTGGTAAACAATAGAATAATAGGATCGCTAGGTTGGAAAGGACCCTCTGGATCATCAAGTCCAACCATTCTCATCAATCACTAAACCATGGCCCTCAGCATCTCATCCACCTGTCTTTTAAACACCTCCAGGGAAGGTGAATCAACCACCTCCCTGGGAAGCCTGTTCCAGTGCCCAATGACCCTTTCCATAAAAAACTTTTTCCTAATGTTCAGCCTGAACCTCCCCTGGTGGAGCTTGAGGCCGTTCCCTCTTGTCCTGTCCCCCATCACTTGGGAGAAGAGGCCAACTCCCTCCTCTCCACAACCTCCTTTCAGGTAGTTGTAGGGAGCAATGAGGTCTCCCCTCAGCTTCCTCTTCTCCAGGCTAAACAATCCCAGCTCTCTCAGCTTCGTTGCTCTTCTCTGGACTCGCTCCAGAGCTTCAACATCCTTCTTGTGGTGAGGGGCCCAGAACTGAACACAGTATTCGAGGAGCGGTCTCACCAGTGCCGAGTACAGAGGGAGAACAACCTCCTTGGACCTGCTGGTCACGCCGTTTCTGATCCAAGCCAAGATGCCATTGCTGGCTCATGTTCAGTTGCTGTCAAACAACATCCCCAGGTCTTTCTCCTCCAGGCAGCTTTCCAGCCAGACTTCTCCTAGTCTGTAGCACTGCACAGGGTTGTTGTGCTCCAAGTGCAGGACTTGGCACTTAGCCTGTTGAACCGCATCCTGTTGGCCTCTATCCATCGGTCCAGCCTGTTCAGATCCCCCTGTAGAGTCTCCCTACTCTCAGGCAGATTGACACTTCCTTCCAGTTTAGTGTCATCTGCAAACTTGCTGAGGGTGCACTCATCCAGATCAGTGATAAAGATATTGAACAGTACTGTAATCAGTAAGTCTTACCGAGTTGCTGTACCCTGGAGATCTGAAGTCCCTCAGATTACTGCTTCACTGGAGTCAGAAGAAGCGATGCTGGCTGGAAGCAATGCTTAGTTTCTTACGAACTTCTTTATTTCCTTCTTTCTTTCTATACTTATTCCAGAAAAATGCATGTGAATTTTCTTCTGTTAGAAGAGTTAATAATTAATAACAGGGTAATTGGTGGAATTTTCATCTGCCTATCATTAGACAGATACTAGACAGCAAATGATTGACATGAATATTACTTTCTAGTTATCTCATATGAATTAATATTTTTTTAATTTAAAGGTTAAATCAACAATTGGCTAACGTTAATTAATCAATGATCTAATAATTTAGGTCTAAGTATATTAACAAAACACATTTGAATATACTTATATAAAAATAAAGGAAAATAAATATTTCAAATTTGCTGGTTTTTTCCCTTAGCCTCCGTTTTTGTTTGTAGTCTGTGATTGTAGGTCAGAATTCACTGAAAACCAAAGAATTTAAATGCTGCATATAGCAAGAGCTCATCCAGATTTTATGTAAACATATAAAAAATACCACTCCTGAGACAGGATTCTCTCAGAGTTTGGTCCTATTGTAACAGTCAGTGTATTACTGTTTTTTACATCAAACATTTTTTGTGCTAAGGACTTTGTTTCCATCAACAGCTCTCAAACAGTGATGAAATAGCTATCATCATCACTCCACTCTCCATACATAAAACGGTAAGGAAAAAATATAGCCGAATTTTTGCCAACACTTTATAGTTGAAACAGAGCAAGAACCCAAACCCCTTGACTTGATGTTTCATGCTTCTCCAACAAATATTCTTCCACTTGTAAACTCACGGAACAACACTGAAGAATGGCTGAGGCAGCCAAACAGAACTTTAAACTAAACTCAAAACTGAATTATGTTAGTAAAGTCACACTATCAAAGTTCACATAGAGTCATTAAGATTGGAAAAGACCTCTAAGATCATCCAGTCCAAGAAGACCAGCCCAACACCACCGTGCCTACTAAACCATGTCCCAAAGTGCCATGTCTGCACGCTTTTTGGACACCTCTAAGGATAGTGACTCCACCACTTCCCCAGACAGCCTGTTCCAATGCTTCAGCACTCTTTCGGTAAAGAAATTTTTTCTAATAACCAACCTAAGACTGCAGGCAGAATCTTTTACCACTAGAGGACAGTATAGTATAACCACCTGGAAATAGCTGCACTTGGCAGAGAAGACTCATGGTTTCAACCCTGTTTAGAAATCTGACAACCTCCACATAGAGGGCTTTGTCTAGTAAAGTGAGGAGGAGACAAAAACCTGGCATATTACTCACTTACTGGGACATAGAGAGGAGCATCAATGTATAGCCACAACAATGCTAACCTTGCAAATGAGCACCCTTGTGAGCACCAGGCAGAGCCTTCACTACTTTGTTGAGCTGGGCATTGAGAAGCCTTAAAGATTCCTAGCACCGCTACGTGGCACATGCCTCCTTTTTACTGGTCCCCTTATGCAGGCAAAACAGCATGAGCTTCGCTGGGAAAGTTTCCGCATTGAGAACAGTAAAAACTGGAGAAAGTCTTCAAGCAGTTGACTTGTAAACAGACTGTGCACAGAACTGAAGGGATCAATGAGTTTTAAGACTAAAATTAATAAAGATGAGGTAAGGGGATAATTATTTTTCTTTATTAGTTAATACCATTATCTTCTCATTGTGTTATATGACACAACTCTGATCCTGTTTAGGTTTCAGAATCAAGTCACTGACTTCAATGTGCATGCTCTTCTTAGTCTTCAACTCTGAGAGGAGCCTCTGTCCTTAGGTCCAAGAGGAACTGAGCTTCATGATATTAAAGAGGTTTATCAAGCATCTATCCACATTGCACAAGGACAACACCATGTGCTTTGGCAATAATAGCGGAGGAAGAACTGAGGACCGGAACACGAGAAGTGGCACCAATGAGTGTGGTTTCAGGTATGCAATGAGACATGCATGCAGATACACAGCAGGATTTGGTGGGCTCTCGTTAACTTCATTTAATGACCCAATTAGTCCATATTAACAAAAAATACACACCACAGAAACATAATATCCGCATACAAAAATAAGTAAATGGAGCTGCCGGAAGGAATGGTCCCTTGTTAAAAAGCAGATGACTTGGCCAGTGGTCTGAAGTGAGGTGAGCAATTTAACTGTTCCCTGCCCTGATGGAGACCAGGTTGTGATCCTGGCCAAGGTGCTACAATCACAGATGTCTATTTTTCTGTGTAAGAAACAAGAAGGTGTTTACCCAGCTGTGAGGACTCTAAGTAGAAAGCACTGGATAAAGAGCAAAATCTTACTATAATACACCTGGAAAAAGGAAGGCAAAGGGAATGTCTTTAGCTGAGGGAACCATAGCTTAGGCAAAGTTGTGAGACAGACAGGAAAGAAGTGAGCGGGCTGTCTGTTTGGCTGCTGCAGTCCAGGAGGGCTGATTTACAGCACAAGAAAAGGCAGATTTGAATTGGATACCTGGATGGGACATACATCTGTGCAGCAGATGGAATATTTGCAGAATCTCCTGTGGCAGCAGTGCCCAGGGAACAATGGAGAAAACAACAAGGAGATGACTGCACTGAAGAACATCAGTATCATACCGAAAAAATCATGTTGGTTGGTTTTCTTTCTATCAGTGACCAAATTTACATCCATTCCAGTCTAGCACAGCACATTTTTCTAGAGTTTAGAAGCAATGAGAGTCCTGTTTAGCCTGCTACAGGAAAGAGGAATCTGCATGAGGGTCCACCGGTGCTCAGAGCTAGGTCTCAGTTCTAAACAAAATGACTAGATACAAGCCAGCAATTCCCAGAAGAGTCAGTTACACTCTTTCCTGCCGCCCTGCACCAATTGTCCACAAACAACACTTTCAGCAACAGTGCTGGCTTTAACGCCTTGGTCCTTCCAGCTTATTCCCACCCTGCATCACAACCTTATTTGTGCCTGGATGACTGCTGCTACATGCACATGTTGAAATGTATTGAGGAATATAACTCTCCTACACTCCAAAAAAAAAAGATTTTCTAAAAGCTGAATTAGTTTCCTGGTCTAATTCCCTGTGTAGTCACTCAAACTGTTACACCGGCATAAATGAACATGTGGGTAAAATCGGGCAGTGAGCGAGAACGAACAGCGAGAGGATGGCACTGCTGTGAGCGAGAAGCGGTTGTGAAACCACACCCTCAGTGGAGGCTGAACCTGACCATTAATCACTGCTAAAGCACATTTAACTTTGGCACCATCTGAACTATTTAGCTTTTAGCATTTTAACCTGGGCACCTAGACAAACTCAGGTAGTCGTTCCAGTTTATCTTCTGTTACTGGTATAGAAGTTAACTCTAGCATTTACTGCTTTAATTATTATTGTGTGGACCTCATGAAGTTCAACAAGGCCCAGTGCAAGGTCCTGCACCTGGGCCAGGGCAATCCCAAGCACAAGTACAGGCTGAGTGGAGAATGGGTTGAGATCAGCCCTGAGGAGGAGGACTTGGGGGTGCTGGTGGATGCTGGAAACTCAACATGAGCTAGCAATGTGTGCTCACAGCCCGGAAGGCAAAGAGTATCCTGTGCTGTATCAAAAGAAGTGTGGCCCTGGCACAGGTTGCCCAGAGAAGTTGTGGCTGCTCCATCCCTGGAGGTGTTCGAGGCCAGGCTGGATGAGTCTTTGAGCAACCTGACCTAGTGGAAGGTGTCCCTGCCCACTTTAGGGGTGTTGTAAATGGATGATCTTCAAGGTCCCTTCCAACCCCATTCTATGATTCTGAAGTTCACAAATAATAACTAGTTTTAATTGTTAGTTTTAGTAACTGTATTAATCTATAATTTCAAGGCATTCCCTCATGCCTGTTATTCACTTCCACTTTGTTCACTGGACTTCCCACCCCATCAGCCACAGCACAGCTGCAAAGGTTGCTGGATCAGCCTTTGCCACAGCAGAGGAACAGGAGTGAGTGGACAGAGGAGGAATGAGACTTTTCTGTAGCAGCTCTGTTGCAGAGAGCACAAAAAACTTCCATCGTCAGTGACAGATAATTTTTAGGAGACTTGTGATGCTGCATGTGGGCTGCACTCCTTACTATAGTATCAGGCTCCCAGCTGTGCCAAATACAAGCACTCAACCTGTTTGAGTGCTTGCACTCTAGCTGAAGGGGTAGAAACCTCCCACACAGAGAAGGCAGAAAGAAGACCTGGCTTTACCATTTGTTTGTTTTTCTTTCCCCTACCCCAATTTATTTATCAGCTATACTTTCAAGATAAAACTAACAAGCCCTTTACAGGGTCAGATCTTTTCCAGCTGTGCAATAATCAAACAAATAAGACAGCTTAAAGTATCCCCAGCTGGTAAAGCAGGATGCTGTCCCAAGAGCTCTTGCTCAGCTTTTCTTTACTGTTACCCAAGACACACTTCCTACTTACTCTGTGGTTTTTCTGTTTTAATTCCCACACTTAGCTTTTTCTTCTGCATACGTGCTTCCCCCTCTCAAGACTACTTTGCATTGCCCACTAGTCCAAATTGTTCAAATATCCAAGAAGCTTGCATGTTTGGTTTGGGTTTTTTTTTTTCAGAATTTCTTATGTCCTTGACTAGCTTTTAAAATAGAATGCAATTTCTTTAACAGAAAATTACATAAAATGAAGGCCATCAGTAAAACTCCCAATTTCAGGAAATCACCTCACTAGTTAATAATGAAATATTCAAACACACACACAAATACACATCTTCAACCTAGCTACGCTCTTGGATACAATTACATATGAAACAAACAATTTAATAGAAGAGAATTTATACAAACAATTGTAAAAACACATTCAATAGGAATCAGTCATCCTATTTTTTCCCCTTGAAAACTGTAGATTTTGACCTCAAAAAGAGATAAGTTCTGTGCCTATCAAAAGGGGATAAAATGACTTTTGAGATCTTGTATTGCATAATGCCTGTGTATTTGAAGGTAAGTAATCACAGATATTTTACAGAGACATCTTCTCTCTTCCCACTTTTGCCAGTTCATATTTGATACCAGGTTTTAAAACTTTCTTTTAACTGCAGACAACACAGTGACTGCTAGAATGAAGCAACAGTTAATAAATACTTTGTAGGGGAATTCCAAAGCTATGCACTGTAAAACTTACAAAATTTGTTCAATTCTATATAAATTAATCCTACATTACCTAGAGAGGAAAGGCTGAAGAATTAGATTCATTTCTGCTTAAAAAGAAAATCTTCAGGATGGTATTATAAGAATGAAGTTATGGTGCTCAAGTTATGCTGAATCCTTGCCTTCAGCAGTGCTTCTACTTATTCTGCTCAGTGTTTATTTTCATTTCCGAGCACATCAGGCTGGCATTCCACTTATAGGTGTAGTAAGAGAAAACCAAACTTGAACTTCCTTTGTGCAATGTACAACTTTCAAGCTTGGGTGCCTACATTAGGCTCCTCCTCAGAGCAGAGGAGCTGCACTTATACTTGTTGTCAGAACAAACCTAAGGGCTCAGACCAGAAATATATCAATGAAATTGCTCAGTGTTCAGCTGCTCAGTATCCTACAGAATTTTGGCACTGCTTTCCTAGATAGGATCCTAAGATGCCAAGTACTTTACAGTAGATTTACCCATACTGTCTTTTTGCTTCACTATATAGTAGTACCCAGGCACATGATGGCTTAATCCACATGCAGTTCCCTGCCTACATCACAGCTTGGCCTGGGGTTGTATTACCCCAATTTAATGTTTTGAACAAAAGGATGAATAAGGAGAGTTTGCTCATCTCAGGTAAAAGATTGTACCTATAGCTAGTGGGGCTTAGCATCTGCATCACTATTGACAACTTGGACTGTTCTCAGCTCTGGCTGAAGTTGTAAGGAATTCTCCAGTTTCCAAGTTTTGCTAGTCTTAGCAAGAATGTATAATAACAAAGGGCTAAATGCCTGAGCTGGCCTGAACTGCTTTTTCAGCCCTAAAGGTTGCATTTCCATGTAAGAATAGAGATGCCATCATGTCATTAAGAAGAAAGCCTGCAGCGTAACCATACGTATTGTATCTGTTCAGGGTATAAAGAGAAAGTGTCGCTTCCCAGAACTGCTAGCACAATATCTTCCCACAAGTGTGAAATTGTCTATTTTTGGGGGGGGGGTGTGAATAGAAGACAGACAAGATTCCCTAATTAGCATATTATGTTCCTCATACTGTCAAGTGTCTTACCATACTGTGGTGAAGCATGTGAAGCTGGCTAAATCCCACCACCTATTCCAGTTTGGTGGTAACAGAGAATAAGGCACATTAGCCTGAGCAAATGTGACATTTAAAAATGTATCAACTTTGCCCTGGACTGTCTTAAAGGAAGAAAAAAAAAACAAACAGACCTAACAAGACTCTTCCATCATCCAGATTACAATCTTTGGTGATTGATTTACTCCTAACTTTTGTCTGGGGCATATGATTTTCCCTCTCTGTTTTCTTCAAACCCCAGCTGTAGGAGACTTCCAGTCTCTAGTGCCAATGAGAGGAAAGCAAGAGCAAAACTGCTGCTCTGGGTCACACAAGCAGTCACTGAGACCCTGACCCCAACCCCAACTTCCCTATATGTATCTTACCATGAATATGGGGAGGAAACACATCCTTAAGCTATGACACTTGCATACAATTACGAAAGTCAGAGAAAGGAACACGTTCCATCTCATGACCAAAGCAATGGTCATGGTCCCTGCATCCTACTTTTGCCAAGCAAATACCTGCTCATCTAAATAACATCTCAAAGATTTTGGGGATGTGGCCTAAACTCATACTGAGTGTGCAATTTAAATGGACTATATAATTTCCCATTCAAGTCCAGAAAGCTATATTGCAACACCATTTCTGTTTAACTGATTTGCAGTCCAATTCACCTCTTGTAACTTAGATTCCCACAGCAGAACCGATGGTGAACTAATAAAGGAACGTACAGTCCAAATACGTTGAGCAGACCTACTGCCTGTGCACAGTGAATCAGTGCATGATTCACCCACTTTCACAAAACAGTTGTGGCCTTTCATCTGACTATTTCCCCAAACACAACACACAGAAATATATATAACATACAGAAATCAGGAACCAGCTAACTGGGAAAATAAAAATAGCTCATCTCATGATTGGTTTACTGTTGTGCTAATTCTTACTAAATGCTGTATCAAACATTTGTGTCATCTCTTGCTATCCTTTGACTAATTAACCAGATCGACTAGGGCATAGGTTGCTCTTTGCTATGAAATGAGTGAAGGTAAAGAATACCTACACTTTTGAAGTATCAGGCCCCAGAGGCCTTGCAAAGGGATAATTGTAAAAAAATACTCTAAAAAGAAACAATTTAATATGAATAATTTATATGCCCATCTGCAGACAGAGAATCTAGTTCTGTGTTTCAAAGGCAATATTTATTAGTACATCTAACTTTCCTTTCTACCATTTACAATGTAAAATTGATAACAAGAAACTTTGAAAACAAACATTGAATTTTGTCAACAAACATATCTTCCACTTAGAATTAGGGAAGGTGAGGTTAACACATTACAGCATTGCACCACAGATCTTTTCACCACAATGTGTGAAAAATTGCAGGCATATAATTAAACACTAGACTAAATTCCTCTCAAGCCCCTACTAGCAATATCCCCCCCCAACCCCCACCCCGCTGCCCCACTAAGCACTTTGAAACAATTAAATATCAGATTAAAAACCCTACTTGGTCTCTAAAAACATAATGTGGTGCACATCAAGAGGAAAACATATTTCAAATGCATTTCAAAGCTTGGGCAGGAAGATTGAAGCAGCCAAAACCCCAAACCAGCAGAGTTGAGATAGAGGAGAAAGATCAGAGCCCCTTTGGATTCTGCCAGGGCATCATACAAATTAAAGAAACATACGATCAATCTGAGAAGCAAAAGCTAAATGTATTTTCAAGGGACACCATCCTGTATATATTTTACAAACAGTGAAAAATACAGCATTTCTGTCACAATATATAAAACTCCGTAAACTGGTACTTCAGCGTGTTTTTTTTCCTTCTAAATCAGATCAGTTATTTCTTAGAAGCTCTCTCTGATCAAGCATTATAGTATTCCAGGGACCAGATAACTGGTATCCTAAAGCCCAGAAGTAATGGTTTAGATGTTATGGGGCTTGCTGCTCACTACTAGGTTGTGGTACTAGTTCATATCTCGGAGAGACAGTGGAGATCAGAGTGTGTTGGAAAATCTCTGAGGAGACACAGAATAGTGAAAAGTATTGACTACAAACCAGGTGAAGTCACCACAGTGCTGCTTTACAATTGTTAATGATCCAAACTTCCAGCCACAGAGCCGTATGATTATTTTGCAACCCTCCAAGGTTTCACTTCAAAGCCCCAGTACAGAATCTCCCTTTTCCCACATGAACGTGGCAATAGTTTGCACGACTGAGCACCTAGTGCTTTGACGTATTAGACAATGCAGTGAATCAAAATGAGTCAACCAACAAACCACTCGTTAAAATCACACGTTTATGTTAAAGCAATTCTTAGAAACCTCATAAGAAATTGGGTCCTGTTATCCTCAGTGCTGTACCAGTAAGTAACAAAGAGCTTCTGTCCTAAACAACTCACCATCTCGATTGCTGACAAGATGCAATTGGAGGAGGAAACGTAGGAACAAGATGGGGATGTATAAGCATAAAAATAGCTTGAAGAAAAGTAGAAGTCTAAATTTCCCCTTTTCCTACTCACTTATCCACGTCCTTTGGCAGAGTGGCAGATGACTTAAAGCTACCCTATATAACTTTAAAGGGAAATTTTCTTCTACACTGCACTTGGGATTGTTACCCCATCGCCTTATCAGCAAAAGATTAACACACTTCAAGCTGCTCAGACGTCCAAACGCTGATGCAAACTCTTGAAAGACTGGGAACGTTTGGCAGTTACTCAGGCGCTGCAACAGGCAGACACCCACAGGTATCGATGCAACACGGCGAAACACTCAGGTCTGCAGTGAAGCTTAATCACACTGTCAAACAGAGCTGTACCAGTCACACGCTGGGGATTTCCCAGCTGCAGGCTGTATCTCCCAAAGCACACGTAGTTTGAAACAATCCAGTCACTATGTAATCAGCAAACGTGACAAATTTCATTTTCTCTTTGAAAGCATCCAAACAAGTCTGGATTCAGTAAGACTGTGGCTCTGCCGGTGTGACTCCTTCTTAGTACTTTTTCTGCACTTCGTAGGACTGTGCTGGCTTTTCAGAGAGTACTTCTATGATCTTCTTTGAAGAAGGAAATAGATTTTCTTACATACTCGTGAGATCTAAAGGTTTCTTTTGCAACTTGATCTGGACAAACAAGACCACAGGTTAAACATGTGACACTCAGGCATCATTAGGTTTTGAGTCTGTATCACTGGAAAATATTAGAAAAATCTGCATATGAAGATGACTATTTTATCAGAGTACAAAGAAGCTCGGAATTAGGAAAATATAAGCCTGCATTTATAAGTCTTTGTACATTCTAATTCTGCTTGATTATTGTTTCTCCATTTCCTCAGTTGTAAACCAGACTGCAAGCCCATGAAGAAAGGTGTATAGCTGAATTTTGACAGCTGTCATTTCCTCACTGCTCATCATTTATCAGTATTTCTGTTTTCAAATGGGAAAACCTACAGAAAGAAATAATTATTTACTTCCAGTTTCCTCTCTAGTCTGTGATAACTGGCAAGTTTAAGCAGGAATATTAGTAAAGTGATTTTTAAAAGGCTTAATTGCAACGTACATGCATTAAGGAAACAGTTTTTACTAGGAGTGCCTGCTGCAGACAAGCAAGTCCGCAGTGATTATTATTTTATTTCAGGAAGGAAAGAGGAAGCCAGAGAGAAGAACTGCACTAAGGGCCCTGCCCTTGGAAGGCATTTGATTTAACATACTAAAGCAAGGAGGTATGTCCAAGCCCCATTTTTTGTTTATGGCTACTGTTTCCGAATGCTGATCAGATTTAAACACTCACTGCAAAATATGCAGCATGCTCTACTCCTAGGGAGCAGCCTTTAATATCACTAACAGATCAGCTGGATGCTATAGTTCCCTCAACATCCTTTATATCATCCCATTGGATTTACTACACACTATTCTAAAATAAGAAAGAAAAAAACACACTACTTTGGAATGAAAAGCTGACACATTCTCCAGATATGCAGGAACCTGAGTCACAGAGGCAAAACGAACAAAATTATAAGGAAGGCCTGCTGCATAAGGCGATAAAAAAAAAAAATTATTTTTGACTTCTGCTGGTATAAGACTGTGGAAGGCACAATGGTGAAAACTTTGCATAGAGAACATAATGTTGTGATTAAATATTTCTGAAAATTCCTTTCTGCAGCATCACTTCTGGAACAGATGACATTATCCTCCGAGTAAGTATGACCAGATAGATAACAGATAAATGAATGCATGACTTGGGAAGACTTCATTAACAGGGCTTTTATGGAAGTCCAGTCACCACAGTAGTTTCACCTCTTAGAAAAACTCTAAAAGAGCAGAGTGCATGTGTTACTTCTTTTTGATTTGGAGAAAAGCTGGAATAGGCAGGAGAATGTTAAACCAGCAACATCTGAAGAAGTTCATAAGAAGACAAATGCAGTACATGGTCAAAGAGTCCCTGAAGAAATTGAATTAGCTCAGTAGAGTATTAAAATACTATATTTTTCAGGGCTTTATGTATTGAGATTGGAAGAGGTAATAAGCCAGAGAACATGCCATTATTACTACATAGAATCACTTAGCTTGGAAAAGACATTTAAGATCATCAAGTCCAACTGTAAACCTAACACGACCAAGTCCACCACTAATGTTCCTAAGTGCCATATTTACATGTCTTTTAAATACCTCCAGGGATGTTGACTCAACCACTTCCCTAGGCAGCCTGTTCCAATGCTTGGCAACCCTTTCAGTGAAGTAATATTTCCTAATATCTAGCCTAATTCTACTCTTGTGCAGCTTGAGGCCATTTACTCTCATCTTCTTGCTTGTTATTTGGGAGAAGAGACCAACACCCACCTCACCACAAAGTCCTTTCAGGCAGCTGTAGAGAGCAATAAGGTCTCCCTCCAGCTTCCGTTCTCCAGGCTAAACAACCACAGTTCCCTCAGCTGCTCCTCATAAGACTTGTGCTCTAAACCCTCTACCAGCTTTGCTGCCCTTCTCTGGACACACTCCAGCACCTCAATGTCTTTCTTGCAGTGAGGGGCCCAAACTGAACACAGTCTTCAAGGTGCAGCCTCACCAGTGCTGAGTACAGGAGCACAACCACTTCCCTACTCCTGCTGGCCACACTATTTCTGATATACCCAGGATGTTACTGGCTTTCTTGGCCACCTGGGCACACTGCTGGCTTGTATTCAGCTGGCTGTTGACCAGCCCCTCCAGGTCCTTTACCACCACGCAGCTTCCCAGCCACGCTTCCCCAAGCCTGTAGCATTGCGTGGGGTTGTTGTGGCTCATGTGCAGGACTCGGCACTTGATCTTGTTAAACCCCACTAATCCATCCTGTCCAGATCCCTCCGTAAAGCCTGCCTTCCCTCAAGCAGATCAACACTCCTGTCTGCCTTGGTGTCATCTGCAAAATTAGTGAGGGTACACTCAATCCTCTTGTCCAGCGCATTGATAAAGATATCAAACAGATCTGGCCCTAATACTGAGCCCTGGGGAACAGCACTTGTGACTGGCCACCAGCTGGATTTAACTCCGTTCACAACAACTCTCTGTACTTGGCCATCCAGACAGGTTTTTACCCAGCAAAGAGTATGCCTGTCCAAGCCATGAGCAGCCAACTTCTCCAGGAGAACACTGTGGGAACTGTGTCACAGGCTTCACTCAAGTCTAGGTAGACAACATCCACAGCCTTTCCCTCATCCACTACGCAGGTCACCTCGTCATAGAAGGAGATCAGGTTAGTCATGCAGGATGTGTCTTTCCTGAATCCATGCTGACTGGACTCCATCATCTGGTTCTCTTGTACGTGCTGCATGATGGCACTTGAGGTCATTTGCTCCGTAACCTTCCCTGGCACCAAGGTCAGGCTGATAGACCTGTAGTTCTGTGGATCCTCCTTCTGGCTCTTCTTGTAGATTGATGGACATTACGTGGTGATTCACCTGAATTAAATGCTAAAAGAAAAAAAAAACCAAAACACTAAGAGGGCAGAATGAGTAGGCAAATGAGGGAGAGATGCTGTATAAAACCATAAGCATGGTAGTTGTCAGTAACCTGCAACTTCAGTATCCTCGCAATTAAAAAGTGATTGAAATTGATGGGAGAGAGTCAAAAGTAAGAACTATCTTTAAGAAGAAATCTTAGGATGGACAAGAATTTGTAATTCACAGTCAAAGAGAAGGTAATTTTGGCTAAAAATTGTGTTGTCTTTCACTATTTCACTACTCAGGTGTGAGCAGTAGCTGACAATGAAAAGTACTATATAATATATGAAAATAAAGAGAAACAACAGTAATCCCTATGAATTATGAGCTATGAAGGGGAAAAATTGATAAGGTAAGCTAGAAGCATTAGCACAAAGTCCACAGCTGACAAGACCAAGTTGACACGAAGAATTTTTTTCTAAAACAGTATCAAAACTACAGTAGTCCTATCTGTTATACAGTTCTGTTGCCAGATGAAAATGATAATGTTTAATAGTGATGCATGAGAGACAGAAATTTTTAGAAATATTTTCATCCCATGTTTGGACAGATGTTCTTACGCCACATGATGATGTTGAACTATTTCCCAGTTCCTTAGTAACCAAGCAGAATGTTATACAACAGGTACTAGAAATAAACATTTTAAAATCAGCCAATCCATCTACCTCACACCTAAGACTGAGAAAGCAATCATGTTTATATTAATAAATTAAGGCATTCCAGGGAAATTCCATTTGACTGGAAAAGTGCTGATGTTGTGCCAATAATAACAAAGGCCAGTAGATGACTCAGAGAGCTAATGGACAGTTAGTCTGATGTTACTTCCAGGTAATAAAGCTGTTATAAAAGTAATAAAGATTTTAAATACCAAAATATAATTAATATTATCCAACCCAGTTTTGTGGCAAATAGATCTTGTAAAATAAACTTAATGTATTGTTTCATGAGACAGACATTTGGCTGAAAGTAATTGTATATCTGCTATATTTTTGTGGAGAGCTGCTGAATAAATAGTCCAGGACACTCTCATTATGAAAATTAGCACAAAAGAATATCAATAAAATGTGTAAAATGGACTGAAAACCGAAAGATCTAACAAAGCAACAGTGAATGGAATCTTGTAACAAACTTTAGGGCTTTTGTGGTTTGGAAATAAATCTAAGTTATCAGTGATTTGGAAATAAATATATAGAGTTATGATAATAAGATTCAAGAGATTAATAGAATTGTGAGGATGAAAACTGAAAATAGTAACTTAGAACAATAAACTAAACCAGTTCTAATTATGCATGTCTTAATACAGCCAAATGCAAAGGGCTTAGAATGAAAAGCTCCATCAGCAGCCAAATTCACACCTTGGAAAACACATATTCTGATAGGTACCAAGGATTACAGGTGACAAACAGCTGACGCTGTAGCGCGTACACACACACACACACACACACACACACTGACCCTTTTATGTAGAGATACAAAACCAAACCAACTTTATAAAGCTATACGCAACACTGGAGAAATGTACAGTGAAACACTGAACAAAGTTTCAGATCTTAGAAAGAAAGTTTTCAAAACAAAATACAAAAAAGCAGGCAAAAATATATGACGAGGAAAATATCCTACAATGACGCGTTTGAAGGGAAGACTTAAAAGTTCACATGTTAACATTATTAACTAGCTTGGCTTAATATATCACAGAACATAGTGGCTCTTACAGGGTTCTTTAGCATAAACACAAAGTTCAGGTAGGAAACATGCCATATTAAACAATAAGTTATTTATAACTGATATTGCAATGGGAATTCTCAATGGCATCTTTAGTTCTTGAGATTTTTAAGTCTGGTTACCTTTTTGAGTGCTGTAGCTCAGCATGTACTTGCATGCTCACTACTGCAGCTGAACACAAAATATTCTACCTGGCTGTCTGGTTAATAATGACCTGTGATACAGAGAGCAAATTAACTGCCTTAGTAGTTCTTTCTGGTTTCCACCCCAGACACAGTAAACATATTTTACTCTCTCTTCCGAAGAAATGAGCTTCACTAATTTTGCAATACTCTATGTTGAGATCTGCCAGAAATCAGGTTCTCAGGCTTATCGTCAGAATGAGTATTCCCTGGAAACAATAAAAAAAAAGTGTTTTATTTAAACTAAAAATAGGGGTTAGGGAAGCAAAAATCCTAAACTTAATCCCACTGATGTTAATATGTAGTTTGTCATTGATTTGTAAAGCCAAGTTCTGGAGCAAAGTGTTCATAGCACTGTGGAAATAGTTCTAGTTTTCTAATTTTGGAGTTCTTAATTCCATCCACAGTTTTTCAGGAGCAACTGCTTGTGTTTGTGGATGGTGTAATGACAGTCAGACCTTCCGCTTTTCCAGAAATAACCATGTCATAAGCTGCTGCTTCCTTGTTTTATGTATTTACAGACATCAACAAGTCTATATAAAGCCTCTCCATAATTTGTTATTGATACAGTAGTTTTCCTTTTGATATATTTTTAGATGAATTGCACTTAAACAATACTTCCTCAACCTACTGAACTTTGCTCTAGGACAGATGATCAAGAGAAGTGCAAATACTGTTCTGTTTAAAGGACGACAGCCAACATTTTCCACTGTACTTGTTGAAAGGGTAGGGTACTACGAAGTACAAAGAGTTTAGCACGCCCATGTGGTGTAGCACGCATGCTTACAAACTCTGAATCTGCCCTTCGAGTTGCCTCCAAAGCAAGATAGGTGCAAATTTATCAATGTGCAAGAAGCAGAAGCTAACT
The DNA here is from genome assembly GCF_032191515.1 of Phaenicophaeus curvirostris. Taxonomy (NCBI): domain Eukaryota; kingdom Metazoa; phylum Chordata; class Aves; order Cuculiformes; family Cuculidae; genus Phaenicophaeus; species Phaenicophaeus curvirostris. The sequence goes on along the minus strand of NC_091393.1, from coordinate 90,409,880 downwards.
CATGATCTTTCCATCTTCTAATAAACAGTGTCACCTTGAAGAAAGCAGCTTTAAGACTCCTTGCAAATAATTTTATCAAACTGAGAATTGTAAGGAATGACTCACTGAGAAAAAGCTGTGTCTGTGTGCTCCTTTCCTTCTTTGGTGCAAGGTACAAAAAAAGCTGTGAACATTTGGAGATGTTTTTTTTTCCTAAGGCTAGGATGTTGTGTGCCTTCAAGGACATTAGCTTAGAATCTCAGGAATGCCAAACCTACCCTTTTCTGATTTTTTTCCAGTGTAGAAGGAATAAACAGGCCCAACTTCTGCTTAGTGGTTCTAGTACAGGAAACCTTTCTATTAGATTCTACCATTCCCAACAGAGAAAAAGGTGTGACTATTTACAGCTCTGCCTTCAAGATATTGCATGGTCCGACAAGTCACAAAAGACTGGGTAGACATCAAGACTTTTTTTTACATGGTTAAAGTACAAGCTAAATCAATCCCAGTTAAGTAGTGGGTACTGTTGCATGAATAGATTTCCCCTCACAGGGTGTAAAGTTCATAAATAAAAACTTGTAGCAGCTTTGAAAAAGAATTTTCAGCTACCTTGTTTGCTACAAAAACTCTTGTTCTGACTCTGTTTTGATCCCATGCAGCTAACATGTCCTACTGTGCAGAGCACTTGCACAGGGAAAGAACCCATCAGCATGTTGCCATTGGACATACTAGACTCTTTATGTGCAAATTTTGTTTAAAAAAAATGATTAGCTACATAATTAAGAAGCAGAATATTCAGGAGAAAAGCACTTGGAACTACAGTTTGCAATTATTATGCCAGAGGTGAGAATCCACTGTGCATTGGAATATCCATATGCATGTCTTGCTACATCTTAATTAGGAAGAACTGCAGTAATTTCATCAGATACCAGCTGATATTCCAGCAGGTAAATAAAAACCTTTCAAGATTGACAAATAACATTACACTGTTATTTTTTTTGTGCTTTCTAAGTGGAAATTGTTGAGAAATTGTATTAACATCTGCTTAATTTGATTTCCAACATAGTCTTAAATTACTAAACCATGCTGAATAGTGATTTTTAAAAGATGTTCACAAACTAAATACAGTCACAAAAGGACATTGCTGAGATAGGAGACCCCCTGAAGAACTAAGATATTATTCCAACTTGTATTAGTGATTCAAACAGATGCCTCTTTCTCCTGTGGGACTGTACTAGCCTACATCCCCCATATTCCTCAAGAAGCATCAGGTAGAAGGTCACACATTAGCATTTTCAAGAGAAAAAAAGTGATAGAGGCCACAGTAAGTACCACTTCAGGCAAATATGCTACCAATAAAATTCTACCAATGGAATCTTCCATTTCCCTCTGAAGATGCAACTAAAGGTGCTGTGCTTTACTCACAGACACAGTGTTTCCAAAGCCTGACTATAGGTAGAGACTTCTCATGGCAGCTGAATAGCATCCCTTCTGTAAAACTGCCTGGGCAGATTCAGGATACCTGCATGGTCAACAAAGAAAGCCAAGGAGTCTACATCAGTGTAAACCAGAAGATAGACACAAACGGAGTTTGAGATGGAGAATGGCAAACAGTATCACAGAATCACTAGGTTGGAAAAAAACTCCAGGATCATCGAGTCCAACCATTCCCATCTATCACTAAACCATGCCCCCCTCAGCACCTCATCCCACCCACCTTTTAAACACCTCCAAGGAAGGTGACTCTACCACCTCCCTGGGAAGCCTGTTCCAGTGCCCAATGACCCTTTCCATAAAAAATTTTTTCCTAATGTCCAGCCTGAACCTCCCCTGGTGGAGCTTGAGGACATTCCCTCTCATTCTGTCTCCTGTCACTTGGGAGAAGAGGCCAGCTCCCTCCTCTCCACAACCTCCTTTCAGGTAGTTGGTAGAAAGCAATGAGGTCTCCCCTCAGCCTCCTCTTCTCCAGGCTAAACAACCCCAGCTCTCTCAGCTGCTCCTCATAAGGCTTGTTCTCCAGCCCCTTCACCAGCTTCGTTGCTCTTCTCTGGACTCGCTCCAGAGCCTCAACATCCTTCTTGTGGTGAGGGGCCCAGAACTGAACACAGCATTCAAGGAGCGGTCTCACCAGTGCCGAGTACAGAGGGAGAACAACCTCCCTGGAACTGCTGGTCACGCTGTTTCTGATCCAAGCCAAGATGCCATTGGCCTTCTTGGCCACCTGGGCAAACTGCTGGCTCATGTTCAGTCGCTGTCAACTAACACCCCCAGGTCCTTCTCCAGGCAGCTTTCTAGCCAGACTTCTCCTAGTCTGTAGCACAGCACAGGATTGTTGTGCCCCAAGTGCAGGACCCGGCATTTGGCCTTGTTAAACCTCATGCCATTGGTCTCAGCCCAGCGGTCCAGCCTCTTCAGATCCCTTTGAAGAGCCACCCGAGCCTCCAGCAGATCCACAATTCCACCCAGCTTAGTGTCATCCGCAAACTTACTTAGGGTGCATTCGGACCCTAATATGAAATAGAAAATAATTGGAAAGAGTGGAACCATATGGCTGTATCATGTGCAACTGAAGTCAGTGAAAGCTGGCTCAAACTGGTAAAAAGTGAACAATGTACGTAAAGGTAAAAGAATGGTGACACACAGGGTGTGTATTGGTGCTGATTTCACAAGAACCTCAAGCTAAGTAGTCAAGTCTTATGGTCTGACTTTGAATGGAAGATGAAAAGCTATTTTCAGCAGCTAAATTTGTATTAAGTGAAATTCACTCCATTGTAACTGAAATGCATGTCTACTGTGAATACCCCAAGCCAGCGCAAACTGTCTTTCAGGGCCCTGCAAAGCCTTGTCATACACATAGTCTGGATCTTAAATGAAATGATTTTAAGAGGGTCTTGTCCTTTAGTACTCCAGCAACGAACTTGGCAACAAACATCTTGAGGTTTCAGCAGTGCTTCCTCACAATGAAGAGCTCCCATCACATGGCAACCTACTGGAACCCAGTGACATGGTTTGCAGGAGTTAGGATTACAGGATCAAGCCTATGGAGACTAACAGACAAACTGTTCCTACCCAGTAACTTAAAATTATTCACTCACCTCCAGATTCAGTTTTTGTGTTCTCTACTGACTCATGCTACCTTTCAGCCCTGGATCCTAATGAATCTGACTTAGTCCACCCCTCTGCACTGTTGATCACTACTAAGTTTTCCCTATCACTGTTACCACTGCCGTGCTTTAAGAAAAGTGGAGAATGCAGCCTTTGTGGCAGCACTGAGGAAATAGCACTTTTAAAGACAATGTCCCAAATCTCATTAAAAAGAGATAAAGCCATCTGGATCCTAAGGCAGTCAGCTTTAAAAAACCCCATAAAACTATTTTAAAGCCAATTTTGTAAGAAAAATAGAAAGGAAAACAAGTTTGCTGCCAACAAATGTTGTAGCCCTTGTCATCTCTTACCACATGAACAAAGCACTCAGTGACCGACTGCAATACCATTGCCAATTATTATGACAACATACAGTATAATTGTATTACATTTACAATATAATACATGTGAGTATTTGATAGACCCTGGCAGGACTTCAGTCACTGCCCCTTTTATGCTTTAAAAATCAATTTTTCAAACTGAGTTTGCTGTATAACTTGTTCCCTAATTACATACTTTACTGTATAGAGAACACAAAAGGATATTGGAAGGGATTTCAGGCAAACCTCTTAACATCTAGTGAGAGAAACCATTTTTATTCACACACATTACGGCACTACCAGCCGACATAACATCTTTATTCTATAAACATGTCCACCCCATTCCAATTGACATTAGTGGAAATTTTTCAGAAGTCTCAACTGAAGTAAAATCAAGACCAAACTGTTCAGTTGGCCTAGTTTTAAAGCGGTTCTTGCCTTATCGTTTACTCTACAATTGCAAATAACTCTAAAGGTAAACAGGACTATTGAAACATCTGCTTAATTTATGAATGACATCAGATCACAAGCTCACCAAATGACTCAATTTATATTTGTCAAATTGCGTGCAAAATGAAAGCAGAAGGCTGCCTTGGAAAATATGAACCAAAAACATTTGCTCAGACTTAACTACGAGACCCCACCGTCAGCCCATAGCAAATAACTCAGTCAGATTTCTGTTTGGGCTACCTACTTTGCAGATAAATCAGGACACAGATGCAGCGATACTTAAAATAATAATGGGTGTGCTATTATAACACTTAACCTCTTCAGTAGCTTAAGTGCACCATGCCTTAGCAACAGCACACACAAATACAACTATAATAAACCTCAAGCAAGCCTGATTTCAGAAGTAACACGGTTCACTCAGCTCTTCATCTGAGTTAATGACCCTCACTAGATTCAATATATCATTATAAATTATTGTAATGCACCATATTAGGTGGTGCACTCCACTGACCATCCAGTTTCAGAGACTTCTTAGCTCAGGATCAGCTAAGAATAAATTAAATCAATTTAGGTTTAAAAGTTTAGCTTTAAAAGCAGTAGTATTATCCACAGCTTTCTTTTCTCCAGGCTGTCCTGGTCCCTCACTGTCATGGCTTAAATGCATTTCTATGTTAAAACATTACTTAATGTAATAACTAACTTAGCAAAAATGTTTTAAAAAAAAAGTGATGCTGATTAATTGATGCAGTGGGTAAAAAACTGGGTGAATAGCTGATTTTAGAAGGTAGCGGTTAATAGGTTGTCCTCAGGCTTGTAACAAATGGACTACTGCACAGGTCTACACTAACCCCTGCTCTATTTGACATGGACCAGTGACGTGGAGGAGGCAATGAAGTGCACTCTCACGTTTCCAGGTGACACCAAACTGGGCAGATCAGTCAAAGATGCTCAAAAGCAGAGACCTATCTAGGCTAGAGGGTTGGACTGACATGAAATTATTAAAATCATCAACAACAACTAAAAGTCCTACATTTGGGAAGGAAAACCTCTGTGCAGCAGTACAGACTGGACACCAACTGGCCTGGCAGCTGGGGACATTGGCAGCAGACTGAGCACGAGCCAGTAGAGTGCCCTGGAAAGAAGGAAGGACAACAATGTCCCAGCTGAATCACCGGCCACATAGCCAGTAGATCATGACAAGGGATTATCCCCCTTCACACAGTACTCTTTAGACTCCATTGAGAATCCTGCATCATGAATACTGCAGCCAATTTTGGGCCATCCAGTAAGAGAAAGACGTTGATAAACCAGACTGAGATCACTGAAGGGCCACCAAAACGGTCCAGGGCCTACAGCACAGGCTGGGTGGTGAGATGCTAAGGGAAGATGCCTTGTTCAGCCTGCAGAAGTAGCTTTGGGAGGACATAAGGGCAGCTTTTTAACATCTGTGAGGAGGTTACCAAGAAGATAGAGCCAGGCTTTTCCCAGTACTGCGCAGAAGAAGGATGAGGCACAAAAGAACAAATTGAAATAAGAAAGATTCCACCTTGGCATAAACATTTTCATCAGCCAAGCATTGGAGTAGTTTGTCTAAAGAGGCTGTGCAGTCCCTATGATGGCAGCGTTCAAGACCTCACTGAATAATGGCATGATGTTTAACAAGGCCAAATGCCGGGTCCTGCACTTGGGGCACAACAACCCTGTGCAGTGCTACAGACTAGGAGAAGAGTTACTAGAAAGCTGCCTGGAGGAGAAGGACCTGGGGGTGTTGGTTGACAGCGACTGAACATGAGCCAGCAGTGTGCCCAGGTGGCCAAGAAGGCCAATGGCATCTTGGCTTGTATCCATTTTTGCATTTTAGTAAGATTTATACAATCTAAGATGCATGTATAAATTTAACAGGAAAATCTGGAATATACGTCCTTGTATTTCTATAGCACTGGCTAGAGAGAAAACAATTCAAAGTATCAGGCTTGAGAGAAACTGTTAGGGTAATGCTTTAAGTATCTGTCTTGGGACATACTTAATATTTTGACTTGTGACCCTGGTGCAGAAATAAGGCCTGTGGTAAACTGCTAGTACAAAGAAAGACTGTATTCCACACCAAACGAGAATGGGTAACTCTGCAGTAAAAGAAACAGGACTAAATTGGATTAAATAAAGTGCATGGTCATACACGTAGGAGTAAGAATTCTTGTGACAAGCTGGAAATAACAAATGAGAAAGAAGAGAGGGTATTAGTTCATCAGAGGATGACTATGAGCAATCACTGTGATGCGGCACAGATAACACTAAGATATTCTGGCTGAAACGTTGTCAGAGAAATATTAATGTCAGAATACAAAGTGTTAATTGGATTGAAATATACTATACGTAAGCTCTTGTCACTCAAATTAAACCAAAATAGAATGATTATGGAAAAGTCTGACTTGAGCTTCCAGGCAACACTAATCAAAATAAGATAAATGCTACAGATGTAGATAACATGGCTATCAGGAAGGAAAAGACTGATCAGACTATTAACAAGCTGGCAAAGTCCACAATTTTGAAGATTTCCTTTACAGTGTCCTTCATGTTAAATAATGACCACCATTACGCACTACTTTGTTTCTCAAGACATCAGTTTTAGATATTCTCTGGATATCTCTTCTTTCCATCTTCTGTTCCGGGACTGTGGATAGCAACAACTCTGAAATTTATTTCAACATGGATCTTCAGAAATATAGACAAACTTCTGTTATTCTCTGAGAGTTACATGAAATTTTAGCAGAAATATCAATTACCAAGGAGAAATCAAAATGACAGAGTTTGATTTCATCATGGAAAAAAAAAATGGTCTGTGCTATTATGAAGCCATTTTGCTGGAATCAGGAATCTTATTATCATTCTTCAAGCAAGGTCACTAAAAAAACACCATTTCCCCCACTAACATCACTAAATTTATATTCCAGGCTGGCAGTAATTGTACAGTATTCTTAAAGTCAGACATAATGTTAAACACTACATGGCACTTTGTTCAATTAATCCTCATGGATTGCCTCGCAGATACTTTAGAGACCTCTCTCAGGCTACAAATGTAAATCAACCAGGATAAGAACACAGCAGTGTCCATCTTCCAGGTGTGTGTTGACCGTTAGACCATGCTCCTCTTCTAGGAAGAGATCCTGGTAATTCCAGGCTTTATGAGAAAGAGGTTCTATTTAAACATTTAAAACTTTAAAGCACTTACTGGAACAGAAACAACAATATGGAAATGGAAAAGATGAGAAATCCAAGTTAATCCAAGAAACACAACAGCAATTGATCACAGTGCAGTCTGGAAGGAAAAAGTAATCGATACAGAGGGGAAGAAATCAGCTTAAAAAAGAGATATTGTATCAGTGACTGAAACAAAAATCTTCAGATTGCAGCTATGGTTGATTAATTTGTTCTCACTCCTGCTGTACGGTGAAAACTAGAAAGCTAAACATCAAGTAACATCATCTAATGACATTATACCTCTTTCTTACAACTATGTAAAAGCAGCAAAATATGAGTCTGAAATTGCTATTAGAATTGCTCTTCAGGGCCTTAGAAGAGGCTTACTCACCAGACAGGCTGCTGACTCACTGCAGGGGAGTGTTTTGGTGCACCTGTGCTCCTTGAACATGATGTCAGCATGAAAATTCTCCTTCCTTTTAATGTCTTTTCTAGATCTGCTACTGACATTTTGATGACAAATTGATATTTTTGGTGGCAATTTCAATTTGTTCCAGGTATTAGGAACATAACATTGTTAATGAAAATAATGCAAACATTCACAAAGTTTATAATGTTACCAATCTAAACAGAAAGAAAGAACCAGAGAGGCAAGTACCCTAAATATTAAGCAAATACTATTTTCAACTAGGAAATAAATTTTCATGATTCTTTGAAATACCACTTTGTACCAAAGAAGTAACAGGAGCCAGGTCGGTATGGTCCTATGTACACCTAAAGGACAGCAACACTATTTTGCTATGAAAATCTGAATTTTTCATTAGAGAACTTGAACATTAGTATTTTCTTTTAAGAGAAAAGTAGGGATTTCCCACTCTGCAGTTTGAAAAACTGAAGCCTCATAATCAAGAGCTCAGAAGTCAAGCTCTGTTATTCATATTTTACAGTATCTTATTCCATGTGTAGCTACAGTAACTCACTGCCAATACTTTCACAGCACAGTATTACTTAGATAGAAGTGCAGAAGAAAACCTTGCCTTTGTGCTTCCTCATTTTGCCCTCTAGTTCTCAGATTGTTCAGTCTCTCATAGGATCACCTCCAGAGGAAATACTTGAATGCACACCTTCTTCTGTGTCCTATACTTACTCTCTGGAATTAATATAGCTAGTGTGGTTAAAAAAAAAAACAACAAAAAACAACAACTCATCTCAGTTATATCAGAAACTTCTCTGGGTCTCTCTTAGTACAAGGAAAGGAGAAAAATAGTGATCCAGTTTCTTTCCCTCTGTACTCAGATGGGTCAAAATGACATAGGTGGGGACTTGTCCCCCGCCTTCCATAGGCAAGTGAGTCATTCCTGGGATTAAGAACACAGACATTAATGTACATCCAATCCTTAAACCCTAAGGTCAAATCAAAGTCTCTTTTCTCTTCCATACAGTATTAACTCACAGAATGAGAGAGGGGTTTTTTTATTATTTTTCCCCTTATGTTCCATTGAGTTTTAATTATGATTTAAGGATTCCATTAGTTCAGTTTTCTTGAATTTAAATTTTTTAACTGAAGTTTCTTAACAGTTTTCCTCAGAATTTAAACTCTTTTTTCTTCCCAAGGTTTAGATGACATTATAAAATGATTACTGTTTCTTTAAAGCTGACACAGTAAGAACGAGCAGGCTGTCTTAGATTGCAGGCCATTTCATTTCTCATAAGCATGCTATCATTAGCTACCTTTAGGAGAATGAATTATATTGATTGGTTCAAATCAAACTTGTGACCTGGTGGCAGTATTAGATGTTTGTTACAAAGAATCATCTCCTCATTAATCTTTCATGAGACAGTGTGATCCGAGAAGCCAGCAGCAGTCACACCACGCTTACTCTCTCAAGTGATGCCACCACAGAGGGCTCTCTTATTGGATCACAGCAATTACTGCCCTTAAAACGCAGATTCTGAAAGCCTTATCGAATTTCCTCCTAGATATGGCAAGCTTACAAATAATCATGTGCTGTTTCTTGGGTGAGGACATCACGGAATTACACCAAAATGCAGTAAGCTCAAGTCATTTGCAATTAAACATGTGACCCTTGATTCTGAGATGATACATCTTCATTTACAGCGTATGAAGCATTTTACAGAAAGCTGAAATATAATACATAAAAGTAAAGTGTCTTAAAAAGTTCCAGTCAAAGAATAGAAAACTGCCAAAACAGATTTCTTTCTGGGAGAAATGAAGCAGAATCTCTGGTGTCTGGATTGCTGGCATCTTTGTGCTGTGATTTAAAGGAACTGAGTAACAATGGCAAGTAAACAACAGACGGTATGAGAAAGAAGCATCTGTTCCCAAGTACCTAAGTGCTGCTGGAACAGAGCCCAAGAAGGGGACACGGTTTCTCATTTTCAGCTCAATAGCACATTTCAAGAAGGCCTGGGGGAAAAAGTTCAGAATTGTGCAACCCTAACAATACATGATTATTTGGTAGCACACATAAAAAAGGTTAAAACTTCAGTGGCACCGAGTGAAGAAGAGCCTTAATATACTGCAACTAACCTATACTTCCAGGGCTCTTCAATATAAGGGTTGTATCACTAAGCTATTTTCCGCAGCCATATAAAGGTAGCATCAAACTCGGAACACAAGACATCCCATTAACCTTTGCCACCCTTAAAATAAAAAGGCCTAGTAAATACAAAATAACTATTAGGAAAGAACTTAAAAAATGCACACTGCAGAAACATTCTTACTTATGTAGCTTAAAAATTATTCTGGCTAAGTTACCAAGTTTTGATCAGAGATAAGGGGAAGCGACAGGCACAGTGTGTGCTGGCGTTAACATAAACACCTCACCATTGCCCCAGGCAAGGTGGTGGATGCCTTCCAGTCCCACAGATGTTATACCTCCTAGAAACATCATCAAACTTAGAGTTGCCCACTAAGAAAGGACAGGCAGCCCACCAACAGCATCAAAGACTGACTTTCTTTCCCACATGAAAAAAGGCCCAGAAAAAGACTCTTCCCAGACAGGCATTAGATATCTAAATCCCAGACAGGATTTAGATAAAAGACAGATCAGGTAGATGTAGCTAATGCTAGAAGTTGTGGGTTCATCTCATTATGGGCAGTACAAAATGGCCCTGGGACACTTACTACACAAACTTCAGTGGTTCAGAGTTTGAAATGTGCTCTTAAAAAGATAATCTGTGCTTTTGTAAACTGAAGTTCCACTTTTTTTTATGATGCTCTTGGCTTGGGGACCTAAGTCCTTATCTCCTGTTCAACAGGAAGCTTCTATCATTGTTCTCTCAACTCCCTCCACCAAAGCACACATACTTGGAGAAGCAAAGTGATACTACTGTAATCTGACATACTCCATCATATCTTGCATAATGAAAATGATTCCCTACTCTCTTATGACTGGGTTGTGATAACAGCAAAAAGACAGACAAGACGAGCTGACCCAGACTTCTAGGAAAGGCAGATTCACTGTACCATTCTAGACCTGGTATTTGTCAGAAAAATCAGCCTTCTGTTCTCACACTAACCTCAAAATGCTTTGTTTGACATGGTTCCTCAGTGCAGAACGTGGACTTTGGAAAGTTATAAACAGTAGCGTCCTGTCTTAGCTCACATGCCACTATTCTCTGGAGCTACCAGACAAGTTTTGGGTAAGATACCAGATTTCTGAAAAAAAAAGATGCAAGACTGGTAAGAGAGGAAGAAAATATGTGAGCACTGTCAAAAGAAAATGAAACAGAACAAGGTATGATTATATATCATCATTCGCCCATAATATGGATTAATTCTAGAAAAAAAAATTGAAATTGAAGTATTTCTAATTGAAAACCATGTATCTATCATTGCCTTCCAGTGCATTTACAGTACAGAATTAAACATTTTAGCAACAATAGGTGAATATAACTCTCCAAATGCTAACAAAATAGTCATCAAGGCAAGATGGTAAGCCAACAGATAGACTTTCTGGATAACAGTCCTTTGTCTTGACAAAATGTTAATAAGCCTAACAACCCAATTAACAGTCAAACACAGGCGTATGAAAAATTTTAACCAGTGCAACTATTATAAAAGTTACCCAGAGATGACTTCAGCCATAACAGAAAGGTAGGCATCTATGGGGCAAGAGGTAACAGCTGTGTTACAGTATTGTTTTTCTTGGGGAACATATTCCAACTGAAACTACAGAAATCATTTAGGCAGCCAAATAAATATAATTTAAAGAAAGAGTGGCTTACAACCTTGTAAAGAATCTTTACTGTCCACAAATGGCTTCTTTCCAAATGACACCTCTGTATCACAGCATTCCTTTCTTTGAAGGGTGAATCCCAAATACTGATTTTTTAATACCAATTCCTAGAACACAGACATGGTCAGTGGATGTTTCTAATCTAAATCTAAATCTAAGTATTTTTTAAAAGTAATGGACCCTGACTCAGAAAATGTGACACAATCAAAGCACAGTGGTATGAACTGTGTGAGCCGTATCAGTTAATCACATACACTATGCACCTATTTTAAGCGCAAGTCTGGTAGACTGTTATTTGTTCTTTTAATCCCTAGAAACATATATTTTAAGGAATAATAGAAATGTTAACTTACTACAAGTTTTCCATCCATCTTGAAATGCGAAATGCTGAAACAGGAAGGAATTATGTGATGCTCTAACTTTTAATCACCATATAACTAATAAACCATCCTTAAGAAGCAGCAGATGCGTGAGAGACAAACTAGTTACATCGAGAAGGACCAAGAAAGGCATAATTTAATTTTCCAGCTTACCAAGCCTCAGAATTCCTTGCTCAATTGCTGGAGATTGATAAGAAACTGTAGGTGTCATCATGACTATGGTTATACAAGCCTACTATAATGAAGCTGGAGCAGTTTACATTTTTCAACAATGCAATTCGTTTCACCCAAGAAGTCAGAAGTGGATAATTTCTGATAGTAAACAATTACGTGATGCGAAAGACGTCTGAGGTAACTGATTTAGTAGTAACCCAGTCCATATAAAACCATATGGTGAGGGGCCTTGGAGAACAGGCCTTATGAGGAACGGCTGAGAGAGCTGGGGTTGTTTAGCCTGGAGAAGAGGAGGCTGAGGGGAGACCTCATTGCTCTCTACAACTACCTGAAAGGAGGTTGTGGAGAGGAGGGAACTGGGCTCTTCTCCCAAGTGACAGGGGACAGGACAAGAGGGAATGGCCTCAAGCTCCACCAGGGGAGGTTCAGGCTGAACATTAGGAAAAAGTTTTTCATGGAAAGGGTCATTGGGCACTGGAACAGGCTGCCCAGGGAGGTGGTTGAGTCACCTTCCCTGGAGGTGTTTAAGGGACGAGTGGACGAGGAGCTGAGGGGCATGGTTTAGTATTTGATAGGAATGGTTGGACTCGATGATCCGGTGGGTCTTTTCCAACCTGGTGATTCTATGATTCCATGATTCCATGATTTGTGTTAGAAAGGGAAAGGAAAAGGGGAAGGGGAAGTAGAAGGGGACTGGGACAACTGCTTCACAAGGTATACAGCTCCACAACTCTTGACTAAACTGCAAGCAGTTAGATGTCTTTGTAAGCACCTTCCCACTTAGACAAACAGAGTTTGTCTAATGGCAATAGTTCTTTCCACAGTACAGTAGCAAAACGAAACCCCACATACGGAGCAATGTGTAAATTGGGTCCAAGTGCCTTACTGCAAGATATTACAAGACTTTGCGTGTGGAACATTTGTCAGTTTGGGACATGTGAAGCTGTGAATGTTGATCCTCATATCTGGAAGCTTCCTGCATAAGGAGGCCTTGAAAATAAATACATAATAGCTGCATTTCAGTAAGTGAAATAAAAGTGTACTTCAATGCTTCCCTCAGGCTCTTGCTTGCTTGGCTGGAAAACAGAGATAAAAAGGAGCAGTTCATCAACAAGATGATGAGAATTCTTTTCATTCTAAGAATCATTGAAAAATCCTATATTTTGGCAACAAAATGATGTTACCAGAATCCTCCTTCCATAAACTGTAACTTCCCTTGCCTTTCATTATTCCTTCCCCCAAACCACAAGACCCTGTTTTTTTGTTCTAAGTGAGGGCTTCTGCCTTTCCTTGCTTGACCACCTAGAAATGCTCCATGGGGCTAAGATACACAAAGTAATATCAAATAAACTTAACAGAAAAGAGATCTTTCATATATAATCACAGTTGGAATTTTCAAAACCGTACTGAGGACATTCCTTGAAGTTTTGCAATAAATAGTATGGCTTCATTAAAAATTAAGGCACTGTAGTCAGAGAAATGATAATGTCTTATATGTTAGACTTTACTTTGCTCAGCCAGTATCACTGATATCATTCTGTTGAATTAATAAATATGGCTGAATAAATTTCCTGATTTTTTTCAGAGGCCTGGCAGAAAGCTCATCACAACAAGGAAATCTTTTGGAAAGCCAGTGTAATGATAACATTCCTGATGTATTCTCAAGGCAGAAATCAAGAAATGTCATAAAGACCACTGGATGTGGACTTGAGGCTGAGACCTAAATCTATGCTTATATAAGGATGACAGATCCCTGCATGAAAAATACTGTAACTTATTTCTTATTTGATAGAGAGAATTTAATCTCACAACTGTAATACAAAACTCAAATATTCTAATAATATTCTTGCCTTTGGTTCTATGCAGAACTGTCATTTACCAACTTTGATCCTGCCTTCTTCATGTACTCCAGAACAACCCTGGTTTTCAGCTCCTTTCAGAAAAATCCAAACTCTCAAAGGCTCAAACCAGAAATGAAACAAGGAGAGAAAATTAACTTCTCTAAGAGGACTATCACTAAATCACAGTTCTCAACAGATTGATATAGAAATCAGGGTCGTGGCATCATACAGCCCAGTCACCAGCTTTTTTAATCTTATATATGTGATGTAACACTTAAGTGTTGTAAAGGATTAAATCCTTAAACCCTGATACAGCAGAGCACTTAAGCAAGGAAAGCCAATGAAGTAAGGAACTAAATATGAGTTGTGACTTTGATGGAGAAGTTTAGCAAAGATAACTTTCAAATATGTAGGATTACAGGAGGAAAAGGAATAAACCAGATAAGGCAAAACCAGAGCAAATAAAGAAAAATGTTAAATTAGTTCAACTAGGTTATAACAATCTATTTAGTACATTCACCTATGAAAACCCTAGAACATTTCTGTAAAGAGCAGTAGCAACTTTAAATGCTATTAGCAGATTAAGGTCTGGTGTAAAATAATACCCACAATTAATCTTATATGGTGAAGTACTGTTTTGAAGCCAGAGTAACTGGAGATAATGGGACCTGATTAAGTCATAGACAGATAATTTTTCCATAGAAAACTTAGAGTTGAACAGAGGAAGTTAATTCACCAGTAACAAAGCATGATAAGACAGATATTTGTACTGTAGACATCAATATTTATCTGGAATCTGGACTGATTAGTGTAGAACACATGCTATAATAGTGACTGGCAGTGACAGGAAATACTGTGAACAAGTTTACAAAACCTAATATATATTTCATCCCAAAAATCAGACTTTCAGCTCCATGACACAAAATCAGCTTCACCAATTTTAATGCCAAAATGCTACTAAAATAAGTCACAACCCTGCCCCTGAGTAATTACATTTTTGTGGGTCTTGTCACAAAATCATGCAGTTTAACTCTGTACTATTTCAATATCAGAAATATGCACTCTGTATGTTTGTATACATTAGTTAACAGACATTTGCTAGAAATCCACATCCATAATAATAATCACATCTTTTAAAAAGATTTGCGAGCATGGATGAGCCCTGTTGATAGAAAGATCACAAAACAAAACATGAAACTAGATGTATTTTGTGGGGGTCTGGGATTTTCCCAAGACCTTCTGGCACAGTATAACTCCCTCCCTGTGCTGTCATTCCACATCACAGATTTGAGAAAAACAAAACACATTCTCATTTACTTTTAAGACTGTGGTGTACTTACCAGGAATGGAAATTCTCTGTAAGCAAAATTCACTTAGGTAAAGCTTTGTTTACTAATCAAGTGTTTGGTAATACATTAAGCAATTCAAACAACTCCTATACAATCAACAGCCCTTTCCAAGGACTGTAGAATGTATATTCTTCAGAGATTAAGAATTACCTACCACAGTGAGTCATACTAAAACCCAGTACTTGGTTTCTTTCCAAACAGTCTTACTAGAACACCAGATTGGAAACTAAAGCTTTATTGTAAATGACTGTTGGTTTTGTAATATGCTCTGTGTTTCTAACAATCAATCAGTTGTAAAAAGGTTTCATTTGCATGTGACAATATGGGACAACATCCACTGCAAGGAAATCTGAACACAGTATCTGTGCCAGGCAGGTTTTCCCTGTTTTTTTTCTGCATGATAAAAACTCTTGATTAGAAAGTCATAAAGAAAATATAATAAATTGGACAAATTAATCTAATCTACAATCAGTAAAATGTTAAAAACATAAAATCCACTGGAATAGCAGTAAGTTATAGCTAGATATAAATGTTATTTTTGTACGTATTGACCCATATGCATAAGATAAATCACTTGTTACCAAACTGTATGATTGGTGCTAATCTTGAACACCAGCTTGGTAAAAAGTGTATATAAACACACTGGTTTGTATACCAAGGTATACCAGTACACATGTACATTGAAATGTAGAGATTAGAATCTGGGATTTGTACCGAGCCTATCTTAAATACAGATATTTCATCTACCATAGAGAACTGAGCATTTGATCCTATTTTAACAACAGCACTCCTACTGATAGCCCACTGTCATATGGAGTCACATCCATATACACATTAAAAAAAATGCTAACCATATTTTATGCATTAAAAAATAATGTGCTAGGCAAAATATTACAAATTTGACATTACCTTGTGAAAAACTTGGTAGAAGAGGTAAGTTTACAGATTTAGAGTAGGCATGGTGTGTTACTGAATAGTTTTCCTGAACAGCTGTGTATATATTTTGAAATATACTTGATTGATTAAGCAACTATACTTTATAATTATGGATAATGTATACAGAATTGCATCAAGAAAAATATTTAAATTCTAAACTGATAACATCAAACAGAACAGAACTGCCTGATTTAGCAAGTAAAAAGAGATTGCCATGTCAACAGTGACTGAAAATAGAAGTGCAGAACTATATCTAGCCCTTCCATTAGCATTCCTGCTGCCCTAGGTGGTAGAGATATCAATGCAGGATTAATATTTGAGCATAATGTCTGCTCTGCATTCAGAGCAATGAAAGAATAGGCATTGCGCTTCCAGTACCAGGAACAAACAAGTATCCAGGAAACTTACTTTTCCAGGTCAGACTTATATTCTGCTTCTGCCAACAGAACCTCCCAGTGCGTGCAGCCAATAGGTAAACTAAGATTCATGAAGGCAGCAGTGGATATGGATGAGCCTCTACGAAGCGAAGAGAAAAACCACTTTCACATGGAAAACTAATGGAAATTTGGCATTCCACCAGTTTCCAGAAGATCATTCTTATAACACAGAACTGCTGCCCTTATTAAACAATACTTTAGTTTGCATCAGTCTTAAATTGGCTATTCACTATCAACACATTGTATCACAGTCAAGTGACTTGACTATGCAGCTTTATTTAAGAAAAAACTTTTTTTTAGCCACTTATAGGTATATTTAGATTGCATGATATTTAGACTAGAAAACTTTAGGTCATGTAATATTCCAGCAAGATATTTTTTGCTACTAAATACAACACTTTAATTCTAATTCTTACCTGTTGAGAATGACTGAATTTAAGTATTTAACTAAATCCTTTATGAATTTAAGTCAAACACTGAAGATGAATTCAATATGGCCCATTTCAGTTTTATATTACATACTGCTTGCTATGTCACTTCTCAACCACAAAACCTCTATGTGCGAATCTATAGTTGATCCACACATGACTAAATCTGCACATGTGTGAAAACAATACTGTAACATAGTGTTTGATTTTAGAAGGTCCAGAATTACCCAAGATGTACGCATTGTGAGGTCCTATTTAAAGGTACTTTAAAATCTCTTGTGTACATGATTGCTTAGAATTTTGAAAGTGTGAAGTGCAACTGACACACTACTATTTTTGTGTAAGATTTGTTCACACTGGCATATATTTTTTTCCATAAGAAAAACAATGTCAGTACTGCTTTACTCCAAGCATTTTTCCCCTCCACCAGCCAAAACAATATAATCAAAGAAAAAGAGAAGTGTCTCCAAGAGCTGTCCTCATAAAGGAAAAAATTACATTAGCTCACAGTAATTAAAAATGCAGTCATAACACTGAGAGTGGTATAATCTTGACATGCCTGCTCTAGTCTTAGAATAATTTGCTGGGATACTTATAGCAAGCTAGGTGTGGCAGCACAGAGCTCAGCAATGGCTACCAAAACGGTCAGCTTCAGGCAGCCAGAAGCTCAGTCTGTAATTCTTGCACAAGGTTTAGTTATCAAATTTATAACTATGCCTTCTTGTAGTCTTTAATTCAGACTACGTGCTTGGATGGTAACTGCCTTCACTTCCCTAGATTTTGCTTTTATGCTTATAGGAATTTATGCTTTCATTCTTCAAAAGGCCCATATACGAATGAATACTGGCATGTCAAATCAACTATTACTTTTTGATCTAAGAGCCACCCCTGCCGTGTTCTTTGAAATTTGATATTAGGTTCAGTTTTACTCAAGTTGCAGGTTATTATAAATATTGACCTTAATTTAAGCCCTATCTATAAAGTTACAAAAAAAAAAAAAAAAAAGAAAAGCAACCTAGCTTGATACGGCACTGGAAAATTAAAGGACAGGTAAAGGTCAATTTGCACAACTCATCAGTTGCTCACACCACCATAGTGTGGATATTTGCTTATAATGCTTACATGCTAATAGCGCTTCACAAATGCTTGCACACTTCACACATTTACTTTCATGACTCCAGAACAAACAATCCACTAGTAATTCACAGACTAGCAAAATCCACTGCAATAAAAGAAACCAGGGAATATGTACCTGAATTCACCACAGCACACAAAAAGAAAGGGATTTCTTGTAGGAAAGCATAATCTCGCACATCACTTTGCATTGCGGTCCCTGTTTAGGTTAACTTGAGGACCTTAAAAAAGCCCATTGTCTGGAGACAACAAATTCACAGAGGCTCTCCTGACTGTATATTTTCTCTCAATACCTAGAGACTGTCCACATTAACTCAGATTCACCACTGTTCTTGTGTCCACAGTGGTACAAGGATGTTAGCGAGGTGGCTTGCATCTTTCTCAGTGAGGGTCAGCGTCACAAACAACCACCAGCACAACTTAGAGCAGTTTTCAAGTTTCTCCAGTTTGCGCTCCTAATCCAGTCCTTACAAATTATTAAAAGAAAGCTGGCTACCTGTACACAAAACCATTCTAACTGCTCCCTCCCGTTGAACTGACTTCTGTGCTCAGACTGTGTACAGGGGCCAGGAAGGTGAAGGCAGGATGCTATAGTGTATACAAGAAGAGAAAGGAAACCAGTGTACCACAAAGAAGACAAGAACTTTTTGTTCTCTTCTTCCCTGATATCTGCACATGAGGTAAAGCAAATAAAAAACCAGCACCTAAATCTAGAATCGCTACATGATCATGCTGATAAGTTAGCAAAAAAATACTTTTCCCCCCTTCTGTTAGTTATTACCCATTTCTTTTTTCTCAGGTTGGAAATCAGAATTTAATCAAGAAAAGCACTAATACCTAAGAAGATTAAAAAAGTTCTGTCAGAAAATTTTCCTTCTAAGAACTTAATCTATGAATAGAGATGTCACTACAATGTTCTAAAACATACTTTATTTCTTTATAAGAGGCAATTAGAGAACAAAGAAACTTTACTGCACAGAATAAATAAAATGCACATAATCTACTTCAATACATTTATTTTCCTAGACTTGAAGACAACAGCAACATTAATCAAGTAAGTATTGCTAGTACAGAAAAAGTAGCCCACCTCCCAAACAGATGTACATTTATATTTAAAAGCAATGTAACGGTTCCTTTTATCGACTTTTATCTGTGTACAATTCTCAAGAACAGCAATAGACATTTCCATTGTGAGGAACATTGTATGGCCAAGGATGATGCTATGTAGAAGGGAGAAACGGATACTAACCTTTTCATATCTTATTCTTGGAGTAGATGCATCTCTTCCACTCTTGGTTGAGGCATCCCCTGGGCACTAGAGCCAGATTTTTCTTGGCATTGAGTGGGTGAGCACTTTTTTGTGCTTTTGACCAGAGTGGATACCGCTATGATCAGTCTTCCTTTCCATCATGTGAAATTAGTGATGGATACACATGGTAAAAGGGAAGAAAAGGCAGAACACACCTCACAGAGCAGGCAGTTCTAAAAGAAAGAAAACTAATATTTTGTGTTTAGAATTCTTCTTTACGTGACTTTCAAAATGTACTTTGTATATCCTGAGAATCACAGTCTATTTGGAAAACATGAACATTACCGAGCCTGCATCAGCTCTCAAAGTGACAAAGGATTTTGCAGTGACACATACGAGTGACCAAGTAATTAGTTTGCAGAATTAAAACAAACAAACAAACAACTTCCCTACCGTATTGCATGTGCTATTTAGAAACCATACGGTAGTCAAGGTAATTTAGCAGTCAGAGGATCTAAAAAAACTTACAAGAAGCTGATACTTTTAACTCCTCAATGAGAAAATATCATCCAGCATATATGTGCTAGAATTATCTATGAAGAGGCAGGTAGACATTTTATCTTTTCTACAACAAATAAAATAAACAAGATAATGCCAAAGCTTCCATTTAGAGTAACACAGAGGGTTAGACAAATAGCTGAGGCTGTTAACCTTCCCTCTCCCTCATACCTATGAAGCTTAGGAATCAAAATGGAAGATAAATAATATCAATGAAGTGAAAGTCAATACTTCCTTTTGTTAAAAAATTGGGTAAAACTTCAAAGATCTTTGCCTTTGCAGAAAGAAACACCAACAAAAAAGGCCCTGGTACTAGTGATAAGTACATTAGTTTGGAGTTACTAAATGTTAATGAGGTATTGCATAGTAATCAGAACACCGCCAAATAGACTTGACCTTACCTAGCACCAGGCACTAATGACTAGTCTTTGTGCCATCTTGAAGCATCTGCAACCCTTTAGCAACTAAAGGTTGCTAACTAGACGATATTGACATTATCTGAAGTAGGAAAAGACAATTTCAGCATTTCATCCTGCAATGATGAGGGAATACAATCAGCACACTACATGATGGTAAATTTTCTAAACTCTACCTCATAAGGCACCTGCTCACATATAGAAAGTAACCCTGCACAAATAAGAGACAGAGCTGACTAGAGTCCTTGGAGATGATGGAAGAGATGATCCATATTTTAAAAAAAAATTAGCAGAGCAGGACCATCTATAGAAAGGAACAGGTACAACCCAGGCCAGGCCATGACAAAGAGAAAAACTGCTACAAGTGCTAGGGACCCACCTCTGGCTATATGACCAATTTATTCTCTGCCATGGAAATAAATTTCATGGACATAATCTGGACCAGAAGCCTAGATCAGCTGTTCACAAACTGGGAATCTTGCATCTGGGAGGAGAAAAAGGGGTAGCAACCACCAGTCTCCAGCCAAAACCTCTCAAAACAAAAGCTCTTCTGCTTCTTAAGTGGCTTTGGGCTAGGCTCAGCAAGTTGATTGCAACATTAAACTTCTGTGAAACATTTAAGAGCTACTGGGGAAAACTGCTGAAACTAAGTGTTCCTGGGGTGAGATGAGCATGAAGCTTCCCTATGAAGCAGCAGTGAAAGACTCAACCTTTCTCATTGACACAGCATAAGGAATAATGCCCAAAGCTACTATTTTGACGTCTTCCTTTCCTTGGAGATATGGTGTGAACACAATGTGCATTGTGGGGCTGCAGTGGCAGAACTGCAGCCCCCAACAGCCACCCTTGTCCTGAACAAGGGAGAGGTACCTGTAGTGGCAGCTCTCCAGAGCACAACCTTCAATAATCTCTAACCTGTTATCTCATCCTGTTCTGTTCCCCTTACTTCAAGAAGATTTGTATCCAGTTGAGAAAACATGTGAGAACCACTCCTGGATCTACCTCATGCAGTGTTCCCATTGAATGTGTAATTTAGTTGTGGGCACATGCAGCATATTGGCACAAGCGAGGCTGCATCAGGAAGGATAAAAAAACAGGATAGTGTTGCCAGTCTGCTGTTGCTTCTAACATCAAGTAGTGTTTGCAATGCCAGCGAGGGTGTCTGCCTCAAACAAAAAAGATGTTTCTAGCGCATACTTCAATCTGTAGTTGTATTGGAATGAAAGGAGAAGGGGAAAGGAATACCCAGGTAAGCAGTACTAAACATGCTAAAGTCCCCGGTATTGGGAAGAATACTTAGATATGTAACAAGGGAGACAGTGGAAACGAGGAAAAAAAATTCATTCATAAAATCAATGTTGTAACAAAACTCTCACAGGGGTGGCAACAGAGAGGTCCTAGAGATGAACAAAAGGGGAGATGGCTAAATATGTAGAGTTTCAGGCAATTTTGTTACGTCATTGTGCCTGGCTGTAATGACAGAGAACAGGGCCACTCTTGTTTGTGGAAAGTATCAGGCCTTGTTTTTTTTTCCTTATTCCCCACTGTAAAGGTCAGACGCTTTTATCTGAGATATTCCAATATATTTTCCTGTCTTGGGGCTTTTTAATGATCCTTCAGCTACTGTTCTGGGAATCTTACAAAAATGCCTTGAAGACAGAACAAACCTTCTCTTTTTCAAAGATAAGACACGTACCTTCGACCCTGCAGAGGACAGCTAAATAGCAGTAACGCAACACTCTTGAGAGAAACAGGCTTGCACAGATTTAAGAAGAGAAGGTCATAAGGAGCTATTGCTGTCTTCCATGACCTAATAGAAGGGTGTAGAGAAGATAAAGTCAAACACGTCTCAGAAACGCACAGTGAAAGGACTGCATTAGATGAGGCAATGGACACAAGTTGCAACAAGGGAAATTTTGATTAGATATTAAGAAATTATTCACCAGTCAAACCTTGGAACACGTTACTGAGAGAAGACGTGGAATTTCCATCCTTGGCAATGCTCAAAACCTGACTGGACAAGGCCTTGAGCAAACTAATCTAAGTAGGCCATGCTTTCAGCAGTGATTTGAATTCAATAATCTCCAGAGATCCCTTCCAACCTACACAGTCCTGTGACTCTTGACAAGGCATTCCCCTTGTCAGAAACAGAAGATGGGGCAAAGATTCCTGTTACTCTGTCTCTGGCAACTTCTGAAGACTTCTCTTAAGTGAACATGTGCTATGTTTACCTCCACTCTGTCGTCCTGTAGCAAACCTGGAAGAGAAGTGTAGAGGCTCCTGCCATGGGAGCCTTGGGATTCTTGTAGTGTGAGGGGCAGAGTAAAAACCATGGTCTACGGTAACATAAAATTATTAGAGACAAACTTAACAGAGAAGAGTGCTCCCACAAACTTGTTTGTTTGATGCTATGCTATTTACATTACAAAGAGTTGCTCAAGGAATTGAAGAGCACCAGTTTTCATGCACATCAAAAGGTCAGAAAGTTCTGCATGAGAAGAGTGCCCATCCTGTCCTGATGCTACCGATTTTTCTGTCTCTCGTGTCCAAGTTGCACACATACCAAGCACGAGAAACACATGCTATCAGTGGAAAACCTCCTCATAGGTCTTCCCAAAACAATTGTGCTAATATTACAGTCCAATAACTTTATAGCAAAGCTGTATTATATTAGGGGATATCTTAACAGAAAGTTTTCATCTTTGTCCACTGTTTTATGACATCTATGTACAAGAAGCAACAGACATTTTGCTCCTAAAATTAGAAATAGCACTGTAGCATGAGTACTGCGCACAAATTTCACAGCTAAGGGACACTGCTAGTTACTGCTTTACTTTTCTGCAGTTCACTATTTCTAATAAGTTTTGAAAGTACTCTTTAAGTGAGCAGTGTTCCTTTATTCTTGTGCTGTAAGGCATTTCTTGATAATCAGGAGGAAGCAGGAGAAACAAAATGAGTGCTACTTTCAGCAAAAGCTGAGTCACAGTTACACTGAACTATGCAACAACCTGCCCTTCGTGCCCTTCTGCTTACAGGCTGCAGCAACCTTCATCTGTCTACAAGTTGAAAGCCACGTTCAAAAACAAACAATGAAATCAGCAACTTTTGTAACATGTCACATGGATCTGGGAGCATGATTTTGGGAAAGTTCCAAGTTCAGAAAATGTTGCTCCTACTATTGCAGTTATGTGGCAAGGACTTTGTTTTCATGATTTATTTGTAATACCGTGTAGGATTGGGGGTTTTAGCCTAATAATAAAAACGAGATATTACTGGAAACTGACTAACAGTGGCAATGGCCACTAATGGTCCTCCATTATGCATGGGTGCATATTAGGAACTGCAGAGAATTACTCAACACAGGTTTATTATGTCATACAGCAATCAATTAAAAGACTTGTGTTGTTTTCAATAGCATTTGGACCAAACCATGATGTAAAACCAAAACAACCCCAAACCAGTTGATAGAGCCCTTGGGTATATGCTAAATAAGGATGAGTGAAATTCCCTGGCTGTTGTGGTCAGATTCCCAGACTTCTGAGCACTCACAAATAAAGTCAACCACCAGTAAATCTGTCAGCTGTTTCAGTTTCATGCTGGTTAGACTTTATACATCCAGGCCTCACAAAAATGCTAAAAACCCTTGTCACTGTTGGAGATCTGTTAGTGCATCTGCTAATACCTATAGCTTATTCACTCAACAAAGTGATGATATTTAAGATGTTCTTGCCCTTTTGCAAGTGGTTAACACCACAGGCAGTTAAAGCAAAAAGATGTATGAGCAAACATGAACACAAAGCAGCCTCAACCGCTTGCTAAATGAACATCCCCTTTGTGCAGGTGAACTGTACTGACAAAACCATACAAGCCTGTAAATACTTAACTGCATGTTTTACATATCTATAGTTCAGTGTAGAGGGCCAAGTTATTATTATTTCATAGCCAGTTTACATTCTTATTAAATTTATCTTAATGGAATAGTGCAAGCATATTGTACAACGTATTCTTTGCCTCCATCTTCTTCTAAACCAGAACTTTACAGTTTCAAAAACGTTAAAAAGAAATTTATAATATGCAATATGAGCTTGTATATGGTCGCAGCCATAGGTCTGACACGAACTCGATTGTATCAGCACTGTGCCACATCAAACACTGAAAACAGACACCATGCTGTGTAATGTGGCTACCATGAACTTGGGTACCTCTGCAAAAAGACACATCCGATCTCTGTAAAGCTAGTTCCAACCTGGACCCATCCGTACACAGTGAAACATCATGTACAACTCATACTTGATATTATCAGAACGCCAGTTATCACAAAGGGAACTCATCTTCAGCACCCTAAAAAGGAAGTTCCCAGAAAGAAGATACCAGTAGGAAGGACATAGTGTCATATTTTAATATTATGCAACACTTTACTAACACAATGGTCATCGTAACTCGTAAAACCTCAGGTCATGTTCAGTGCCGGATGTTATAAGACTTCTTCGGAAACCACTGAACTTTGGAGAAAAGTCAACTGAAGATCTAAAAAAAAAAAATAAATTACACACGTGGCTTTCAGCCTGTTCTCTGTGTATTGTATCATACAATGAATCCAAAAGGAGACCAGGAAGGAAGAGTGGAAAATATTTCTTCCTCTGTGCGACTGTTTTCCTTTAATTTACTGCATTGTTATACACTTTTAATCCAATTCTATGAGAAATAAATGCTCTTTTATGTATCTAAGTATTTAGCAAACCCAGCCAAAGACCATTAGAGAGTTAACACTACAACCTATTGAAGGGACACTTTGTAGTAGTTAATTATCCAAATTGTAGGTCTTTTTTTTTTAATAAGAGTATCATCACAATAAAATGTTTCTTATAAATTCTAAAGCACTATAATAAATCAGAAAGGGGGTGGGGGGGGGAAGTAAGACCAGCTCCAAGTAACTTCCCTTACTCCTGTTACTAGAAATGCTATAAAATAGAAATTATATATATTGAGATATAATAATATAGAAATACTCTAAATCAACACCTACTTACTAATGCACAAGTGCATTCCAATACCAAGATGATCATTCTCCAGATCTACGTCTATGGGTGCAGCTAACCCACTCTTGCACACATAGGATTAGCTTCAAAACAGCAGCATCCCGCCTCTTCCTCAGCCTCATGAATCACATTCATGAGGGAAGAAGGACAGTAAGGTTGGGACATACATTATTTCTACTGTCAGTCTTGGAGGGTTTACAGGAAGGGAATGAACAGTGCAGTGGAAGTTTTATAACAATAAGGTATCCCTGAATCAACGCAACTATGTGTGGTAAATACAGTTAAACAATAATGAAGTGTTTTTCAGTACTAGATTCTTTGTTAGACACCATCAGCTTCTTGCTGATAGTCTCTCACGTGCTTAGTGAGAACAGATATGGAAATCAAGATTTAACCTAGTCTTTAAAATGTTTGTTGAAAAATAATTTTAAAATTATTTTATTTGTTTTACATCAATATGATTTATTTTCTTTTGTATAGACAGATGGTCATTCTATTGTGTACCTAGATTTTCATTGCAGCACTTGATATTGCCCAAGATTGCTATTTGTAACTGGACAAGAATCTGCAAAGTAACACTTAGAATACAATTTCCTCAACGCAAAATCAGAAACACCAATTAAAAAAAAAAGTGCCTCCTTATTTAATGGTTCAAATGTACTACAAAAAATGTTCCCAAGGAGCATCTGGTTTGTATTCACAACAGTGTGGTTTAAATACATGTTAACAGCTAATCCTCATACTCTGAGTGAAACCAGACCTTTTCAACAAATTCAGCCTCGGTCTAATTTCCTCTGAAATAAGTGTAATTTCTACTTTATTGGGTGCAGAATATTATCCAATAGTGATAAAACTCTCAATGAACTTCAAAACCTTACCTTTAATAATCAATTCTTACCTCAACCCATTATCACAGATCTCAGTGACACAGGAACACGTTCTAAGGGTTCATTAAATAAACAAGCATATGCCTTTTTAGATTTGAAATTTTATTTTTCAAAGAACTGACGACAAGCATAAAAATGAATCATAATAACCTTTAGTACAGATGCACTCTTATTTTCAATAGCTGAAGACTTTCTTTTCAGTACTAAATAACAGCATTTAAAAACAACAGCCATCATAAAACAACAAAACTCTACAGCAGTTATGAAGTAGCAAAAGAATAACTGCCCAGGCAGCAGGCAGGGTACTACACTAATCACAGTCATAAAGGCTCAGGATTACAGAAGTTAAAGCAAAACCAGGCCTATTTTTAAGAACTGTGTTTAGTTTAGTGCAAAGATTAAAAATTATTATTTTTCCAGATTGCAGAGGGCTTTTAGGACAAAAGCCACCATAATGAATTACTGTAATTAATTTTTCTGAAATGTGAATAAAATGATGATACATTATATGAAAATTCAATAAAAATAAGTTTTTAGTAGAGTCCAATAACATTTAAACAGTATGCAACTCAAACTTTAAAAAAATTGCATTATTTATAACATAAATAAAATTTAAAAGCTAAAAAAACCCACAAACTTATAGTTGGGCATGTTGTATCACTGCATTTTCAAAAGTAAGTCAGTGATTTGACAGGGAGGAGGCAGGAATCAATCTTTTGTGGGAAACCTCAGTTCCAGAAAGTATGCAAAATTAGACAAAAACTAATTAGAAAGCCTTAGAAGACCCTGCTTACAACAACAGAGACATAAGAAGTTATCTGAGTCAAACACAAAACAACGACCAGAAATACAATTTACCTAGTATTGGGGAGAAAAGCAGTAGATTACAAACAAAAACAGTGCATTGAGATGATCTTAAAAGTAGTTACTGAAGCCACCATAAAATAAATTTCAAAATTAACTTCACTCTTAACATTCTGTAAGTTGTGCAGCCAAACCTGTGGCTTCTGGTCACACCTCAATCCATACGAAGTAAGGAAACCAAGAATGAGCAAAGTCTCACACCCATCAACCTACACACCCTGTCCTGCATCACTTCAGTTACTGAGAAATGCCACTGAGCTCAACAGGGCCAGGTTCACAGCCCACTTGGAAAACAGCTTTATCTTATTTGCATTACTTTTAAATGCAGGGCATTTAAAGAGGACACCATCTCAGAATTACTCAACGAAAAATATTTTTAGATGTAAACATGCAGAAAAGTCAAAGAAATCAAAGATCAAATTCTCACAAAGCAAGAATGCACTCCTCCAATGCAAGTTGTATGATGCATTTCTGCAGATAATGTTTAAATACATTGCCTTGACACATGCTCATGCATGGTTTTACTTCTGTTGTGTATTCAATTGAACGAATAATAAAGGATTGCTTCTAAGCATTGTGCTCACTTAAGATAAATGTTCCACAGTACACATTACCCTGTTGTTTATGGAAGATTCAAAATGGTAGTCATGATCTATGGAGTCCATTTTCAAGTTCTCACCTTTAGTCTTTTGCTTCAGAATGCCTTACAAGTTTCAAAGAATACGTGAAACTAAACAGTTACAAAAACAGGAGCCCTTGGGCAAAATAATGTTTTTTCAATCGGTTTAAAACTCCTTTACACAACTGTTCCTGCTTTGCAAAATATATTTCTTATTGTGATTTATAATATACTACAGTTCTTTCTTTGTAAAATTTACTAAGTTATCCAATTTTTTAAAATAACAGTTGAAAAACAGAGTTTCGGACCACCGGCAGTCCTAGATAAAGGCAAATGTCATGCCACAGCAAACAAAAAAAGAACCAGTGCATACGAAGTGACAGGAAGTTTTGGGAGAAACAAACAGAACAGAACAAAAGTTTCAAGGAGCCTGAGCTGCATCAAGAAGATTGATGTGAAATATTTTGACTTTGCAGTCTTGGAAACTTTGATTTGGGGGTAGGGAGGGAGGCAAGGTCAGGGAGGATTAGAATGCAGAATGCAGCAACAGGGCTTAGTCTATTTCTGAACTTTGTGAGTCATATTTAATGTAAACATTCAAGTTACGCTGTTGGTAAACAGCAGTAGCAACAACAAAAGCTTCATAAATTCTGTAATTCATAGTGTCATGATAAACACTCCCACGTAGCAATACCGCACTTGACCCTGTGAATGGACCAGCTGACAAAATGTCAATTAGAAATTAATAGATTTCTGAAATAATTTAATATTAAATGAAAAACTATGCTAACCTTATGCTAAGAATTAAAGTTTATTATAAATTCACAGGTTACTATCACAAAATTCGTTAGAGCTGAATGCTGTGAAATATCAACAGGACATGTGGACAAAAATAAAGGGATTTGGTTTTATAAGTCCTTCAGATTTTCAGTAACGTAACAAATGTCACAAATGGAATACATTGATTTGTGAGACTATTAGAATACAGCAGACAATGAATAATAGCAGTGTCTCAGTTCATACAGATACTGCAGTATCTATTCTGTAGAAAGTAGAAAAAGGTCAAAAGAAACAGGTAAGGCCTTTAATGTGTAATTTCTAGTTATCTTAGGTATTTACAGGATAAACAGTTTTAATGGTATGGTCACCACATTGCTATGAGATATCAAACGTATTAACTTTATTTGTCAGAAAGCATTAAATGACTTACCTAAAATACCCTGAGGTAGACTGTACACTCCTTAAGTTTCTTGCTCACGTTTTAACTATTCTTTTCTATCTGTAAAAAAAAATGCTCAGGATGACAGATAACTCCGCTTACACATCTTTGGAGAAAGGGAGTTATCATCTAAAGATTAAAACAAAATAATTCCATTACTCAAAAAGCCATTAATTCTTGACTTTTGTGCTGCTAGAAAAGCAGGAGACTCCCGTGAAGAAGAAAACTACAGGATACTGACTTAGTGCCTATGCTTGATCAAGGGCTGTTCATGAGTGATAGAACTGTACACACTGAAGGATTTGTAAAGTTTTTATAAACATTCATTTTCTCATACACCTTCATCATCCAGACCATACCCACTTCTACAAAAACTTACATCATGTCCCTTCTTGAATCCCATCTTCCCTCATTAGATTCCCTACCACAGTATAGTAAATAGCTTTAAGGGTAACTGCCATCCTCCACCTTGCATAACCTAATGTTCTAACGAGAAAATGATATTTCAAATACATTTCAAATGTATCATGTTTTCTCTAGAACAAAAAAGCCAGACTGCAAGAACTGACTTGACATTCAGCTCTAGTTCATAACAAAAGGAAATTCTTATGATTGTGAACAAGAGAAAGCAGTATGCTTAAGTGACAAATATAACTCCCATTTAGCTTTTCTGAGAGCTCCCACAGAAAAAGGAAGACAAGTACAAATCAGAAGTGTAACATCGCCAAATCTCTTCTATAGCCACAGGAAAGGTACAATTATAATTCAGCAACAAAACAGCAACTCCTCCAGGCGTAACTAAATCACAAACATTATATTGAGAAACAAAAATCACTCCTCCTTTCCCTCTACCCTCAGGCTTATAATTAAAGGAAACTCAAAAGAGATCCTCTTTATTACTATTGCTTGAAAATGAAGAGCTCTTTCTTAACTTCCACCAGAAACTCCTGTTAGTCTGCCCTGAAAATGGATTCCAGACACAGAAGGTAAGGACACAGAGGGCAGTAGAATATATATTTTTTAATTGGATGAATAGATCTAAGTTGTTCGAAGCATGTGGACCTTCATAAGTTTCATAACAATAAAAATACCCTGATTACATTAAAAAGCTAGATGTTTTTAGAGAAAAGGGTAATTAGCACTTAGATGTGAAGAAAGGGCCTTAATCATCATGTAACCTAAAAAAAAAAACAACAAAAAAACCCTGTTAATTATTGCCTAAGGGAAAGCAGAGGACTGACAGAAAGAATAAAGGCAAAACTAAGTACCAAATTTATGTTTCTGTTGAAACCACAGTTTTTAAGTGTTCATATGAGTTTTAAAAAAAAAAGTTAAGCTCTGGACTTGTGCTTTTGGAGTTACTCTACCAGTCCCCTTGGATTGCTTTCTGAAAATACTTTCCAGCTACTGACTGGCCACTTCCGTCCTTCAGCTTGCGAGAGCTGCTGTAATGCTTGGTCACTGTTTGGCTTCATCCCAGTAACTTCCATGAGGACATTCACTATATTGAACAAGTATATCACATTCTGGGATGGGAATGAGTAGGATCATGCTAGTTCTGCTGCACAAGGCAATTATTATGCAAGACACACACATAGCCTGAATCTGCTCAGTACTCACTGACTTCCAGGAAGGTTGTTTCTGATGAGCACCACCTGAAACCTACAGAGGACAAATGGAAAATTCTGGGAAACCTTAATTTCAAAGCATGGGATGGTTTCCAGGATAATGAGGTTATTTAACTATTTTCCAGAGAGGTTCTAGCACAAGACAGTGCATCACAGGCAAGAGATGTGCAATCAGTAAAGATTTCCTTTTGGAGTTACAGTAAGCTTTGCAATGGTATGCAACTAACTATTTCCTTGTTGGCACACAGCTGGACCTTAGAACACTGAGGTAAGACCCCTTCAGAGGAGATGCAATGTTATCTCCAGAACCGACAATATATCCTGGGGCTGTTTTGTTGCAGTTAGAGCAATTAATTGTGCAACTACATGTGCACTGTTCCAATTAATTGTGCAACTACATTAGTCCAAATACCTTTCTGTTTGACAGGTGCGTTCATAGCAGCATGTAACAAGAAATGGCTTAATGGAAAAACAGCAGCTATTAAATTTCTAGAAATGGATGAAGCAACTCAGGTTTTTAATGGAGAACAGCACAGATTTGTTGGTACAGGTTTCTAGAATTTCTTTTTTGAAATAACCAAAGGAGAAAAGCTTGTATTCCTGAAAGCTGGTCTACTTCTCTCCTCTATAAGATTTGATCTAATAAAAGGCACAACAACTCTTTACAAATCATTCCACTTTTCCTTGGAATCCTCTGTGACAGGAGCATTCAGTTTAAGCTTCTGCTATCATTACACTGCACAACAAAGCCCTTCAAATTGGACACGCAACATCTGTGAACATATGTTGCTTTATTACAATGAAAGACTGAAAAAGACTGCTACTCATGAAGGGCTGAGTCTCCAACTTCTTCACTTTTTCTAGTCAAGACTTTGGTTAAGCCTATCCAAAAAGACTTGAAAATCATCTCAAATGAACTACTTGGTTAAAATGTGGAATGAAAATACTTCTGTGTTTTGGTCTAGATTTAGTTCAACTCCTTTATCTTTCAAACATAAAAAAGATGAGTTTCAGAGCTTGTGCATGCTGATGTGGAGACATTAGCCATATGGGGACTGAAGTTGGCATGCTCATTTTGCCTCCAGGCAGTCTTAACCTACTTTCCAACTCTTTTATAGAGAACTTTATTTGGTGCTGATTGCATAGCATTTGGAGAATTTTTCTAGGTCTTTCACCTGCTCACAGTCACTGGTGGACCACTTGCTGGTGACATGGTTCAAGTTGTTTCACATGGCCCAGGACATTTTCCTTGAGCTCAAACAACCTGAGAAGATGCCATCCCAAGCTCAAGATCTGTTTGATGCTTGGTCCACCTACAGAAAGCAATAGCTTCAGGAGATGGGCATACAGTTTCTGACTTTTACACACAATTCCTCAAAAACAGCCACAATGAGAAGGACCCGGTAGCTTTAAAACACCCAATTTTGAAGAAGAGTTACAATAACAAGTAGGCAAGCCTGTTTATCAAACACTAATATTAAACGGTGGCACATGCAGTCCAATATCCTTTCAAATATACAATCATTATGATATTTTTTTAAATGTAGGATGATCTGATTTTTAAGAAAAAAGACAAAAGAGGCAAGGCCAGCTACTGTGGGGGAGTTTATACACTCCTAGGCTTTGGTCTTTCACAGAAAGAGTACATGGCCACAAAGGCTACAGAGCATCCTCAGGCTGTTCTTGACAGAGATCAACTTGGCAACTGGAATAGAAATGAAACAGCATACTGAGAAGATTCTAGATGTAACCACTGCTCTCATCGCTGTAGTTAAGAGAAAGACTAACACATATGGCATCCTTAACGTGGTATTTATGTAATAATTAATTGCAGGGAATGTCATGCTCCAGTGGGAACAGAAACTATCCCCCCGGGTAACACACTGCTTGTCTTTACTGGGAGAGCACAGCACTGGAACAAGAACACCATACTTATGATCACTGAGTCGCTTGATTAGAAAAGACCTTTGAGATCGAGTCCAACTGTACCTGCCCACTACTAAACCATATCCCTGAGCACTTTGTCTTTTAAATACCTCCAGGGATGGTGACTCAATCACCTCCCAGGACAGCCTGTTCCAATGCCTGATAACCTTTTTGGTGAAAAATTTTTTCCTGATGTCTAATCTGAATGCCCCCCCCGGCACAACTTGAGACTACTTTCTCTTGTCCTAACACTTGGTACCTGGGGGAAGAGACCAACTCCCACCTCACTACAACCTCCTTTCAGGCAGCTGTATAGTGCGATAAGGTCTCCCTTCAGCCTCCTTTTCTCTCTTTGAGTCTTGTAATGTGTATTTCTTACCTATCAGCACAGAACTCTATTTAAACTAGTTTTTTTTTAAAAAGTCATCTACTTTTAGGAGAATAAAATGATTCTGGTATGTAAGTAGGTTCTCCCATAACCACGTGTCACTTCTGTGTGCGTTCATTTTACAAAGTAGAATAACACAAGGCCAAGAATTAATTCACTCCTATCACAGGGAATCCCTTCTACACACTTATAAAATTTTGAGCAAAACCCCCACATTTAGCTGCCGGCCATTCCCTTTGTCAAGCCTTTCATTTTGAAAAAGGAAACATACAAGTAAACAATGTGATATTAGAAACAAAGATACTAGAGATACCTTTTTTTTTTTCTCCATATTGCTCATACATTGTTTAGACAGAGAGGAAGAGGCAGAGCCTCCTTTTCTCCGGGCTAAACAACCCCTGTGCCCTCAGCCGCTCCTCACAGCACCCCACAAAGGGAAGGCAGGCGACGCCGCTGGCTCCCTTGCCCACGCCAAATAAAGGAAAACCGATGGCATCGCACAAAGAAGCCTCTCTCTCTTTACAGAGCCACAAATTCAGCCGGAGCCGCTGTCCCCCGTGACTCAGAGGGAGGACGGCCCGCTCACATCAGCGCGGGCGGGGCTGAGCCTCGGGCAGAGCCCTGCGGCCGGGGAGGGCGAGGGGACAGGGGAGACGAGGGATGGAAAAGGGACAGAGCGACCCGGCCGGGGGAAGGAGAAGGGACAGAGGGAACAAGGGGGCCGGGGATGGAAAAGGGACAGGGGGATCCGGCCGGGAGAAGGAGAAAGGACAGAGGCGACAAGGGGTGGAGAAAGGGACAGGGGAATCCGGCCGGGGGAAGGAGAAGGGACAAAGGTGACAAGGGGTGGAAAAGGGACAGGGGGATCCGGCCGGGGGAAGGTGAGGCGACAGAGAGGAGAAAGGGACCAGGGATGGAAAAGTGACAGAAGGATCCCGCCGGGGGAAGGAGGGACAAAGGGACAGGGGAGAGCGCAGGGAGAAAGGGGACAGAAAGGACAAGGGGGCCGGGAACGGAAAAGGGACAGAGGGGACGAAGGGCCTGGGGAGGGCGCACCCCCCTCCTCCTCCTCCTCCTCCTCCTCGCGCCGCCGGCTCCAGTTGCCAGGCAACCGCCGCTGTAAACACCGCCGCGCACGTGACCGGGCGCGAGCGAACGCGCTGCGCCGCATGACGTCACTCCCCCCGCCCCAAGACGCTGGGGAGCGTCTATAAATATCCCGAGGCGCCGCGCATGCGCGCAGCGGCGGCGGGAGGGGAGGGGAGGGGGGCGCGGCCGCCGAAGCCCCCGCGACGCCGCTGACGTCACCGCCGCACGCGCGCGCCCCCCTCCCCCGCGGCCCCGCCCCCTTCTATTTTTACCCCTTTGTTTCAAAGCGCCCGCCCCTCCGCCGCGGGAGGACGCGGTGACGCCATCCGCTTCCCGGAACGATGACGCGCCGGGGGCTGCTGCGGGGGGGGGGGGGGCGGGTTTGGAATGCGAACGGGGCTTCGCTGCCTTAAAGGGACACGTGGCTCCTCGGGTTCGAGACGACGTGATGGAGAATGGGGGGGGGAGACACCCCCCCCTCCCCTTTCGCCCCATCTGATGTGTTCGATGGTGCCCCTGCCCGTGGCGGGAAGGTTGGAATTGGGGGGGGCCTTTAAGGACCCTTCCGACCCAAACCTCTTCGCTGTGTCTTTCTAAACAAAGCACAGAAGCACTGAACGCCACCGGAAAGGTTTTCTACCCAGACATGAAAGGGAGATGTGTTTCATGTAATTCTGAGATCTGGGGGCTTCAAGTGGTGTGCGTTGTAGGCTGTCTCTGGGTGGAGGATATGCGCTGAGATCGGAGAATCGTGGAATAGTTTGGGTTGGAAGAGACCTTAAAGATCATCCAGTTCCAGCCCTGCTGTGATGGGCAGGGATGCCCACTAGATCAGGCTGCTCAAGGTCCCATCCAACCTGGCCTTGAACACCTCCAGAAGTGAGGTATCGACAGCTTCCCTGGGCAACCTGTGCCAGTGTCTCACCACTCTCATTGTGAAGAAATTCTTCGTTATGTCTGGTCTAAATAAAGCCCTTTGCTTAGTATAAGGTCGGATTGTCCACAGTAGGTTATCTCTGGATGGAGGATATGCCCTGAAATAAAGCCCCTCACTCAGTATAAGCTTGGGTTGTCCATAGTAGGTTATCTCTGGATGGAGGATGTGCTCTGAAATTAAGCCCCTTACTCAGTATGAGGTCGAGATGATGCTGTGGCATCATATTTAGATCATGGCTCGCAGGGAAATCTAGGGTGTACTTAGTCACCTATGACATGACCTTATATTCCCACTCAATTTAGTAACAACAGTTGTTTTCTTATGGGGCATGTGAGATTTAATTTATTAACTGAGTTTCTAGGGTAAGTGGGGAGAAAGTCAGAAAAGGCGTGAGATGAGGAGTCAGCAGATGAA
Source organism: Phaenicophaeus curvirostris (assembly GCF_032191515.1). Taxonomy (NCBI): domain Eukaryota; kingdom Metazoa; phylum Chordata; class Aves; order Cuculiformes; family Cuculidae; genus Phaenicophaeus; species Phaenicophaeus curvirostris. The sequence continues at coordinate 90,374,615 of NC_091393.1, read as the reverse complement.
GGGAATGTGCTCAGAGGGATGGAGCTCCCAGAGAAATGTAAGTCTTGTCTCCTAAGCTTCTCTAATAGGACATAAATGTGGCTACTTATCAACAAATACCTTTTATACAATGCTCTGACTTTTAAATTACCTGCTTACGGTTTTCATTTCAGTTTTTGACTTCTGTTTAGTTTTGAGCCTTTTTATTGAATAACACAGTGGTATCTCTTGGATTATCAAAACTCTCGTGTTCCCAGAATGATTTTTCAGACATCTGGGAAAAAAAAAAAAAGCCTCCATTTACGTTCAGATGGTATATCTTATTCATCAGACTGGCATGTGGGAATATTGATATATGTTTGAGCATGTAAAATCCTGGTAGGCAATACCGGAGTTACTTGTCTCTTTGTATTGTAGGAAAAAAATGCAACGGCTTTGCCCTGAGATGGCCAATGAGCTGCAGGTGTCTGTCCCTGTATCTGTTAATTCTGGAACGAATTCTGGTCTTACTGTCCCTTCAGCTGCTTTAATTTAGGACAAGATATGTTACAGGAACTTTTAGCTTGTGGAAGAGCTTCTGGCTTTTTGTGTTGTGATCCAAAAGTGAACTAAAAGGGTTGGGTTTTTTTTTTCCCTAAATAATCACTTGAATTAACTAAATGAAGAAGTAGAATTAAAACATCAGAGGTGATTGACTCTGAAATGTAATCTAATTAAGATGTCAATTTAAATAAATCACTTACTGCCATTGGAACTAAATAATGAATGTCAAAAGCTGTTTATGTGCCAAAGATATCTGTGAAGTTTTGCTGGGAAAGGCATGCTTTAAAAATTAAAGGTTTTTTATTCTTGCTCTTATAAATAATCAGGCAGGCTATTCTCTTACTGATTGTATGTTTTGGTGAATCTGAATTTGATTGTCACGCAAACTTTCTTATGAGTCATTATCATAATTTCACATCACTCATTAAATGAAAGTTGTTTTCCCCCCTAAATCCCCTAACCTACTTCTGTCATGCCAACAGGAGCATTCAGAAACTGGCACTAAGGTGTAGCGCTGATACAAGTTCTCTGTTTCCCTGTGACTCATTTGACATTAACATAATTATGTTACAGGAGTCAAAGTGATTTTCCAACTGTGAGTAATGCACAATACTAGAGCAAATGTTTACAAGACACCAAGGCATATCAGCTAGCTGAAGTAACCAGCTGCTGATAACAGCTGAAGTAAGTTGGGGAATTAAAAAGTCTTATAACTCAATTATCCTTCTTTGGCACTCGGTGTCATGTACAGCCGTGAGGTAGGTCACGTGCTCTGTGAGGAAGGATCCAGAAGCAGCACTGTGCCATAATGGGGAAAAAACTAAGCCCGTGGGCAGTTCGCACAAGAAGTCTTCATAGTTTTCTTCCCACTGGCATATTTATGGCAAAGTCATGCTCAAATGAGAGCAGTGAACTTTTCAAGAAGCGGCTGTATTTACTAGAGTTCATTGCAAAACGCAAGTGACACACATCCTCAGCCAGGAAAACAAAATCAAAATGAAACAAAAACAAAATATGAGGTCATCTCGCAAATATTTTGAACCATCTGTATGTTAATAACATGAAAGAAGAAAACTGAGAGGATAAGGCAAAACTGAGTGTTGTTACCACGATGAGATATCTTTTCTCTGTAATAAAAATATCTATCTGCAGGCTAGTGCTAATAGTACAGAGAATTACAATGCATATGCTCTGAATAAACAGCAGAAAAAGTAACTACAAAATGTATAAGCCATAGGAAAAAAAAAAATCTTAGTGGTGATTACTTGCTTCATGTTCCATGCCATTTTTAGAAATGACTGACTTCTCGGGACTTTTGTAAGTAGTTTAAGAAATAGGTCCTCTTTTTTCCTGACTTTTTTTAGTTTATAAGTAGCTTTTGAATGAAACCGGGAGAATGGAAGTTTGTCAACTTCATCTGGATATCCTTCCAACGAGGCCTTGTTTCAGTGATGTGTTGAGCACCCAGAATGTCACTGGTTTCATAAGATTTGAAAACACTTAGTTTCTCCCAGGATTAGCCTGTGAGGGTGGAAGCCTAATTTGAAAATACCAGCTCAAACAAACTACAGTTTCCTAGAGTACTAGAAATTAAAACAACCAGTTAACAACTTTCCTGTAAAATACCACAATAATGCAAGTGAAAGAGAGGGAAATGCAGAAAATACATGCTGATAACATGGCTGTTAGTCGAAAGGATGTTTTCCAGGAGGTGTGTTCAATGGATTCAGAAAAAAATTCCTTGTCACCCCCCATTTTTTGAATTCACAAGAAAATCTGCGGAGGGCAGACACTTGGCATGCTTGAATTATCATCACTGGCTGTCAAAGCTGGATGAAGAGCAGAACTGGTAAAAAAATTGTTTGTGGCTGAGGAAAGCTGGGGGAGGAAAGGTTTGCCACAGTATTTTGCATTGGCAACGCTCCTCATTTGCCAGGAGAGTCAAGACTGAGAGGTTTCCTGTTTTCTCTGCTATGGTTTTTATGCTGCACAACTGTGGGCAAACTCCAGGTCTGTTCTGTTTCCTTCCATTTGCCCACCTCTTACTTACTAGGAGATGTAGTGTACCTGCTTTGGATGGCAACCGCTGCTACAACAACCAGCATGAAAGTATTTATCACATGTTGATCAAATCACTCAGCAGAACCCAAACCAAACATAAACAGAACAGTCCAAGCCCCATGAACAGAAACAAATTCCCACAGCGCAACTTAGCAGACTTAAATTTAATCTGATTTGCTGTAAGCTCATCCAGGACTGTAGTTTTATAACTACAAATATCCACCTCCATAGCATGCTGTGCCACTGTGTTTACATCTATTTTCACTGCTTTTAATTACCAGTATCCCTATCTACCAAAGCTCAAGGCTCAACACAGTTTGCTAAAATGTACTCCAGTATTACCAGAGTGGGTTCCTGTACTACAGGTGTATATTGAGCTATTCCTTACAGAAGTACATAACAGGAGATGTTTGTAAAATAGTTCTGCTCAGCTTCATAGCTACCTGCAGTCCCCTAATGAAATGGTCTTGAAAGCAGTACCTCTGCAATGCTCTACAATTCCACCTCCTGCTTTCCCACGCGCTTCCAGAATTATTTTCTTCTGATGATTTTCAGGGCGTCTGCACCCCATGCCCCCCATTTTCCTTCTTGGAGGAACAACGATTTATTTGTAATGTTTACTTAGCATTTTGTGGTGACATGCAACCTGTGCAGATTTCAGGTATTTAACGTTTGTTCCTTGCTGAAGCCTTGCGAATAGTCTTAAAATAGCAGAGTGGAACAGGCACTGAGGGGTGTTTGCTGGAATCAACTGATAAAATCTTGTGAGTACTGCTTGCCCCTACTGGTTGGTTGGGTTTTGTTGTTGTTAGCTTATTTTTCAAGCTGAGCTTCCTAACAAAAAATTCACAGGTGATTATTCAGTATAGAAAATCTGTATGTTTTTAGAAGGCAAATAAAAATAAATAGATACATCAACATTTAGCTTAGTTTCTGAATTACATAAAAACTAGCTGATGTTAATTTTTTGAGTTTTCAGAGTATATATAACTTGTAACAAAGCCCAGTGTTCTATAATAAATATAGTGATAACTGATAACATGTTACTCTGAATTAGCAGCAGAAAACGGAATTGGAGTGCATACCCATGCCAACAGCAAGGAAAATAATTTCATTCCTTGCCTGGATGAGTGGTCTTGTCTTCCCTCAGTCTGGAGGGAGCAGTATGAGCTGCTGCTATATCCCACTGCCCTGCAGCCAGGAGGCAATAAGCAATATCCTCCACAACTGCCAAGGGACCTAGAAGCGTAGATGTTCCTATCAGACCACCACCACAGTAAAGGCGAGCAGACCTACCAGGAACGTGAGCTCTGTTGAGAAATGGTTGGGGAAACCTTTGGATGAAGAGCAAATGCTATTTGGGAAGGCGATGGCTTCCCAATGTATTATTAGGGGCTGAAATGACCTGAGTCAGTGTGAAGACAGGCAGCTTTTGTGTGGGGTGACCCAGCCTTTTCACATCTGCAGGCTGGAAAGAGAAGAGCTGGTCAGGAAGGGCTCCCAATTTTTCCCCGTGGGACAGTGCAGGGAGGTGAACTCTCTCCACAGAGAGATTTGCTCTGCAGAAAAATCACTGAAGTCAATAAATAAAAGCTTAGACTTTGTTCTGCAATGTGAGGGGAAGGTCCTGCACCAGGGGAGATGCCAGAAAACAGTTTCCCAAATTTTTCCCCTCTAAGTAGCCATCTCTCCAAAGGTTTCTTCCACGAGGGTGTGAGTTAGGTCCCCTGTATAACTGACTACTGTTTAGGATTATATAATGTAACATATGTATTTAAGAATGTTCTATGTTGTAATCTATGTATCTCAGTTAAAAGTTAGATACAAATTAATTTTTCTAATTTGTTTCACATAATGACTTCTCTTAGAAAACTAACAACATATTAATTTTAACACCGAGAAACTAGACATTAGGTTTTGTGCTGTATTAAAGCCCAATCCTGCTAAAACATATGTGTATGCTTAAGTTTAAACATACGAGTAGTACTGGCCTCACTGGGATTACATGCACAATTAAAATTAAGCATGTATGGAGGTGCTTCAGAGTCAGAATTCCAAATTCTTGTTTAGAGAAAAAAAAGAAAACAAACTAGTAACCGCTCATTCACATAATAAGACTGCGGTGGTGATTACATTAAGGGACTGTCATGGTTTAAGCCCAGCCAAAGCCAGCACAGGGACTTACTGTCATTTGATAGGCAAAATATCTTATAAAACAAGTTGATATCAAACTTAACAAAATGAAACCCTCCAATGCTGTGATTACCTGCCTGAGTGGCTGTATTTTCTACCAGGAAAGAGAAATCCTTACTTTAACATCTTGAGTACTAGATGCGATTGATGTGGCTATTTTAGAATAAGGTGGTATGTTTCAAAGAAGAGAGACCTTTTTTTTTTTAATGTGTTCCTTTCATTTTCCTGTCAACATGAGTTTGGTATTTCCAGAAAAAAATCAAAACTAAATAGTATTTTACTTTGGGATGGTAATACGCTTTTTGTTTACAAGGTGTACTGAACTTTGCTAAATCATTCATAAAAATGTTCACATGGTAGTTCTGTAACATTGCAATATCAAATTAGACGGTTATGGAAGTGTTGAGACTTTCTCCTGTCTAAACATTTTCCTACTGCTTTCTCAAAGAAAGTTGTCACTGGTGGTGGTGCACCTGGATCGTCACAGGAGGAAACAAGATGGTTTCTCATGCCTTGTTGAAGAGGCTTAAGAGCCAAGAGAGTTACCATAAAAGTTCAGCCACTCAAAATCTAGATGCAGCAATACCTGACTTCTAGGTCCTCTGGCATATACATCTCTGCCCTCAGCTGGAAGACTTCAGCCCCTTGAAGTCGTTCCCAAATCATCTCCCAATGTGTGCTTAGCTTCCCCAGCAGCAGGTGGGGGGCTGTAGGGGCGCACCTCTGTCCTGTTGAGAGCCACAAACCTGAGATGCCTGCCTGTGCTTTGGCCTCTTAATTTCAGTTTGGCAAGGCATCACTCCTTCCTTACAAATGTTGATGGAAGGATGAGGTAGTGCTTCTTCCTCTAAGCGTTCAATAGGGATAGGCAATAGCCAGGTTCTGTTCCACTCGTTGTCTAACAATCTAACAATGTCTAACAATCTTGTATTTCTTTGGATCTAGGGCATTGCCTGAGCTATCAGGCTACTGATGGAGAGAGAAGCACCCTCCATGCTCCTTGTTGAGGCCATACAGAAAACAGGGAGAGGTGGCTCAGGAGGAAACTCCGTTTCTGGTTTTTGCTCCCAGGACTGCTTGAAGGTTTTATGCAAGCATTTTTTTAGAGCAGAAATGGAGCTGTGTTTTTACGTCTTTGGAGCAAGTGCCCTAAAATGCACATAGCGTTTGAAAGAAAGGCACACCTTCCCTGTGTAGGGCTCACTCCTACCACATGATCAGAAAACACACTCCTTGGAGGAGTGAGGGTAAGATTTAGTATTACGAACCCACTGGATGCAGTCCTGAGGAAGGTCCCTAGATGAGTAGCAGTTGTATTTGAGCATCTGTGCAGAAATGAGACTTTGAGGTGCTTAGGAACAGGAAGGTTGCTAGGCGTGGTGCCTATGGGATTGGGGTGCCAGGGTGTTTATAACCCTGGGTGAGGGTTTTCTGTAAAGAAAGTTGGGATTTGATTGCATTGCAGGAGGATTAAAAAAGAAGTAGGATCCAAATTCTCCTGCAGCTGATGACTGCTGGCTGCAGCTGAGGTTCTGCACACTGTCTTTGTCCCAGGCGTGTCTCAGGAGAAACTCACAGAAAGGATAGTTCAAGTTTTAAACAAACAAACTATGAATATTCCAAGTAAAGCAAAGATACATACTGGGTGAACTTTGAGATGTGCTCCAAAAATATGTTGCTGACCTCTCACTTGACATGTTCTGTTTCCCTATTAAACTGTAATATAATTAGGGCCTGCTCTAACCCTGCTGCTGGTTTAATGCTTACATCAATGGAAATGTGGCCTCACAGACTGCAATGGGAATAAGGTACACATGTAGAGTCTAAAATAATCCATGCTTTGGTAGAAGGAAGGATAGCCAAGAGAGAACATTTATCGCTCGTATCTTTCAAGATATTTAGGTGTCTTATCTGTAAGTATGAATGGATGTTAGGCCAAAGGTCTTTGAGAACTTGGACTCAAAGCTCAACTCTCTTTTCATCAGTGCAGATGAAGTGCAGATGTACTGGAGTCCGTGAAGTCACTATGGGGAAAGGAAAGGAGAATTGAGACCAAAATGAACCAAGATCAAGAGCTGAGGGTGAAGACACTTGTATCAGCCAAGGAGGGGATTTGGAAAATAGGAGATGACTATGCTGACAGGCGATCATGGTGCTAACAGTCACCACGATGATAATAGTTGATGACTGGTAGCTCAGTTCATCGCATCTCCTGTACTAAATTTCACCCAATAACCCTTCTGTTGAGTTCTGGGAGATACGTAGCAGGTGTCATGAGAGCTGAGGACATGGCTTTGACTAGGGTAATAGAAGAAAGGTCACTATAACCCACTCAGGCTTTGTAAGCAGTCCATCTGGGGCAAGTACATTTGCTAATAAGTACAATTCAATGAATAGATTATGTCAGGAAGCCAAAGGATGCTGAAGTTGCCCTGTTACATAGTTTACAGGAACCAGTTTAGACAGGAGGCCTGTGCCTCTGTCCTACCAATACCCTGTGGTAGGAATACCTGTGATGGAAGAGAAGCCACATGAGTGTGCTGGTGACCTCCTGAGGAGCTGGGCTGTGGCCAGGAATACAGCTTCATTAAAACACTTCTTGTAAGAATTTGTACAATGGGCATTTTGAAAAGGGAAAAGTGTGTAAAGTATATATTCAAGTTGGTGGTGAGACCTACACATGATTAGACTTCTGCGTGGATATTTTAAGGATACAGAGCATTAATGGAAAAAAAGTGATTATTTTTAAAATTATTTATCTTTTTAGCAAATATTATAGTGGCCCGTAATAACTGTAAACCAAAACCCAACAACCTGACTACATGTTTAACTCCCGCTCTGTGAAGAAAACTGTGTGTGTCACACATGCTGTGAGAGCCTTTCTTCACTGCAAGCACAGTCAGCCTAGCATATGGCTGATTTACAGCCTGAGTTCAAGAGATTGTACAGGCCAGTAAGGAGATTGTTGAGAAAACTCTGGAGGAAGAACAACCCATTTTACACAAAGCACAAATCATCTGTGAAAAAGACCTACCAAATTTAAATGTTGCCTGCTAGGTTAGATGTTCTCTCTTCTTCATACAGACGCTTTGAGCACAAAATAAATAATAAACAAAAAAATATCAAACTGAACCATCTCAAGCCAAATCTTTGGGTGATGAAATGAAAGCAGTTATTCCAATTTATATCTGAGAGGAGTTCGTGGCTTGTTTTGGGAACTCTGTCGTATCTTTAGTGTCTGTTGCAGCCACAAAGCTGATGATTTATCTAACTTTTTAAAGTAAAGTAGTGTATAAATGGTACTGACAGATGCAGCCTCACCAAAGCTAGGATGCTTAACATGGAGCCTAATTTATGGTTTCCAAACAAATCATAGGACTGATCCTGCAATGCCAACTCAAGCAAAACTCCTTCTGAGAGTTTTATAGTGGGGAACAGCTATGAATTCATAATGAAGTGCCAGGCTGAGCTGGAGGCTGCTTGATACTGCCTACTGTGCCACAACATAGATGTCATCAAGACATGTGCTTAACTATACATTTCAGGGTTTTTTGCCTAATAGAAAGGGTGTAAAATAGACTATCTTGGCTCACATAAGGGCAAGAAATACTTCTGCATTAGTAAGGAAACTATCTTCCCCTCTAGAACTACAGGCACCTATCTCTTTAAAATAGGATGTTAAAACATGCTTTACTTTGATCAGCTTTCATTTATGGGAAAAAATTATAATTTTAAATAGACTTGAACCACACTTTCTCTTTATGGGAAACTGAGCCCTTAAAAATGGTAAATCCCTCCCTTAATGTGAAGCAAACCACTATTGAATTCCTGCATAGAACACCATGAAGTCAGAATGGAATCTGCTTAATACTCCTAATAGCGTTTACAGGAGTATTTTATTTTTGTATCTTTACTTTCTCATGCTGACTGATGGCTGATTGCATAGCACAGTCTCTTTTCTATATATATTAGGGGAGCATAGTGTCTTTGATTGCCTGGATCCTTACAGTTTTAGACTAGTATGTATGTTCTTGTGTGAAGTATCACTAAAAAGCCTTCATTATTTATCTGCAAGACCAAGCAGACTCTTGAAATGATAATCAGCAATTCTGGAGAAGCAGTCCTTTCTCATTATTTGTACAGCGTTGCAAAATTAATTGGGGCTGACCTTGCACTGAACTTCACGGGAGTGGTATCTGAGAAGAGACTCCCACATCGGTTCTTAAATGTCTTGATAATTCTTGACAATAAGAAAGTGCCTACTCTGACTAGCTCCATCTGTACATGCTAGAGAATTACTTTCCCAGGACAGCTTTCTGTCTCCAGAAACAACTACCGAAGTACTCTCTTATGCAGTAAATATTCTACTTCACCTTGCTGGTCCTCTCTGTTTGGCAGGATTTTCTTTGATTTTCCTGCTCCTTGAAGCTATAGCATAAGCAAGATCTTCTCACATGTGCTTGTACAAATTATGATTTGAGTAGTGCCAGGAAGCAGTGACAGAAAATATAGGGAAGTATTTACTAGTTCGAAAGGATACACAACCTAGAAAATCATCCACATAATCTTGTTTCTTGAAAACAGTTTAATAACTCCATCATATTTCTAAGTCTGCCTTACTCTTACATTTGCTCATATGCTGTGAAGAGCCTGAAATGGTTCTGGGACAAAATAACCCATTAAAAACAAGTAGCAATTCATGTAAATCTGATCAGATCCAACCAACTGACAAGTCTTTTTGACCTGCAGTTGATCTGATGAGTTTTCTTGCTTCTCTCCGATTTTTTTATGTAGCTTGCAAAATATCTTTATATGCAATGGCTCTCTCACGTCCCCATTCTGGTCCCTGCAGTCCACAGTGCCTTGGGTCCAGTTCTATTTCTACTTTTTCCACTATTTCTTATTTGCTGGATTTGGAGCTTAACTTTTACAAGTGAAGTAGAGATTATTCTGCTTTCTTCTTTATATTTTACGTTGTCACGAAGTATAATAGTAAACATGCCTAATAGGAAAGGCATCTCCTCTAAGTAAATGACAAGCTGAGCACGGATGTGGGGATGAAAACTCTCCATCTGATCGTTAAACTCCCAGAAAATGCTTTTCTTGCCAGTCTTCATTGCTTATACATGACACACATTAGCTATTCCTGCTGCTGCAGGGAGGCTCACTTTAGAGTGGAAGGCTTCCAAGAATGCTTTAGCCGGCAAAGCCTATGGCCTCAAATGCACAGGAGTTCATCTGGACATGTGGGATGATGCGTGCGAATGGCCAGATATTAATCCTTTGCATTCCTAGTTCAGTGCAGGAAATATTTACCTCTAAATAACTTACTGAAAAAAATAGGCTTAATTGATTTGAGAAATCCCAAATGTTAGAATTAGAGTGAAAAATAGTAATTAAAAGGAAATTTACCTTAGAGATGGTTAGAAGATACAGCATACCTTACTTTTTACTAACTAGGCACTCCTCTTACATCCACTGTTAAGGTAAACTTTAATATTAAGAGGTGGACGAAGCATTCTGCTTTCTCTATGCCAAACTTTGCTTTTGCCTCTAGGTCTCTTTAATGTTCTTAGGGTTTTGTTCATTTTAATAACTCAGCATCTACTAAAATTCTAAATCTTTTTTTTGTTTTAGAAAAATAACAGTAATTTCTGTATTCAGAAGTCTGTAATGAATTAGTTGATCAGCCCATACATATAAGAAAACTGTCAAAATAAGGACCTTGACAAAAGACCACAATATTATACCCTGTCAGGTGTTCTCAACCCAAATGTGTTAGAAGAAATATAATTCGACTGGGATAAGTTATAATATTTATAGAGGCTATTTTAGATCTTCATTAACAGCAAGTCTTCAGTTAGGCAAGGCTTTTGGACAGAGCCTATTCACTTATGTATTTAATTGCTGTGCTGAATCTGGGCTTCTATTTGACAACTGAAAGATCATCATCCTTTTTAAAGCTCAATATAAAACCCTAACATATAAGAAAATAATACCCAGAATCCTTGCTGGGGCAGCTGAATACTACTGTCACAAATATTGAATAGCAAGAACACGTAATAATGCACCTGGAGAGCATCCAGCAACAAAATGCCCAGGTCTGATGGCCCATTAAAGTGCTAATTAAAATTAGACATAAAAATAAAATACACCAGTCTTATCCATGATTTCTGTTTGGGAATCTCAGCTACTTCTCCCTAGAATGTAAAATACCATTACTCATTTCAGCAGGCTGGGAAACAGAACCAAAGGAAGACCATCAGGTTATCTGAAATCATAAAGACAGTGAATAAGGAGCCCTCTCGTTTTCTGACTTCCAGTCCAGTGAGGAGCAGTGTCCTCCTCTGCCTCATTAATAATTATGTCTGGTGTTGGAGGACTGAAGCCCAGCTGCACAGAAAGAGGCTGGGCATGCTGAAAATTTATGTCCCCATCTCTCCTGCTTACCATCTAAGCTGAAGTGCAGAGAGAAGCAACATGCTGGTTGGGGCATTCATGGCCCTAAACTTCCCTTCTAAACTTGCACTAGGAATTGTGCTGGTCTTTTAATAAAACTCTCAGTGAGAGCACTTGGTCTGGAGGGAGTGACCCGAGTTGATTTCTCTCCTCTGGCTGAGAAGTATGAAACTCACGGTCCCTCTTTCTGTGGAGAAATGATCTCACCACAAACCGATCAGCCGTGCTGTTGGGGAATCTTACTCTTGACTTCCCCTGCACAAACTGTGCTATCATGAAGATAGTAGCAGGTTAAACAATAAAGCAGATGGTACCTCATGTTACAGACTTGTGTTGAGGATGTGCCTCTGGACATGGGGCATCCTAGGGTCCAGTTTTTTTCTGTCTGTAACCATTTTGCTTCAGAGATTGACTGGAAAAAAGGTAGACCCTGCCTCACAGTGGATGGTGTTCTGCAAGAGGCTGAGAACCACATGGAGACCCCAGGTGGGTGCAGTGACATCCTGCATCTTCCCTCATTGCTGAAGTGGCCTTACAAGCAGCCTGCTGTGCCCAGAGAGCAGTCAGAATTTAGGCTCAGGAAACGCCTCTCTGATTGGAATTAAGACAGTCTGCTTTGAAAATTGTGTGCAGCTCTATTGCTTTCTCTTTACTTACACTTTGTTCTTATTATCTGGGCAAGTTACTGTACAGTTAAAGCCGAAAAAATAAACCAGGAAAGATAAGAGGCTGCAAATTAAAATCATTCATGCGTTCCTTTCACATGCTTATGTGAAGTAGGTGAGAGGACAAATGATAAGCAGAATGAACGCTGCAATGGCAGCCTTGGTTTTGAATTTTCTTTAGATAGCAAATTTGTGTCATGCGTTCTTTTTATTTGAAATATAATTTATGTATAAATCAATGTTTTGTTTAATAATTATAAATGTGCATTTTTAATTGTAATTTACATATTTACCAGGAAGATTAGAAGAGCTGTTTAAAGTATCATTAGTAGCATTAAGCTCCAGAGTGTTCTTACATGTGCACAGTTCCAAGGGTAGTCAATGGGAACAAGTCGTTTTTATAGGGGATATGTGTTTGTGTGTGTGAATTTGTGTGTAGCAGCATGATGATTACATAATGTATCCAAAATATTTGTAACTTATCACAGTAAAAATAGGCATATGCTCTCACTCACTTCCTCTCATCCTCAGCGTTTACCTGGAAAACTACAAGAATACAAAGCATAATTACATTATTCCACCAAAGGAAAATACACACCTTCAGAAAATAATTTCTAAGTACTTATTTTAAGCCATTGCAAGTGGAGCGTTTTGTATACTGAGAACCAGTGTGACTAACTGCTGATTTTTCATAGACCCGGGGGGCTAAATTTATCAATTGTTGAAGTCAACGGGAATCTTTCCATTGACTTCAGTAACAGTTGGACCAGGTCTTAGTACTGCAATCGGTGATGATATTTTTTATGCATAAAGCCACTGATGAAGTTCTGAATGGATCTTTAACTGCTCTCAGATGTAATTTGGCGTGATTTTACAAGGTGGAAAGGATGGGGGGGGGGTGAAGGGGAGAATCTGTGAAGATGGAGCTTTTCTTGCCATTAAATGGATGGAATTATCAAGGCACCATAAGCGAGATCTAATTTACACTTGCCTTTATTTTATTAATTGCTCTCCAATTACAAATTGGAGAGCAATTAATATATCTGGCATATTGAGGATATACTTGGCTGGACCAGCATTGAGACTGTCTCTCAGCTAGAGAGATGGGATGTTGATATAACTTGTCCCCCAACCCCACACTCCCAAAGCACTGCATATAAAAATGACTGACAAATTTGGGGAACATTTAGTTTAGTAAAGCTTCATTAAAGTTCACGGTAATTTTGGGCACCAGAATCTGTTCCTGCAAGGTACCTCTTGTTGCACGCACCAGTAACATTGATATCAGTGCCTCCATCTCATTAGTGGAGAAACAAAAAGTAAAATGACAGAAAGCGAAAGAGAAAATTAAAGTGACTCATTTTAACTGAGGAAGCTGCTGGGGCAGGAGCAGAAGGACCAATGGGAGAAAAATTGCTGGAAAAAGAGAACAGAAAGGGGGATGACAGAATCCAGGAATACAGAGAGGGAAAAGAGAGAAGTGAGAGGAGGAGAAACAGGGAAGTGGCAAAAGAAAAGGAGAAGCTGCTGTTTAAAGAAAATGGGAAAGGTGGCTGTTGCTGAAACAAAGCAAAAGAGAGGAGGAAATTAAATGTCCAAAAGGAGATAATAAGTGGAGAATAAATGGATTTAGAGGGATAGTGATGGAATAGACAGTAAAGAAGGAAAGGTGAGAGCAGAAGAGCCAGAAGAAAATAAATTTCATCTTCAGTGTTAAGGAATAAAAGAAGTTAAAATAGCGCTGTTACTTTCTTCCACAAGACATATACTCATCTTCTTCAGTGGTATTAGATGTGAGACAGTAGCAGGGTTTGCCATACAGCCTTTGTGAGAATCTGTCCTCTAACTCCATGGTTTTTAACTCCCTTCAATTTTTGTACCTCTTGCTCCCATAAAGATCCAAACCTTCCAGAGTGAATTTGATCCTCAGTACTGTAGGATTGGGGGTTTTTCCCAGTTGCTTTTCAGACAAACTCTTGGAAGTAGCCCATGGATGCCAAGGGGTCCCCAGGCTACAGCTTAAAAGGCCAGGTCTGAGTGGGGATAGCTGATGATAATTCGACCGCATGTTACTCCCCTTGTTCGAGCAGTAGCGATGTAAGCCTCAGAAAAAAAACAGTCTCAAGTTTCAGCTCTGGTGCTAGCCCAGAAATATGGGAAAATTGTCTCAAAATTAGGGCATGTTTTGGTGAATAGGAGAGTCTTACTACGTAGATTCAGACCTTAATGTAGTGCATAGCAAAAATCCCAGTGAAGGTTAATTCCTATCACAGAAATAGAGAACGCTTTATTTGGGCAGAGCCAAAAAAAACTGATTCCATGCTGATTTACAATATGATGAATCTGAATTCTGGAAACCTCTTTCTCATATATGAGCTATGCAGAGAAAAGTTGGACCCATCAGGGTTAAAGTAATTTCAAAACTCGATAGCATTAAAACTGCAAAGCACATAGAGACAAGTTTTACTCAAGATATCACTACACATTTTATTTATTTACATGTCATGATATTTTCAGCAGACCGAATAGGCTTAATGGAACTGTGTGACCATAAAGCAACATAGGATCTGGATGGGACATGGGGATTGTAATTGTGTTACTCTGACTGACATCCTACATTTGCATAAATGTTAAGACATGAGACAGCAGAGAGCTTTTGCTGTAGGGATGCGAGTCGTTTGCTCTGTATAATGATGTCTGTAGCTCTGTTTAGCAAAAAGGCAGACGTATTTTACTTTTAATCAAATATCCACAGTGTGTGAAGTAGTGTCAAGGAATATAGAGGCAGGATATGGTCAGGAAAAAGTAAAAGAAATAACTATTTACACTGGAGATTTATGGAAAGTTGCAAGTGCCACACGGCAGGCTGGTATTCAGCCTAATGTCTCTGCAGAGAAAGACCCAATACATGTTGGTCTTCTGGTGATGAGCTGTTGTACTTGGCTTAAGGGAAATCAGAAACAGTGAACATGAATGTCACCTCTGTGAAATGACTGCTGTTTTGGGGAGACTGTCCCCTGAAGGCTGTGACAAAAGAAAGAAATGAAATGGAAACGGACTGGTCAATGTTCAGATAAAGACAAATGAAAGATATTTTATGAGGTGGAAAATGAAACTGGCAAAAGATATTAGGGCATCTGGTGACTGTACTGGGTTTTACTTTAACTTCCTGATAGTCTTAATTATTAATTTTGTTGTGGGTTTTTTTACATCTTGGCTGTGATCAAGTTAGCTTTGTTTTAAGGGGGGAAAGGGCAAAACCAATGCGACGCAGTGGAACTGGGTTTATGTTTCACTGTGGTTTCATTTTCTTTTTTCACTTAAGAATTTCAAGCCAGGACATGTTTCAGTGGCCTAATCTTAAATGCACACAGGAAACATCTCTCTGTTTGCTTTGCAGGGAGGAGCTGTCTCAGGAGTAGTTCAAGAACCAACACAACTGCTTTGCCGTCGGTTTTTAGGACTGGCTGTAGTTCATTGGCAATAAGGGTACCAGCAGTGGTGAAGCAGTATCATATAGCAAACAAATCTCTTGCCTTTAGTTTTGCATAAGATAGTACAGCTTCAAAACAAAATAATCAAGTAGATGTTAGTGACCCTTAAACAACAGGATAACAACCCTTGGATTTCCAAGGTGCTTCTGCCCACACTGAATGAAGGAACTGCGTTTCCCCCGCTTCATTATTCTATGACAATGCTCTGCATAGCTGAAAATTCTCTAAATAAATTCCTGCTTCTGGTCCTGCTAGCGAAATAAGAACCAACAGTTGCTAAATCTCTGTCAGAATTACAGCAGTCACCTGGACACGGCCACTAAATCTGATGTTGCTAACATGTTTCCACAATAACTTCATGCTCCAAACTTTCCAACCAAGTATCTTCTGGGAAGAAATTTTCCACATTTGGCCTCTGCTTGAGAGGGATTTATTTTTTCTTCTAGGCTTGAGAAAAATGATGCCAGCTGTTCTTGAACACGGCATGAATTATAGAATTATGTCTCTGAAGTAAAAGGAACTTCACGAGCTGCACTGAGCTGAATTGTAAAGATTGCTCTAAAACCTTTCGAAGAGCAAAGGTTTTGCCTGGCGTTATAGTCAGCGTTGTTTTACCTAGATTAATAAAGATAAGGCAACAAACGTTTTGAATGAGCTGAGAATGATTTATCTATAGGTGAGTGAAAAAGTAAAGCCTGCAGCTTGCCTTTAACAGAGGGCTGCCAGGTGGGTCAGAGGGACTTACTCCTGCCTTCTACAAAGTGCACTTCATTGTTTGAGGAGCAAAGTGAGCGACTGCAGCTTCCACAGGAGGAAAGCAAACGTCACTAATTCAGACTCCTTCCCTCCCCCACTAGATTATTATTATTTTTCCTTCAAAGCCGGACAAATCAGTGTATACAGGGAGTGTTAAGGTTGCAACGTTGAGCATACTAGCACTGAAATGTTTGAAAAGCTAAGATTACTACTTTGTCTGTGTGGTCAATCTGTACGTTTATTGATATGCGTATCTACATAAATATGTACATACACGTATACACGCACACAAGCAGCCACATGCACATAGAGGGAGATACAGAGGGACTTTAAAACTAGTATTAGAAACAGTTATCCTTGATAAAATGCTCCAAACAATGAATATATCCCAGCATATACCATTTGAGACATAGTGCCTGTTATCAAAATACAGCCACGCTGAACAGTATTAATTAATTAATTAATTAATTAAGCAAGTGGCTGGAGCGCTTAATCAGGGTATACATTTTATATTGGTTTAGTGAGAATATCCTCCTGATATTTTCATGCCTATTGCAGAGGCTGGAAGGTAGTTTTAATGAGAAGATGTGTCGTACATGGGATATTATTGTGCTGGATAAGACGGTGTCCGTCTCTTTGTAAGTCTCCAGGGTAAAAGCTTTGTTGACAAATCTGATTTTCTAGCACTTTGAGGGCGATTTCTGTCGTTTAACAAACCAGAAACGTATGGAAACAAACAAACGAACAAAAAGAATAAAGCAAAAAAAAAAAAACCCATCAGCACAGCTACAACCCCATTTCCCTCTCTCCTATAGAGACTCGCTGCTTTTCCCTGAAATTAGAAGAAAACCGTGCGCTGTCGTGGGAGCGGATTTGATTGATCCCCAGCGGCAAACCGGCCCGGAGACGAGGCTTAAGTTTGGAAAAGCGGGAGGAAGGGAAGGAGGGGAAGGGAAAGAGGGGATGCTGGAGCATGGAGGGATGGAGGTCGGCTCGGCACGGCTCGGCGGGGCTCGGCACGGCGCGATCAGCGCCGTGCCGAGCCCCGCCGAGCCGTGCCGAGCCGAGGGAAACCTTGCATCACCGCCTCGGGCTCCGCTTCCCTCCTCCTTCTCTTTCGGGGAGGCTATTAATAGCATGACATCAGCCCGGGACTCGCCGCCAGAGTAAATACCAGAGCTCCCCGCTCGGCTATATAAAGCGGGGTGATGCAACCCGGGCTGGAGGCAGAGCGGCGGGGAGCGGCGGGAGAGGCTCTCCCGGAGGAGAAGGAGAGAGGATAACCGGGACGGAGGCGAGTGGAGCCCCCGAGAGCCGCGGGAGGAAGGTAGCCCGGGGAGAAAAGAGCGGAGGAGGTCGGGGTCTGGGCGCAGGAGGGAGGGGGAAAGAAAGTTTGGCCGCCGGAGAAAGGGTGGGATGAGACGGTGCCGCCGCTTCCCCGGGAGGGACCCGCCGCCCCGGGCTCGGGGAAGAGCCCGCCGGGAGATGGGAGAGACGGGAGGGACCGGACGGACCCGGCAGCGCGGCCCGATCCGCGCGGCACCGGCACCGGGACGGGCACAGGGACTGGGACAGGGACAGGGACCGGGACCGGGACAGAGACAGGGACCGGGACCGGGACAGGGACAGGGACAGGGACAGGGACAGGGACTGGAACCGGCACCGGCACTGGGACTGGGACTGGGACTGGGACCGGCACCGGGACTGGGACTGGGACTGGGACTGGGACTGGGACAGGGACAGGAACTGGAACCGGCACCGGCACCGGGACAGGGACAGGGACAGGGACAGGGACAGGGACAGGAACCGGCACCGGCAGCGGGACTGGGACAGGGACAGGGACTGGAACCGGCACCGGGACTGGGACCGGCACCGGGGGATGCCCGAGCGCCCCGCCGAGCCGCTCCTGGGCACCGGGACCGGCACCGGGACCGACACTGGGACTGGGACTGGGACTGGGACTGGGGCTGGGACCGGGACTGGCACTAGGACCGGCACCGGCGGCGGGACCGGCAGCGGGACTGATACAGGGACTGGGACCGTCACTGGGACCGGGACCGGGGGGTGCCCGAGCGCCGCCAAGCCGCTCCTGGGCACCGGGACCGGCACTGGGACTGGGACTGGGAACGGCACTGGCACCGGTCCCGGTCCCAGCACTGGGACCGGCACTAGGACCGGCACCGTCACTGGGACTGGGACCGGGACTGGGACCGGGACTGGGACCGGCATTGGAACTGGAGTGAGACTGGGACTGGCACCGGCCCCGGGGGATGTCCGAGCGCGGCGGCACCGCTCCTGGGCACCAGGACCGGGAGTGGGACCGACACCGGCACTGGGACTGATACAGGGACTGGGACCGGCACCGGGACTGGGACCGGCACCGGGAGCGGAGGGGATGTCCGGGGGTTGTCCGAGCGCGGGGTGGCGGCTGTGGGTACCGACACCGGGACCGGGACCAAACCCGGTGCCGGCAGGGATGCCCGAGCGTGGCAAGGGGGCTCAGTGGGGACACCGGCACCAGTACCGGGACCGGCCAGGATGCCCGAGTGCAGCCAAACGGGCACTGGCACCGGGGCCAGTACCGGCACTAGCACTGGTTCCAGGACCGGGACTGGTGGGGGTGCTAGAGCGCAGCCGGGCGGGCACTGGCACCGGGACCGGTTCCGGCACAGACACCGTCCGGGGTGCCCAAATGCGGCGGGGTGGGCTCGGTGGGGCACGGCACCGGCACCGGGATGCCCCGGCAGGCGGCACCGGCTGCAGCAGCGCGGGGTGCGCAGAGCCCGGACTGGGGAGCTGTGTGGGGCTGTGGCGATGGGTGACTGCGCCGCCACGACTGTGCACTGTGTCATACGTTATCTGTACAAAATGAGTGGGAATCTCGGTGTGAGCCGGGCACATTCGCTTTTCTTTCTGTCCCCGCGCCTTGACAAGAAGAATATCAGTTGCCGAGCTGTTGCCTAATCAAGTCAGGCGTGACACAACGGCAAACTTGTTCCAGAGAACGAGTTTCCTGTTAGAAATCAATTTTCCTCCTACTAACAGCATTTGAGAAAGCTGGAAGGCAGCAGAAAATGGTTCAGGAATGATGTGGGATGTCAGAAAGCTTAAGGTCAACCAGCGTGCACGGAGGTTGTGAACTGTAATTGCTCTTAATGCTGTTTAAGATTAACCTCAATGGTTATCGGGGTTTATTGCATCAGCACCAGAGGAAAAGGAATTCGTGTGAAGAAATAAAACCGAGAGGCACGGTCAGCCATCTGCAGCTAAGCAAAAAAGGAAAGACTGGAAGTAGTCGGTTTTAGTATTAATATATACAGGAATACCCTTAAATAATGGAAATGCACAGCTAGGAAGTATGTCCTGGAATTAAATAATTGTCAGTGAGATGTAAAACTTCACTGTAGATGGAAAGAATCACCAGGGAGGGGAAAAGGTGGGGAACAAAACCAAAACACCAAAAGTGTGTGCCTCTTCCTTTGAAAAGTAGAGAGAGAACAAATAAAGTTGCTTGAATCTACCTGAATTGGGAGTGTACTGTTGGTAGAAAAGCTGTTCTCTTTGGAGAATTTCAAGATTAAGGATAAAGTGACGAAGCATTAACTCACACTGGGAACAAGCTGTGCTTTTCCAGTACAGGTCTGTGAAATGCTCAGCACCTTCAGTATCAGTAACTTCACAAGAACCTTTCAAACCACCCTGGAGCCAAAATCCATGTGCGTGGTCTTACAGAGTAAACAGAGAACATATCAGAAAAGCCCAAATGGGATCACGCTTTAAGGCTTGACGTTCTCATTCTGTTTCCCCAGCTTTTACAAACCCAGAGAAAATGAGGCAGTGCTCTTGATGGCTTGTAGACAAAGGTACGGGTACAATTTGTAGAAAAGTTGGGGAAAGAGGAAGGGAAACCTGTTGGCAAAATCTAATTTTCATTCCTATAAAACATTTCTAAAAGCAGATTTGTTCCTCAGAAACTGAAAAAAACACAACCCTCTACTGTGTTGTTACGAAAAGGGACTCTTCAGCTCACTGACCACCTTTGATATAAGGCTGATTATTCTTATTATTCCTTCCACGGTGGCTTCTAATGACCTCTGTGGTGGACTGGAACCCTACCCTGCTAGGCACCATCCAGAAGCCCTGTCCCAGGAAAGCACCCCGGGAAAGCAAACCGGTGGTAAACAGCTCTGCAAAACGGGACTCTGCTCCTGGCAGAAATCTTTACACAAGCCTCAACCCTCCTGGCAGGCCCTCCCTTCCCTAAAGTCTGCATAAACAGAGATGCCTTTCAGGATGTCTGGAAGGTCAGTGAGCTGTTCAGACAGGAGACGAGCAAGTTTCTATAGTCAAGGACACTTCCCACTCTGTGCTTCCCCACCCTGCAGGCACCCTCCCATTCCCTTTTTTTAACACTAATGAGAGATG
Source organism: Phaenicophaeus curvirostris (assembly GCF_032191515.1). Lineage (NCBI taxonomy): Eukaryota > Metazoa > Chordata > Aves > Cuculiformes > Cuculidae > Phaenicophaeus > Phaenicophaeus curvirostris. Next base: position 90,354,040 of record NC_091393.1, on the reverse strand, counting down.
GATGAGAGTACCTGAGGACATTATACTAAGGTTTTGTTGATGTTTGTGCTACACTTAGCATTAATTAGTAGAAATCCACAATTTACACAATTTCTCAAGTACAAACATTCTTAATTTCCTCTGGTACCGCTGCTGACCTTAATTAAAAGTTCACCTAAACAGGAAAAAAAAAAATGAATATACCACCAGAGCTTGAAAATGATTATCCCAATTAATTATTTCATAGGCTGGAGAAATAGTTTTACTGTTAATTTAAGACTCCTAGTTTGATTGAATAATACAGAAATAACTTTGTTGAATGAAGCCATCAGTGGCAGCCAAAGAGATGGATTCAGTGAAAAACAGCTGAAATTTCTGCTAGCAGTGAGGGGTTCAGTGTGGTCTGAAATTAGCCCATTTAAATGAGTTGAATGGTTGAGTGTTGCTTAATGGCAAATAATGCTGTGAGGACTTCAGCTGGAAATTATAGGGCTGTTTCTGACTTGTTGGAAAAGGGTAACTGCTAGCTTTCTGAGATTATAGGATTAAACTGTATCAGTACTTTAAATATGACTCATGAGCAGGGGCTTTCTGAAGAGAATTACATAAATTTCCCAAGGTCTTTCTGAATAACAAATTGTTGCAAATAATTTCCTCATCTTTAAGAACCACGAGTGAAATCCTGGCCCTATTGAGGTCAACAGAAAAAGTCCTCTTGATTTCAGAGGGTTCAGGATTTCACCCTCAGACTCTGGGAAACCTTCAACTCTTCTGTGGTCACTGGGTGAGGAAGAAGTGAGGAAGTCTCTGCAGCTGGACATGGCATTTTCTACCAACTGGCAATTCATTGCCCTCATATTTTTATATTTAACTCGCTTAACGATGAACCAGATTCTACTCTAATGTGTGCCAGTGTGGATTTACGGTGTATTTTTAGATATCTCTGAGCAAAATCTATCTTCTTGTCAAGGCACATGACCTCAAACATTTCATACTGGGTTACGGAAGTAGTGTGCAGTGACCACGTGGAAATTTAACTTATCCACACTGCTGCCCCGAGGCAACTATTTGCTTACCTGCACTAAGTTAATTACAACCGACTTTGCTATAATTATTACAATTCCAATCATGAGTAGATAACACATACTGTAATTACCTGCACGGTTATTAACTCCCACTAAAACCTACACACCAAAGAAAGCTGGAAAATCAGCATGGTAAAATCCAGTTTAACAGAAATTGCTTTTATGAATAAGCGAAGCAATACAATCTGTTTTCCTATGGATTTACACCTTTTGTCCCTTGGACCACCCACAGAAAGTGCTCAGCTTTCTTCCAGATTTCTTATCTCACCTCTTACAGCTGAGAGATGGGTTGTCATGCCGAGCTGTGTGCATAAGCTAGCTAGGTTGCCCAAAACTTTGGGATGGCTGACTGCTGAGTTTTGCCTCTTTCTCCCTTAGTGGAGTCATTGATTTTCACAAAGCACATAGGGGTCATCTCTCCCTCCAAACCTAGCTTAAAGATTAATAAAAGTGACTAAAAATAAGAAAGTAGAGAGCACCGTAGTATAGGTTCGCTTTCCTAGGAAAACTACTAGAAATTAGGTTCCTCCATGGGCATAATTCTCCTGAAGTCTCTTCAGTCACAGGGTTTTAAGTCAGCAGGAGATCTGAACATAAATATTTAAGAATTTCAGACTCTTATTGCGGTCACGTGAGGACAGTTTAAGATTTTACAAGAGCAAAGAAATGAAACAAATGGTTTCATTTTTTTCATGACTCAATCCCTCCAACTCAGCCTGTGCTTTGAAGCCCCAGAGTATGTATAGACTTTTACCTTTGGGCCAGCTCTTAATGTTTTTCAGCAGTTTATAGCCAGGTTGACAACTCTGTGTAAAACTGAGCATGATAATTTGATGACAGAGTCTGTCTTGGTCAGCAGACTTCAGCTCCTAGCAGAAATCTTTGAGCTTTGTCTAAATGTAGTTGAGATAAAGACATGCTCTGTCCATTTGAAGCTGGAATTTTGTGGTGGTACAGCTCTCAGGATGGAGATAATCTTAAACTCCTTCTGCGATTTAAAAAAAAATAAAAGTGTTTGCTTTCTGATTTTTGTTTCTATTTTTCTTTCTATTCCTTTTCACTTGATTCTCATTTGCCACACATTCCCAGTTTAAAACTTCAAAGTATACATAGATATACACAATTTGAAAGGCGGGTAGATGAGGTGCTTGGGGATATGATTTAGTAGTGGACAGGTGCAGTTAGAGTTGATGTTCTCTAAGGTCTTTTCCAACCTAACGATTCTATGATTCTATGTTTTTTGTTTAGATTAACATTCAGAAAGACCTAGATGTTGTCTGAAATGCTACTACTATCATTATTTTTAAATATCAGCTTGAAGTTAACCTGAAGTAGAAGTTTTTACTAGCGACCAAATTCTTAACTGCTTGACTGTAATGAGAGATTGGGGTAGACGGGGAATGGTAACTGGCAAAAAAACCCTGTATGATTTTACATTATAAAATATACCTCTAGGAAATACTATTTGCCTTTGTCAAGTTGTTGAAAGACTATTATTATTATCTCTCTTTACCTTTCAGCAAAATGATGGTGCAACACTCAGGCCAGGTATCTGCACTAGAAGTCAGCGCCTCCGCAATTGTTCCCACTTTGTCCCCTGCAGGGTCACTGGGGTTTGATGATTTCACTAATTTAACCCCACTGGTGAAAGAGGAACTGAGGTTCGCCATTCAGAATAAGCGTCAGGCTCACAGAATGTCTTCTACATTGGACACAGTGACAGTTTCTGAAAGGCCAATTGAAACATCAATCACGAAAACAGAGGTATGGTTCTTTAAATAGCATTTCAGTGTGAATGATTAATTGTCTAATAAAGTTTCACCATAAGATCAGTAATTATATCAGTCACAGACAATCCTCTCTATCATATTTGATCCTTTTAAGCCTGTTGCTTGGCTTTCTGTTACATGCTTCTCAGAAACCCTCTGATATTTCTCCTTTCCATTAAGACTTATTTTTGGATATTTTATCTTTGATTATGGACTAAGGACAATGCTTTGCAGTGTTTAATCTGGTTTCCCTGCCTACTTGTGGCTGGGCTTGGACTAAGTCACTGCTGAGGTTCTATTTCACTGAGGACAATCCGGTAGGACTCCTATGGGCTAGACTAAGATAGACAGAGCTGTTCTACGTTCACACTGGGTTTTTGCTTCAAGATATTAGTGTCTATGAAAAACATTTCTCTTATGAAGTGGAGAAATAGCTTACGTTAGGGAAATAGCTACACTTTGGTCTGAGCCTCCGCAGGAAACAAAACAATGTTTGAAGGAGTGTGTTAATATCCCCTTTTCAGCACTGCCTTTAGTTTGCTGCATTTTTAATGGCTTGTTCATACTGCATCCTCTGCTTTGCTCCTCATGCCCTTCTCTCCTTTTCCTTGGGAAATGGCAGAGAGATGGAGGTGTGGGAGTCAGCCTGGGGAGACTCTTGGCAAATTTTTTGAGTAGCATTGATTTAAAATGAACCATCACATGGATTACATCCATCTAAACTCCAGATAGGTTTTTATTGACAATTCTAATGGAGGTACTGCCATTTTACTGTATGGCAAGCAAGGTCAGAATTGCATCCTTATGTAACTCATGATGTAAGCACTGACAACACTACCCATGTTGCTTTTAAAAATTCAGATTTTATTAAAATACAGGTCATTTATTTATGACATCTGATGGATTGTGTGTATCTCTTTTTATGGGATAGTTTTCTCCTGAAGAGGATGAAAGAAAAAAGCGAAGAAGGGAAAGGAACAAAATTGCTGCTGCAAAGTGCCGAAACAAAAAGAAGGAAAAAACAGAATGTTTGCAGAAAGTAAGTGACTAGCTTGAATTGTTCTTAATCTGTCACCCTGCCAGGATCCAAACAGGTAGCATGGGGTACTGCCGTAGTAAGAAATACAGAAGGATGTCACCCAAAACTCTGTAAACCCTTCAAACATTAGTTATAAAAAAATGAGCATGCTATATATTAAAACCGAACCTGGTTAAAATTGGGATAAAGTGAAAGCGTCGCAGGAATGAAGAGAGATTACTGTTTCAGTGACCAATCTTGTCTATGGGTATAATATTAATCTGAATGTGCATATTGAACAGAAAAAGAAGTAAAATCTCATTTCATATAATATTGAGTGTGGAGACCAAGAGCCTACAAACACCGACAAGTAATTTCTGTCTTAGAATCACAGAATCATAGAATTGTAGAAGAGTTTGGGTTGGAAGGGACCTTAAAGATCATCTAGTTCCAACCCCCCTGCGATAGGCAAGGATACCTCCCACCAGACCAGGCTGCCCAAGGCCCCATCCAACCTGGCCTTGAACACCTCCAGGGATGGGGCAGCCAGAGCTTCCCTGAGCAACCTGTGCCAGTGCCTCACTGCTCTCATAGTGAAGAAATTCCTCCTCATGTCTAGTCTAAATGTGCCCCTCTCCAGTTTATACCCATTATGAAATGGCTATAAACCATTCTTCTTTATGAAACAGGTGGCATACTAGCTTACTCCTGAATTCTCTGTTTTAAGACCCTAGTTGTATCTTCATGTGCTCTGCCATGACATACAACTATGTTACAGCAGCATCAGGCCTGTCTTTACTCCCATATCATGGCAGAGGGAAAAAAAATGCTATGTCCTTACTTTATTAGCTTAACATGGGTTATGATATGTTATGGTATGTGATATGATGTTCCAGGGAGTTAATAAGAAGCATAGATAATTTTGGGTCAATTTTGGACCCAAAAAGTTCAGAATAATTTTGAAGAAGATAGAAATAATGCTTTGGACACCTGTTAGTGTAAGCGAATACAAGTCTGAATTTATCTTTTCAACTTCCATTGCACTTCTCTGAAGGCCAAAGAAGATAACCGCCAATCTGTTTTCTAGACTATTATTAGCTGGGGGAGGTATAGTTTCATCATTACAGGACTCTAAGAACATATGATTTCTTTCTTTGCTAGTCATATGCTTTCCCATCAAAAAATTACTGCAACTATTAGATAAACACTGCAATTAACTATTCAAAATAATCATTGTAATAGTTGTGTGTGTTCTTTGTGACTAGGAATCAGAAAAGCTGGAAACTATCAATGCAGAATTAAAAGCCCAGATTGAAGAGCTAAAGAATGAGAAGCAGCACTTGATATACATGCTAAATCTTCACAGGCCTACTTGTATAGTTCGGGCACAAAATGGAAGGACACCTGAGGATGAAAGGAATCTTTTTATTCAACAGATCAAAGAAGGCACATTGCAAGGTTAAATGATATGGAAAACATGGAAACATTTATAGTGTTTTTAACAACTACCAGAATCTGTGGAGGATCTGACGTAATGTGTAGGATTGTATTAGTCAAGAGCCTTTAGGGAGGGCAGGTTGCTTTCTTAAGTGGAAAGAATAATTTTGGGTTGACAGCAATTCTTCCCCTTGGAAGATCTGGCTGCAATCAAATTGAAGAGTCTTCTGCCTCAAATATAGGTTTTGCACCTGTCATAATTGCTGTTCCTAGGAGCTACAGACAACAGCTTCAGAAGTTTTAGCTCTCCGCTAGTGTACAGTATCTGCACTCACGATGTTTGTGCTAGAACACTATGACTTCCAACAATGCACATGGTACAGACAGCTGTGCTGGATGGACACTACTCTTCCTTGTTGCTGGTAGGGAAAGCAGACTGAGAGTATTTTTAAAGTTTTGAGGTTTCCAGGAGGATGGTTCCTGGCAGAACGTACTGATACGTAATGTTGCATTCTAACCTAACACACATATACACAAACACACAAAAGCCTTCAGTTCCAACTAAGCTTTGTCATTTTTTTTTCACAACACCTGTGTGAGTTTTTTTCAATGACTCATCTCAGAGACTGAATTTGAAAAGCCTAGTAGGTGTGACAAAGAAATGTTTCTTGAAAAATGTCCATGTAGCTAAGTTTGTATTTTATGAGCTGGAAGCCCACCTACCATCCTTCAGGGACTACAATCTTTCCTTGAATTGCTGAAGAGCAGCTTGTACCACCACTTGGCAACTTGCTGAATTGGACCTACTGGAAAGAGGAAGCTAACTATGGATACAGGCTTTGCCCAAGTAAAGAACTTCAGGAGTGAATCTCAGGCTCATTAATTATGAATTTATTTTTAAAAAAAAAAAGAAAATTCATCTAGGATCTAATCCTAAAAGCCTTAACTCGCGCTGTTAACCCTTACTGACAGAAGAGGTTACATTGACAAAGCATTTTCCATCCTGGTCAGAATTATTTCCTTTTGCCAGGTGATTCAGAGGGAAAAATTATGATTGCAGCTACTTTTATTTTACACTTGGGTGACAACTGCAGTCAATCAGAAGTGCTATTTAGAATCTAAAGGAGGCAAGAGTTTTGATATAGTGAATAACTGGTTTTATTTTTTATTAAATACTAACTGTAGATGGTTTTGAACTGATAGAAGAGCTGCTGGACAAAACAGTTGGAGCTATGAGTGTTTAAATTCTGATGTTTCTGTGAAATTCTCAGATTGTTTAATCCTATAAAATATATCCTTACAATTTTTTGTAAAAGAAAATACTATCCTTATTTATCACTAATACCGTAATGAGTAAAGTTAATAAATACTGCGAACAAGATAAAACTGAAAACACAAGTGTTGCGCTGTCTTTTTACTTTTATCTCTTGGTGTTTAATATTATATATTTCTGAACTTCATCAGTTGTATTTGAGACACCACTACTGAAAACACCTATGCTTCATCTTTTCCACGGATGATGACCTAAGTGTTTTGAATGACTGAGTGCAGAGATTATACCTTCCAAAATTCTGTACCTCCATCAGTGGTGTCTGGATGCTCCATGTCACCATTTAAGTGAAAAAGACAATAAAAATGGAGCTTACAGTACATAATATTTTACACCAGTTACGCAGTGTTGAAATTGTGTTTTTGTTCTAAAGGCTAAAATGAAAGATACCTCAGCCATAAGCTTCTTACCTTACAAGTCCTGGATGAGCTTATCAGATATCATACCTGATCCTTATATGATCGTTATATTCTGCAACAGAACTTCTTAGTACATTTTCCTATGATCTGGATGTATTGTAATGTCCTATATCACATTTTAAAGATATGTACTTCATGTATCTGAAAACTGAATGTATTACAAAGATGACATACAAGGTTCGATTCTGTCCTGAGAATCCTTTGTCTTTCTGTATGTTGGAAGGATTTTCCATTGACTTCAATGAGAGTTTTATACGTGCCCTGTAGGCAGAGTTCAGAGCCTCAGCTGTAACTTCCCTGGCTTAGAGGGCAAGTTCCATGGGGAACTGGGCCAGCTGTTTGTCAGAGAATGGCTATACATGAAGTGTGTTACAATAAACTTGTCAAAAAATGTTCACTGGTATTTGACTGAGGCATCATTCCAGTATAGTTTGCCTTGGCTTTGTGTTTTCTACATCAAATACCAGCAGACAGAACTCTTTTCCTCCTATACCCCTATGAAGTGTTAACACAGAGACTAGAGTATGACAGAATTCACATATATCCCTTAGGGAATTTGTATGGTTGCTTTTAACCATATCACTGGTGACGCAGGCGTCATATTTTTGTTGCTTGATGCTACTTACTTAGCATGCCAAATGTTAATATGGTACCACTATTGTCAGAAGATAATCTATTTTTTATTTCGTTATACGTGCAGTCATAGCTGTTTTCTTCTGCTTGTATGTGTGTGTGTGCATGCGTGCTCCTGCACGCCACTCTAGAGAATATGGTACTCGAGTTCATGTCATTGTGCCCAGGAGAAAGGGTGTTTAAACAGCTAGACAGGAGCAGAATGTTGCATGAGTTTTCTAACAGTATATTTTATTCAGGAGAACCTTAAAGGTGCATCAAAAACAGTTTGTTTTCTATTCTCAATTTTGTTTTGATACTTTAATAAAAAAGAATTAATATATATTTATTCATGTGTCATTTAATTCATTCTAATTTTCAAGGTCCAGAAGCAACTTCATTTTCTTAAAACAACACTGAGATATTAACAAGCAAACATGTTTTATAGGTTTACAACAATAAGCATCCTAAATTGAAATTGGTACTGTCCACTGCTTGTCAAGGTATAAACAAAGTTTTGTTATTTCAAGGTTGCTTGTGAATTCAGGCTAATTTCTTATTTGTGGCCTAGATTAAAGGACTGGAAATTAGAACTGAATCTTTCCTAACCTCGCAACCAGCCAGCTGATAATTATTTCAACTTTCTAACAGATTTAATGCTTTTTCTGCTGTGAAGCTTTAATATTTATAGGTTGCTTTCTATGGTTACATGGAAAATACTAAAGCAGTATAACAAGATTCGGGGTTTGATTTGTTTCTCTGTGTGTTTGTGTGTGTGTGTGTGCATAGTGAAGCATGAGAGAAGATGAACAAAATGTTCTATCCTGCCCTTCCGAAACTAAATATCTACACCCAGACAGAGGTCCCTGTGTTTTTACAGCCAGTGATGTGGACAAAAACTTTTGGCATCAATCCTTCATGGGCAGTCATAACTTGTAAGACAGAGGTCAGATAGAAGGCCAGGAGCTCCAGGGACCAGGAAATCCATTGCACTATTGCAAAATCTAGTTAAAAATATCATCTGAAAGGAAGATCTAGGCTACTATGAGCTTGACAATGTTGAATGCTTACTTTCCTTATCAGTACATCCATTTACAGCTCTGCAGTCTTGATACGTATACTCACCCTTTCACGCACTCTTCTATAACTGCTATCAAATTTTACTTTTGAATACCTGATTCACTTCTAATTTGATAATTTTATAAATTATCTGCCTGGCCTGTTTTAGAAAACTTTATCAGCAAAATTAAGTATATGAATTCCCGAACTGATATTTTATAATTTCTTTAAATCATGTGAGCTGAAACCATGAAACCATTGGTCTCTATGACATATTCCTAATACCATAATTGATATTCCTTGAAGAAAGTATGTCGCATCTTCTTCTTAGGTCTTGTTTTAGATGCTAAATCTGTGTGTATGGGTCTATGCAGACATTAAAGCATGTTTGGTGTTACACTGTACACTAATAAAGAACACCTTCTACTTTTTGTTAGCTCTTCCCTTGATGTAAACGAATAAATAGCAATATTGAAGGTGGGTAGAGGCAACGATTTATGCTAGACTGGAAACATTTAATGAAACTGCATTATAACAAATTTAAATTTACAATAACTTTTATACCTGGGCCCATTAGAATTTGAAGTTATTGATTAAAGGGATGGTTTTAAAAACACCGATGCTTAGTTTTGCAAAATAAACTGGATGATTTATGGGTAATGCAAATAAAACTGTACAATTGTTTATTAGTAGCAAAATAATTTTGAAAACGAAATCTACTTTCTCTTAAAAAGAAATCCCAAATCCAGGATGACATATGTATCTCACATGCATTTTTCTCGTGGGTCTTTTTGTTCTTTTTGTTTGGGGGTCTTTTTCTTTTTTTTTTTTTAGTTTTTCTCCCTTTCAGAACACTGGAATAGATAAAAGTTTCATTAAAACTGGCCATTGGCATGTTTCTGTGTTTGCCCAGTGCCCCCAACTGGAGATCCTGAGAATCGCATGATTGGAGTATGCAATAATATTAATTTACAAAAGTACTTATTAACATACTTCATTAGTTTGTAATGACATCAATATACTATTTTAATTTCTCTAATAAACATTATTATCTTAACTACACTTTAAAAAGGAAAGTGCGACAATATTTTTTTAAAATCCTGTTATTTAAAGTTCATCTCCTTGGTGGACACACTGAGTCAGAACTGCTGACTTTAATGATAAAAATAGTTATTTACTAATTTGCAGTGCTATTAGATCTTCAAAGCCATCACAGTTAAAAAAGAATACACTGGATTCTATTCTTGATGCAGCATCAGTTCTGGCTTCAGATCTTTACTGCTGCTGACAGTGAGGCATGAACCAAAAAAAAAAAAAACCCTAATGATTTTCAGACCGCAAGTTAAGTGTGCTGGAGCTGACACTCAGAAATATTATTAGACTCGTGAAATGAATAAACAGAAAATGGAAGCAAACAGAGCTTGAAGCTGGAATCCTTTTTCTTCTGCTTTCGAGAAAGTAGCAATTTCATAGTTGTAGACTCTGCCAAAATAATTGGTGCACCACCACGCCTACTTAGATTGGGGGTATGTCCACACAGCAAATAGCAGTGTGGCATAGCAATATTTTTATACAAACTGGCTTAGTGCTGAGAACATCCCCGTGATGACAGCAAGAAACTCAGCACAGGCTAATTGATGCCACTGAGGAGACGAGCTTTCCGTGCAGGCAGGGAACAGGCTGCTACTGGCAGCTGAAGTGGGTCATTTAAAGCCAGCTCAGGTATCGTTCAGCGCCTCGGGTTAGCGTATGTCACGTAACTGCCTGTTGAGTAGCTGCCTGCGTTCTCAACTAAACGGCTCTACCAGTTCAGACCAGAGTTTCACCCAGCCCCGTTTTCTTTCTACAGCAGTGATCAAAAGCAGCTGTCCAAGGAAGAATAAGAACAGGGCAAGCATCTTTTTCTGGGTGCTTTCCCACAATCCGACTATTTTCAGCTAGTGAGTCACACAAGGTTGACATGATTCCTTTAGATCTACTTTGCGTAGATCTTTATCTCAATCATTTGACTTTCTCATTCACAGTACCAGCATCTGCAGTACCTTTTGGTGGCAAGTTCCATAGGGCTATCACCACTTTGAAGACCTAGAAAACACTTCTTTTTCTGTTGAACCTGCTCCCTGTAATTCTATCTGATAGGCCATCATTCTTAACTTGAAGAATGAACAGTTATCTGTCTTCTCTGTGCTATGAGATTTTATACTTTGTGTTGCTCTTCCTTTCTCAGGATAGAGAGTCCCAGCCTATGCATTCACTTTCAGTTTCGGTAGCCACTTTACATCCTTGATCATTTCTGTTACTGAGTTTTTCTGGGAAAGATGTGGCTTTTCCAGATATTTAAGGTAACAAGACAATAACTACACACAGTATTCAAGTTGTGGTCAAGCCATGGGCAAATACAGTGGGATCTTTATGTTCACTGTCCCTTTCCCAATAATTCCAGAAATTTGGTTAGCAGTTTTGATGACTGCCGAGCCCCAAATCTCCCTCCTGGGTAGTACTGGTAAACTTAAGCCCGACATTTCATGTATGATGCTAGGATTGATTTTCCCTATACCATTATCTTGTGTGTACTTGCATTGAATTATCTGCCATTTTAATTTCAAACTATAAAGTCTTCCTACAAATCTTCTTAAACTGCTCTTCTCCTTACTATCCTGAGTAATTTTGTACCCTCAGAAGCTTTCTCACTCCTCTACTCACTCTCTTACGGTAACAGTTCTGAAAATATTGGGCTGTGCAGGTTCCAGCACAGGGTCCTGTGGAGCTCCTCTGGATGACCTGCACCGGCTAAGAGTTCATCATTCGCTCTTACGCTCTTTTCTACCTTTTAATCAAGTCTTTGTGCATACATATGCATTTTCTCTATTCGTAGCTATTCAGTTTCTTCAAAAATCTTTGGTGAGGGAATTTACCGACATCTCTTTAGAAGTCTTCATGAACTACATCTACAGAACCTCTCCAACCAGCATGTCAATCAACGCTTTCAAAGAACTCCAGATGCATCCATAAGCCTGAGTTTCATTTTAGGAAAGCCATGCTGACTCTCTTCAAGTAGACTGTATTTATCTAGGTACCTACAGAGTCATAGTTCCTTTATCTTAATTCCCATTCAGGTCTGCTATCTGACAGGCAAGTTAAGTTACTTGGATCCTCCTGGAACCTTTTGTAAAGGTTGATGACACATTCGTGTGATTTGGCATTTATTTCAATTCCTTTAGCCACTCTTCTCCCTCAGCTTGCTTCTGTCAGGTTTCTTCTGCCCTAAGGACCTGAATCTCTCCTACAACAGGGTCATCACCATCCTCAATCACATGTGGAACTTCTAGAGTCTCTGTGGGCCACTTCAAGCTTTTGTGTGGCAGTAAGGAATCATATCATAGGTGCACATCTAATTGCCAGATTTTAATCCCTTCCATGTTGTGTGACTTAAACACACTTAAACACACAGGAACAACCTCAATTTCTTCATCTGGAAGACAAGAAAAACAACTGAAACCTTCCTTTCTGACATCAAAGGAAAAGCATAGTGATGTTTTTCCTCAATTATAGAATAGTACTGTATTAAATATTGTTAACAATAGCTTTCTTTTGAGAGTTTATTGCAAATACAAAGCTATAGTAGTGCCATTCTTTCATCCCAAGACAAATATCTTTTGAAAACTATATCTTCGTGGATCTTTGCAAGACTTGTTAAAAAACCTGTGCTGAGTCACTAGAAATGTACTGAACAGAAAGGTAAATTTTATTGCCGTGTTATTACTACTGGCATTCAAGTAAATTCATCCAAGTCACCTGAAATTAATGACACTCCACTGAAATCCAGGAATACCTTTATTTGGTTTTGAGAGTTGTTTTTGGTTGGTTGGTTGGTTGGTTTTGTTGTGAGTTTGGGGTTGTGATTTTTGTTTGGTTGGTTTGGGGGGCTGTTGTGTTTTTATTTTTTACACTTCTTGCCTTTGACAGGACTAGTGACACCATGGGTATAAATAATCCATAAGCCAAGTATATATATACACACATATATATTAAAAAAGAAAAATTCCTCTGAAGGAAACAAATACAACTTAGGTTACCTGGGTTACAGTAGAGTTACAGGCTATTTTGGAATGAAAGTGGAAAATATAGGATTTGGCAAATTTACTTGACACCAAAGGATTTATTTTGTATATGGAATTACCCACATGTAGAACTAGAACAGCTCGCTCAAAATTTTCCTGGATAGCCAGAAGACACATTTTTCTGTGACGTAAGAACACGTTCCTCGCATGCCTTTATCCAAACAGCTACTGCAGTCAAAATTCTCAATTCATTGTCAATTCCTTGTTTAAGAGTTAAGATCAGAATGAGAGAAATTAGTTGGGGAAAGCTGATTATACATTAGTACATACATTGAATGGAGTGCACCTACAACAGGGATCATTTCTCACTTGGCTTGGATAAGCACAGCCCTTTGATGCTGGCATCACCATGCTGGCATGGTGAGAACTTCTCTCCTGTTCTAAACTACTATAACCATCAAAACAGAATCACATTGGTCTTGTAAATCCCACAGTTGTAGTTAATCCCTGTGGTTTTATCACATGTTCTTGAAGCCTCTGAAATACATGTGATGGGGTGAGAACCTCATTCCTTATGACTGTAGGGAAAGCCTTAGAAAAATCATAGAATGGTTTAGGTTGGAATGGACCTTAAAGACAATCCAGTTCCAACCCCCTGCCATGGGCAGGGACACCCCTCACCAGATCAGGTTGCTCAAAGCCCCATCCAGCCTGGCCTTGAACACCTCCAGGGATGGGGCATCCACAGCTTCCCTGGGAAACATGCTCCAGTGCCTCACCACCCTCACAGGAAAAGAATTCTTCCTAATATCTAATCTAAATCTCCCCTCTTTCAATTTAAAACTTTTACCCCTCACCCTATCACTGCACTCTCTGATAAACAGTCCCTCCCCAGCCTTCCTGTAGCCCCCTGTAAGTACTGTAAGGCTGCTATAAAGTCTCCCTGATGCCTTGTCTTCTCCAGGCTGAACAATCCCAACTCTTTCAGCCTGTCCTTGTGTGGGAGGTGCTCCAGCCCTCTGATCATCTTTGTGGCCTTCCTCTGGACTCGCTCCAACAGATCCATGTCCTTCCTGCGCTGAGGACTCCAGAAATCAACTCAGTACTCTACGTAGGGGTCTCACAGGAACAGAGTAGAGGGGAAGAATCCCCTCCCTCACCCTGATGGTCACACTTCTTTTGATGTAGCCCAAGATGTGATTGGCTTTCTGGGCTGCAAGCACACACTTCTGGATCATGTTGTGCTTCTTATAAACCAACACCCCCAAATCCTTCTCCCAAGGGCTGCTCTCAATCTATTCTGTGCCTAGTCTTGCCCTGGGATTGTCCTAACCCAGGCGCAGGACCTTGCGCTTGGCCTTGTTAAACTTCATGACATTCGCATGGGTCCACTTCCCAAGCCTGCCAAGACCCCTCTGAATGGCACTCCTTCTTTCCAGCATGTTGACTGTGCCACTCGGCTTGGTGTCATCAGCAAATTTGTCGACTCAAAACTTGGTGGCAAAATTGTCAATCCCACTGTCCATGTTGCCAAGAAAGATGTTAAACAGCACCAGTCCCACTACTGACCCTTGAGGAATGCCACTCATCACTGGTTTCCACTTGGGCATTGAGCTGTTGACCACAACTCTTTATCCATCAAGATGTTCATCTGTCAAATCCGTGTCTCTCCAATTCAGAGACAAGAATGTCATGTAGGACAGTGTCAAATGCTTTGCACAAGTCCAGGTAGATGATGCCAGTCACTCTTCCCTTATCCACCAATGCTGTAACCCAGTTGTAGAAGACCGCTGAATTTGTTCAGGCATGATTTGCCCTTAGTGAAGCCAAGCCAATCACCTCCTTACTTTCCATGTGTCTTGGTATACACAGCATTACTTGTGTAAGATATTCAGAAGCCGAGAGAAAATAAATGAAATTTAATGCATTAGACTGTAAACATTTCACGTTTAGAAACAAATGTGCTGGTTTGTTTGTTTGGGCATGGTCAGTCTTTTTCAAATAGGATTTTTTAATGCCTGGTTTTGGCCATATCATGTTCCCCTGCTGACAGCAAAACCATCTGTGGACAGAGGGAAGGATGATTAGAGAAACCAGTTATCAGTGCTAATTCTGAAGTGTTACCAACACTAGGTCCAAAGAAAAAAGTCCTTAGAATTAATAGCAAGAGAAAGGAGAGATTATTAAAAAAAAAAATAATAAAAATCTGCCTTTCAAGTAGTACCATGCCCTTTTGAATCTAGTGAAAAGCAGTGAGAAGCACTGTTTTATTTGTTGTTACTTTTATCTGAATTTCTTCAGAACTTACCACCCTCCTACCGCTCTGTGCACTGACCTTCCCCTTCCTGTCTTTCTAGAAGTTGTTACTCAAATGAACAGAATGTTCCAAAGCTGGTTTATAGTACACAGCATATTAGTTCCCTTAAAGAGAAGGAAAACTATTCTACAGGAAGCTAAAGCAAATATTAAATTGCACAAAAATGTATTCAAAAGCAGGAAATGCCATTGTAGAGAGTGCAAGCAGAAGTTCAGCTTTGGTATCTTACACATGAATGATGAAATATCTTCTAATTGTGTGACCAAGTGTTTCCAAATAAGATGAAATATCACATTTGTCCTCTGCATGTGCAGCAACTTGCATTGTTCTGGATGTAATGCAAACAGGATCTTTTATGAAAATGCCTATGTGCAATGCACAACAAATAGACTTGGGATCATGGAATCACAGAACCATAGAACGGTTTAGGTTGGAAGGTACCATGAACGTCATCTAGTCCAACCCTACGCACGTAAGTTCACAGTCTCATTTAGGAGCTGAAGAAAACTACATTTCCGAACTCAGATGAACGGGTGTCCCCACACCTCGGTTTCCAAAAGATTTGCAAGGAACTAAGATAAACCTAGAAGTCCGTGTAACACAAAGGCACAACGCGTTGATAATTATATGGCAAACAAGTGTCTAAATTACAAAAGGTGTCATGGATGCCTTTGGGGAAATGAATGCTTTGACTGGTAATGATATCAGTCTGTGAGAGCTTATGTGGTTTTTTTTTGAAAGACATGTCCAAGTCCTCTTAAGTACAGGCAAGAATTCCATAAAAACGTTTGAGAGAGAATGTAGTAATCTTGCTTAGACCAGAATCGGTCACTATTGCAGAAACTATAGATGAGAAAAAGGTAACAATAAACTGAAAGAACTGCAGCTTCTTTCCAAATAAGCATCTCTAGCTCATCAGGTCCTTCTGGACACTGTAACCACATTAGCAAAACCAGCTAGCGCAAGTTAAGATGATGACTGCTTCTAACCTTCTAGCTCTAAAATGAGATAGAGAACTACTACTGAGCAGTATCAGCTCTTAAATTCAAGTAGCTCCGTACAGGAGATGTTCACATGCACTCAGTCAGCCCTTCACCCTTCCAGACTGAGGTGGGAACAGCAGATTTCTTTTGCTGTGTCACTGAATCCCAGGCTCTACAAGCTGCAGGCACCCATTCCCAGGGTGTGACTGGGAACCAAAGGTGTCCGTTTCAGACAGGTGAGTATCAAGCCTCACAAATCCTACTTGGAGGAAGATCACACTCAGGGAATAAATGTTTTCTGGGACAGAGAAACACAGTAGAGAGCAGGTATAATCCTATACTTGCTTAAGGCATCAGTGTACCCAGGGCCATGTCTGAGGAGCAAAAGCACCTGTGAAATGAAAAAAAACAAAAGCATGTAAGAGATTTACATGGTTGTAGAGGAAATGGTAAGGGGCTAGGCAGGGGGATAGACTTGAATCAACTGCTTGTTTAGTTTCTCATCTTTCTCTCCCCTAGAAACCCCAGCCTAGTGACTATGGCACGTATGACACATACTTAAATTCCAGAGTAACAGTGACACTTTCCATGGTCACCAATAAGTGTATCAGTGAAAAAGAACACAGAATGTTGTCAGAAGGCCATTTTCTATGTCTTCCCAAAAATATAATGCCATCATTTAAAGATATTTCAAGTATTCTTTTTTTTGTTTTCCAGGCACTTTAAGATGCACTTTATTGACTTATGATCCAAATTACTCACACAGTGGCTTACTAGCATTCATGATTGTTCAAACAGTTGTTTAGTGACAATTTTCTGAAGCAGAGAAGCTCATTCTGGACACTGAAGCTCAGAAAGAGCCATACAGTTATTATATCCTGGAAACTGGATTCCCTCTAAGAGCTGACCTGTCACAAGCAAAAGAAGAAAAATTAATTCTTTCATAACTGACTCCTTCACTCTGAATGTTTGTAGACCCCGAATACACTATAGAATCATAGAATCATAGAATAACCAGGTTGGAAGAGACCCACCGGATCATCAAGTCCAACCATTCCTATCAAACACTAAACCATGCCCCTCAGCACCTCGTCCACCCGTGCCTTAAACACCTCCAGGGAAGGTGAATCAACCACCTCCCTGGGCAGCCTGTTCCAGTGCCCAATGACCCTTTCCATAAAAAATTTTTCCTAATGTCCAGCCTAAATCTCCCCTGGTGGAGCTTGAGGCCATTCCCTCTTGTCCTGTCCGCTATCACTTGGGAGAAGAGGCCATCACCCTCCTCTTTACAACCTCCTTTCAGGTAGTTGTAGAGAGCAATGAGGTCTCCCCTCAGCCTCCTCTTCTCCAGGCTAAACAACCCCAGCTCTCTCAGCCGTTCCTCATAAGGCCTGTTCTCCAGCCCCTTAACCAGCTTCGTTGCTCTTCTCTGGATTCACTCCAGAGCCTCAACATCCTTCTTGTGGTGAGGGGCGCAGAACTGAACACAGGATTCAAGAAGCAGTCTCACCAGTGCCGAGTCCAGAGGGAGAATAACCTCCCTGGACCTGCTGGTCACGCTGTTTCTGATACAAGCCAAGATGCCATTGGCCTTCTTGGCCACCTGGGCACACTGCTGGCTCATGTTCAGTCGCTGTCAACCAACACCCCCAGGTCCCTCTCCTCCGGGCAGCTTTCTAGCCAGACTTCTCCCAGTCTGTAGCACTGCACAGGGTTGTTGTGCCCCAAGTGCAGGACCCGGCATTTGGCCTTGTTAAACCTCATGCCATTGGACTCTGCCCAGCGGTCCAGCCTGTTCAGATCCCTTTGCAGAGCCTCCCTACCCTCCAGCAGATCAACACTTCCACCCAGCTTAGTGTCGTCTGCAAACTTGCTAAGGGTGCGCTCGATGCCTTCACCCAGGTCATTGATAAAGACATTGAACAGGGCTGGACCCAGCACTGAGCCCTGGGGAACCCCACTTGTCACTGGCCTCCAGCTGGATTTCACACCATTTCCCACCACTCTCTGGGCCCGGCCAGCCAACCTATTCTCCTTGTCAAGCTTCTAGTTCTGCTGCTCACAGACATATAATCAGTGTCCGAGCTGCTGAGAGGCTATCCAGTTTTGTCTGGCATTTCAGACTGCTCCATAAGCAGAGAAGCATTCATGTACTACCCCTCTGCATGTGAATGAAAGAAGGATATGGATGTTGCAAGGACTGGACAGGACAAAAAAACCTCCGCTTACTAGTGTTGACAAAGAAACCTGTGGTTTTAAATAGAGATTTGAAAGTTCACAGCCCAGGCTCTTCCACACACCATCTGCATAGTCATCATGGAAAAAACATTTGAGCACGAATTCCTTAAGCAAGCCTTCTAAACGTACACATAGCTCCCAAATGTGTGTGCACTTAGAATCAATGCCACATTAGATCTTGATAGTAAGATAGGCAAATCCCCACGCAGAGCATAACGCTAGAGCTCCATGTCTGTGCAACCGCACAGAGTGAAGATGCAGACTATGAATCCCAATGTTTGTGCATGCCCAGTTGAATAGAAATTTAGGGTTAGGCAGTACAGAACTGGAATTATAGTGACTTTAATGATCTTAAAGCCTTTTGGGGATTTAAGCACCATTAAGGTGCTTTAGTTCTTGAACAGAAATTCAAGCCCTAAAGTGTATTTCTAAGTATGGATAATCATATGCATTAGTAAAGGAACAGAAGGTAATGCCCAGTTTCCTTTAAAATGAATTCTGTGTAAAACACTCAGTTAATGTTTTTAGGTCACCCTAGTAACAGGACCAACATTACCATAGCAGCATCTTATATGGAAATAGAGATCACTCCAAACTCATGAAAAGGTAATTCTACTTCTCTGACTCATGGCAATAAATCCACACTGTGGATTGAAATGGACAGTCACCAACCATCCTCAGCTTCCGATGATGTCAAGTTAGTTGACTATTCAATAAGTCTAAATTTGAAAAGAACCCACAGTAAATGTCATACTTAAATTTATAATCCCCTAAAGTTCAGCCTGTTCTGAGCCATTAGCACAAAATTACTGTCAGGGCTGTGATATATTAGAATAAATAGCACTTTAAAAAGATACAGATGTTCAATGTGTATGTTCCTCTCAAGAGTCATGTTAAGTGTTTAAAAATAACCTCGGTGCTTATTGGTTTGTTAGGTTTTATAAGACCTAGGACTGGCAGAGGTCTCTGTGGTTTTTGTTCTGTACCATACCACATGCGTGATCTGGATTAAATTTCAGAGGGAGGACCCTTTTTGTCCCTTCCAGACTTTTACTTACTAAGAGTGCAGTGAGCTATATTCAGAACCAGGGTAGGCATATACATCTCTAAAAACTTTATGGGTCAGATTTAACAGCGACTAAATAGTGGTACAAACTATAATCCTGGCATCTAAGAGAAGCAAATAATTGATTTCAGTGGTTATTCTCCAGAGTGGGTAAGATGAGAATCAGTGTACAGGTAATATAAACTGTTCACAGATGGGTGCGGAGCGAAGTGACCTGCAAAACGTTACATGTGCTGCCTTGTAAAATGAACGTAGTATTATCAGCCTTAAGGCAGAAAGCAGCAATGCAGATGGCAGTAACAGTCTCTGTTACAAGCATTGTGACAGTGGGTTATAAGTTTTTCTCACCGAGCCCTCAGTTATATGTGTCTACCCTCCTCAGTGGGTAAGCTACAGTTTTAAACTGAAAAAAACCCAAATAATTTCTCATCCTGAGAGTGTCACAAGAACTATTCTGGCAGGGAAAACTGAAGGCCATTCTGTCTTTTCTGGATGAACAGAACTTGAATTTGTTACAGTAAAGGGTAGAAGTAGTTAGAAAACTACAGTTTTCCCTCTCTGCCTCTTTTTCAATTCTAGCTTCATACTAGCCTCCCCTCTGGTCCACCATCTCCCTGCTCAAAACACAAGCCACCAGCACATCTATCAACAGATTTCCCTTTCCTGGAGCTCCTGAGATTCCCAGCTCAACCCAGCACATTACCAGTTCCTTCAAATTCAGCCATACTTCCCATTCCTGCGGCACTCAGTATGTATCTCAGAGTTGCTGCAGAAAGGCTGAGTGTTTCATTAATGGCAATTATGCCAATAGCACCTACTGCCCAGCCTGTGTTGACTTGAATAACTAAAAGGAGAGTTTTAGATTGAACAGTTCTCACCAGATATATAGGTTATCTTCCCACACTTCTTCCTTTTCAACATCTCTGTTATGCTTGTTTTGCATGCTTGCTGAGTGTTGAATTAGCTCAAGTTACTGCATTTTATCACATACTCCTCTTTTAGAAATAATCTGCACACAATGAGCAACTTACACCTTGATTTAACCCAGTGTTAATCTTGTCTCAGTGTGCACTGTAATGAGCAGTGCTTAGAGACCACACATGTCTGCGTGGCTTTCTTGAGCCACCAAACATCAGACAAGTACAAAGTAGCGGGCAGCTTTTCAAAGTGCTAAAATCCAGTCTAGGATGAGACAGGCAGGGTAGAAAGTTGTTTCAATTCCTGATTTATGAGTGGGGATGTGGGAGGCTTGATCGCAACGTGGATTTCTTATTTCAAATGGATGGGGAGCCCAGGCCATTAAACCTACCAGGAGATTTATACTATTCCACGTATTCTCATTAAGTGGACCATTTCATTACTAAGAATGTAAACTGATTAGTTTTTAAATAGAAAAAATAAAATCCCTTGATAAAAAGGTCATGAGCAAAAGATTGTTTCCAACTCTTGGCACTAAAACCCACCACCTATTGCTATTATTTTACAATGCCAGTTTTAATTTTCAGTAGATTTTGAGCACTACATGATTGTTCCCACCAGACATGGGCAAATAAACCTCTATAGTATAAGGCTTTGCAAGAAGCAAGCATCACACTGAGCTTGAGGTCAGCTTCTTAAGCCTAGGAACAAATAGAAAGCTTCTTATTACCTCATCTTGCATCAATCTGCTAAGAAATAAACCAAGGCGAAGTTATGCCCTTCAGCCTTTCAAACAACTTCTGTCCAGATTCAAGTCCAGATTGGTGAGTCCATGTGTTAGTGTAATTTTCTTGCTAATACATACCAGAAACTTTCTCCTGCCTGTAAGCATTTAGATGGTTACACAGACCACCAATGAGCCAAAATCATAGACTGAAAGTGAAAAGTCAGTTCAGAAAATCTGGATTAATTTTCCATAAAAAGTTTAGAGGTAGTCATATCTTCGTACAGAGAAGTGAGAGGATTCTCTGGCTCTGCTGCCACAAATCTCTATTTACTTTATAGAGCAAAACAAAGAACGTAGTTTTACCAGAGTAAAAAACCAAGGCAAATGATTGCAAACATCCTTTGCAGGAATGTGCCAGCAATAGTTATTGGATGGAATGATATCAGAAAATGAAGTTAGGCTCAGGGGTTTATATCCTACAATCCTGAGCTGGTAAAGACGGGAGAGTGTGCCAAAAAGCTGTGAGACTATTAAAGGCAGAGTAAAATATACTAATCTTCTTTTTAAATAGGAAGAGAGATAAACAGCAACAGAATCTGCAGAAAAAATGCAAGAGAAAAATGTGAGTAAAGACAAAAATTATTTCAGGGCCTCCTCATAAATTAACATTCCCAGAAGATGATTCTGAGAGAGGAGTTCCCTGAAATACCCCTGTTTCTGATAAATCGGAGATCAGCATACACAGCCTGTGGAAAAAGACAGTTTCTTGCATCTCCCTTGACTTGCCTAAGGAAAATAGTCACACGCACGCATAGCACTTCCACTGCTTCACCATAAACTGTGAGCATGCTACGAGTAGCACAACACTGAATTTCAAAGCTTTGGGTATTTCATTTCTAGCATGGATAGTGAGAAATAAGATAGAGTCTACACACAGGGTTTCTATTCAACATCTCCTTCTATGAAATGTGGTATTTCCAGTATGAGTTTCTCAATCAAACCGTCCCCAGAGCAGCTCCTGTGAACAGCTCAAAAGCAGTAACCAGACACTTGCTGGCTGGATAGTAGGCAATGCCAAGCAGAAGTGAAACACGCTTTGAAATGCACTTTACTCACACCAGCTCCATTCCTTCTCCCCACACTGATTAAACAGCGCATTAACGCTTAACATCCAAGTGCAGCTAGCCTTTCTGTTTCCTCTCCCATCCTCCAAACCACAAGAACAATTCTTTGAAACACGATGTGTTCTTGGATTCACTCAGCCCTATGTCAGCAAATGATGAGTACGGGTGCCAAAAAGATGCAGCTAAGCATGGAGGGCTTGTGCAAGACCTTTACATATTGCTTGCATTAAATTATGAGCCCATCTTGCATCATCTTGATGCGATTCTTGTATCTTACTTAATTTGAAGCAGCGCTGCTGGAGCAAAGCCTTATTGATGTTATGGCTGTTTGATGGTAAGCCAGCATGGAGCAGATACTCAGGACTAGTCACACCAAGGCTTGGAATTTCTATTGGAATGATGGTTATTCCCCTTTAACAGCGCTGATTTTGGCTGGGCAGCACTGTCAGAAGCAGATCACTAAAGCTCAACGCATTCCCAAAAGCCATAAACCAAGCCATGCTGGATGGAAAGCAGTTTAGATGTTTTCTGCTCTTACCAAAAAAATGTAAAAGTGAAAAAAAGTAAAAAAAAAAAGGTTACAAGTCTTAAAAAAATTAAAAAAGTTTAAAAAGTAAAAAAGTTAAAAACGTTTTAAAAAGTTTAAAAAGTAAAAAAGTTCAAAAAGTTAAAAAAAGTAAAAAAGGTTTAGAAGTATAGAAAAGTTTAAGAAAATTTTAAAAGTTTAAAAAGTAAAAAAGTTTAAAAAGTTTAAAAAAGAAAAAAGTTAAAAAATATAGAAAACTTTAAAAAGTAAAAAAAGTTTAAAAAGTTTAAAAAGTAAAAAAAAGTTTAAAAAGTTTAAAAAGTAAAAAAAAGTTTAAAAAGTTTAAAAAAGTTTAAAAATATAGAAAAGTTTATAAAGTTAAAGTAAAAAGAGTTTTAAAAGTACAGGAAAGTTTAAAAAAGGTAAAAAAGTTTAAAAAGTTTAAAAAGTACAGAAATGTTTTAAAATGTTTAAAAGGTTTTAAAAGTATAGATAATTTTTAAAAAGTAAAAAAAATTAAAAATGCTTTTAAAAAGGCAAATAAAGTTTAAAAAGTTTAAAAAAGTAAAAAGAAAAAAGCAAAAAGTTTTTAAAAAGTTAAACAAAGTTTAAAAAAAGTTTAAAATCCTTTTTAGGAAAGTAAAAAAAAAAAAAAAAGTACAAATGGTAGTAGTTTGAGTCCAAATCCGAGCCCCCGGGTGCAGGGGCCCCTCTGCTGGCGGGTAGCGGCTCCGCCTCTGCTTCAGCCGCAAGAGGCGCCCGGGAAGCTCCGGGCTTGGCCACCGCCATCCCCAGACCGCGGCCTTTCCCCCCCTAAAGGCTTTGGCGAGGGCGCCCCCTGTCGGCTGGACGGGCCCCGCGGGTTTCTCCCTCCCTGGGCTCGCACCGGCCCCTCTGCCAGCTTCTTCTAAACCTGGAGTCCTGTCTCGAGCTGCTCTTTCTCTGGTTTTGAAGCCTGAAGAAGTGGTTTTCAGGCACAAAAAGCCTCTGCAACGCTACGGGCTTGGGGAAGTCTGGCTGGAAAGCTGCCCGGAGGAGAGAGACCTGGGGGTGTTGGTTGACAGCGACTGAATATGAGCCAGCAGTGTGCCCAGGTGGCCGAGAAGGCCAATGGCATCTTGGCTTGTATCAGAAACGGTGTGACCAGCAGGTCCAGGGAGGTTATTCTCCCTCTGGACTCGGCACTGGTGAGACCGCTTCTCGAATCCTGTGTTCAGTTCTGGGCCCCTCACCATAAGAAGGATGTTGAGGCTCTGGAGCGAGTCCAGAGAAGAACAACGAAGCTGGTGAAGAGACTGGAGAACAGGCCTTATGAGGAGCAGCTGAGAGAGCTGGGGTTGTTTAGCCTGGAGAAGAGGAGGCTGAGGGGAGGCCTCATTGCTCTCTATAACTACCTGAAAGGAGGTTGTAGAGAGGAGGAAAGCTGGTCTCTTCTCCCAAGTGACAGGGGACAGGACAAAGGGCAATAGCCTCAAGCTGTGCCAGAGGATGTTTAGGTTAGACATTAGGAAAAATTTCTTCACAGAAAGGATTATAAACCACTGAAGCAGGCTGCCCAGGGAGGTGTTTAAAAGACAGTTAGATGAAGTGCTTGCGGACCTGTTTTAATAGTGGACAAGTAGAGTTGAAGTTGATGATCTCAAAGGCCTTTTGCAACCTAATGATTCTATGATTAACAATAAAAATTCCTAGTCTTCATTTCCTTAATGCGGTTGAGCTGCTGGATTGTAGCAGCTGCAACCGGAAAATGTTATTCATGGAGCCATAGACCCATGGGATGGTTCAGGTTGGAAGGGACCTCAAAGCCCATCCAGTTCCACCTCCTTGCCGTGGGCAGGGGTACCTTCCACGAGGTCAGGTTGCTCAAAGCCCATCCAACCTGGCCTTGAACACCTCCAGGGATGGGCCAGCCACAGCTTCCCTGGGCAACCTGGGTTCCACAGCAGTGGCTAGGGTGAAGGGAAGGGAGTGCCCGAAGGGAAGGCTCTGCCTTCCTGGGAAGGTCCTCAAGGCAAAGGTGTCTCTGAGAGGCAGTGGTTCCTGCCCCCAGAGCTTGGGACAGCTTTTTGCTGTGCCTTCCTGAGCCCTGGGAGCTTGAGGCTTGCATCCAAATCCTGCCAGGAGACATCTCATGTGAGTGGGTTGGTGTTGGGGTGAACACAGGCTGCACATCTGGGTGTGTAACTTCCAGGCACATTGAGCCCGGTACGCACAGGGGATTCCCCTCATTTCAGCAAGCCCAGATCCTGTAAATGAAAATTCTGACCCTGCTGGTTATCTGGATGGAGAGTCCCTGCAGGCAATTTATAGACCGTATTTCATGACTAACGAAATATGTTCACTGGGATTTTCTGATGGCTTTCAGGTGTAGCCCAGCAAGCTGCTTTCATGAGAGCGGAACGTAAAGATGACAGCAGTAACGGGCAGGGAAAAAGTCAATGTCCATTCAGCCTGTTCCACAGCATGGATAGGATAGACACCGAAGCCATTTGTGTGATATGGAGCACTTCAAATCAGCCGCACAGCTACTGCTGTGTGTGCAAACCCTGAACAAAAGCAGTGAACTGCTGCACAGTCATGCAGTTTCCCTGTCCGAAATGTTCCAGTGTAGCCCTAAAAACCAAACCCTGAACAATTAGCTCTGCTGCTCAGCAAGGTTCAGCATCCTGCAAATTCATTTGCATTACTGCCCATATCGAGTAATTCAATTTATTGCACACTGCTGTCTGGTGATTTGATACGAAATGTGGAATATTTTGAAACTTCACAAAGTGGAATATTTTGATTTAAGCTAAAGTACAGTTAAGTTTTGTCTAAGCAGTTGTGGTTTTTTCAGCAGTTAGACAGAATGCCCCTCTGGTAGTATGTTTTCTTTAAAACGGTGTTTTCCAGACATTGTTCTTTGGAGATGATAATGCCTCGTGTGAAATATGATCCATTACTTCTTCTGTAATCACCTCTCTTTGCAGTATTTTCTATCTTAAAGCCAAGGCCAAGCAGAGAACTGGAGTCAGCTCCAAATTAGCAAGAGTTTTGACTGTTGTGAAGTTTCATAACATTAAAATTAGACCCTGGAAAGTTATAGAATATGCATAAGATTTCTGAGAAAATTTATCCACATGCATGTAAGTGGGAAATATATTCTGTAACAGCTTTCGTCTCATTACACACCATTGATGATCACTCCCTTGTATTGCCCAGGTCTGATAAAGAATGCTTGCTTTCTAAACCTCCAAAATGAGTCTCAGAGAGTTTTATTTGCTGGCATTTTCAGTACCAGATAAAAACATTTTAATTTTGTTCCAAACAAAGAATTTTAGCAAGTTATAATTAAGAACCTGCTACCAACATCTCTGTTTTGTTTATGTAGTCCACCACAGCTTGGTAAAATAATCTCTGTTCTCCACTGCTTCTGTGCAGAGTTGCTTACCATTATCCTCTCCATACAGAGACTTTTACCTTACCAAGGGCCAACGAATGCTACTTCCTTTCTGTTTGGAATCTTATTTCTTGTTCAGAGGCAGGGAAGGCTGTGGTGTTTACAGCTACTTGCTGTGCCATTGTAATCTTGGAGGAAATTATTATAACCTCATCCTGAGAACCCACATCTACCTCCCTAAGTTGCTACAAGGCAATTAATGCTGAAAAAGCAGTAGATACAACTTTTCAATCAAGAAACTTAAAAGCAATGCAGATATCATGGTATTAATACATTTTTCCTTGTGACCTGCAGAATAAAGAATTCATCTGCTTTGCTTCTCATATGTAGTTATTTCACTTACTGCACACTGCTTTGAGCTGCATACATGTGTTCTTGGGTTTATTCATGCACTCAGAGAGCAAGCATGTAGAACAGTTTAAAAAGAAAGCAATCCAAAAGAGAATATGTATAACAAATCATATGTAGCCACTTTAGTACAAAGATTGGGAGGCAGTTCGAGGAACAGTTTGACCATTGATTGCAGATGGAATAATCTGCTCTGCTGATTCTGCTATAAAGCTGGGAAGTTCTAGCAAGAAGGTGGCAACAAACATCTCCAAGGTCATCTTGACAGGAATGGCCTCCACAGCTTAAGCCACATGGTGTTTGAAATGCTGAGCATCTAACATCACTGTGTAGCATCTTTTGAAAAACAGGCATGCAAACTCACTAACACAATGGATAAGTGCTGTTGAAAAAAAAAATTACCCGAATCTTTCTCTCTCAAGTGGAAGCAGATAATATTTCATATCAAGTGCAATTTTTCTTTTAGACAACTTTATCTTCAGGCTTTTAAAGTATTTTACAGCTACTGTCCAATCTTTAGCCAACACTTTGTTCACTGCTCTTTCAGTCAATGTTTGGAGACTTCTGAGAGAGATGCATAAATCCTGGACTCTACTGATCATGCCTACTCAGTAAGAATAACGTGCTTTCAGGGGCTGACCACCTTGCCTCCAAGACAGCGAGTTTGGTGTAAACATGGGAAGGATTCCATGGTCATTACTTTTCATGTGATTGTTCCAAACCCTTAACCACTACTATGGAGGGTAGGTCTTAAAGGAATGGATGCTAGCCAATCGGTTTAATTTTTTTTACATGATTACCACTGGAAAAATCAGGAAAAAACTGAAATATGGAGTGTGTAGGGGAAAAGTACACATGATTCAGTGAGAATACTTAGTATTCCAATTGACCTTTTTGAGACCTAATCCTCACGTGAGAAAATTGTCAATATTTTGCAGCTCACAGAGAAGTCCTGTAAAGCACATCCCTGCATGGCATAGGCTCATGTCTCACCTGGGAGTCCTGCCTCATTAGCTGGGGACCACTGTTCTGTGAATCAGATGCTGTGTAAGTCGTTATTTTTTTCCACTTCTGTACATTATGCAAGTCCTTCTGTAATAAAAACAGTGCAAGGAAACTACAAGAAAGACTCAGTTCCAGATGACCTTATTCTATTTTCTTGGTGATGGCAAACCTCACTGGTGATGTGTTGATGGACTGATGGTCCTGCCTTGTTCATGGGATTCAAATGCATATTTTGCTTACACTACTGTAAAGGCTAGCTTAGGGGTCTGAAATGCTAAAAACAATTACAAAGAGCAATCTCTTACTGGGTATCAACCAGTGCTGCTTTAACAAGTACCAAGATAGAGGTGAACATGATTTCTCACCTAATGCCTTCTCCTGAAGGCATGATTTTTTTAAAAAAATAAAAAGATAGGTGTGACACCCAAAGGTTCACAAGGTACCTCAGAAGGTACTACCAGAAAGAATATCTCCTTGTATAAGAACAAAAAGTCATCATTCTGCTCCCAGGAAAACCTAAAATCAGTCATGAATTCCTTCAGTGATTTCTCTTCCTCATTTATTCCCAAAGAAAAATGGATAAGGCGGTGACTTTTTTTCAGGTTATTAAATCTGAATCAATAAAGTTCCAGAGAAATTATGACCACTAAGAACATAGTTCTGAGTAACCAGCTTGTCATCTTCTTCTGCACAAAAGTGGTAAATTCAGGAAACAAGTGATAACATTGCAACCACTGATTAGTGTCCAAGAGTTCAGCTATTATTCAAGCATGTTAACAAGCCAGCTGTATGCAGCTATCAAGTAACAGATGATCTGTCCTGTTTATGTATACAAGTGATGGATGCCAAATGAGGGTAAAGGGGTTAATGGCAAAGTGTCCAGTAGCAAGCATGACATACCAGTTCAAGGCATTCCCCTGCTTTTACTTGTGTCTCACTGTCATGGCAAGCTCCCCTCTTTCAGCTGTGCCATTCCCACTGTTTGCCAAGCTATTCTGTGAACAGGATCATGCAAGTGACACTCAAAAAAAAAGGTGCTTTTTGTTTGGTATTTTTTATGCAGCTCATAAGCATTGTGATGGCACCGGGGGTAGGGCAGCAGTATGAGAGAAAGGTGAAGTGACAGGTGATGCGTTGCCACCCAGAAACACCCAGATGGTGTTGCCACCCAGAAAACTGTTTATGCAGCTACTCTCTCAAACAAAGGATTGCTGTTAGTGCTTTTACACATTACATTCATACACCATGAAAATATACACTAATAGTGTGAAATTCTAGCCTCAGTGGATTTTAGAGGCAACCAAAGCTCCTTTTTTCCTCTGGACATCTGAAGTCTCTGCCCTTTCAGTTCCTCGAACCTGACGCTAAGTAAGGGGTGAAGACCTTGGTTGAAATCCTGGCAGGAGGGCACTGACCTGAGGGGTGGGGAGGAGCAGGTTTCACATCAGCACTTCTCATAAGTTTAAAACAAAACCTCATTCTTTGATATCACCAGTAAAAAACCACAAATAAGCATAGTGCAAGGTCTTACCTTAAAGCACCCATGTCCTTTCAGAGGGACTAAGCCATCTGAGTGAGAAGTGAAGTAGGTTAAGCAGAGGTACATCCCCTTCTGTCAGTTCTGGTAATCAATGGCAGAGGAGCAGAGTGACAGCCATGCAGTAAAAACCGTGGCTGCTAAATTTACCACAGCTGATTTATCAATGCTCTTACTCATCTGGAATGTACCCACATGAACAGCCCTGCTGAAATCAGCTTGTAAATTAGATAAATGTCACCCACACCCATTTTAAGATTCCTTTTTGCCAAGATGGCATAAAGGGGGAGGTGGGGGTTGTATATAGGGAAAGGAACAGGTGTTGGGACTAGGATTTTGAAATCAGTAGGGCAAGTCATCCAAGTGCTTGGCAACATATGCAGCTGTTTACAATTTCACATAAGTTTGTGAGAAAATCTAGACTGCAGCTTCAGAATGTGAATATGGATCCATGCATGCAAAGCTCTTGTGCTCTCACAGGGGGTATCAGCACACAATTAAATGGAACTATTTATATTTACTAACTAATGTGCTGAAACAACAGTGCAAGTCTTGGTTTGCAATCTAAGAAGATCCATTTTCCTGCCAAATATATGTGAATTAAATTCACCTCATGCAATTCCCTGAGAGAACTGAAGATTAAAGAGAAATCTGTTCCGTTAAACTCTGGAGAATAACCTCAGTGCACTAACCCTTGGTTGCTAATTGAATGACATCAGAAAGCAGCCATCAGCAGTGCTCTGCCAATTTCCTAGACACTGGAGAGTTTTGCTAAGAGTTACATTAAATGATCTGTCATCAACTCAATATTAATCTCCCAGTATTTTATTACTCAGTCTTAAACAGGGCCTTCTGGAGGGTATGATTTATTGGCAATGGGAGGCAGTAATTACAAAGTGAGGTATAGTATAAAAAAACCACGGCAAGTGAGTTAGAACTGTGTCTGGGGACCATTTGATATTGTGCTGGCAAACAGAACATGTTATAAAACCATTTTAGAGAGAACAGATATAATGCAGGCATCTAGCTGCTAAAGTACGAGAAGGAACCCTGAAGCAGAAAATCACGTTTTTCATTTCTCATGTTAAGGCATAACCTTTCAGGTTATGCTCCTTTAACAGTGGATTCTGCCTAAACAGACTACCATGTGGATGCACCGGGTTTCTTGAATGTGCTGCAGGACTGGACACATTTTTTAAACGTGTAGTAATCGCTGTACGTGAGATGCCATGTTCCATGCTCTGCTCTTTGGTTGCCATATGGCTGTTGACTGTCTCACTGTACTCAGTGGTGAAACGACTCCAAGTAAGAGCAGGGTTAAGCTGAGGAAATGTGCACTATCCACGTGCCTAACACTGACATACTTCTGTTTTAGTTAAGAGAATATTTCAGTAAAGTGAAAACAAAATCACACTGAACGGTTACAGTTCAGGTATCCCAACCTGAGACAATACGAACAGATAATATGTATTGTGAAGGGTCAGTAAGAAAAGCTAAAATCAAAGAGTACACATCACCAGCTGTCACAGGGCAGGGCATAAGGCTGATAAAAAGATAAATGGCTTTGGAAAGCGTCACTGAGTTATAAGGAAGACTTAACCCATGAAACACCAAACCGACCATACAGCTTGACGTTCCTACAGCCACCATTGTTGCACAACAAAGCATGAGTAATAGCAGAGGAGTTTAGTTCAACTGTATCAGTGCGTGGAAAGACCAGAAAAGTACTGGAGCATTTCCCTGAATTGGCTACTCATTGCAACAAACCCTCTGCCTTGAAGAACTTGTATTCTCAGTAGGTAAAATGGACAGATGGCGCTAGAAAGAGGTGCATTTTATGAGATAAATGACCAGTAGCAATGTACCTTGCAAAGAATAATAGACCTCAATGAAGAGCATTTCTTCACTAAACAGCATTTCAAAAATGTATAGCATAATGGAAAAAAAATTAAAAATCATTACTGGTATTACTGTATTATTATTAGGGAATTTGGAATGTTTCTAAGCAAAATAGAGACTGCATATTGATTTGGGGTGGATTATTGCTTTCCCGCTCACCGTTGTTTTTAATATGCATTCAGTAACTGAATTACTGCTCTTGAAATACTAACTGTTTAGGTATAAACCAACTATGCAGATTGTGTAATGGGATTGCAATAGTTTAATATCCTTGTGTTATCATTTGTAATAGTGTATTCTTCAAGTTTGTGAGAGCAAATCAAGAATATGACAGCTAAGAGTATCTCCATATGTATCTGATGTCACATACTGCGGTAAAAGTGAAACTGAAACCGCATCACCCATTTTTTCTTTTGAATGTATACAGCGTTCTTTTGAATGTATAAAGTAATTTCATTTTCCTAGACACTATAAAAGCTATAACTTAAATTCAATGTAATTATCTACAACTGTGCCTTGTTTCCTGAATATGTAGATGGAAATGTAAAGAAAATAAGTGGAAACAAATAATGATGGAAAACCAATTAGTGAAAACTGTAGGAATTGGTTTTCATATAAATTAAGTATAATATTTTGAATTTTGTAAAATAGCAATAGAATTTATATAAGAAGCTAATAATCTAAGAGTTTATGGGGAAAATGTTCTGATCATGTAATTTCTTAACAGGACGGTAAAAATACAGATGTGGTCACAAGTAGATGTCATTTAGAATTGCTAATAAAAAGTCTGTGTAGTCATGTAACTTCGTATTACAGCTCTCAATTGCCCATATTCCCGTTCACACTTTTCTACAAGAATTGGATCCACAATTAGATTGTGTTCCTGCTGCAAGCGGTTCTGCGTGGGCTGGCCTCACTGGCTGTTCAAAACTCCCTGAGTTACCTGAAGCTCCGGGCAGGAGAAGTGTGGAACTCCCAGCAGGACAAAACCTCGAGCTGAGGCAGGTTCCTTCAGCATTTTATTCACCTGGGAGAAGGGACTTCTGTTCTCATATAGGAAATACACAAGTTGTTATTGATTTCCTTGCCTATATGATCAAAAAGCCTCTTTCACACTGGATGGCTCCTGGCCATTAATTAAGTCCTTACACACAGCTGACATATCACCTACCCCCAGAAAGGCATGAGCAAGGGTGCATAACTTCTCAGTGCACTGACAGAACAGGTCCTGAGTCCATACTGGAACTTAGCATACAAATAGGATGACCAGAATTTACAAGGGAAATTTCTAGCCTATGTACTATTGTCATTTACAGTAAAAAAGAAAGAAAAAATATTCATCTCTAGAGATTATTTACCTCGCAACCCAATAGTGCACTTGGAAATTACTGTACCCTAAAACAGCTCTGATAAGCAAAGATGAAACTCAAATAGCTAAAAGGGAACTAGCAGATTTCTTGCTTAGTATCAAATCCTGTTTTAAAACTTTCTGCTCTTAAAGACATCCTGTTTATATACTTAATCAATGAACTGGATGTAATAGAGAAAAAAATGCCTGCAATGCTCTATAAAATGCATATTTGCAAAGTTAGAGTAACTCAGCTTTAAAGTAAACAACTAAACAGTTTGGGAAAGTCCCCAAATCCCTGTTAGATTTTGTTTCTGTTTCTCTGGAAATGGTTTTCTGATTTTTCTGGGAATGTACCATGGTTCAATGGTAGGCATTTAGGGAAAAAAAAAGTCTCCTTTGTTTCTCTTTTTTTCTTTCCTTACCTGAATGTTATTGAAGATTTCAATTTGATAAGAGGATCTGCCTCTGGCAAAACCCTACACCTGTGGTAAGCTCTCCAGTGAAACTGAGCTTCTCGATGATGGTGTGAGATTCAGGGACCTCAGGGGGTTGCTTTTATTTGTTTTGGTTTCTTTGGTTTAAGATCTTCTTGCTTTTAAAGATCATTTGCAAGCCTTCTCCAAAGAAAATAAAGATATGGGACAGGAGGAAATATTTTGGATTCCCAATATAGTCAATTGGTCTCTTATCAAATAAACAAGATCCACCCTAAAACTAAGCAGGTTGCATGCATACATGTCTACCCACAAAATTGCTCACATACACCATTTCTGTTGAAAGGCTATTCTTGAACATCTTTCTTTGGACAGGTAGAAACTTCTTCATATATATAGCTCAAGAATATGTAGAAATTATACCTATTTATTCTTCTACTAACATTACTACTTATCTAAGATAGCTCTTGTCCTTACAAGATCTTTAGTGTGCTGTAATCACATAGGCAGTGATCCTACCACTTCTCAGACTTTATTCGTCTAGAACGAAATCTCAAAAACCAAACAGATTCCTCATTTCCTTAATCTTCCTAATAGCTTTTCCATGTACCTATACTAGTTTTGGTTCATCTTTCTTATCATGACTGAGCAGAAATGTATGCAGAATTCCAGATGAGGTTTTGCCGGGTCCTTGCATAATTACATTGATATTTCTCTCTTTAGCGACAGAAATACACCAATAAATAAGCCCATTACCACGCATATGAGTTCCTATTTAACTTCCTTTTCTGCCTCCCCCCTGCATTAGTGCCTCAGCATCCATTACTGACTAATATCCCTTTGTTTGTTCATTCCATTGTAATTTCCAATTGATGAGTCTCCACCTTGTAACTGAAATTCTTGTTAGGAGTTCTTCAAGTCTGCAACTGTGCACTTTGCACCATGACATGATCCTAGTTAATCTCATCTAGGTTCCCTTTCCCACAAAAGATTGGACCAGATGAGTTTCTAAGGTCCTTTCCAACCTGGGTGGTTCTACAATTCGTCGATTCTATGATTAGTTATCATGGCATTTCATTTCTCTTCCGCAAGGTCATGTAGTTTCTTTTCCATGATATTTCAGTCTTCTGTACTAATTGTTGCTTTGTATCCAAAGTGCTTACCAAAGATACTAAACAAGAGCAATCTGCAATCAATCCTTGAGAACCAACACTTACAAACCCCTCTTTAGCACGATCTTTTCCAAATAAACTAATGCCTTTTTCCTTCAGCTAGCTCTCTGGTTATTTTTCAGTTCTTGTACTATTTGACATGATCCTTAGCTGAAGTAATTGTATCTCGCATAGCACTGCATCAAATATTTAAGCACAGTCACGTTGCTTTTTCCTTAGCCTCAATTATTTTACCTGAGACAGATAACAAGCTAGTATTCTCAAAAATTACTTTACTATTGTAAGACAAACCTTAATAATTTCCTTATACCAAGAATGATTAGTTATGACCCTTGCTCAGAATCTCAAGAGTTTTGACATTTTAATAATTTAGAATCATGAAAACAGGACAAGTTCATTATGAGAAAGTTAAACGAGAAAGTTGTTCTAGATAATTGGAGACATCTATCCATAACTGAGTTCTGAAAGGAACAGTCTGTGATAGACTTAATTTAACAGCACCTGGATGAGTTCAGCATGCTGTACTGGCAGTCTATAGAACTTACTAAACACATACAATAAAAACTCTCCTAATGCAGATTTAAAACAAATGCACCAATTAGAGACATAATTTTCTATTTGGCCACATGAAGAAGTTGCTTCAGGATCAGATAAAGCTGTGAAAAGCATGATGCTGATGAAATTGATTCAGTACCAACTCCTCAAACTAATATTTTCATTTGACACCAAGGCAGCCCTTTGTGGTTTAGTTTATCCACTTCTGCAGAGGACTGAAGATTCCCTTAGAGCAGATCACACATATAACTAGTAAAGAACAGATTATTTGCAAAAGCTGTGCCAGCTGTTTCCAGAATAGTCAACCCCATACATTTGATGTCATGGTTTAAAAATTCTACAGTGGGAAAAAAAAAATCTTAGTATGTTCTTATGGATTTTTTCCATAGGAATGAGCTAGGAAAAAGTCTGAATGAGTACCAGAAAACGAGCATGCAGTCCCAAGGGTTATTGTTACTATGGTTTCCTTATTAAGAATTACTCACTTCAAATTCGCCTGTAGCTGTCCTTGAGCTAAATATTACCCAGGTTAGTAAGCATAGTGCCACACATTCTCTGAGGCAGCTGTGGGACTGTTTCTACTTCCAGTGGAATCAATGTAAACCCCTAATTTCTGCGAAGAATTAATCCAAATTCTTTCACTCCCTTGTGGATGTGTGCCCACACCACATGCTATATGTACACGTGAAATGTTTCTCCAGTGACCGCTTGACAATAACTCAGGGGGTTACAAACAGAAAACTCCTACCCTCCTATAAAAAGAATTACAGTAGTCTTTGTAACAGTAAATAGACCCACCACTTCTCCTGCTTATCAGACATGCTTCCTTCCTGTGACAGGAATTATATCAGCACACTGATGGGAAGAAGAGAAAAGGGATTTTTTTTTTTTAATGGTTGTTTTATCTATCACTTTCACTGAGGCACAAGTTCTAGACTGATTCACAGATGGAAACCCCAAATGCCACGCAGCAAAGTGTTCATCTGTGGACAGGAAACAGTAAGGGTTTTATAGCTAAAGTAAAGGGTATGACACTTTTAAGTACATTTTAAAATACTGCACAGACACCTTCTTTAATATTGAACTGATCAAACTGACTATACATAAAAGCCTTTAATCATAGACAGGGTGTACCAGTGAAGTTCAATTTCTGTATGTTCTTACAGATTAGCCTTGTTCCTCTGATACTGATAACATTAAGTGATGTTGTCACCAAACTCCATAGGAACAGAAGGAAACAGGAAGAAGTAAATATAAGTGACATTTGAAATAAAATTATGAGAGAATATAAAGGCTACTGCAAACACCAAATGCAGGTGAGGTCAACAGTGAAAGATTCCAGGGAAAAGAACAGAAAGTCTGTAGAATAGGCTGTTTTAAATATGTTTTCTAAGAGGTGCATCTTTAGCAAAACTCTGGATGAGTACATGAAGACACAAATAGTCACAAATGTGAATGTAAAACATCAGTGGGAAGGAGCACAACTTTCTGATCAGCTCTATTGAGGTACATTAGTTGATCTCTGTTGTACTCACACCAGCAGTTTTGGGAAGCTTGAATTTGTCTTTCTGTTGATTTTTTTTTTACCTTTGGAGGCTAAAATTCTCTTTTCAAAATATGATCAATTTAAATCTGACCAAAAAAAACCTAAAAGAAATGAACAGACAAATAGCTGAATTGGACCCTATCTGCTCCCCAAATTAATGCTTTTATCTGTGAATAAGTTTGCACTGAGCATTTTGCTTCTTCATTACGGTATCAGAAAATACAAACCACAAATCTAGACAAACTGTAACCTTCATTGTGAACCTAAAAGACAAAATCCAGCATTCTTGGCAACTCTTGTCTACATTACGCATCCACAAACAAGACTGCAATTCACAGCACTCCCCACGTAAGCCACCATCTGAACATAAGAAAGAACTTCCCTAGATACCTGAGTCTGAAAATCCTGTGAATGTGATACTGACCACATCTGCAGGGAAGAAGTCAAACTAACTGGAAGCTTTCTAAAGGTAGAATGCATCAAGCGGAACAAACAATTTTTGTGACCGTGCAATACCCTGCTGCAAAAGCAGACATTTGGATTTGAAAAAGAAATTTCTGTTGCTTCCTTAACAAATGGGTCCTTTCTGTTCTCCTTTCTGGTTCCCTATTCATGTAACAATTATCCCAAGCTCCAGAACATACTTTCAGTTTTGAAACTCTCTGTAAATCAATATCCTTATGAACAGTTCCTGCAAAGAGTGTGATCAGCCTGTATGTGTATCATTTGCTTAGGGATATATAAGCCTGTGCTTTAACAGTTCATTGCCCCTTTCTACCCATGATTCAGCTACATATATTCTATAAATACATTGGAAATGTTTGGTTTATTTGGCTTGGGACACTCATTTTGCTCATTTCTTTTGCTTGGGGCTCCCTTTGAACACAGTCACATGTTATATTGCTTCTGAGAGATGCCTTGGTTAATCTATTAAACAGAAGAATGATGCATAAGGCCCTTTGGAAATAGTGCTGGGAAAAAAAATGATGCAATATCTGCAGGAGGAAAAAGCAGCCCAGGCCCCGGAAGATTCAAAGCCTGCTGTTACTAATCGACATGATGCACAGCTTGGAGCTACACTCTGTGGTTTTGGGAAAGGAACTGGTGGTTGTGAGGCCCCTGCAGGGCTCCCAGCCCTTCCAAGGAATAGCAGCACAACTGTGAACTCAGGTTGCTCTTGCAAATATGTAATATTGGTGTGAATTCACCTGTCTTCCCCTTTACACTCTGCGTAGACATTATACATTTAACAATCCAATAAACTCCAACACAGAAACTAAAGCTTCGCAGAACAAGAATAGTGCTTACGGATGAAGAGTGTACAATACGTCTCAGATTACTGAATGATAAGCTGGAACCCATCTCTAGGTAGATGCTTAGAAGAATAACTGTGTAAGAAGGATGATTTTACGCAGGGAACTAGATCTCTTCTTTTAGAAAAAAGCATGTGTGGGACAAAAACCTTAGGAGGATTCTTCCGAGACGGACCACTGTTGATCTTTCATCCCATTTTTGAGGGTGTGCAGGGCTCCATAGGAGAGATCATGCTTTTGCACCAGCCCTGACCTCAACTAGCTACTTTCCATTCTCAGCCCAGCTGCACACACCTAGTTAAGAGATGTGAGGCATCCTCTTTCCCTCTATCCTATGCTATAATGAATTTTCCCAGACTGAATGGGAACTATGCTTCTCCTTCTCCATTACACCTCTAATCATCCCAGATTACCCAGTGGCACCCAGGGACTGAAGGAATGCAGTTGGGTGGACGAAGTTGCTTAAGATAGCTTCCTTTCTTGAGGGTGACACAGAGATCATATCAAGGACAGTATCTAAAATGCATGATTTCAAGTGTCCTGAAACTTTCATTTTCCTTGGCAGGAACTGCACTAGAATTGCTTTGCAAGATGACTCAGTTCTTACAGGACCATAAGAAACTTTGAAGACTGTATTCAGGTTGTAGATAGCTTCGCAAAAAAATTTTCTTGGGGACAACCTAATGAAAACTTTAAAAAAACCCAACAGCTCATGCCTGTTAGATGGAGTTTCTAGCCTAAGACAACAGCATGAGAGGGCCCTTTAGAAGGCGGAGTTGATCACAAGGTTCCCCCAATTCTATCTCAGCAGCGATCAGCAATGCATTGTTCTACTAAAGAAGGTAAAAAAATGAAAAAACTCATTCAAACATTTCAGATCATATTCTGCTTATAAAAACTATGATCCTGGTGAAGGGAGAAATCAATCCCATGAGCTGTACTGAAAAACCAAATCCAAATGCTGAAGAAAGTTGGCAAAGGGGTGGAGATTTTATTATCCAAAAGTGCTCTTTGACCGGGAAATATTGCAAGAAAAACTCTTCACTTGATCCCAGGCTATAGAATTTATATTTCTAGATGCTGACACTACTAAGAATCTTCAGAGAAAGTAAACAGTTTTCTTTGTATTTCTCACTAACATTACCATAATTCTTCCTTTTCAAAAACATGGTTTGGAGACTGTTTTTCTTGCAAACAGTTATCAAACATCTTCAGTCTGCACATGGAACAATGTGTTAGCTGAACTCAATTTGTTCCGTCCATGGACGACATTTGCAGGAAAAAATATCCAAGATAAAGGAGAAAGATATCTGTTCATTTCCAGTGGGTGCAATAAACCAGCAAATTTTAAAATATGCTCTTTAAAACAACGTGTAGGACCAGAAAACTCAGTTTTGCTTTTCTTCCACACTGAGCAGACAATCTCATTAGAAATTAGCCAAGCCATATTTCAGGATATAAAACAGTCCAAGAACTAATGTCAGCAGGGCTGATGACTAGGGATATTAAGGAAATAAAGACTAGGAAAAACTCATTTGTTACACACACTTCAAAAGGGGAACCAATGAAGAGAAGATAAGCAAATATTAAAACAACTGACGGGAAGATTAGAATTAGACTTTGGATTTGACCAGTAAAGAAAAAGCAGAGATGTTATAAAGGCATTGATTACTGAAGAAGGTGGAGAACATCATAAAGATGGGACACTGCTTTTATTAAGCAAACCTGTTGAGAGAAAAAAAAACCAGCAGCCATAACAGGATATAGATGGATGACAAGTGACAAAGGGTTACTGGCAGTGGACGTGTGGGAGAAAGGCATCCCAGCTCAGGGCTGATACTCATCCCCATCTACGTTCTGTCACGGAGTGGTGGGCTGCATCACACTTTGACATTTCTGAATGCAAAACCATGTCTCAAAGGTTCTACCAAATATGAAGTCACAGTGTGAGTTGTCCTTTTTTTCATACTGATGTTTTCCTGAGATTCAGAAGGCTGCAGCACTTCATCGTGGAGAAGAGCTGTGTGGTGAAGTCCAGCCCTTTTCAGTGGAAGATCTGCACCGTAAGCAGGCAGTTCTTCAAATCTCCCATTGATGGCACTTTCACACATCACATCTAAAGGTGATCAAGGACTGCTCTCATCTTGGCAGGCAGCTGGCAAGTGCATCGGGCCTTGGTATGGTCACAAAGTTCATGGTGCAGTGCAATAGTGGACAGATCTTTTCATGATCCTTCAATACTTCACTCAAGTGTTTCATTTCATCTGTTAGCTTTCCAATTTCTCTTTTCAGGGAGGTATTTTCTTGCTCAAGAGACTCATATTCCTGGAAGGAGAGAAAAAAAACACCCTACTCATAGTCAAAACATTCCTTTCAGCGCTTCCACCTTGAGTATACTCATGTAACTGTAGAAGAACTGCCTAGTTTCTTATCACAATGTGTGACACATTAAGGAAAGACAGACAAAGCCCGAGTGCTGGACAGGACAAGTGCTTTATGACCTGTGCACTGACCACGCTGTGATTCATTTTGTGGCCCTGGAGACTAGGAGGTGCCGCTGCCCCTCGGGGGTCCCTACCAGCCCAGGGCTGCAGGCGTGGGTGGCTGCGCCCCAATGGTGGGAAAGTCTCTGCTGGGAAGAGCCAACCCTGCTCTGCACTGTCAGAGCAGAGAAAATGAAAGCACCAAGTGCAGGTCGGTGCTGGGAAAACCCAGTGCCTGGCACTGCTGGTAAGGAAAGGGCAGCCCCTGCCCTGTGTCAACACAGGGAAAGGCTGTTTACCCAAGCGCCGGCTGAGATGCACACCTAGCACAATGCGTCCAGTGCCAGACACTTTCCTGCAGCCTGGGTGAAGCTTGTAGCCACCTGCTCCAATGCCCAGGAACTCAAGAGCAGGAGGAGGGGAGCATCATGCCAGCCTGTTTCTGGCGCCACTTCGTTATCAGGCGTGACCACTGCTTCGGTTATCCGCAACCCAGACTGCTTTTGAACTAAGGCTTCTCTGGCAATGAATAAGCTGCTATTAACTGCAAGGGAGTTTTGAGATGCTCTGCGGCGTACATCTGTAAAGGATGCGAGACTCGCGTGTCACACTTTTTTTGATAATTGCATGTCTCAAGTGTCTCTGCTATCAAGACTTCTCATCCCAAAGAGAAAAGAGCTAGAGGTTCAAAGCTAGCCCACGGAAAATCTGCAGGTGTCTGCACCTCGCTGCCAGCTCAACACTTACCCACTCAATCTCACCTCCCCGGGAAAGCTTCAGAGCAAACGTCAAAGCCTACATGTGCCTTAAAAGGCCTGTTTACCAGGCAGAAGGGAGAGCCCCCCAAGCAATTCTCTTCTGGACTGCCTCTGGTGCCCTTTGCTGCAGGAGTGTGGATCCCCCTGCCCTCCCTCACATGCTTAGCCACCCATCACCTCTCACCCACAGTGTAAAATAGGCACGGTCCTCCTAACACATTAATCTCGCCAAGTTCAGCCACGTTGTCCATCCCTGACTCTGGCTCTGCTCACCTCTTGTTGCAGAGTAACTTGTCACTCTCCTGTTGCTCTGTCCTGTTCTCAGGGATGAGACTATAAAATTGTTCTTGCTAAGAATGAATTCCTATTCACCCAGATCTGCCTGCACCTAGGAAAACCTCCGTGCCTGAGAATGAAGATTCCCGGCATCAGGAAGGTGTTTGCGTTTAGGAGGTACATCAGAGAGGCCTCAGGAAGGCACGGGGCCCAGAAATTATCCCGCAAAAGCCAGGGGCTAGCCCTTTCCATAAGTATCCTGCACCTGGATTTCTCAGGCGCTGACTCAGAGGCAACCTGGGAAAAACCAAATCCCAAACTCCCCACGCTGCCTCCCTCAGCCTCCGCAGATTGTCAGCAGATCCTTCCACCCTGAGAAAGAGAAAAGCCTAGGCTGAATCTCCAGAGCTGAACAAGTGACTCGGTCACAGGCGGAGCAACAGAACTAGCATTTACCCCAGGAGCACGGGCTCCAACAAAAGCCCTGTTGTGTGAAGTAACAACCAAAACCAGATAAAGGGGATTCCTGTTCTCCAGTGTTTGCTCTGGGGACCACAGAAAACCACACCACGTTGTGATATTGAGAAGAAGTATTAAGAGTTTCTGGAAAATCAGATAGTTTCATGGTTTTGGGGAACTTTCATGGTGTTCTTCATGAAAGCGTCCGAGCAAATAGCTAACCAAAGCGAGCTGTCGCGCCGGGAGGTTCTGAGGCTCCTCAGACGCCTTTTCAGGTGGGTATTTCTGCCTCACACCATAGATTTAGAACGGACTGAAGCCAGCGCTGCCACTGGGCAGCACGGCCCCCTCGTCCCTGGAAAAGCAGCAAGATTCACCCGCTGCCGGAGCGAACACGACGAGCTTAAACTCTAACCCAGGCGAAACCGGGTCTGGTTTAGCCCGGGAGAGCCCTGCGATGCGGTTCGGCGGGCGGCGCCGGGGAGAGGGAAGGAGGGAGAGCGAGGAGAAGGCAGGAGGGCTCGGCTGCCCCAGCCCCGCAGCCTCCGCTCCCCGCGCCGGGCTCACGGGGAGCCGCGGGGACCGCCAAGCCCATTCACCTCGTGAAGTTTATCCGCTTTCTGGGTCTGCTTCTTCCTGCTCCTCTGCGCCGCGACGCGGTTTTTCTCCCTCCTCCTCACCTTCCTGTCATCCTCCTCGCGGCTCTGGAAGACAGAAGCGGGTTTTTAAGGTTCCCCGCGGCCGGCGAGCCGCGCGGCATCCCGGACCCGCTCCCCACCGGCCTGGAGCAGCGGGCGGCGGGACGGCGGGGAGCGGGGAGCGGAGCCGCCTCGCCCCGCGAGGGGAACGCGGGTACCTGCGGGCCGCCCTCGCCCCGCGCCGAGCACGACATCCCGGCGGCCGCGACCGAGGGGGGCAGGGCCGGGGACGCGCCGCCCCGGGGCAAGGACGGGAGGGCAGGGGTAGGGGGTGCGGGGGGCGGGGGATGCGGGGGGTAGGAGGGAAGAGAAGGGGCAGGGGATGCGGTGGGTGGGAGAGCAGAGGCAAGGGATGCAATG
Organism: Phaenicophaeus curvirostris; assembly: GCF_032191515.1. Classification (NCBI taxonomy): domain Eukaryota; kingdom Metazoa; phylum Chordata; class Aves; order Cuculiformes; family Cuculidae; genus Phaenicophaeus; species Phaenicophaeus curvirostris. The sequence continues at coordinate 90,311,739 of NC_091393.1, read as the reverse complement.
ACTGGGAGGGCAGGGGGAGGGCGGGAGCAGGGCAAGGGATGCGGTGGGTGGAGGAAGGGGCAGGGGCAGGGGATGCGATGGGAAGGAGGGCAGGGGATATCGTGGATAGGAGGGCAGGGCAGGGGATGCGATGGGTGGGAGAGCAGCGGCAGGGGATGCAGTGGGTAGGAGGGCAGGGGCAGGGCTGGGGCAGGGCAAGGGACGCAGTGGGTGGGAGGGTAGGGGATGCGGTGGGTGGGAGGGAAGGGGCAGGGCAGGGCAGGGGATGCAGTGGGTAGGAGAGCAGGTTCAGGGGATGCCGGGGGTAGGGGGGCAGGGACAGGGCAGGGGCAGGGCTGGGGCAGGGCAAGGGACGCAGTGGGTGGGAGGGTAGGGGATGCGGTGGGTGGGAGGGAAGGGGCAGGGCAGGGGATGCAGTGGGTAGGAGAGCAGGTGCAGGGGATGCCGGGGGTAGGAGGGCAGGGGCAGGGCTGGGGCAGGGGGTGCGGGGCGTAGGAGGGGAGCCCCGCGGGCAGTGGCGGAGCGTGGCCGTCACACGTCGCCCGGCGGGGCAGGGAGCCCCGGGGCTGCCCGGACCCCCCAGTCTCGCCCCGCACGCCCCCCGCCCCGCGTCTCGCAGGGCACCGCCCGCACCCCCGGGCGGGACCTGCCCCGAGTTGCCCCGGAGCGGCGTTTTCTCTGCGGGGAAAACCCGTCCCGCAGCTTCTCCTCCTCCCCCCGGCCCCGGGGTCGGCGCTGCCCCGGCCCCCGCTCACCCCCGGCCGCTCCTGCCCCCCGCGCCGCTGCGACATCGGCCCCGGGGACAGCGGGGACAGCGGGGACGCCGCCGGGATGCAGCGATTTTCACTTTCGCTACTCGCCCTGTTCCTTTAAATAATAAGGAAATGCCACGGGCTTCTTGTAAAAGCCAAGGACCGCTGAAAACGCCACCGACACAAACCTCGCCGTCCCACTGTCCCGTCGTTATTTGACCAACGACCTCGGCGGAGGTTCGGATGGGACAGTGGGAAAAATCTCTTCACTGGAAGAGGCTGCCCGGGGAGGGGGTTGAGTCCTCAACCCTGGAGATATTTAAAAGACAAGGTGCTTATGCACATGGTTTAGTAGTGAACAGGTAGGATTGGGCTTGATGATCTCAAAGGTCTTTTCCAACCTAGTGATTCTATGATTCTAAATGAGAGATGTTTCTTTTTGTCTTCAAACGCTTTCACTACATTTTAATGGAACCGTCATCTTTGCCTTCTGCTCTGAAGGAAGGGAAGGTGTTTGCACCAACAAGTATTACGCTTAAACAACATTCACAGATGAATCTGGATGTGGTACCTCCTGGCTGTGCAAACGCATGTCCATGTGAGGGCAAGTGCCCCAAACCCACAGGACAATCTGTCATAAAGCCCCAGGTATCTTAATAAACCAGATACTTCCCTGTTTTCCCGGTTTCCTCGGAACTTTGAGTCAACCAGCTTAGATGAAGATGAGGTTACAAGGTTTGCAAACTGTATAAATATGGACTACCCTTTCAAGAAGATCACGGTTCATGCTAAAGTGAGAGAAGGTCTCTGCTCTGCCACAGGTTTCCTGGTAGACTCCAGGACTGTCAACATTACTGAAAAACCTGAGCAGGACTTCCCTGGTGGGAATCATAGAATCATAGAATAACCAGGTTGGAAGAGACCCACCAGATCATCGAGTCCAACCATTCCTATCAAAAGTTCTTCTCTTCAGCTGTTCCACCTCACAGCAGCTTGTGTTTCCGTCTTCCAGGGTACCCACTCCTTTGCTTTTTCACCTTCTCAGAGCTCCTCTGACCCTGGAGGACTGTGAGCCTTCCCTTCCCATGAAGGCCACGGGGACCCACAAACTAGGTGGATTCCCTTGCAAACATGCTGTGACTTACCTTGCGCACCCAGGCAGCGCTGGCTCTCCCAAGCACCTTACAGCACCCTGGTTTCTCTAAAAGCAGCCTTGCCTCTCCCCTCCTCCATCACCCAACGTGCCAACACCAGGATGCTTGACAAAAGAGCACTCATGGAGGTGGCAGAAAGCATGGGGTCAGTGCCGTTCACCAGCTGAGGGCATCCAAACCAACATCACCTGAAAGGCAGCCCTAACTTCCAGGTGTTGATTGATTAGAGGATGAACTGCTTTCAGCTGCTCCTTTTGAAACAACCCAATCTTGCATGAACTACACACCATGCAGTTAAAGAGAAGGAGTAAAACTATAGGCACAAGTGGAAATTTCAGATGGGAGAGACTTAAAAAGAGCATTAGGCTCCTTGCTGCCTTTGAAGCTTAAGTACAGTTGAAATAAACAAGGTTAGAAGTCACTCTTCTCATAAAAAGCTCAGAGAACAGGTATATTTTCTTCTAATACAACCTATGAACCGCATAGATAAAATACCTTAACAGCCCTTCAGAGTCATCTGCAGGGAAAAGAAGCCCCCTTCTTGCAGAGGGACTTGGACCTGACCCCACACAAAGTCCTTGTGCTTTTCCTGGAGTAATGCCACCCTTAATGACAACTGCACAAGCTGGTGATCTAACAGCATCAAGTCCTGAGCACCTTATCAAGAATCTATTAGTACTGCATAAATATCTACCTCCTTGAGTAACTCCCAGCACCTGTAGAGTAAGGTTTCCAGGATCCCACAAGCAAGGGACAAGTCACAGTACAGTCCCCTTGAGCCTGAGTACAGTCTGCTCTTGTTCCCAGTGGCAAAGGAAATTAAAAGCCAAAATTTGCTTGTGGGAACAGGTTTCTGCTTAGAATTAAAGCTATCTATGGTACATCTGTAGAAATGCCTACACAGTAATTCCAGGTAATGCAGCAGTAAAGGCAGAGCTTTTCTGTGCAGGAGAGAAAACAGGCCCAGAAAACAGCCTAGTCGGCTGAATTTACATTTTATAAGGGCAGTTTATCAGTGATTTTTGTCTGCGCTGAAGCAGCCTACACACATACAGCCTGGAGTCACTGAACACAGCTTAGCACAGCTCTTCTGAAGAACAGCTTGTACCACAACTGAGTTTCAGAGCACCCAAGCTTTCAAGCAGACGTCGGTGTCCATGTGAAGATTTCTGGAAAGGGAGCTTCCCTGCAAGCTGCTTGTAATCCCCTTTGTTCAGAAACTACACAGAGAAGTCTGTGTGGGTACTGCGCTGCTTTGCAAGTTTTTCTTGGGTAGGGATGGCTCACGCTTACAAAGAGTAAAGCACATCAACAGTTAGTGAGACATTCCTTCTCACCCCAAAAAGCCAAGAAATTCAAACCCACTTGAATTGAGCCGTCTTACAAAATTCAACAGCTATATAAAGAAAAACTACCAGACATTTCTTGATGCAATACCAATTCGTCCTGAGTTAAAAATAAGAAGTTTGGATGTTGTGACATTTCAGTAGAAGCCTGATTAGACACTTGTCTTGCACAACACTGCTGATTTCTATGAAAAGTTAACTGAAGGACAAAAGGCTACTAGAATGGGTAAAAAAATTAAGTACTTCATGTATTTGTGCCAGCGGGAAGAACAGATCCCAGGCACAGCGAGTTACAGGTACCACTTGCTGTAGAAATGTTTAATAATCATTCGAGAAACAGCATTGAACGTTGAAGCATTGAGCATAGCTCGTCAGAGAACTTGCATTTACACCTTCCATTGCTGCTAGGCAAAAAAAAGCCACCAGAGATTTGTGAATTCATAGCTTACATGTTACACTTGGAATCTTTGTTGTTCTCTTTATCCTTCTTTACACCTTTTATTTGGCCAGTGTTTCCAGATGCATCTTCCTTGTTCCACCTAGCTGCAATTCAAATGAGGCCTGACTGCCCCAGCTCAGGGCATCCATCCCTACCATCCTTCCAACCCCACATGGATTGCCCATCCTGCAATCTCTAAACACTAAAATGCACTGCAGCGTGAATTCATTAATTCACTTAAGTCTTTATCCATAGAGCTCTCTTTCTATTTCTTAAGTCATTTGCCCCACGTCAGGCTATTTCCCAAGGGACCTTCCAGAGAGACATGCCTCTCCCTAATTATTTTCTGTACTGGCTTATCATTATCTGCAGGGAAGAGCGGAAAATCTTCCCATTAGCATAGAAAACATTCAAATACGATCATGGTAGACATGAAAAATCTTGCAAGGCTCAGCTTAGTCCAGGAACACTTGGATTAAAGAGTATCTGTGGATCCTGAAGGAAGCTATGGTGGGGATTTTCAACCCAGCACAGAGCACGCATATGCAAAGCTGCTAGAATAGCAAGTCGCTGTGTGAAAAACTGTCCCAGTCACACATCCCACAGCTTCGCAGCTCTAGCCCCTCTCACATCCTGGCCTCTCTTACATTAGATGCTTTGTAGCCCCGATATTAATAACAGTTGTGAGTTCAAAGGCAGTAAATGGAACTGCTTCAGTTACTGGAGCCAAAATTTAACACACATTTCTTCTGAAGTACTCACTGTTCAGTCACTATCTAATTCCACAATTAGAACTGACAAAATTATCAGAAACTTTGATCTTTCTTGACTGATTTACTTTACTTTACATAAAAACAAATTTGTATATACAAGAGCGAAGGGAAACAAATATTTACATATGATTAAATATACAAAGTCTCAGTACAGATGCTCACCTTTACAAAATAAATGATGCTAAAAACCTGTCACATGTTTTCTTGGAAATTATCTTCTTACCACAGTACATTTCATTAATAAAGCTTCTAAAAAACCCCCTCCATTTACCATGTGAGGAATACTTTACCTATTAGACATGAGTATTTCCTGCAAGCACATGCAATCATAAACCAGAGAAGGTTACGAACAGTTAAGGCACAATGCTCAATTTACTACTACTGTGCAATTGTCTAGGCACTATATGTAAAGAAAAAAATCTAAGTAAGCCAGCTCAACTTCAGACCACTTACTGGTAGCCTATACTGATCTTTAAAGTTTAGTCAGACATCACAAAGGCAAACGCAACCTGAGTCAGGATCGTGTAATGTGTAGAAATATTGTCCAGGAAACCCCCAGACTGCATAATTGGATTACATGAAATGAAATATCAGGTGGCAAGTTGTGGATGGTTGATGACTTGTTCAGAAGAGTACACTGCAAGTAAATACATACAATTAATAAAAATCAAAGTTTAGACACATATGACAATAAATAAGCCCATTTGACCTAAATTCAGGAAAGGCAGGATAGCTGAGACCAATATCGGGCTTGTGTGGATTTTCTAAAAAGTGCAACACCATATCAACTCTGGTGTTTTCAATATTGTCCAATGTTAATTTCTTTCTAATTTATTTATTAAAAAAATTGCCACCTGACTCAGTTATAAATGAAGGTGCATTAAGAGAACTAGACATTCTCCAACATCCGTAGAGACACGTTTAATGTAAATGAGCACTTAGTAGTTTACTAAGAAACTGCTCACATACATAAAACATGTGCACAAACTCTGAGAATCATGAAGACTCGAGCTGAATGCTGCAATAAAAGAGCAAAAAATGAATGTTAACTGGCAAATATACTTGCTGGATATCAGATGCTACTGGTACGTGTAGGTTTTCATATACCATCAGCAAGGCAGTAAAAATAGAAGTATTTAAAGGGATCAAAGACTAAATAATTAAGAAAGCTATGTATAGCACTGAATTAGAGGGGAGACAAAGTTTAGGGAAAAACTGATCACCGTGAACAGGAGTTCAACTGAGATTCCAATCTGAAAATACTAAATGAGAAATTCATGTGCTGAGATTAATCTTCCTCCGTCGAAGTGGGTAGCGCCTTCTTTCTGATGAATCTATAGGTTTTCTTCTTTTTAGCAAAACGCAAGTAGTTTTCCTGGCATCAGTGTCTGTTGGTGTGACTTCTCCGGGTGATACTACATTTTGGACATTATTTTCCTCTTTTGCCTTGCAACCAGCAAACACTTCTTGCCGCAGCTTGCAGAGTTCCAAGATTGGTTGCCAAGTTAATGCTTGGGAAAAACCTTCTGCTTTTTCTACTAGCGCTGGGAGAGACTGCAAAAACAAACCCAAGTATCTCAAGTTACAGGGGAAAAGTAATGGTTACAAAGAATGAAATCTGTTAATTAGATTCTGACAGGCACAAAAACTTTCAGTGTCTATAGAGGCGATCCATAGGATGGCAGATAAAGGTTGGGAACTCAGAGCTACCAGCCTAACAGTGACCACAATCTGCACTCAGAGGCCATGCAAAGAGTACGCCAAGCTCAAATGTTGCTTCATTACATCTCTAAGCTTCTAAGTATCACAGGAACACAACAGTTCACATCTAAGCTGGTCCTGAAGCAATAAAGGTCATTTGCTATATGAAGTCGTACAGATCTTCAAAAGATGTTTAATTTTTCAGACACTACAGGTCCTAAAGCATCTGTAAAAAAATAGTTCCTATAGCCACAGGGTAATCTTCCTCACTACAGCATGAGGGGGAATGCTTTACAACCTCAGCAGTCCAAACATGAAGATGTACTTGCTTTAGAAGTAAACATGCAGGCTTTTTTTGTACAAGACTATCACCAGGGTGAGTGAGAACTCCTGTTTCATGACATATTATCATACGAAGAAAATTAAAATTGCCCCCTTAGCACACATAAGAGATCTCACCTTCATTGCCCCACTGATCTGTTTGGATGTCATTTCTGTCATCTGCTTCAGATCCACCATGTAAGCATCTACAGAAAAACAAAGTCTCAATAAATTTCTGTAACTCCGTCCTCCCCAGTACTTGCTAGATAATTGTTAGAAATTATACAGAAAAGCAGCAGAGTCCCTATATAAAACTTAAACCTTAAACATGTCCCTGTCACTGTAGCATTGAGGAAAATAGCTAGTATGTTTTACCTTACTATTATTACTCCATCACTCAAAATACATTAGTGTCTAGCAGTCTCAGTAACAGCAAGCCATAAAGTTCTTCACAGCAAATACAAAACATGAGACACAAAGACAGTATTTGACATAAAGGAAGAAAACAGTTACAAAGGAAAAAAACACCTGCTTTCAAACTTTTCAAGCCCATACTACATTCAATAAAAAATGCACAAAAGGAGAATAAACAGAACTGTGGAGAAAATGAGATGAAGGAAACCTGTTCTAAGGACAGCAAAAATAATCTTACATCTCCAACAAGTCAGCTTTTACAGTAACGGTTACAGTTTTCTTCAAGCTTAACTTATCAAGCATTGACACCAAGAATAAAAAAAGATCCAAGTGTAAACAACATGAATGGCATTAATCCTGCTAGGTTAACAGGAAAAGATAGACAAGGCTGCTTTCAGACCACTGAAACAGGCAGCAGGTACAGAATACTAGGGGAAAATAGCAAATATTTGACTGCAGTTGCAATATGATAAGATCATCAACACAATTATGCACTTTTGCTGATTGATTTAAGCAATAATAACTCTTTGCTCAAGAGTTAAACTCTAAGTTGTTATAAAGCTTTTGCACATTCTCCACCATTATTTTGTCTGCAGTGCTATGCCACCAACAAAAACTTAAAATCAGGAGATAAGCAGCCATGCTCCTAGGAACTAAACAGCCTCACCTCCGCTACTATTGTTTTTCTGTAGGGTTTCCCCAGTTCTTGCAGGAGTGTGCATTGTTGGATGGCACACGTGCCCTGAAGCCTTTCAAGGCTAAACATGGCATTAGGGAGGGACTGTTTATAAAGGCTTGTACTGTTAGGGCTTGGGGGAATGGCTATAAATTGGAGAGGGGCAGATTAAGACTAGACATAAAGAACAATTTCTTCACCATGGAGGGTGGTGAGACACTGGCACAGGTTGCCCAGGGAAGTTGTGGCTGCCCCATCCCTGGAGGTGTTCCATGCCAGGTTGGATGGGGCCTTGGGCAACCTGCTCTACTGGGAGGTGTCCCTGCCCATGGTAGGGAGGTTGGAACTAGATCTTTAAGCTCCCTTCCAACCCAAACTATTGTATGATTCTGCTTTGGAGTCAATCTCATTAGTGCCCCTGAAGATAATTAAAGTCAATCGCTATATTCTAGTGCAGGGCGACAGTGATCCCTGCTGAACGGCAGCAACCAGCAAGAGACTTTTCTTAAATCACCTTTCCACATAACCAATGTGATGACCAGACCTGGTTTAGGAATGCATAATCTGTGTATGAACACGGATGCTAAAATGGACCATCAGTCAGAGTTTGGAAGGAAAACCAGTCCAACAGCAGCCTCTTTAAAACACATCACAGAGGCCTATGAATGCATATTCTCTAAAAGAAGGATACGTCCATAATGAAGCTTTCCTACAGTAGGATATCTGAATTAGAAGACTGGTGACCCTATGAAATGGCAAGGAAGGAGTGAAGTAAAAATAATTACTTGGATTATTCCAGCTATACAAAAAGACTGAGACACAGTTAAATGAAATGCCTAGGGGAGTTCAGCTTTACATGGACAGCATCACATTCCTCAGCGTTCAAGGCTTTCCAAAAGATAGGGAAATGAAAAAAGGAAATGAAAGGTATTGAGTAATCTAAACATTTTAGTTTCTGGCCACTGTACTTGCTAAACTGGGATACATAAACTTCCCAAACACTACATAATACTAAAATTCAGCACAAACTCTATACCATTTTGGCTAGGCCTCCACTGCTACCTAGCTTAAAAAGGCAACACCTTGTCACAAGCTGTTACAAACTTGCAAGCAGTAGGTAATTCCCATCAGAGATGCACAGGTCTGGACACCAGAAACCAGAAGAAACCCAGATATGAAGTGACACACTTCACTGCTCCTGTTAGTTACTTTGCTGCACAGGCTGGCATTTCTGGAAGCAATATCGCCTGTTTACAAAGAGGAAATGATGCCTAGAGTGGAGGCCAATCAGCTGGGTGAAAACTGGAAGATGAAGCTCAGCTTCTCAAACTTTAACACCACTGCTCCTTATACCAGCTTCATGCTATGCGCAGTAATCCATAGTAAGGGCTCTATAACCACACTATTCAATTCAAAATTCAATTCATTGGTAAATTCTGACATTCATATTTAAGAACAGGAAAGACAGAATTTCCCATTTCATAAGGGCAGCCTCAAGAAGTCATATCCCAATCATCAATTACAAAACACGGCACCTTGTTCCAAGCAGTGTGGATAAGAAATAGCCTTTCAAAAGCATGTAGCAAACTTACAACAGTGTTTGCAGGTTGGTTTTGTTCTCCCTTCACCAACCCTTACAAGTGACACAGGAAAGAAAACCTGATGCTTACTTTGCAAGTACGGAGGGTCAACACTGCCACCACCGAGTACTACACAAATGCTTTCAATTCCCTGAAGAAACTGACTGATTAGGAAGAGAGACTGAAGCATTTCTAGTATTCATGTAAAAGGAACACAAGAAGGGTCAGAGTATAATGTCAGCTACCCATCTAGTTCCTCATCTGGCCTCCACCAGTGATGAAGGAAAGTAAGAAAACCTACTGAGGGTAGCCCCGTGACAATTTCTACACAATACACACACAGTGGCCAGCTTTTGCCTTTAAGAACAGAGCCTAACAGCACGCCGCACTTAGAACAGGAGAAATGGACACGATAAACTGATGCAGCAATACATTATGACAAACTTCTAGCTATTTCTATTAATTATTTTAACAGCCAATAGTTTTAAACAAGATTAAAGAAAGAAAATTTCTTAAACATTCACAGCTATCCAGTAAGGCAGGCAATGTTTACTCAATGTGTTCACCTTCCCCATGAAATCTTTACCTTGAGAAGCCTGTGATCTTATCTCTTCCGGTGTTACAACAGGCTGGTAGAGCTTCTGTGTATTGGAAAAAAGAAAAATTCTGAAATACCTTCTTGGGTCAATAGATACCTAATATACACATAGTAGTTAGAACTATGGAGAAAGGCTAGTACAAGAAGATCATGGTGGAACTACTTAAATAAAGAGTGCATTAGAGTTACAATTTACAGATGCTCAGTTACTGGAAACAATGTTCCTGTTAACAGAGTTAAGTTCCCTGCAGAAGTGTCCCCAAAATTCGCTTTAGGCTGCAGAATTGTAATTATTAAGGCATGATAACTAAACTGAAATCCAGGCATCATGGAAGAAGCATTGCCACCTGCTTCATGACTGAGGAAAAAGAGCTGTTCTGGCTTCTGGGAAGCCATTCACAAAAACAGTACACTTTTGAGAGAAGTAAAGTCGAATACAAGGGTACATTGAGAGAAAATGAAAACTAATTAAATAACTACATTCTGGCCCGTGCTAACTTATGCAGAAGTAAGAACACTCTCCATCACAAAGCAGGCTTCTCTTGCTTTTTGGTCCTACTCTAAGTCTTGTGTCTTGGCATCAGTTAATTGTGAGACGAAGTTAACTTCAACTAATAATAAATAATGAATAAAACTAATATTAAGTTACATTAAAGATTATACTTAAAAGTAACTAACAGAGAAGATGGAAATAAAGCAAAGATGTGGGAACTGAGTTATATTATCTACAAATCAGTATTTTTCTCCACATCAGCAGCTGTCCCCTCAACCTTCTTCAACCAAAAGCAAGTGGGAGGAAAGTTAATTATTCCTCCCTGTAGTTTTACCAGAGCAATTTTTTTTTCCCCACGGTTCATATATCTTCTTAGCAAGTTTACAGTAACAGCTCCAAGCAGAACAACAAACATTCCTTGCCTTACCTTCAAACACAACAATGTATTGACTGAAAACCTACAGGATGATCTCTTGCTTTGGCAGTTAGAGAGAGATCACCAGACTGAATGAGTGGTTCCCTCCAGATAAAATGCAGTTAAATACTTTAGGGGTTTCCATGTTCTTTTTGACCCTAGCTATTCCTTTGATGCATGTCTTCACAGTTGCTCTCTATGCCTCAGAAAACATGGATCACAGGAGTAGCTAGGATCAAAAAAGAATATAAAAATCCCCTTGGTCAAAAGCAGAGAAACCACTAGCACCTTCACAGAAGTAGCTGAGAGTAAAAAGAAAAAAAAGCCACTTTAAGGAGATAACTAAAACCTTTCTATATTTTTCTGACATCTTTAATCAAAATAATCATTTAGTCATGGTGGTGTAAAGTTTGAAGAGGTCAGACACATAAAAAAGATAGTGTGAGAGGGATACTGAATAACTAATCCACTTTGGTGCTCGTGTAGAACACAGCTTTCCTTTTGCAGAAAGATTAAAAGGTCTTGTTAAATCTTGGTGTTACACAATAGCATATTTTATCTTAGTTGATCATTTGTTTTATGTATTTGATATATTGACAAAATGGTGATTTCACAAAAGGCAACACACGTCAGAAAATTTCAGAAATTTAAGAAAAATATATACTCATGTGCTTTTACTTACTGTAAATCATCTGTGCCTGGCCAACCTAGAGTTACTTCTGTCATTTTTAGTCCTCAGAAATGTAATGCAAGCCCTTAAACAACTTCTTAAAAAAACATCCCTGCCTTCTTTAGAAGAATAGCTGAGGTTTGAAAGGGCCCCTAAAGAAGAGCCCAAGCCCCTGCTGAAAGCAGGGCCAACTAAAGCAGGTTGCTCGGAGCCTCTTCCAGTCAGGATTTGGATATCTCCATGAGTATCTCCAAGAAAGGAGACTCCACAGCCTCATTGTGCCAGTGCGTGACTGCCCTCACAGTTCCCTTTTTTCCAATGGTTAAATGGAATTTCCTGTATTTCCACTTGTGCCCACTGCCTCTTGTCCTTTTTCTTTTTTTCTCCCCAGAAGAAACTGACTCCTAGTTAATCAGCAGGTAAGCAAAGGCATGCCTAAGGTAACTGCAGGAAAGAAATTTAGCAACCAAAGACATGACTGCGTTGCTTCATGCCAGCAATTACTTTACAGTCAGTGTCAAAAAAAAGAAAAATTACTCCACTCAGTCATTAACCCTCATTACTCTTTTGTTTTCTTTCTTTACTGAAATTGCTTACTCAGTGTAGTTATGAGCTCAACGTAAGTACCCAGGAAAACACACACATCTTTTTAGAAGTCTCATGCTGCACACAATTTGTCTGAATGTGTCATCACATTTAGTACATCAACCAGACTTCATCTAAGGATTTCAGAAATCTGGATTTGACAAGATAAACAGGTCTACAGTGCCTTGTACAAGTCATCATGTTGAAGCAATCTGCTGATACAACTTGCTGATCAGTGCCACAGACCAAATTCACTTCGTCACAACACTCTGCAGTAACCTCCATATTTCTGAAGAGCCAATTAATGCAAAAAACCCCAATTTCATTATATGACAAAATCAAAATCAACTATGGGAAGGGGTGTAAAGGTCAACACTGCATGATTTGTTTCTTCAAGTCACACCTGGTCAGCAGCTTCTATACACACAGGTTTTCTGAAAAGATATTACTCACCAACATGTCTTGCTCTGCTTTCATGGTTTGGATAGCATGCATCAGTATCTTTCTAGGCCACTGCTTACGCTTCGTTGTTGTCTCCACTATTAGTTCATCAAATTGATCTTCAAGAATTTTAATGCTGGAACCTAAAAATAACAAACACAAAGTTATTATAGGAATTCTACAACTGTTTCGGGTTTTTTTTCATTTGAGACAAAGTTATAAGGAAAATAAAAGCTCTAGATCTAAAATAAGAAATCATGCACAATTATCAATGAAGAAAAATACATGTCTTAAATCTCCTTGTTAAGGCGATGTAAAAATTGGAGCACAGCTTGCGGCTGGCCAGTTACTTTTGAGGTAAATGAACTGCAGGAAAGGGCAGGGAAGGTAGAGAATCAAAAAAAAAAATCTTTTGAGATAACCTGCTTTTCAGCTGAAAACCAGCAATGCAAGATACATAAAATTGGTTTATCTGTGTAATTTACATGCATTCAGCAGCAACTGTCCGAACAATTTGAAGCCTAACCAATTTTTATATCATACAGAGCATAAACATGCAGTTTAACCTGACAATATACAATGCCACCTTAATGAAACACTGTTCCTGTAAATGCTCTGCATCACGATGACATTTACTGGTCATTAGGGGTTTGCAAAAAACCAAACCGGGTCTGCTTTCAACATCTGAGGCTGCATGTGGTAGCAGTTAGCTTTCGTAGCTTGCTTCGCCAGTAAGATTAGACTAAATACCTACAACATTTTCGGTTGTCAACTGGTGTTTTTACTGCTGATACCCTGCTAAAGGTACTCAGTTTTTCTATGCCTGCAAGTGATTGTAACTATTTTAAAGGCTTAAGATACTACTTGAAAACTGTTTCAAAATTCAGGCAAGTAAATTCCTGCACTTTGCTGACATCACATCATCATTACAACTACAAAAATTAAGAGGTATAAAATAAAACAGAATTAACCATTCAATCACATATCCTTACAGTGTGTAACTAAAAGGAATTACACATTTCTATATTCTTCCAGCTGCACACTCCTATAATTTTTGTTTCCCAGTGGAGAACAGAACATTGACAATGGTCTTGCTTTTGATTTTTTAAAATTAATTTTGCGAACTCCTTAGCATTTAAAATCACTGTTTGCAGTAATGTGTTCAGCACAACTTGCTAGGCAGGCAATAGTTTAAGTCAAGTACTAAAGAATGGATTTTGAGCACCCTCTCTTGGTCAATCTGTGCAGAATGAGGTAAGCTTCAGACAGGCAAAAATCAAGGTTTTAATAGTCTGTGGGTTGTTTTAGGATCGCTAAGAAATCATCTGAGTATAGAAAGGAAAAGCCTGAGCCACTGGTCAGCCTAAACATCAAAGGCACAAAATGCCAGATCACGTGGTGGTTCAAACTGGATCAGAGATAGGTACACAAGTAAATTTATGTCGAATTAAAAAGCACAATACAGTCCTCACACCTACTTTATGCCAGCTGCAGGAAGATGACAGCATCTCAGCTGCCATAAAGTTAGACTTGTAAAGATAAATGATAACTTACTCAAAATAACATCCATCTGGACAAAGCCTTCCTGTTAAGAAAATTCCATTAAGAATTTTTGAACAAATTTGAATTAGGGAGCCCAAATAAGTTCAGCATTTTGCAATGCAAGATCAGTGCATATTTGACCTCGTAGTCAAAGGAGTTGGGAGTTTTATCATTCCAGAACTACAACTGCAGAACCTTCTTGACCAAAAAACAGTTTAAGGAGCTTTCTTGATAGCCAGTTCAACACATCTGTATTTTCAGCTTTGTTGAGGTATAAAAAGCATTAAGTTGCAAGCAAAGAACACCTTAATGCTAACACAGGTGAGCAAATGAATCACAGCAAAGTTTTCTTTGGACACCAGACTACCAAGAATCTCCACTACAATTATTCAAAAGAGAATAATTACAAACATATTGCACACATATATGATTATTTAGCAATAAATTTAAACATTTATTTAATTAGTATATTAAACCACAGCAACAAACATACTACTAGGGTCTTGGCCAATGTCTCCAGCACGAGCTCATTCGAGTTGGAGGGCTCTTGCGACTCACAGCAGGGTCAACATCCAGTTCAAACCAGGTTGCTCAGGACAATTCTGTCCAGCTGGTTCTCAGAAGCCTCCAGTGCTGGAAGCTACACAAGCTCTCTAGGAAACCTTTTCTAATGCTTAGCTATCCTAATAGTGAATTTTTACTTCCTTACATCACGTCAGAACCTCCACTTTCAATTTGACCCTTACCTCTTGTTCTCCCATTGCAGATCTCAATAAACAGCCTAGGCTCCACACTTCAAGTAACCTCCCTGTAGGTAATGGAAGGCTGGCTTGTTTTCTCTAGGTTAAACGAGCCAGATTACTCAGTTTTAACTCTCAGGGTAAGTGCTCCAGTCCTCTTGCTGTCCTGGCAGCCTCTGATGAACTCGCTCCAGTTTATCAGCAACTTTCCTCTACCAGGAGGTCCGAAACCGAGTGCACTGCTCCAGATGTGCTCTAGCAAGTGCAGAGTAAAAGCAAATAATCACTTCCCTAGATCTACCGACTACAATCCTGCTGACACAATACACAAGGCTGGCTCACAGCCCACTAGGACCCTCAGGTCCTTTTCATCCCGCATCACTGCAGGGGGTTACCCCTTTCCAAGTTTAGGGCTTTCATTTTAGTCCTTGCTGGATTTCATGAGATTCCCAGATGAATTCTCCAGCCTGATTACATTCCGCAGAATGGGCCTGCCCCTGAGCATATTCACTACATCCCACCCTGCATGACATCAGCTGCAAATTAGGTGAAGGCGCCTTCCATCTCCGCCTCCATGTTATGGATAAAGACCTTAAAAACAAAAGGGCCCAGAACAGACACCTGAGGAGCTCTGATCAGCCCCGAGGTAGAAATATGAACCGTTAAATACTACCCTCTGAGCTCAATGATCCTCACCTCCACTTGGATGCTCTGGGACACTGTGTCATTGAGTACTGGTGCAATTCCAATGGAACAGCACCAAGGGGGCTGGCATCCAGAGCACATGATGCAGGGGCAGTACCTGAAGGAGCTGGGTTTGTTCAGCCTGGAGAACAGAAGGCTAAGGGGTAATTTAACTGTTACCCTCAGCTGCCTGAAGGATCGTTCTACAGAGACAGAGGCAGGCTCTTTTTGGAGAGGTGCAGCAAAAGCATGAGGGGCAACAGATACATTACATTAAAGGAAATTCCAACAGGCCACAGGAAAGCAATTTTTCACAGTCAAACACAGAAATTGACTGCCCAGAGGAGATGGAAAGCCTCCATACTTGGACCCTATTGCTGTGTTCCAGCTTTAAAAATAGATTACCTTATGCTACTCCACCAAATTTTGTATACTTGCTTTATTCTGATAGGAGAAGCAAATGAAATAGAACTTGCACTTTCCTAATCTTCTCAATGAAAAACCTTGCCTTGAAATATCAACTTTCTAAAAGGTCTCTGTAGACTTTCCAGTGAGATACCTGCTGTTAAGCTCAGCTAACCCTTTATTTTCCCATGTTAGCATCAGATATTTTCCAAGTCTCTAAGCTACTTTTCGTTGGTAGTCAAGAACAGAAGTTTTTTACTGAGGGTGATAAGGCACTGGAACAGGTTGCCCAAAGAAGTTGTGGATGTCCCATCCCTGCAGGTGTTCAAGGCCAGGCTGAATGAGGCTTTGAGCAGCCTGCTCTGGTGGGAGGTGTCCCTGCCAATGACAGGGGTGTTGGAAGTGGATGATATTTAAGGTCCCTTCCAGCCCAAACTGTTCTTATTCTGTAAGTTACACAGGCACCATACTACAGATAGCTGGAACTTGTGCCTCAAGATCTGCAAGAACCTTGACAGAAATATCAGATAGGGCAATGGTTCTTCAGAAATAGGACCATTTCTCTTCTCTTGGACTGGGTGCCCACATGCCTCAGTTACCCTTCCTTTCATTAAAAAACACCGCCTTGCAAGAATCTTGCTCCTGTAGCCCAGCACTTCAGATCCTTAGAGAGACACATTTGAGCTGAACTTTGACCTTACGTGCTCCGTGAGCATCCTTATCCCCAGATAGCTGGGGGAAAGTCTTCCCAGTTGAAAATATCACATGCAAATACCAAAACAAAACCACCCAAACAGAAATCACTCTCCACAACTACCTGAAAAGAGGTTGTAGCAGGGTGGGTGCTGGTCACTCCTCCCAAGTAACAAGGGATAGGACAAGAGAAAACAGTCTCAAGTTGTGCCAGGGGAGATTTTAACTGAATAACAGAAAAAAAACTGTTTACCAAAAGAGCAGTGAAGCATTAGAACAAGCTGCTCAGGGAAGCAGAAGAATCAGTACCCCTGAAGGCTTTCAAAAAATGTGCAGACATGGCACCCTGGCACACGGTTTAGTAGGCACGCTAGCGTGCAGATGACAGCTGAAGCAGATGATCTTAAAGGTCTCTTCCAATCTTAACATTTCTACGTCTACGAAATGAATGGAAACCAACACTTACCACTCTGCAGGTGGGAGACCTCTGAAGTCTCCTCCCAGGGCTGCCCATTGATGGTAACATTCTCCCGCACGGCTGTTTCGAAGTTCTGCAAGACACAGCAGGCTTTGAGACTCCATCCTTCAGGCACCAGCGCTCAGCATTGAGCCAGGAAGGGTCCCATCCTGCTTCCCCTGCCTGGTTTGGCCACCTTCTCGAGGAGAGGCAGCTACACAAACCCACACAGTGACACCCCCTCCCATCACAGGCACGGCTCCCCTCCCCCTCTATCACGGGCATGGCTCCCCCCTCCCCCTCTATCACGGGCACGGCTCCCCCACCCCCCTCTATCACGGGCACGGCTCCCCCACCCCCCTCTATCACGGGCACGGCTCCCCCACCCACCCCGCATCGCGGACACGGCCCTCCCCAGCAGAGTCTCCCGCCGCCGCCTCACCCAGAGCGCCTCCCCCGCGGCAGCCTCGGCCCCGCCCGGCTGCCCCCGCGCCAGGGCCCGCACGAAGGGGGCGCAGAGCGCCAGGGCCTCGCCCAGCGCCCGCCGCGAGCAGCACCGCACCCGCGCGTCGCGCCCCGAGGGCCCCGGCAGCGGCGGCGAGGGCGGCACCGGGGCGGCCGCCATTTCCCGCCTCTGGCGCCGGGCGGGGAAGATGCCGGCCCGGAAGCGGAAGTGGCGGCCGCCCCGCAAGCAGAAGTGGCGGCCGCCCCGCGGCCCCGGCGGGTCATGGCGGCCACCGACTGCCACTGCCACCTCGCCGCGCCCAGCTTCCAGGCGGTGAGGGCGGCGGCGGGGACGGAGGGAGCAGAGGGACCGGGAGGGAGGGCGGGAGGCGGCTCCGGAGCTAAGGCGGTGCGTGTGTCTTGCAGGACGTGGCGGCCGTGGTGCGGGCGGCGGAGCAGGTGAGGGGTGACGGTGACGGGAAGGGGTGACTGTGTTGAATGAGGGGTAAGGGTGACAGTGAAGGGGTGACAAGGTGCGGTGACAGGGACAGGGATGGGGTGTGACAGGATGAGGTGACGGGTAGGGGTAAGGGGGGCCAGGGGCAGGGGTGAGGGTGAAGGTAATGGGTGATGGGGAGGGGTGACAGTGAGGGGTGACAGCGAGGTGTAGGGTGACAGTGAAAGGAAGAGGTGACAGTGAAAAGTGGGGTGAGGGGTTACAGGGGAAGGGGTGACAGTACTGAGTGAGGGGTAAGGGTGCTAGTGAAAGGGTGAGAGGGTGGGATGACACATTTTGGGTGACAGTGTGGGGCAAGGGATGACAGGGTGGGGTGACTGACAGGTAGGGGTTGGGGGTGACTGAGGTGAGGGGTGACAGTGAGAGCTGACAGTAGTGGGATGAGGAGTGAGAAATGACAGCAAGGGGAAGGGGTGACAATAAGGGGTAGGGATGAGGGGTGAAGAGCGACAGGATGGAGTGAAGGTGACAGTGAGGGGAAGGGGTGTGGGTGAAGGCAAGGGGTAGGGATGAGGGGTGACAGCAGTGAGGTGAGGAGTGAGAGGTGACAGTGAGGGGAATGGGTGACAGTAAGGGCTAGGCGTGAGGGGTGAAGGGTGACAGTCAAGGTAGGGTGAGGAGTGACAGCAAGGGGTGATAGCAGTGAGGTGTGGAGCGAGAGATGACAGTGAGGGGTAGGGATAAGGTGACAGGGGTAAGGGTGAGGGGTGGCAGTGAGGTGAGGGGTAGAGATGAGGAGGGGTGAGGGTGAAGGTTAGGGCGGGGTGAGTTGAAGGTGAGACAAGAGTAAGTTGATGGTGATGGAGGTGAGGCGGCTGACAGCGACCCTCCTCCCTGGCCCAGCCTCACCAGGGCGGGGGTTCCTCTCTGCTGCAGGCAGGGGTATCAGCGCTGGTGGTGGTGTCAGAGCGGGCGGCGGAGTTCCAGAGCGTCATGGAGCTGTCAGAGAGGTGCGAGGGTGGAGGGGCAGCCCGGAGCCCACTTGTGTCCTTGCTCTGGGGTCCATACCTCAGCAGGAGTGACTGGTGGCATGGGAGCTATTGAGGGGCACTCAGCCCTCTCCCTCTGTCAGGCCAGCCTTTCTTTTTGACTCTGAATTTGGTTTTCCTGTCGTCTCTCCCACTGCTGATGTCTGCTCCGTGTCTAGATTTCCAGGGGTTGTGTTTCCATGCCTGGGGGTTCACCCAGTGCAGGAGATTTCACCAGAGGAGCAGCGCAGTGTTACTCTGAAGGTAAAATGCTGGCAAGTTAGGTCAGTGCAGCTGTGAGACAGTGCAGGAATGACTCAGGGCAGGCGATAGGATGCTCTGATCTGCCTTATGAAACATCAGATCTGTGCTGTGATTTTTATGCCCTTCTGGGATACAGAAATTCCGGGGTCTCTTAGCACAGCCACTTGTTCACGGGTCTTCCCTTTGTTAGCATGGGAAGTGGGAGGCAACCATTTGTACCTTCAGCCTGAAAAACTTAGACTTATAGAATGTCCTGCCTTGGAAGGGATCCACAAGGATCATCAAGTCCAACTCCTGTCTCTGCATAGGACAACCCCAAAATTCACACCATGTGTCTGAGAATGTTTTCCAAATGCTTCTTGAATATTGTCAGGCTTGGCACCATGACTGCTTCCCTGGGGACCCTGTTCCAGTGCTCCACCACTCTCTGAGTGAAGAACGTTTTCCTAAATCCAACCTAAACCTCCCCTGGCACATCTTCCTGCCATTCTCTCAGGTCCTATCATTGGTGACCAGAGAAAAGAGATCGGCACCAGCCCCTCCTCCTGTTTTGAGGAAGCAGTAGACCACAATGAGGTCTCCTCTCAGTCTCCTCTTTTCCAGGCTGAATAGACCAAGCGTCTTTAGTGACTCCTCATACGGCTTCCCCTCTAAACCTTTCACTAACTTTGCGGTGAGCTTGGAGATCTGTCTGCAGCCATTAATGTTACCAGGCTATTATGGGCCTTGTTTTAATTACCTCCTATGCTCCTATACCAACTTGAGATGCAGGGTCATTAAGGAAAGAAGGCAAATCCTGCTTGTTTCTAAAATTTGTCTGACAACACTACTCACAGTAATGGCAAAGTTTTAAAGTACAGAATTTAATTACGCTGAAGGAAAATCCAATTTAATCATAATGCTGAGTTCACACCATTTCCATGTTGTAAGGGCAGTGAGGGTTGCATCTTTAATTTGTTCTTGCAGGATCTGGATGCTGCATTGCCGCTTATAGAACTCTTCAAAGATAAACTGGTGGGCATCGGAGAAGTAAGTAGAATTCCATAACTTGTTTAAATGTCTGTGGCTTTGTCAGCATCTGTCACCAGAACCACAGACACTTAGTGGATACTTGGGTTTGTGTATGCAATAAGTATTGCTATTGATCTGAACAAACACTGCCTGATTTGTAATTATTTTAATGTGCAGTCCTTCATAGATTTGCCTGATTCTCTCTTTTCCTTCATTATCATTCTTTGAAAACCGATGACATTTATGCTGGTGGATTTAGTAAGAATGCCTAATTATGCTGTATCATCTTATACCTGAGTGTCTTTTAACCTGTTCTCCGGCACAGTGAATTGCTGAGTCACTTTGTTAACCTCATTCATATCATAGAATCATAGAATAACCAGGTTGGAAGAAACCCACCGGATCATCGAGTCCAACCATTCGTATCAAACACTAAACCATGCCCCTTAGCACCTCGTCCACCCGTGCCTTAAACACCTCCAGGGAAGGTGAATCAACCACCTCCCTGGGCAGCCTGTTCCAGTGCCCAATGACCCTTTCTGTGAAAAATTTTTTCCTAATGTTCAGCCTGAACCTCCTCTGGTGGAGCTTGAGGCCATTCCCTCTAGTCCTGTCCCCTGTCACTTGGGAGAAGAGGTCATCACCCTCCTGTCTACAACCTCCTTTCAGGTAGTTATAGAGAGCAATGAGGTCTCCCCTCAGCCTCCTCTTCTCCAGGCTAAACAACCCCAGCTCTCTCAGCCGCTCCTCATAAGACCTGCT
Source organism: Phaenicophaeus curvirostris (assembly GCF_032191515.1). Classification (NCBI taxonomy): domain Eukaryota; kingdom Metazoa; phylum Chordata; class Aves; order Cuculiformes; family Cuculidae; genus Phaenicophaeus; species Phaenicophaeus curvirostris. The sequence goes on along the minus strand of NC_091393.1, from coordinate 90,290,894 downwards.
CTGCAGCCCCCTCACCAGCTTTGTTGCTCTTCTCTGGACTCGCTCCAGAGCCTCAACATCCTTCTTGTGGTGAGGGGCCCAGAACTGAACACAGGATTCGAGCAGCAGTCTCACCAGTGCCGAGTCCAGAGGGAGAATAACCTCCCTGGACCTGCTGGTCACGCCGTTTCTGATCCAAGCCAAGATGCCATTGGCCTTCTAGGCCACCTGGGCACACTGCTGGCTCATGTTCAGTCGCTGTCAACCAACCCCCCCAGGTCCTTCTCCTCCGGGCAGCTTTCTAGACAGACTTCTCCTAGTCTGTAGCTCTGCACAGGGTTGTTGTGCCCCAAGTGCAGGACCCGGCATTTGGCCTTGTTAAACCTCATGCCATTGGACTCTGCCCAGCGGTCCAGCCTGTTCAGATCCCTTTGCAGAGCCTCCCGACCCTCCAGCAGATCCACACTTCCACCCAGCTTAGTGTCGTCTGCAAACTTGCTAAGGGGGCACTCAGGCCTTCATTGATAAAGGCATTGAACAGGGCTGGACCCAGCACTGAGCCCTGGGGAACCCCACTTGTCACTGGCCTCCAGCTGGATTTCACACCATTTACCACCACTCTCTGGGCCCGGCCATCCAACCAGTTTTCCACCCAGGAGAGTGTGCGCCTGTCCAGGCCAGAGGCTGACAGTTTCTGAAGCAGAATGCTGTGAGAAACTGTGTCAAAGGCTTTGCTGAAGTCCAGGAAGACCACATTCACAGCCTTCCCCTCGTCCAGCAGACGAGTGACTTTGTCATAGAAGGCGATCAGGTTAGTTTGGCAAGAACTGCCTTTTGTGAACCCATGTTGACTGGGCCTGATCACCCGGTGCTCTTGCATGTGCTTCATGATAGCACTCAAGATCACCTGTTCCATGACTTTCCCTGGCATTGAGGTCAGACTGACAGGCCTATTGTTCCCTGGGTCCTCCCTGCGACCCTTCTTGTAGGTGGGCACAACATCAGCCAGCCTCCAGTCCAGTGGGACTTCCCCAGTCTTCCAGGACTGCTGGAAGATGATGGAAAGGGGTTTGGCCAGCACATCCGCCAGCTCCTTCAGTACCCTAGGGTCAATCCCGTCTGGCCCCATAGACTTGTGGCTGTCTAGCTGGGCTAGCAAGGCTCTGACCGCCTCCTCTTGGATCACGGGAGCCTCATTATGCTCCTCTAGCTCCTGGGTTTGTACACAGACGGAATGACCCTCCTTACAACTAAAGACTGAGGCAAAGAAGGCATTAAGTACCTCAGCCTTTTCCTCATCCCCTGTCACTGTTGTTCCTTCTGCGTCCAGTAGGGACTGTATGGTCTCCCTAGTCCTCCTTTTATTATTTATATATTTGTAGAAAGATTTTTTGTTATCTTTCACAGACTTGGCCAATCTGATTTCTAGCTGAGCCTTAGCCCTTCTGATTTTTCCCCTACACAATCTCACTTCCCTCCTGTAGTCCTTCCAAGAGGCCTGTCCCCTCTTCCAGAGCCCATAAACATTTCTCTTCCTCTTGAAGATCCTTCCTGCCTTCTTTCCTGAAAAAGTTAGGCTAAGCTGTCATTTTATAGGATCATAGAATAGTTGTGGTTGGAAGGGACCTTAAAGATCATCTAATTCCAGCCGCCCTACCATGGGCAGAGATATCCCACTACATCAGGCTGCCCAAGGCCCCATCCAACCTGGCCTTGAACACCTCCAAGGATGGGGCAGCCACAACTCGCCTGGGCAACCTGTTCCAGTGTCTCACCACTCTCATGGTGAGCACACCTCATTTCATTCTCATTTCAGCACACCTCATCGACTTGTACAGTCCTTTTCCCCTGTGATCCCTCACCTGTCTGTATCCATGTGTTGTCTCCTCTATTACGTTGGTTTTTAAACTGATTGAGACTACTATGCTGTAGGGTTGAGTCTGTGTCTTTCGTGTGTTGGTACTGGAGGGGCTTATGGCTGCTGGAAAAATAGTTACTGGCAGAGCTTTGTTGCTAAACTTGCCGTGTTGTACTTGCACTGCATATCAAGGACTTTGGTTGGTGTAACTGTGAATGGGGCTGCTTTGACAAACTATAAATTTTGCCTAATGTGTTTAAATAAAAAAATTATAGAATTAATCGGTAGTTTTTGCTAGAGGTAAAACTGAAGCGTACAGGTTCAGAAATTTTACTTGTATTAGAGATCCAGATTTCAGATTTAATCTAAAATAATATTCCATAGAATGTAAACCCCCAGAAAAGCAGTTATAAATTAAAACATTAAATACACTTGTTAGTAACTACCAGCCCACAAATGCTTTCATAGTTGGAAAGATTATGGGTAAGAATGGATTCCTTTCTGAGTTAAGCTACAGTTGAGCTCATTTAATTGCAGCCTCCTGCAATATATATAGATATGTTGAAATGCCTTGCAGGTTTGAAGCATTTTTTCCTTTATGTATGGTTTTGTGGTTTACTCAAGCGTTAAGTCTGTAAAATGTTTTCACTTCTCTTCTTGTGCTGTAGGTTGGACTAGATTTCACTCCCAGATTTGCCAGCACCGAGGAACAGAAGGAAGGACAAAGACAGGTTTTGATTAAGCAGATTGAGTTAGCGAAACGACTGGATTTGCCTTTGTAGGTTTTGCTTATACTAGTAGGAGAATTTGCCAGATCTCAATAACGTGGAAATATTTCTCAGGATTTATAGTTACTAAGAGCTCATAGAACTTGCATGGATTAAACTGGCTTCAGCATCCTGTCATTCTACAGTTTGAGATTTAATTATAGAATTTTCCCTGTGTTTGCACTTGAGTACAGTGATCTTCTTCATCCTGTGCTTGTTATGTTGTCGCTATATCTTCACTGTAACTGAAATGATTCATATATGCATCTCTAGATTTTTTTTTTCCTAACAAAACGTGTAATGCTGGTTAATTATTTTCCAAGCTGCTGTCAGTTCACTTTTGTTTACAAAAGACAGAGTATTTTGGTTAATCTCCTAATGTGGAGCCTTTTCTTGATTTGCAGAAATGTTCATTCCCGCTCAGCTGGAAGACCAACCATCAATCTCTTAAAGGAACAAGGTATTTTTACTGTGTTTTATCTATCATGGATTTTGGCAACACAAGTTCTTCACTTGTGCTGTGTTCTCACATCAGTTTGTGTGTGTGAAACCTGGGAGGAGTAGTGCAGAGTCTGTATTCATTCTTTATGGGACTGAGGTCCCATTGGAAGCTGACTTCACAGACCTTGCTGTAAACACTGCTAATGATTTGGTTTGCTTCTTTTTTGTGAGGTGCTACAAGGGTGTTGCTCCATGCATTTGATGGAAAGCCATCTGTAGCGATGGAAGGGGTGAAAGCTGGATACTACTTCTCCATTCCTCCTTCCATTATAAGAAGTGAACAGGTAATGTGTAAAGTTTAAAGAGGTTTGCTCCTTCTTGATGCTTGGGGATTGCAGTTAACAGCTGATAGACAGCTTATCACCATGGCTGTTTTCACTGTGCAGCTCAAGAATATTCTTTTTTAAGTCTGTACAGCTTGAAGCGGGACTAGCAGTACTTGCATACAGTTGTCACCTGACGCTTCTCCAGAGAAGTTTCAGTTGCTTATAGCATTACATGTTTTTACTTTGACTAAATTTCTTCTTGAAGCTTTTGCCTTAGTTAGACTTTTGGGGGTAAATGGTGGTGAAAACAGGTCAGCTGTTCCTGAGAGACAAGGGTTAAGAAAATGGGAATTTTTCTTTTCTCACGTGATTTCTGGTGAGCTCTTCTTTGGAAGCTTCTGTCACTGTACTGTTTTAGGTAGGCACGTGACACATGGAAAAGGAGCAATTTCTTTCTCAGTGCTATGGCTTTTTTTGTTCAAAAGGAAATCTGCTCACAATTGGCTAAGTTGCAGACCCTTGAAAAATTGACATTATCACAAGGTGCACCCAGCAAAGAAGCAGCTAAGTTGGATAAAGACAGCATTGGTCAGGTTCAGCCTTGATTTGCTGAGACTGCTCTTTTAATTTCTACTCTAGGCTGCCGCAAGCTATGCTGACTTCTTATTTTGGGGTAGCAGTCTGTTTCTATCCTGCAACATCATCACTTTCTGTGATAAACACAGGAAATGTAAGAAAGGAAAAGGCGTAATTCAAGTAGAAGGATGGAGGGGTTGTTAAGGATGAATACGGATGAAGATGAGGTTAGGAACTTGGAGAAGGGAAAGCAAACTGGGCTTGAGGGGTAAAAACAGAGATGGGAAAAAGGTACACAAATATTGTATATGCAGAAAAATAGCAAGTTGGAATCTCTAAATATAGTGTATCTTATGTAATATATCTATATGACTTACTAAATAACAATGGATTCACTGTTTAGACAATAGTTCTTCAGATGTTTAGAAAATGGGATCATTCTTATTTGAAGGGTCTTCTTGAGCAGCTCCTAGTATTTCTGCTTCTCTTCTGAAATTGTTGATAAGATGGAGGCAGTGGCAATGAAGTCTTTTGACATTGCTTTTAAATGCAGAGGATCTCCTCCCTTCGTACTTAGTTTTCTCACAGGTCTAAGTGTGTAAAGTGTTTAATAGCTGTCTTATTTTCTTCAAGAAGCAGAAACTAGTGAAAATGTTACCTCTGGGAAGTATGTGCTTGGAAACAGACTCTCCTGCTCTGGGACCGGAAAAACAGGTGAATTATGTGGGGAGGGACTTCTATGTGTGTAATATCCAAACCTACGCCTTATGGAGCTCAGTTACTGGCATGGGGGAGTGAAGTAGTACAAGCATGGACAAAGGATGAAAGAGGTTGCCAAGTGAAACTGTTGACATTAAAAAGCCTCTGTTCCTGAGGCTGGGAAAGGAAGATAAATTCTAGGAGTGGACAAAGGGAAAAGTAATACAGGAAGAACAGATACATGCAATTTCTCTGTCTTGGATGCCACGGTGTGTCTGAAGTTTTGTCAGGAAGTACTGAATCTGAAATACCTGACATTTGGGCTGGTGTGGTTTATTTTTCAGGTGAGAAACGAACCAAAAAATATTTACATTGCAGCAGAATATATTGCCAAAATTAAAGGAATTCCAATTGAAGAAGTTATAGAAGTGACTACACAGAATGCACTGAAAGTATTCCCCAAACTTCAGAACTTTCTTCGGATATTGACTTAGAAACTGAAATATATGATATTGCAGAAACTATTATTTATGATAAAATAAATAAAACTAACATGCGTCTTGTCTTTCTGAGTCTCCTTGCTCAGCTGCTCCAGGCCTGGGAGATAGCTAATGTGTGACACTTAATATGCTGGATGGACATTCTCTGACCACCTCAGATACAAACTCATGTGTCATACCAGCACATGGTGAGAGCATTTGGCTTTAAGAATTGGGCACATCTTCTCTGTCCCAGGTATCTATATGATTTTTCAGATTAGACTCCTTCCTCTCTTCATCATTGGAGCATCTTACCAGTTGCTCCTTTGAAAAACAGCTTGTAATGCCCTGTTCTGAATTCATCTGGTGTCTGCCTTCTGGGGCGTAGGACTGTAAGGTGAGGGTTTGGGTTTTTTTACATCTGTATCCTTCTCAAAACAGGAAAAGGTATCAGTTCCCAGGTAGGAAAAGAAATGGGAGCAGAAGCTTGTAATCTGATACCTTTCTTCCACTTTAGGTCTCCTTTAAGTTCTTCCGTTTCTTAGAACTACATCATCAGGAAGTTTTTTTTGCAGTCCTTGTTCTGCTTTTTGCCTAGAGTAGCTTATTAAGTTTAAACATGTGTTCCTAAGCAGGTTTTGGCCTGCAACAACCAACCAAACTTGAATAATTTGTCTCTATTGCAATGCATATTCAGATCAGCAACCACACAAATGTTTGATGCAGAGTAGCTAGAGCCATTTGTTATCCCTGGTCTGCAAGCACCATTTCCACTAAATTAGGTGAAGGACAGAGTTTGCCTCCAGGTGGTGCTAGGGAACAGGTGTGCAATAGTCTTAGACTATTACTGTAATCGATTTTAATGCTTAGTAATCACATCGTTGTTGGAGGTGGTGAACAAGTGATACCAGGCAGCCCTACATGTGCTTCCTGTTGCCTCAGGGACTGGAAGGCTACCGGTATTGCATGGGAATGCAGTCATGTATGGAGATGCTCGCAATAAAAAGTCAGGCAGTACCCAAATGTTTGTGGAATTTTGGCTTTATTATTCTGCACAAAATTCTCAGCCTTGGACAAAAAATAATGGTTTTGCAAAAAGGGTTCTATCCAGTACTTAGTCTGCGTGGTTGGGACTAGGGAGGGAGGGACAAGAGCTGCTTCCTCCCATGCAAGGGAAACCTGGCACTGCAGCAGCCATGGGTAAGGGCGAGTCTGGCAGGGTGCCCGCTGCAAAACAGACCCACTTTGTCCTCTCCACAGACCTGCGGCGCCTGAGCTAAGTCATGGTGTAGGTTGTCTGGCACTCCAGAAAAGGAAAATGCAGTGTCATTCCCACCCTGTCTCCACATCCCTCGCAGCAAACAAGGATCAGAAGTAGCACCTTTTGCCCAGTAATGCTGGTTTTGCTGTGTGAGCTGTGCCAGCACTGGGGAGAGGCAGGCACTGGAAATAAAGTTGCTTTTTGCAGGAAACGCATCTTTTTAAAGCATTCGTTTGGGATTAGTGGTGTCTAATGTGCAGGGGGAGAAAGTATGGTTTCTGAGATGGAAAATTTCCTTGATCCCTCGGTGTCTTTACCTTGAAAGGGGAAATTAGCAGAGAGAATCATAGAATCATAGAATCACCAGGTTGGAAAAGACCCACCGGATCATCGGGTCCAACCATTCCTATCAAACACTAAACCATGCCCCTCAGCACCTCGTCCACCCGTCCCTTAAACACCTCCAGGGAAGGTGACTCAACCACCTCCCTGGGCAGCCTGTTCCGGTGCCCAATGACCCTTTCTGTGAAAAATTTTTTCCTAATGTTCAGCCTGAAGCTCCCCTGGCGGAGCTTGAGGCCATTCCCTCTTGTCCTGTCCCCTGTCACTAAGAGAGCTCGCACTTCTGCCTGCAGTCCCCAGCTGACACCTCATCCTGGGGAGCTGTGTAGCTGCACACCGTGAAACCCTCTGTTCCCACTGAGGCTGGCCTTACATCAGTGTGCGTACCGAACCCTGATGCAGCCTCTCAGGTTGTCTGGACAAGCCATGTCCCTTCCTAATGTAGCGCAGGACACTGGAGTGGCCAGCGATGTACTGGGAGGAAAGATCCAGTACAAATTTAGTTGGATACTGTTTATCTTTCAGGAAAACTGAGCGGAAATGAGAAAGAAAGTGCAGATTAGGGAAGACCCTGGTTTTCTCTGCAGTCCTGCTGTTAACTTTGGGGATGCTAACAGCCCCTGTGACCTCTGTGTCACGGTGATATGGAAGGTGGTAGGTCCTAAGCTCCATCTGATACCATTAGCTGTCACCTTTCCCTACGGCTGTGATTTCCCAGCATATATGATTGCACCTTGTATGGCACCTCGTTTCTTTATCTTGCTGGAGGTACATGATGTGATAGAAAAAAACAACAGGGTTGTCATTTCTCTGACGTAATTAGTGCCCTCAGAGTGCCTGGCTCATTAGTCAGTACTGTGTTATCGATGCAACTCTGGCTCCTGCAGCTTCTGCCAGGAATAAAAAGCCCCATGCCACTCGGTTCTTTCCAGGCTTAAAGTAATGTGTGCAGATAAGCTGTGTGCACTGGGGACTCCCACATGTACAAGGGCTTACAGTGAGTGCATTGTTTAACACCAGGCAGAAATATATAGAGAAAAAATAGTGGAGCAGTGTATGCTATCAATGGCTATGAATTCACACAGAGCTGCTTTACACCTTCCTTATTCAACCAGCACCTTGAAGTAGCCACACAGGGGTCTGGAAGAATGCTAAAATGACCGGTTCTTGGCTGGCTGGTCCAGTTGCCCTTTTACCACGCATGGCAAATAGTTTGTAGGACTCACGTGGAACAAGAATGAAGTGGTTTTGTCTGAAGGCCAAGTTACTCGCAAAAGTGAGGTGGGTATAGCAGAACTAGAAGTTTCAGCATAATTCACTTGAACTCCTCAGGTCCTGCAAATCCCCTCTGAGTTCAGGACTCATAGGTAAGAATCTGTCTAAGGGCTCTGTCTCTGCTGACTCAAATAGTTTCTAGAGGGCTGCAAGTGGAGCATCATCCTGGCACCTCTCATCTGAAACTTGTTTTTAGTCATGGACATAACAGGGTGTGAATCTGCTGAACTCTGGGATGAACTACGAGGGCGATGAGTTTTTCCAGGTTTCAACATGGGAACAAGCGAGGAGATGGTGATGAGACCAAGTGGATAATACACTGTTTAATCCTGCTGTTTATTGTGATAAGAGTTCGAACAATTTGACCAAAGATTTTACTGGAGGTGCTTTCAACAGCCTCCTATGCAATGCATAGATAGACTCTTCAAAAGAGTCTATCAATTATTCATTTGCAAAAGCAAATGAATAATTGTTTGGAAATACAACTTTCATCACTAATGAACTCCTGCTTTTGTTTGTTTTTCCATTAATGCAGGCTGGGGGTTGACCCTCTGTTCCCATTACAGAGCAGGAAAATTAATTTGAGAGACTCAGTGGCTTAGCAGAAAGGTTTGTTGTTCTTTTCTTTGCTTTCTATATGCAGTACAAAGATATAGCTGAGATCAAAGAAAGGATATGAATTGCCATAGGATCTAGTTGTCTCAGCATTTTCCTCTTCAGCAGGTGGTTATCCATCCATTCATTCCCCCTGCTGGGGTTGCCTTTTCTATCAGTGTGAATCGGTTGGGGGACAGGCATGATAACCCTCACTGGCTCCACTGTGCAGTGAGTGCGAAGTACCCCCTCCAGGGCCCGGCAAATTTTTATTCCCCCTCTTTGAGCTGCTCTGAATGGATAATAAAGAGTGAGAAAACATTTAGAGGATCACAGCCCTGCTGAACCCGTGCCAGAGGCAGGAATTGACACCCATTTCCCTAAATGCTTGATGCTATGCACAGAACAATGCTGCCAACAGTGTGCTTAATGCAGACACAGGAGATCGGTGGTGATGCTGCTGCGCCCAGGTCTGCTGATGAAAATGGTGATGTGGTTCACCCAAAAAAGCATGAACTGTGAGGGACTGGGACAAGGAGGCTGTAGGAGCAAGATGCGGTCTCTCTGTGCCCTAGAAAACAGCATAATGCACAGTGCCAGTGTTTGGCTTGGCTGCCACAGAGGGCTTTGGTGCATAAAGCCATTGATGTGTGGAGTACTTGTCATATACTGAGTACACAGGTGGCATCAAGTAACTTGAAGCAAAGCTGAAAAAAGGTGTAGAGAAGTGGCACATGCACAGAACGGGAAGATCTGGCCTGTTTTCAAAGGGCTGTGGTCTGAAGAACAATTTACTTCTGCTACCGCACTTGGGGACATATCTGATGTTCTACCAAAGCAGCAGTCAACATCAAAATATATGGATTTTGTTTGCAATGCCTGAGTGAAATAGTATGTCTATGTACACTGCCTTCAAGGGCAGGTGAAGCAGCTGCGTGGCATCCACAGCTGGTGGCTGCATACAGGTGAGCTTGACCTGCCGTGGCAGAGCACTGTTCCTATGGCTTGGCTGAGCAAACCTTCAGCTCCCCGGCACAGAAGCCTGTGGCCTGAAAGACCAGAGAGCAGCACTGAGACGGGGGGAAGCAGGGCCACAGTCCCCTGTTTTGGAAGTGCAGAGTGTGAGGCACGGATAAGTCACAACTTCAGTAGTGTGATCAAACCTGTGATGCCCCAGAGGTATCAACTGCCAGGCAGGCTGCGTCAGTGCACAGTCTGTGTCCATGCAGACCTTGCCTGCAGAGATGGGAAAGCTATTTGTGCTCCCCACCCTGCTTAGTCCCTATTGACCAAGCCCATTGTGCTAAACAGCAGCAGAGCTGTGCCCCAAGGCACTGTGACAGGTGTCCTCTCCATCTGCTGCATGGTCCCCACGGATGCTGGCACATTCTACACCTGGGTCACGCTTGCTGGCAAGAGGTAACAGCTGATGCATCCCTGCCTCCTCCCACCCCCCAAAGGCCTCCTGACTCCTTCACTATTTGGGGTTCATCTGATTCAGAGCAGAGCAGACAGGCGGTGCAGCACCACAGTCCAGGTGAGCTGCTTGGCTCCTTCATGCGTGTATTTTTGTGTCTCTGTGACAGAGTGTGGACACTGGCTTTAACATCTTTTACATGCACATTCAGATTTTGCATCCACTATTTTGGCTGTGCCAGGGCTGTATACTCTGTCACCAAAGAATGCAAACGGGCACTTGGCTTCTTGTCAGTGCCTAGCTGCAGTTTAGATAAAGTACACATGTCCCACGTTGACAGAACATGAGTTATCTTGCAAGCAGCACAACCCATAGAGCTTTTTTCCTCCAGGGATTTATGACCTCCTCAGCACAGCAAACTTGTTCTCCTTCCCGGGTCCTGTGATGCTCCGATTATGGCCCATCACTCCTGGCACCACCATTTCCAGCTCCCTGTGTATCTTGCTGATCCCTGCCATGGTGCCACCAGCTCCTCCGTGTACCCTCTGGGCTCTGCCCACCACAATACCTCGGGTTTCTTCTGGGTCCCTGTTGCCTCCCTGTAATTCCCCAGCTCTCTCCTATGTTGCCTCTCTGTGCTTCTTGGATTAACATTTAGGCAAGAAATAGCATATGCTGAGATTAGTCCAGAGATGGATACATAATGTTTGGATAGCTGCTGGCATCAGACTAAGCAGCTGGGTATGTGTCTTCTCTTGATGGCCTTGAGGGGGAATGGAGAGGGTCAATATCATCTACATGGCCACTAACTCTCACCAACCTCGTAGCCACTGTGTATCTCCAAGAGCTCTGTCCATCTGCCAAATTTTGTTGATTGCTGTCAAACACTGTGATGTGGGCATGGGAGGCAGCACAACCATGTTAACTGATGTCCATGGGAATGTGTGTATGTCAGATACTGTGTCTTCTGGGTAAAATTGGACCTGCTGCTTGGGAACTCCTAGGTCTGTTCAGCACATGACCACTGGTGAACCCACAAAATGGGAAAGACCTGGGATTATCTAGCAGGAAGGTCTGTCTTTGTGAAGCACATTGCCTGGAGAGGGCAGCTTTGAAGTCCTGATTGGCAGTGACTTATTGCTGTAAATATACAGAGAGAGCATTTTTGTGTGCTCAGAACATTCCTGGATGCACAACAAAGCGGGAAGAAGCAAACAAATGGAGCGCTGTGGGAAGAAGTTAAATAGAGCACTATTTGGGGAGTTCTAATCAAAGCACTGCTAGATGACTTCCCTTTTTCTTTAGGGGTCATTATTCCTGCCTGGAAAAGTCAGGGCAGAAACTTAGCTCTCTATTACGTAGGACCTCTGTGCTGAGCTGAGGCAACAGCAAGCCTAAGCAAGTGGGCTAATGTCTATAATATCCATGAGCAGATGTCAGCACTCTCCAAAATAATCTATGCTCCCAGTGAGTGCAGCACATCCATTGACAATCTCTGTGACACCATTTATCCAGAGAGGTTGTTTCTTGACCAGCACGTGGTCCTTATACTACCAGCTGCTTGTAGTATAAGGACAATCAGAGCTTCTCCTTAGATTGCCCTTTTTTGGAGAAGTGCCACTACACGCAGTGGTCTTGATTCATTCCTACTGTCTTTGTGGGTGTAGGTTGTGGGAGAGAAGGGTGAATAACTGGGGCATAACTTGAGGGCGTTCAGTGCTGAGCCCATTGCCAACAGTGATAGATAATGTTGAGGTTAAGCAGAGGCCCTGGTGGTAGAGTCTGTCTTACCCTCATCTTCCAGGTGTAGGGAGAAGCCATCTTCCCTCATAGTGTCTGTCCCATGTGGCATTGGCTAGGGGCCTCATTCCTGGAAGACCACTGTGAAATTTTACCAGGCTGAAGACAGGGTGTGCAGAAAACCGTTGTGTCTGTGTTCTTTTTGTTGATGCAGCTCCTGAATGTGACCCTCTGCTCTTAAATAGCCCAGAGTGATGAAGTGAAAAGGCAGGGATTCATGGGACTGGTCTGTTAGGTTGGTTCAACAAGACCTGTTCTCTGGCACTGACAACTGCCTTTACTCTGGAAAGGACACCACCCAGGACCAGGCTGCCAGAGACCTATTAATTTGCCAAGATGCCTTTCTCAGAGGTTTCCAAGCCCTTAGACCATGAGGCTCAGTTCAGCCAAACTAGGAAGAACAGGGTCTTTCTTCCTCTGCTCACTAGTGGAGTTACCTGGACTAGCATCCTTCCAGCCCTCTTTGAATCTATCTTTTCATTTTTTTTTCTCAAAGGGCTGAGTAATTAGGTTGTTTAGAAGCTGTTAGTAACACAGTAGACTGGTTCCCTCTGCCCCAGGCTGTCATTTTCATGATTTGCATTTCAAGATGCTCAATAATACAGTTGCCTGTGGTTTTGTTTGCTGTGGCTTAGCTTAGCACCCAGCAGTCTTTACAAAATGCATGAGCTGGTTTATTCCAGGACACCGAATCTGTTCTCTTGCTCTTTGAGAAATACAAAGATAAACTGGTGGCCATTGGCAAGGTAATCAGCTCTGATTTCTGCACAACCAGAGTTTGCTTGATTTGACTATATGCAAGCTGTCTTAACGTTTGCAACTTGTTGTAATCTCTGGCTGCTTACATTCCTCTGCATAGATGGACATGAAGGTAGTTGGGAGTAAAATTTTGTTTTCCTGGCTAAATATCTGTGCAGTAGTAAAACAGAAACTGTGAAATCCTACAAAGAGGATATCACGTTTTCTTGATTTTTATTATTCACATTTTACTGTATTTCCAGGTATGTTGCCTTTAGGAGGGTGCTTTTTTCTGCCGTTTCTACATTGCTAAGAGCTTCTGCCACTGTCTTGACAAAATGAAGCTAGTGAAGGCATTAGATCCCCACAGTCTGAAATTCGTTGCATTTTGTGAAGTCTCAACTAGCTCTTTGTGCAGGTTGGGCTGGACTTCACTCTATGGCTCATGTCCACACCTCGGCAATGAGAAGAGCAGCAGAGAGTCCTTGTGCTGCAGCTGACCACAGCAAAAACAACTGGACTTGCTGGTGTGAGCCAGAAACATTTCACACAGTGCCTCCTTCATACATCGCCCTTTAACTAGGCTGAACACCTGTTTCCTGCATCACAGCTCCACAGGCATCCTCTAAAGAACTCTAGGGGTTGTTTTGAAGTTTGAGTTTATCCAAGTGTTCAATGGCTTGAGATGAATACATAACAATACTTATGAACACTTCCATTTAGGACCATGGCATCTTTGCCAAACATGAAATAGAAAAAACTTTCTTTCCAGCTGTGCTTCTGCTAAGGATGCAGGAGACTTCCTAGCTTTTCTCCCAAAGGAAACTTCTTTTTATGGTTCTTCACCTTTTTTTTCTGGTAGTACCCACACCATCCTTTCAGTGATAACTGGGTTATGCTTCCCTGAAAGCACCAATCAGGGTTTAGACTTGTGATGATTACTCTCAAGGCTTCATTTTCTCTCATGCTACATGACGTACCAGAGGAAAGGTTTTCATTGAAACAAGGGGAGAGAAATGAAAGAGGGCCCACTTTCACCTTCAGGAAACTTAGCTATTGACTTGTCCATGATGCCCAGGAGCAGATGTGCTTCCAGTTACTCTTAAAAACTCCTCCTTCACTCAAGTTCAGGTTTCAGCCCTCAGTAATGTAACTTGCAACGGAGAAGGGAGGATGGGACAAAGAAGCTTATCTTCTTAATATAGATAAGCATGCTGAACACAATTTATGTACATGCGGAAGGGTCACAGCTGTATTCGCATAGGTTTCAAGGGCATGACAGAATAAAAATGAGTTAAATTTAACACTTGCGAAAAACTCTCTTAAACTTCAGATAGATGCCAATGGCAACAAAATGAAATAACGCGACCAGGACTGATTGCAGGCAAATATTTTGAAGAAATCAAAGATCAGATTTTCTGGAGCACTAGTGCTTTGCTGCGCACCATCCATGTAATCTGGCCATAAGCCAGTCTGAGTGATTAGGAGAGGGTGTTTTGGGAATAGTCCATTGCCAGCTATTCCACTTACAGTGTTTGGAACTGGTATAGCAGTTACGAAGGTGGGGCTAGAAAAAAGAGCTGAGTGTTTATCCCAGCCTGCTGCTTTTGGTCTCTTGTCTAGTCCAGGGTGAGCCAGAGCAGCTCCTGCTTACCCTGTGCCCTCCAGCTGTAAGGGCTTGCTCAAAACAGCATCAGGAGAGAGTCAGTTTAAAGGGCCTCTTGAAACGATCCTTGTATGTGACTTCTGACATGTCTTACACTGCTGAATACACAAAACATAATGATCTGGATCCATGGAAAAGGACATCTGCCTGTTTGTGTTTGGAAATAATTGTAGGATCATATCCTTCCCCTAGAATGCCTGCCCTATAGAATTAATCTGTAATTGCGAACCAGGTGAGGTCCTTTCTCTCACACTTCTAGAAGCAAAAGGGTGCAGATCAAGCAGTGACCTCCATGGTAACTGTTCAGTGCCACCATCTACATATCTGTTTGGTGGACATGCACCATGACCAAAACTTATGGAATTAGAAGGGAAACTAGAAGGAAAAAGAACAGGCCTGCCTTGCTTCTCCACAGCTCTCATGTCTGCATGTGGTGAGTGAGAGCAAAGCCTTCCTCTGAACTGCACATGACTGTCTTCCCAAGTGATCTGTGCTCCTATCTCTCCATTGTGCTTTGAGTGCCAAGTTTAACTCTGGTCACCTCCACAGCTGCTCTTTACTGCTAATGGAAGGCTATTGCTTTCTGAAAGTAAACAAACCAGTATTTAAAATACAAATTAGCTTGTTCAGTGTCAGTCTGCTTTTCTAAGGCAGACTAATGTGTTTGCATTATGCAGAAACGTGCATCCTTGGTCAGGTGACAGACAAGCAATTGCTTTCCAGGAAAGGGAAGGTGGGCATTGCTCTTCTTATTTTTAACAGCAAATACAGGACCCCAGCTTAGAAAGAATTTATTTTTTAGAAGTGATCTGTGAGGTGACTCTACTCACATAAAAGAACTGCATCCATTACCTTTGCTTACACTGAGGTGATGGTAATGCATCTTTGCCTTAAATGTACGTCTTGAGACTTAGTAATGTCAAGAGAGATGGGGGGAAAGCACAGGGGTGCTACTTAGTACTGATCCAGTAACATAAGTAATCACAAAATACACCTGAGCAAGTATGTCAGATGGAAAATTAGTGAAATAGAGACCAAGGAAAGTACTGTAACCTTGGCGGAAGGAACAGTGAAGGCAATGGAGTAAAACAGCTACTGCCTCAGCATTACCCAATACAGTGTAGGGGATTTTTTTCAAGGGTAAGAAAGTATGATTTCATAAGTTTTTTCCTCTCTGTGGACTATTTTAAGTAGATATGCATATTACAAATTTTACTGACCTAATGAGGAAAAATGCATATACTTTCCATTCGTTTAAAACCAGTTAGGTTTATGCATATCTTAAAAGATAAGTATGGCAGAAGACAACAGGAGAGAAAAAAAGGAGCTGTGGACCTGGAAAATATGCAGCTAAGCAATTACAGCAAAGATTTTTTCCTACACTTACAAGTCCAAATAAGCACCAGGCAGTTGATAATTGAAAAAAATGTGCCCATTACCAGTCCTCTGGTGACTGATAAGAAATTAATTTGGTGGTGCTTGCCTACCCACCAGAAGTTTAAGGGAATCTCAGGAGCCATTTCACCATATGGAGGGGCAAGATTAACAAATCCAGGCTTTGCATTTTCAGTGACTATAATCTTGGAGACTTCTTGTCCTGCTATAAGAAAACCTGATACTTCGTGTTTGCATTGCTCAGCCTGATCCCGGCTCCCTAGGGTTCTTGTATATACTGTAGGTGTTCAGGGTGGTCCATAACTTTGCTGGGAGACAGCCTGTCATTTTGGAAGAGGTATAAGCTGGATATTATTTTCTTTTTTCTTCCAGCTGTTACACGGCATGATGAGGTTAGTCATTGCAAAGTTCCTGGAAGCCATTTCAGCAGGTTTATCATAGAATCATAGAATCACCAAGTCGGAAAAGACCCACCGGATCATCGAGTCCAACCATTCCTATCAAACACTAAACCATGCCCCTCAGCACCTCATCCACCTGTCCCTTAAACACCTCCAGGGAAGATGACTCAACCACCTCCCTGGGCAGCCTGTTCCAGTGCCCAATGACCCTTTCTGTGAAAAGTTTTTTCCTAATGTTCAGTCTGAACCTCCCCTGGTGGAGCTTGAGGCCATTCCCTCTTGTCCTGTCCCCTGTCACTTGGGAGAAGAGGCCAGCACGCTCCTTTCCACAACTTCCTTTTAGGTTATAATTGGATTGTATGAGCCTCGTACTTTTGCCTTCTCTTCCAACTACCATTTTCCAGTACCTGAATCAATGCAGAAGGAAAAGTGATACTAGCAGGGTTGGGGGGTTGGCTGTGGCTGTCTGGGAGGTGACTTCAACCCCATGAAAATGTCGGTGCCCCCATAAACTTATTTTCCTTTGGAGTGAAAATGAGACACTGGGATTTTTTGCATTTTGGAAAAACACATGAGAAAGAGACCTTGCATAGCAGATTGAAGCTGAGCCTCACATAGGCTGTTGTTTTCAAACAAAATTGCCTATTTTAAAATGAGAAGCTGGATTTTTTTCAGTATTTCTCAGGTAAAGCCAAACATTTCAATGCTTCTAAACTGAAAGCTCAACATGAAATTTACAGTGAAATTTTTATAAATTAAAAAATGTTTATAAATTAAAAAAAAAAAAAAGTTTCCCAAACACGTAATTAACTTTGGCTCCCCAAAATGCAGTCTCTCCCAAGCCAACCTCTTGTTAGGAAGCAGTGAAAGCTTCACCTTCACTGCCTTTCATTCAAACGTTGCCCAGCTCTGCTCTTGCTCGAGGCTCCAGCTGCTCTCCCACCTCCCTCCAGCCTGATGGAGGCATGAAGTCTTTTGCTTCCAGCACTCAGATATTTACCCTGGGAAGAGCTGAGTTGACAGGAAAGTCACTTGCCCAGGCAACGAAAGGAAGCTGAGATGTTTGTAAGCACGTTTGTGCTCCTGAGCTGCCAGCTGGGTTGTGGCTGTGCTGTTCTTTCACTTATGTGTTGAAATTATTTGTACATTTTCAACTACTTTGTAAGTCTGTTTCTCACATCCAACATCTCTTTTGTCCTGTGCATAGTTTCTAGGAGCCTAAGGTTGTTGTATTGCTAGCAAAGTAGAATTATTCTAAGGATATGAATTTCCTCTTCATTCCCCTCCTAAGGTTTCTAAAAGCTATAAACTGTTGGTACTGTCTAGGGTCTTAAGGGACACAAATACTCTGTTCAGCGTGTGTTTGCATTTCATTGGAAATACAGGATTATCTCCAAAGGCTTAAACAGCCTGAATGCCATTCTGCCAGATCTGGTACTTATTTTGCATGTTGCTATATTGATTGCTGTAGTGAGGCTGACTTTCTCACAAGCTATTCTGTCTTGTTTATTTTCCTGGCTGCATTGGTGAGAGAAGTTAATCAAACAGATTCCACAGGAGAACATTTGCTTGGAGACTGATTCCCCTTCCCTTGCTCCAAACAAAGAAGTATGGTCAAAAGCATGTAGATTAGTTCCCACATTTAATTTTCTTTCCAATCCTTTTCCTATAGTCTCTTTAAAGTTCATGCACTTTAAGAGCCTTAGGGCTGTGTAACATTCACATACGTTCTTTTTTACTGGCCTGGTCTCATTATTTAACAAAACCCACCCTAATATACATATATATGCATATATATATGGGTAGGTGTCATGTTGCAACAGGGGATGTTTAGATTGGATATTAGGAAAAATGTCTTCACTGAAAAGGTTTTCAAGCACTGGAACAGGCTGCCCAGGGAAGTGGTTGAGTCACCATCCCTGGAGGTAGTTAAGACATACAGATGGGACATAGTTTAGTGGTGGACTTGGCAGCATTAGGTTAATGGTTGGACTCAATATTCTTAAAGGTCTTTTCCAACCTAAATGATTCTGTGATTCTACATATACCTAAGAGTCACAGAGATCTCAGAAGACAGAGAAACACTTTGTAAGTCAACACTTTAGCTGTTGAGCTGACATTGTATGGCCGCTGCTCCAGTCAAACACACTGATGGCTAGATTTGTAGACACTTCAGGCATGTCAGGTGTTGGGGGAGTGCCAGAGGTCCTGAGTGCCCTCCGCTCCCTGCGGTGCCGTTAGAAGCTGGGTGCACTGTTGAGTGAGTCAGTGCACAGGCAGGAGGTGGAAGTAGCGGCCAGGGTCTCCCTTGTTCTCTGAATATCTGGATGAAGTAGATGTTGTCACTCACCTGCAAGAAGCTCTAGATGCTCTCAGGTTGTCCTAGCAGAGGAGCTGCCCACCAGCCAGTGGCTGTGGCAGTAATGACATGGTTGATGGGGGCACTTGGCTTGTCTCCCCCAATAATAAAAGTCAGGGAATTTTCTGTGAGAGATTCTGAGTTTGCAGCTAATCTGAAATAGTTTATATCTTGCTAGGTGCGCTGCAAAAGACAGAACGGTCTTTGAAGAATCATTGGAGTGCTTTCCCAACACAGGAGCTCCAACAAGGTGAGTCCCTCTTGGTGTCTGTCTGTCTGCCTTCCTGTTAAAACTATTAACACTACTGGAACATTAATGCATTTTTTCCATAATGTACTGTCACAGCCAGGGTCCTGGACAGGAAACT
Organism: Phaenicophaeus curvirostris; assembly: GCF_032191515.1. Taxonomy (NCBI): domain Eukaryota; kingdom Metazoa; phylum Chordata; class Aves; order Cuculiformes; family Cuculidae; genus Phaenicophaeus; species Phaenicophaeus curvirostris. The sequence goes on along the minus strand of NC_091393.1, from coordinate 90,272,153 downwards.
TTTATCATTATTCAGTCTAAACAAACAAAAATCCTGCTGGTTTTTAGTTAAGCTGAAGTCAGCCAGCATCATCCCCATCGAATGAATGTAGACCTTTAAAGAACATGGCTCTCTTCCTGCTGATAACCTCTTCAGACGGAAATTGGGAACTTCAAGCTGTTACTAAATATTTGGGTTTCCTTAACAGTAAAAGTAGCAACATTTCTCAATCTTGGGTGAGCAATCTGTCTCTAAAATACAAGCACATTTCTATATTAGGCTCTTATTATCTCCAAATTCATGTGTCCCTTCCAGGCAGGTAGGTTACAAAAAATCAAGTAGTGAAAAAGAGTTGGAAAACTCAAGTTACGTTATGGTGGCTTTTTATGAGTATAGTGCTTTAAATTGTTGTAACTCCTAAGTTATCCAAGACCTCCTAGAAGTGGAGAGGGCATTTTATCCTTGTTGCTCTGAATGGCATTTTCATCAGCTGATTGCTTCAACGTTGCTATATATTCCTATTTAGACAGGGCAGGGAGTAGAAGCTCTCAGTGGACATTCTGCATCCACAGAAAGCTACGCCTGAGTTAGTCACTTTGGATAGACAGTAGAGAAAACTCTTTGGGAGCAATTCCTCTCGCATTACTGAATTCGTATACGCTGAGTTGGTAAATGGGTCGCATTAGTGGAAACCTGCAATGTCTCTCTGTTGTACTGTTTAGGATGGAATGAACTGCAGATTAGCTGTTTCTCTGGCTATAGTTGAACTGACCTAGCCTGCTCAGGTGCTGCTGGCTGCCTCTGCATGACTTCTCTGATCACTTCTGTCTCTCCATCCTTTGATGGATCAGGTTGATATTTCTTGATCTCTCTCACATGAGAGCTTTGTTGATTATCTTTTAGGAAAGAAATGAACCAGAATTCAGGACTGTCTGCCAGCACTTCACTGCGGTAAGAGGCAAGTATCGGTCGAAAGAGTCTGTGAAGTAACAAGAAAAAATGCCTTGAAGCTTTTCCCCGAAGTTAACCAATGTTTGACTGAATGAGTGCTTGTCAAGAACGAGAATGTTCATCCAAGGCAACCCTTAGGCAGATCATGCTTTTCATTAATCTTTATGGGCATATGGACTTTTCTTACTATGTATAAAGTATCCAGATGGAGGTAACACTTTTTGTAATACGTGAAGATTCTGTTAATCTCAATGAATAACAACCCAATAAACTTTGCCAACTGAATGTGTTCCCATGTTGGCCAGAGAAGTCATGGATGCCACATCTCTGGAGGTATTCAAAGCCAGGTTGGATGAGGCTTTGAGCAGCCTGATCCAGTGGAAGGTGTCCCTGCCCATGTCAGGGGTGTTGGAACTGAATGATCTTTAAGGTCCCTTCCGACCCAAACCATTCTATGATTTTATGATTCTATGACAACACTTCTATATTCCTGTCAGTGCACCAAAAACTGAATCCAGGTCATTGGCAAACATGTCAGCTTTGGGCAGTCATATACAAAAACTAAGGTGGCCAGACCTTGTGTTGCAAACGTTCATTCTCTAAGTGGGATTATGGCTTTATTTTGTGGGAAGAGTTGGCAAATATTGTTGGAATGAGGACTGCATAGGAGGAAGAGGACGTTTACATTTTTCCCTGTATTCTCTGATAGCTTTCAATCAAGAATTTTAAACAAGTGATTCTATTTTGTTTCAAGTCCAGCTTATTGAGGTTTGTTTAATATCCTGCTGAAATAGTTCATTTCTAGCTCAGTTGGAACTTCAGATCTTTTGTTATGAAATCCCTTCCTTAACCTGCTATAGTTTTCTAGTTTAAACAACTTGGAAGACAAGTACATGGTGCACTCCTACCATGTGGGTTTTCTCTGCACTGAGAGATCAACTTTTGCATTGAAAATCAAACCCAAGAGTTAAACATTACAAGAAGAAAATCTGGAAACCTGTACTGTGTGGTGCTGTCCATAAAAACTCTGGTTTTATTTTAGAGGTGTTGATATTTTGGCAACATTCTACATAGTTAATTTCAGACTCCAAGCCTTGGGCTGAATATTTACAAAGATGGATTGACTTGTGAATTTTTCTGGTTTTGAGTGGTTTAGATACCGTTTTGAGGTTTGGAAGGAGGGCATAGCTAGGGGATGATATCACTGAAATAATCCACTAGAAGAGTCAGAAAGCCAACTACAGCCTGAAAGCAGCAGGGTTTTCTTTATTTTGTTAAACGCCCTGGACTGAAACAAAGAGAGATCTCCTTGGCCATTTTTTGCACAAACATGGCACCATCTGCAAGATAAAATTAAAGTTTGGGAATAGTTATGAAAATATCTTGTTCTTTCAATGGAATATATGTTATAGGAGGAACAATACTAACACTACAAATAAAGATTCTGCATTTCTCGCTGCTTTTTTAAAACTTTGCGTGCTTAGCCTCTGCCTGACTTCTGGAGTTTGGGCACAAGAAAATAATTGCTGTAGAGTAAATTAGAATCAGCTACTTCACAGTGACTGCCTGATACAGAAAATATATTTTGGTCTTTTCACAGTATTCAGGAGAACAACTTTACTAATGTGTGGATATACATGAGCACTTTCTAGTTCCATCACTAATCAGAATACTCAGGAGAGCCAAAATATTCAGTTAGAGAGCAGAGTGAAAAAGAACAGTGACAGTTTTAAGCTAAACTTATGCTGTAAACCTTGATATTCGTGTTCTGATTTTAACTTAACAAATAGTCCATGAAATGTGGAAATCCAAGGAGGTATGTTATAAGTGAACTCTTGCAATGTGTGTTTCTCATGGTATAATTTTCTCTTGCTGAGCAACTATGTCCTTGACCCTTCTTCTCATACAAATAGGTGTAAATCAGAAGTAATGCCTGTGAAGCCCATAAAATACAGCAGTGTGAAAAGTCAGGAGAGAAGGATCAAAGCTTTGCCTTGATGCTATCAATTTGGCTTGCCTATTGCTCCTGAGGGTGGAATTGTATTTACCATACTTTATCAAACTTGGTTTTAATTCACTGAGATCAGTGCAGCTGTAGCAAATATGGATTTGGTTTTGTGTTGATCTATTGTAAATAAACTTACTTCTTTCTGGAAAGTCTCCTCTCCCTATGGGAGGTAGCTTTCATCCAGCTGCTCCTTCCACTACCAGGCTTAGCCTCTTTTTCTCTACACTTCTCTGATGCCTAATTTTTTCTTCCGTGCAGGATCTCTATGGGTAGCAGATGACGCTCTGTGTGCTGAACGGTCAGGCGGATACAGAAGTCAAGGGATCTGTGGCAGTGAAACCCAAGGCATGCCAGCCACTCTAGGACAGGCTGGATTCAAGCCTTTTGCTGATGGTATTAGCTGGCAGCAGCTCTGCCTGCTGTATGGAGCCAAGGATGTAACAGTTGGAAAAGGAAGAATGAGAGAAGGACAAAGCCCTCAAGGAGTAAAAGTTATCTTTGGATGGACTTCGAGGTCATCCAAAATTCAATAGCAGGGGGAAGGAGGGGAAGTATTCAATGAACGCAGGTACAGATCAATATTTACATTTTCTTTCAAAAGAAGAAGAGTTGTTTAGGATACTAACACTACATCTATACAAACCAATCAAAGTGTCATGGTCCTTGCCCTGGCCCCAAGGCCAACCCACAGCCTGTACCAGAGGTTGCTGTGCTGTTCAGCAGTGTGGATGACTGGGTCCAAGTGCCCATGAATAAGTGCTGCTGGAAGTGCTAGGGTAGGCAATAGTCTGAGGTGTGTTCTCAGCATATTTCTACCAATGTGTAACACAGTTCCTAAAGTGAAAGCTGTTGCTTTGATAATGTTTGTTCCAGTTCCCACTACACTTCTTCCTCTTTAGGTCCTATTTTATAAAAGGCTTTGTTGCCACAGTACATAGCATTTTAACCGTGAAGTCAGGCAGAGGAATTCAGAGGAATTTAGCCGAATTATGGTCTTTCACAGGAAAAGTAGAAATCAATCAGGCATTTTCTTGGTATGAATGACAGAGACAAGAAGGGCCTGAATCTGACAAAGTAACTTTTTACAAAGCAGGTTTCTAAAACACATCTGTAAATTCACAATTCACTTCCAGTAGTCTCTAAAAATCCATGGTGCCTGCAAGCATCACTACTATTGCTCAGCTAAGTGCACAGGGAAAGCAAACAAAGCCAAATAATATTGTGAAGCATATGCTCATATTCATGCTGTAAATAAGGTCAGGAAATGTGGCTTATACAGATCACCTGATCATAAGTAAAATACCAACTCATAATTAGTGAAGGAACTTAAGACTAGTGGCTAGGTGCATCTGATAGTGAAAACACCAGCAAATAAACTCGTTTTAGAAAGCAAGCATCCTTTATCAGGCCTGGGCAACATGCAGGAGTGATGTCCATCCATCGTGTGCAACAAGACAAGAACTGGGGACAGAATATGTTTCCCACTTACATGCAAATGGATAAATTTCCCCAGAAATCTTATTCATATTCTATTACTTTCCAAGGTCTAGTTTTAATGTTATTATGAAACTTCTCAACAGTCAAAACTCTTGCTGATTTGGAGCTGGTTCCAGCTCTCTGCCTGAACTTGAATTTGAGACAGGAAGAAAACTCCAAACACAGGTGAATACAGAAGAAGAGACATCTCTTCAGCACATATTATACTTCACACAAGACATTATAATTTTCAAACAATGAACAGTCTGGAAAAAACACCGCCTAAAAGGAAACATGCTATCAGAGGGATATTCCATCTAACTTTCAAAGAACACAATTATTCAGATGAAACTTAACTCTACTTTAGCTTAAACAAAAAATATTTCACTTTTTGTACTAGTAACTACTTCTTGTACCATACTTACCACACAGATACAGCTCTGATTAGGCTCTGCCACACCCCTGAACAATGGAAGGAGCATTATTTGCTGAACCCACAGCAAATAATTTCTCACAGATGCCTGTAATATATTTCTAATGTCGTTAACAAACTTAAATATTTCTGTATTTTCCTACTACCCTATCTGTGTTTCTATTAGGCCAGGGTGTCTGCAGCAGCAGAATTACAAACGGCGAAGGGAGCTGCCAGACACTGCTGCTCCCCAGGCACGCAACGAGCAGGGTTTGAAGGAAGATTGCTTACTGAAGTGATCGCTATCCGCCTCCGCACATGAGCCAGACAGACAGTTTTCTGGGGTATGTGTCAAATCAAATTTCAGAGGCTGAGTGGAAACAAGGAATGTTTTGCCTGCGGCTCTGGAGACAACGGAGGGCTGGGGAGGATGCATATGCCCTTGCAATGCACACGTCCTGGCCACCTCCCACTGCAATCCAGGCCTCTGCCTCTGCCCATCCGTCTCCTATCACTTCAGTACATTTCTCTGCACCGCCACTGCAAAGAGACAAATCTTATTATCACAGGGGGACGTCGGGAATTTTCCTGGAACAACCTGGGAGTGGCATAGCCGATGCAGTCTGTGGCGTGCCCAGTGCGAGGCAGGTGAGGGACGAGCTGTCTGTGCACAGGTCTGTGACCCCTTGGCCGTGCCTGTGCAGGACACAGCAGCCATGAAAAGGATGACAGGAATGAGATTGTGCTGCTTCTTCCTCGTCGAAGTCCCACGGATGATTTACATCACTCCCGTCTCTATATGGTTCTCAGTCATCTACATGGACAACCCTTGTAGGTTCAGTGTAAAAGACTCTAAGAAGTGTGTGTGTGCATACCTATGTGTGCTTGCAGCCCAGAAAGCCAACAGTATCTTGGGCTGTATCAAAAGAAGGGTGACGGGCAGGTCCAGGGAGGTGATTTGGGCCCTCTTCTGTGCTCTCAAGCGAACCCACCTGGAGTACCGTGTCCAGCTCTAGAGCCCTCAGCACAGGATAGACATGGATCTCTTAGAGTGAGTCCAGAGGAGGGCCACGAAGAAGATCACAGGGCTAGAGCACCTGCCATATGAGGACAGGCTGAGAGGGTTGGGGTTGTTCAGCCTGGAGAAGAAAAGGACCTGGGCGGAAACCTTGTAGTGGCCTTCCAGTACTTAAAGGGGACCACAGAAAATCTGGGAAGGTGCTCTTTGTCAGGGAGTGCACTGAAAGGACGAGGGGTAAAGGTTTTAATCTGGAAGAGGGGAGATTTAGAACCATAGAATCACAAGGTTGGAAAAGACCTCTTGGATCATCGTGTCCAACCATTTGTATCCACCACTAACGCATGTCCCTGAGCACCTCATCCATCTGTCTTTTAAATACCTCCAGAGAAGGTGACTCAACCACCTCCCTGGGAGCCTGTGCCAGTGCCTAATGGCCCTTTCTGTGAAAATTTTTTTTCCACCCTGAACCTCCCCTGGCACAGCTTGAGGCCATTCCCCCTTGTCCTGTCCCCTGTCACTTGGGAAAAGAAGCCAGCTCCCTCCCCACTACAACCTCCTTTCAGGCAGTTGTAGAGAGCAATAAGGTCTTCCCACAGCCTCCTCTTCTCCAGGCTAAACAACCCCAGTTCCCTCAGCCACTCCTTGTAAGGCCTGTTCTCCAGCCCCTTCACCAGCTTCGTTGCTCTTCTCTGGACTCGCTCCAGAGCCTCAACATCCTTCTTGTGGTGAGGGGCCCAGAAATCAACACAGTATTCAAGGAGCGGTCTCACCAGTGCCGAGTACAGAGGGAGAATAACCTCCCTGGACCTGCTGGTCACACCGTTTCTGATCCAAGCCAAGATGCCATTGGCCTTCTTGGCCACCTGGGCACACTGCTGGCTCATATTCAGTCTGCTGTTAACCAACACCCCCAGGTCCCTCTCCCCCAGGCAGCTTTCTAGACAGACTTCTCCTAGTCTGTAGCACTGCACAGGGTTGTTGTGCCCCAAGTGCAGGACCCGGCACTTGGCCTTGTTAAACCTCATGCCATTGGACTCTGCCCAGTGGTCCAGCCTGTTCAGATCCCTTTGCAGAGCCTCCCTACCCTCCAGTAGATCCACGCTTCCACCCAGCTTAGTGTCATCCACAAACTTGCTAAGAGTGCACTCAATCCTCTCATCTGGGTCATTGATAAAGACATTGAACAGGGCTGGACCCAGCACTGAGCCCTGGGGAACCCCACTTGTCACAGGCCTCCACCTGGATTTCACACCCTTTACCACCACTCTCTGGGCCCGGCCATCCAACCGGTTTTCCACCCAGGAGAGTGTGCGCCTGTCCAGGCCAGAGGCTGACAGTTTCTCAAGCAGAATGCTGTGAGAAACTCTGTCAAAGGCTTTACTGAAGTCCAGGAAGATACATCCACAGCCTTTCCCTCATCCAGTAAGCAGGTCACTTGGTCATAGAAGGCGATCAGGTTAGTTTGGCAAGACCTGCCTTTTGTGAACCCGTGTTGACTGGGCCTGATCACCCGGTTCTCTTGCATGTGCTTCATGATAGCACTCAAGAGAACCTGTTCCATGACTTTCCCTGGCACTGAGGTCAGACTGACAGGCCTGTAGTTCCCTGGATCCTCCCTGCGACCCTTCTTGTAGATGGGCACAACATCAGCCAGCCTCTAGTCCAGTGGAACTGCTGGAAGATGATGGAAAGGGGTTTGGCAAGCACATCTGCCAGCTCCTTCAGTACTCTTAGATGGATCCCATCTGACCCCATAGACTTGTGGGTGTCTAATTGGCCAAGCAAGTCTCTAACCAGTTCCTCTTGGATCTTGGGAGCTTTGTTCTGCTCCTCTAATTCCTGGGTGTGTACACCGAGGGAACAACTTTTCTGGCTAATGAAGACTGAGGCAAAGAAAGCATTAAGTACCTCAGCCTTGTTCTCATCCTTTGTCATATTTGTTCCCTTTGCATCCAATAAGGACTGAATATTCTCCCTGGTCCTCCTTTTACTATTAACGTATTTATAGAAGGATTTTTTATTATCTCTCACCGACTTGGCCAATCTGAGCTCTAGTTGGGCTAGATCAGATCTTAGAAAGAAATTTAGATCAGATCTTAGGAAGAACTATTTTCCTGTGAGGGTGGTGAAGCACTGGCACAGGTTGCCGAGAGAAGCAGTGGATGCCCCATCCCTGGAGGTGTTCAAGGCCAGGTTGGATGGAACTTTGAGCAACCCGATCTGGTGGAAGGTGGAAGGTATATGTATGTACACACATATATGTATATATACTTGTATATATACACACATATACGTACATGTACACATACACACTCCCATACAAGGACAGGCTGAGAGAGTTGGGATTGTTCATACTGGAGAAGAGAAGGCTCTGGGGGGACCTCAGAACGACCTTCCAGTACCTGAAGCAGTATTGGAAGGTCACTATAAGATCTCCTCTGGGCCTTCTCTTCTCCAGGCTGAACAACCCTACTCTCTCAGCCTGTCCTCATAGCAGAGGTGTTCCAGCCCTCGGATCGTCTTCGTAGCCCTCCTCTGGGCCATTCCAACAGCTCCATATCCTTCTTATGTTGAGGATACTGTATATATACACTTGTATACATACATATATCTGTATATACAAGTATATACATACATAAATACATATATCTGAATGTATAAAAATACATATGTACACACATCTTTACATATAAAAGTGTATTCATACCGATATACACACATACGTGTATGTACTTGTTTATATACACATATCTGTGTATATACAAATATATACATACAGATATACATGCATATGTATACATACTTGCATATATAGACAAACCTATGTATATACATATATATACACACACGTATGTATATATACTTGTGTATACACACGTATCACAGAAGAGCACAGAAGCAGAGAGAAGAGCAACGAATATAGTGAAAGGGCTTGAGAACAAGTCTTATGAGGAGCAGCTGATGGAGCTGGGGTTGTTTAGCCTGGAGAAGAGGAGGCTGAGGGGAGACCTTATTGCTCTCTACAACTACCTGAAAGGAGGTTGTGGAGGGGAGGGTGATGGCCTCTTCTCCCAAGTGACAGGGGACAGGACAAGAGGGAATGGCCTCAAGCTCCACCAGGGGAGGTTCAGGCTGAACAGTAGGAAAAAACTTTTCACAGAAAGGGTCACTGGGCACTGGAACAGGCTGCCCAGGGAGGTGGTTGATTCACCTTCCCTGGAGGTGTTTAAGGCACGGGTGGACGAGGTGCTAAGGGGCATGGTTTAGTGTTTGATACGAATGGTTGGACTCGATGATCCGATGGGTCTTTTCCAACCTGGTGATTCTATGATTCCATTATTCTATTCTATTCTATTCTATTCTATATATGTATGTACATGCAAGTATATATGTACATACATATACTTGTATATATGTATGTATATACTCATATATGTATACGAGTATATATATACTTGTATATACACGCATATACACTGATATATGCATGTATATACTTGCACATGCACACACATATATGTATTTATATGTAAGTATGTACACTTGTACACAGAATCATAGAATCACCAGGTTGTAAAACACCCATCGGATCATCGAGTCCAGCCATACATGCATACATATATGTCCATATATATGTATATTTATACTTCTATAGGCCCCGATCCGTGTACGTATGCTAGCACACACCCTATTGTACCCACCCCCCGCCCAATCCCTCCCCCTCCCCGGGTACCTCTCTCCGCCCCCTCGCTGCCCCCGCCGGCCCCGCCTCCCTGCTCCCGCTGGCTGCGCGGGGCGGTGCCGGCGCGGTGCGGGTGTCGGAGCGGGAGCCGCTGACCTTGCCGGGTAGAGCCGCCGGGGAAGCTGGGCGGGGAGACGGCCGAGATGGTGGCGGCGGCTGAGGAGGAGGAGGAGGAGGAGGAAGAAGGGGAGAGCGCGGAGATGCCGGCGGCCGCCGCGCAGCACTGCAACGGGTTCCTGCCCGGCAAGGAGGCGGCGGGGCGCGGGGAGCGGGCGGCGGGGCCCGGGGCGGGGGTCGAGCCGCGCCTGTCGCGGCGGCGGCTGGCGGTGCTGGCGGTGTTCAGCTGCTACTCGCTGGTGAACGCCTTCCAGTGGATCCAGTACAGCATCCTCAGCAGCGTCTTCTCCGTCTTCTACCGCGTCTCCTTCCCGGAGATCGACTGGCTCTCCATGGTGTACATGGTCGCCTACGTGCCGCTGATCCTGCCGGCCACCTGGCTGCTGGACGCGCGGGGGCTGCGCTTAACCGCGCTGCTGGGCGCGGGGCTCAACGCGGCCGGCGCCTGGATCAAGTGCGCCAGCGTCGCCCCCGGCCGCTACCCCCTCACCCTGGCCGCCCAGGCGGTCTGCGCCGTCGCCCAGGTCTTCATCCTGGGGCTGCCTTCCCGCATCGCCTCCGTCTGGTTCGGACCCACCGAGGTCTCCACCGCCTGCGCCGTGGCCGTGCTGGGCAACCAGGTAGGGGGAGGGCGGGTGGGTCGAGGGCTCTTCTCCCGCGGGACGGCGAGAGGGAGCAGCCTCGGGCTGTTCAGACTGGATGTCGGGAAAAAAAATTTCACAGAAAGGGTCGTCGGGCATTGGCAGAGGCTGCCCAGGGAGGTGGTTGAGTCACCATCCCTGGGTGTGTTTGAAAGACAACGTGCTTAGGGATACGGTTTAATAGCAGACCTTGATGATCTCAAAGGTTTTTTCCATGTTAGTGATGTCAGAATCATAGAATAGTACAGGCTGGAAGGGATCACCCAGTTCCAACCCCCCTGCCACGGGCAGGGACATCCCTCCAGACCAGGCTGCCCTAGGCCCCGTCCAGCCTGGCCTTGAACACCCCCAGGGATGGGGCAGCCACAGCTTCACCTGTGCCAGTCTCTCGCCACTCTCATGGTGAAGAAATTCTTCCTAATGTCTAGTCTAAATCTGCCCCTCTCCAGTTTATACCCATCGACCCTAGTCCTGGCACTATAAGCCTTTGTAAACAGTCCCCAATCATAGAATAGTTTGGTTTGGAAGGGAACTTAAAGATCACCTAGTTCAAACCCCTTTGCCATGGGCAAGGATTCTGTGAGGCTTTGAAGTGAGCTTCCCTAGAGTTTGGTGTGGTATGGGTTTGAAAGTAAGTCAAGTGGGGGAAAAAAAGTGTTCTCTGAGAAGTGCTTATGGGGCAGCCTTGGAGATGCAAAAAATGGCAGAGCAGGAGGTGATGTTACATCCCATTCCCATCCCTGGCCAGCCTTGCTTAGCAGGGCTCTGGCTGTGTAGCAGCGTGGAGCAGCTTGTATACTTCTGTCAGCTGCCTGGAGTACATCAGTCAAGACGCTTCTCAGAGGCTGTCCTGTTCCACTTTCCCTTCCTCTTGCCTTTGGCATCTTGGCTGACTGCATCCACCCCCGGATGGAGGAGGTAACACATGTGAACTTTGATGGAGAGCCCCAATGCCAGCCCATATTAGTTCCTGTTTTCTAAAATACGGCCTTGAATCCCTAAGTGCCAATAATCAATGATCTGGCAACCCATGAAGTTTTCTGTGATGCTGTGATAGTTCACGTCACTGTGAGGAGCTGAGAACTGAGTCAGAGAGGTGGAACGTGCCTGTCTGAAAGCACAGGTGAAGATACCATGCTGATGTGTTTTTTTCCTGCACTGCCCTAGTTCTCACCCTCTGCTACTGTCTCTGCTTGTTTGTGGCAACAAATATTAAGATCCCCCTGAGCATCAGTGGCACAGGGTCATAGGTGCAGTTTGATTAAGGTAACGAGGGTTTTGTTTTCTCTCATGCAAGTTTAATGATTTTATGTTTGTGCACTTTGGATTATTACAGCAGTAATATTAGCATTACATATTTACAGTTAGGGTTGATCCTTATCTCATGCCTGTCTGCACTTTTCCCAATGCTTTTCTGAAACAATTTTTTTTTGTGTTGAAGTCTTCCAGGGGACAAGTCAGCTGCCCTGTTTGGACTGAAGACTTTTGATGTTGTTGCTTGGTTGTTTTAGCATTTGAGCAAAAATCTGCGTCCTGGAATTAGGTTAACGGTTTCTTTGGCACTAAACTTCCACTCTTCCTGACGTGGACCAGTCCTCCCAGTAGCAAAGAGTTACTGGGGTTTCTGTTCTGCAGTACAGCGTCAAGGATCCAACTGGGAGTCTGAAATGCTCAGATACTGAAATGCGAGGGTTGAGGTAGGGAAGGACTGGACCAGGAGTACAGGGATTGTGCAGATAGGAACCAGGAGAAAGATGAAGAAGGAAAACAAGAGCATAGGTGGGAACAAAGTAAACCTTAGTTATTTCTACAGAAGCCAGGATTGATCTTAGCGTACCAGCATGCTTGGTGGTCCTCTGCCAGGGAAATACCTGCAACATGCGTTGATCAAGTGTGTGTAATCTTCCTCTAGCAGTCCTGCATGAAGGATAATGATTTAATAAACTGTGTTGCAGCCTGCTAGATAGGTCTTAAGATCTCGTTCCTGCTTGTGACCCTTAATGGTGTCTAACAGTTTTGACAGGGGACAGGACGAGAGGGAATGGCCTCAAGTTCCACCAGGGGAGGTTCAGGCTGGACATTAGGAAAAAAATTTTCACCGAAAGGGTCATTGGGCACTGACGCAGGCTGCCCAGGGAGGTGGTTGAGTCACCTTCCCTGGGTGTGTTTGAAAGACAGGTGGACGAGGTGCTGAGGGGCATGGTTTAGTATTTGATAGGAGTGATGATAGGACTCGATGATCCAATGGATTTTTTCCAACCTGGTGATTCAATGATTCTATGATTTTTTGCTTTCTTAAAAAAAACGCTTTCAAAAGCTAGATTGAAAGAGTAATGAAATTACTAATCAGGCGCTTAGAAGTAATGTTATGACTCTGTCCCAGTGTAATTCACTTCTGCATTCATGTTACAATATAGTCTGGCTGGACTTGTTTAATCTCAGAAGGTGAACTATGCAACATAATTGGGTTGCTATAACCAGCGAGGCTGTTGGTCACCCTACTTCTTATCAGATACTTTGCATAACTTCAAAGCTACAGCAAACAGGGCTGTGACCACAGGCAGGGAGGGATAGAGTGGTTATAAAAAATCAGATCACAACTATTATCTCTTGAGATGCTGATTGTTTGCAATTGAAACAGCAATCACTGGCCATGCAGCGATGTACCTGTCAAGGGTTGTTACAGGTGTCATATTTCCACAAATATTTAGCATCTTAAACTGGACACTCCAGAGTCATAGGAATTCTTGATCCTTCTGGCTTTACCCTCTCTAGATACAGAAGGTGAGAAATCATCTCTTGACTTGGAATACTGTGAGTACTGTATTGGCTCACACTGGGGAGGAAAAAACTTACCTTAAGAAAAACAGTAATTGCATACTCAGTTCACGTTTGTAGTGTTCATATACTGAAGGGCGAGGATAGAAAGAGACAGATTCTTCAGTTGAGCACTGGAAACTGTGCAAATCTGGTGGTCGGTGGGGACAAAAAAAAAGCAGAAAAACCCTCATCAGGCACATGCACAAAGGGCGCTTTGTAAGCACATTGGCACACCTTTATTTTGAGTACTTTCTAAGTGTTGAACTTGCTACTTGAACAGTTTTTGACACTTTTTTATTTTATTTTTTTACCTGAAATGGATGCATGTTTTCTTACTTAAAAAAAAAAAAAGAAAAATTGTTCAAACACTTTAAAATGTAGTTCAGTTTTGAGGGAGCAACAGAGATTAATTGGAAAGTAGTCCGAGACTGTTGTTCCCTTTTTTAAAAATGCTTTATATATACCCAAAACTTCAGTCCTTGTTTCTTTTTCTCTTTTTAATACAGAATAAATTGCTACATTGGAATTTACTCCAGATACAAACCTACTACTAGTTTATTTTGTGATTTTTCTTTATTTCCTTAGTGACACTTGCAGGTGTAGGTTTTGGGTTTGCGTTTCATAATAAAGATGCTCCCTTTTCCTTGCTCGTATCTGGTCTGTCAGTTCTGGGTAGACTTGCATGGCAGTCTTTGTTGCTGTAGTGGCAGGATTGTGAAGCATTTTGATTGAGAAAAAAAGAAGAGTGTTTCTACAAGAGTAGCTGGAGTGAGTCTTGTGTAATCTCTAGGTCTTCAGATACAGGATGATCAATAAAAATTTATGTGCATGCACAGTATTTTCCCGTGAAAGATTCTTCTGCTTAGTTGTTAAATGTGCTACATACTGTGTACAGTGTAGTATTGTACTTTAATTTGGAAACGACAAGGTTAAAACTTGAGTTATGGAAGACCTGATTGTGAAATATTGTTGAGACCAAATGACTCGTAAGTATGATACTAAAGGAACACTTTTCCTTCATAGTTTTAATAGTATGTATTACAATATAAATTCTGAATTCCAACTGGTAAGGCTTTGAACTTCTATTAATTTTTTTATTCACAGGAAAATGATTTTTATTTTCTTTTCTTGCTTTACAGCTTGGCATTGCAATTGGCTTTTTGTTACCACCTGTTTTGGTTCCAAATACACCTGATGATATCAATTTAATGGCACATAACATCAGCATCATGTTCTATGGAACAGCAATGGTGTCCACGCTTTTGTTCTTCTTAACAGGAGCTGGTAAGTGTTCTGTTCTTGTAGTTCAAATGGTGTCCATAGGGAGCGTTTACAGCATTTCACTTTGATCATCTGATTTCGCTCAAAGTAGTTGAGGTTACATTTTCAGATTTACTGGTGCTCATCTTATCTCTTGTGCTGGGGTTAAGCAACAACCAGTACACTGTGTGTTGTGCTTCACGTGGAACAGCCTGGACCAGGATATGCAGTTTGCTTAGGTTTTTTTACTTCTAGCCACAGGGTCATTACAATACAATATGATTTCCCTCTGTCATTCTTACGGTTCAGATATGAAGGTCTAGAGACCTCGCAGATGAAATCTGCCTTTGACCATATGCTGGTAGCAATGAGATGTGAACAAATAATTAGCGTATCCCTTGTGACTGTGACTTTATTCGTCTATGACAAAATCTAGAATATTTTTCATTGAAGTTTTAAAACCTCCAAATTAATCTTTTGAAATTCATCAAACTGAAACACATAAAAAAGAAAAAGCATTAGTCTGCTAAGATTGTTCCTTCCTCTTTTTCCACAGTGTTTGAAGAAAAGCCCAAACACCCTCCGAGTCAGTCTCAAGCAGTCCTGCAAGCTATGCCTCCCGAGGATTACTCCTACAAGCAATCAATTATTAACTTGTTCAAAAATATTCCATTTGTACTGTTGCTGATAAGTTATGGTAAGTGATACTGTCTAACTGTGCTCTGGCGGAATGTGCCGATAGCACATTGAATTCTAGTTGTTGTGGTGGTTGTTTATAGGGGAGGGACTGTCAAACTTTTACTTATCCAGTGGCCAGTGCTGGAAAATCCAACAGAGTTCAAAATACCATTTGTGGGTCTGGTGAAGAGATTTGGCCTGGCAGATAAAAGATTTTGGTTCTGATGTGAGTCTTAATTATTAGAAGATTAACTCCTTGTGGTAGCAGATCTGTGTGGCCACACCTGGAATGACTGAAGCTCTTCTTTTAATACTGCAGGTATTATGACTGGGGCATTTTATTCTGTCTCCACGTTATTAAACCAGATGATAGTAACTCATTATGAGGTAAGTTTCTTGGATCTTCTTTGTACTTTTTGCTTACTGTACATTTGCAGAGATGTTTATTATTATGTAGGTGCTGTGTGTGTTCAAATGTTCCTTTATACCCCCCTGCACCATACAGCTATGGGAATCATAGGAATGTTTGTTTGCGCTTATGACTGCCAAAAGGTCTGAACTTGACTCTGACTGGAAGCAAGTTATTAATGAGCACCATATAAATATTTGTTGAAAGGGAGAAGAAGTGAACGCTGGGAGAATTGGCTTGACACTGGTGGTGGCAGGAATGGTGGGTTCGATTATTTGTGGTTTGTGGCTGGATTACACTAAAACATACAAGTAAGTGTGGGTAGGCATGTATGGGTTTAGGGGTAGGAGAGCGATGCGATTGCATTAGAAAAATACTGCAATGTAAGGGCTGAAGTGAACAGATGATAAAATACAGTTCATCCCTGATCTTTTAGCAGCCTTGATGGAGCCTAGTTTCTGAGGCTACAGCAAATGCTTGAGGCTCTTACTGGTTCTTGGCTGAAAAAAAAGAGAGAAGGATGCAAAGAGGTTTTTCATCTACTCCTGTCTCTTCAGGAGTGTAAGGCTAATAAAGAAAGAATTGTATGTCCTACATACAGTGGCCAGGTAGCCTAATGGGTTCCTTCTGCTAGAAAAGTGTAAAGGCTCAAAAACCTACTCTACATTGATTTGTAGAATGAGCAGTATGGATAGTTGATGGATTCTTTCTTTTTTTTTTTTTTTTTGAATGCTTCTGGTATTAGTAAGCATAACATTTGCTTTAATTCACGGAGTGATCATGGAGCAGAACTCTGTTCTGGGATAGGAGCTCCAGGGTCCCGCACCCATTGTGCAGTGCCCCCCAGGAGCGAGCAGTGCCCTGGAGGACTGCTTGCAGTGGAGTAGTTCTTCCCTGTGACTCTTGGTACATTATGTGCAACAGCTCTAGAAACCTAATGGATGTTAGCTGTAGATTGGTGCATGTGTTTTGGCCTATAACGTGCTTTAATATTTTGGATGATGTCCCTTACTCCAGATTTAAAATAAATAGAACATTGTAATGAGATTTAAGTTGCCTTTTATTGCTAATAGTGTTCATTTTGGCTGCTGATGTACTGATATTTTATGTAATGGGCAGTGCTTGCAGATTGGCCAAGAGGTGCAACATAGTGGAGAACCAAACTAGTCTTAAGGTAATAGTGTCTGCTGTGATTGTCCCCTCTTTTAGAGTCTGAGTAAGTCTTTTTAGCCATAAGTGAAGTAGCCATGTAACCAAGGTAGTAATGATTTTGGGAAGGGATATGTTCTTATTGCATGACACATCTGAGTCAGAATTATGTGAAGCAAATTTTATAGCTGTAGAATGTCAGTTGTTAGAGAATGTTTACGTTACTCTTCCATGCTTCAGCAATGTGCTATGACCTTATGTTAACAATGTTGTTGGGTTTTTTTCTCGGTTGGGGTTTTAGGCAGACTACTTTGATTGTCTACATTCTGTCTTTCATTGGAATGCTGGTATTTACTTTCACCCTGGACCTTGGATACCTTATAATAGTGTTCATCACTGGAGGAGTACTTGGGTGAGCAATTAAAGAGGACTAGAAGACTTACGGTGGTTCTGTTCAGGAATGATATTTAACTGTTTTAACTAAATTATTCTGCTGTGTATTATGTCACCATGCTCTAAACCTGTGCCTATAGCTCACAGTACAGATAGGGTTTACTAGGGTTTCACCTTCTGTTACATCAGAATAAACCTAAAGTACTTTTCAGTGAATTTCATTTAACATTTTTATGGACCTAACAGAATGTGGTGGTATGTGGTGACTTTGGTTCCAATTCATAAAACTGTCTGCAGTAAAGTTGAATCTTTCTGTTAACAGGTGGATAAGTGATTACAGTTTAACTGAGCAAATCTAGAAGTCTGGCTTCTGTGCATTTTGATTAATCTATGCTTTGTTAGCCCAGCAACGTACTGGGTGCTTTGCTCAGAAGAGCATGAGCTTTTCTCATAAATACATGATCCTAAGGCCCCAGAAGATGCTGAGGGAACAGTGCTCTATCCAGACACTACAGTCAAGGTAGAGGCAGAAATGTGTTGACAGTTCCAGTTCATAAACCAATCAACCAACCTCAGCTGCTTTAAGGCCCTGCTCTTCTTGTGACCTGTCAGCCCCCTCAGCTTCTCCCACAGCAGCTTCTAGCAGACATTCCAGTGTCCAGCCTCACTCCATACTGATGGTCTCTTTTTGTCCTCCAGCATGGATGTTTGGGCTGATCAAACAATGATATTTATGCACGTCTTTCATTTCAAAGTAATTGACTTCAATTGTGGAGTAGCTTGAGGACTGGTCAGAGAAGGTTGTTTCACGTGTTTAGAATGGAGTGCAGGTGGCTGTGGGATACAGGACAAATATGTCAGAACATCTTTGTCCTAAAGAGAGAGAAGTATGGCTAACATTGTTGGATGAGCTCAGGGGAACAAAGCAGGCAAAGCAAGTGTAGTATCATGTTAGGTCATGAAAACAGACAGTTTGGAATACCAGTTAATTCATTATACCACATATTTATGTTTGATTTTCTTAGCCATAGTAATAGGTGAACACCACATCTGTCATCCTCTTCCTCTCCTCTTCATCAGGTTCTTCATGACTGGCTATCTCCCGCTTGGGTTTGAATTTGCTGTGGAAATTACATACCCAGAGTCTGAAGGCACTTCCTCAGGTCTCCTTAATGCATCAGCACAGGTTGTATCATTTTATTTATTCAAGTTATTTATTCAAGTAATGTTCAGGAAGGCCACTCTGCTTAAAACTAAGAAGGCTTTTTTGGACTCTGCTGCTAAGTCTCTATTGTGTTCTTGTAGTCTTAATATTTTAAAACTCTGTTTCTATAAGATGTGACCTGAAACTTTGCAAGGTAAAGTGATAATAATTTTCTGTGTGAGCCTGATGAAGTGACTTGTTTGGTTTTAGATATTTGGAATTGCCTTTACACTCATTCAAGGAAAACTCACCACAGACTACAGTCCTCGTGCAGGAAACCTCTTTCTTTGTGCTTGGATTTTTGTAGGCGTTATCTTAACAGGTAATTAATCAGAAATGTAAGTAATGATTTCTCTTTAATGTAAAAAAATTTAGAGGTTTTTTTGAGATAGTGCGCTCCTGGGTAGTTTTCAGATGTCCCAGGCATCTAGGATTTTAAATATGTGGCTTCTTGTCTGAGCTGACGGAAGTTATAAATGCAAGATTTAGAAGGGTTTTTTTCTTGTTTTGCACTTTAAATACTTGCTGCGTGCACATCCTTTGTTTTAAGGATGATGTTGTTAATAATATAGACAGCTATCTGTCACCCATTTCTTGAGTCATGTTTTGAATTTAAGACAGATGTTTATCTCCGTTATTATGTCAATAAATACATAAGCAGAGACAGTTTGCAGTTTTTCAAATGCAAAAAACTGCTGATGTATTTCTGAACTGTACTAGTGACTTACACGTACTGTTACTTACAAACATGCTGAGTGCACTAAAACCATCAAACTTTTCTTTAAGCACGCAAGGTTTAAAAGCTTCTATTTTTATTTTCTTTTTGTGCTTTGTGAGGAGCAAGTTCAAAATGTCAGTAATGTTAAATAACTAAAGAGTGAGTGCAGGTATTTTGTATATGTGCTGAAAGCAGCTTCCATGTGCTTGCAGTGTACAAATATTTCTCTTGAAATGTGTCACTGCGAAGTTGTGAACAAGCTTTCTCTTTATTCTTTTGTTTCAGCCTTAATAAAATCAGATTTGCGAAGACATAATGTGAATTCAGGGATTATGAATTTGGATGTTAAAGCTGTAAGTGGCAACTCTTACCATGATTGTATTACTGTACCTGAATGCTTGGCTTCTATTGGCATAATAACATTAATAGCAAAAGAGTAATTGACAAAAACTTACAGTATGACTGTTTCCATGCTGTTTTGAAACAACACAGCCACTTGGGATGCTGCCGCCAAATATCTTGTTTCTCTCCTTAGCTCCCGTGGAAAAAACTAGAAGACCTTCTGCTTTCAGATTTTTCTGAATTTTAGAGGAGCTAATATTGATCTCTGGTTTTGTTGCTTGAGTCTTGCTTTTTCATATTTGCTGGTAGCATTGTAAATTGTGAAGCCTTTTTGTGTATTGTGTTAGGAGGCTGTGCTGTAGACTACATGTTTTTTTTAAATACCTGCAGTCCCTTTAAGTGAAGTCAGTGTCTGATGAACAGAAGTCATGCTTCGGTTTCTGTACTGTGCTACATGAAGATCTGGGCCATTCTTTTGCTGAGCACCGTGTGAATTTAAATGAAGCACAAGCATGGCACTTTCTGCTGCTCAGGAGGTCCCAAAAACGTGTTTCAGCACCTTTTCCAAATTACCAGAGTTACTAGTAGAAATGAGGCTGTCATTGGAAACTTTTTTCTCTGCTGTGAGTTTTTTTTGATCATTTGGATCAAGATAATGAAACAGCTTTTTGGAGTCAGATACTGCAAGGTCCTCCGTCACGCTGCGTAGGTGTCTTGTGTGTATAGCAGCATTTGATCATCTGTGCTCAGGTACACATTGCTAGTGTCTGCATAAGGGTCAGAAACTTCCAGGCTGGTGCTACGTGAACTAACTTGAACCTGAAACCTGTGCAGCTGTGTGCGTGCAGCGTGGCATCCTGTGGGTTTACCAGCCTGGGTTGGAGTTGTCTCAGGGGTGTACATGCTGACTATGGGCAGTGGTTCATAACTTCTCTCTTTTCTGTTGTCACCTAGTTAATAAACCTACATTGCTGCACAACCTCATTTAAATTAGCCAGGATATAACAAAAGCCTGGAGTTCTTGCTCTGATATTAACATAAATAATTGTTGTTGCCTGTGTTAATTAAGGCACAAGAGCACTTTGATAGAAAACTTTGATCATGAAGATTCTGCTGTGTTTAAATATGATGGAGGAAAAAACCTGAAAGTTAATCTCCACGTGATAAATATCTATGTATACTTTAAACTAAGAAACTCAGTTCTGTGGGGTGTGGGTTTGGGGTTTTTTTCCCATTACAGAGAGGAAAGAAAATAGGGCTTTCTGGAAATTCCTGATTTGGTTAATTAACTACATACTAGGTTAGACTCTGATAGTATAATTACTCAAGAATAACGAGGGTGGGAATAGCTTCACCTGAACAACTGCTCACCTCCTACTTTTTTGTTCACCTCTCCAGGTACCAGTTGACAGTCCTGTAGAATCTGAAAGTACAACACTAAAAATTCAGTCAGATTTATGAAAAGCTGAAAGAAGATGAAACGCACAAGTTTGGTTGGATGCTGAACAATATTCATTAGTGTAATCACTGGATTTGTGGGTATGAGTAGTAAAATGTGTTTAGTGGTATTGATGATAGTTGTGCGACAGAAACTATGAAGATGCTCAGTTCGTTTTGCCCAAAGAGCAAACAGTTCACCTTTGTATGGAATATTTATTTTAATAGTTTTGAAGTTTTGCAGTTTCATTACTGAGGAGCTGCGTAAATGGTCTCCACACTAGGGAGACGTCTACATTCAGGATGCAAACTTGAAAAAAGCTGGAATCCTGAAGTACAGTCATCGTGATCAGAAGTATCTAATCTTTTATTGTTCAGTTTTTGCTAGTGCATTTGAGAAGTCAGAGGGTAGGTAGCTGCACAACTGGAGGATGTTCACAAGTTCCTTTTTTTTTTTTTTAAATGTGTCTGTATTTTTAATATAATTCAGCGGTTCTTTCTGGGATACTGTCTATAGCACAATACTGAAAACAAGAGATGACTGCAAACATGTTTCATACTGGCATCTGACAGTTCTTTTGCCTCGAAACTTCTTGATAGATATCAGAAGGCAGATAAGAGAAAACTCTATCTTATAGATTTATTTTAACGTTTCTGTTGAGCTTTAAAGTTTCCCACTAGATAAAGAGACGTAAAAACACTTTGTCTTAAATACAGTAAAAAGGAGGAGAAAGGCCTTTGATATCTCTACTGTGAAGTATTTATAGGCAATGGAACACTACCACACAGGTTGCCTCCATGGAATATTTTGAGTGCTTTCTCAGTTAAAGTGAGAGGCGTATGTGTTTACAAAGAGCTGGTGCCTTTACTTTGTAAAGAAGATCATTGCCTCATCTTGAGTTGAAGCAGTGCTGCTAAAGAAATTCCATTTTATGTATTAAACCTCCTCTGAGTATTTGTGGAATATCAGAAAATGTGTTATATCCTTTTTTGCATTTATTTCTGTGTTATGAACTGTTATCATTTGTCTTGACGTTTTTGTGCTTGTATAACTTAAGTCATGTCTTTTACAGTTTGTAAAAAACTCTAAGGATGACTGGAAGGAAAATAGTCATATTTCACTTTGTCTGATTGAAATATTTGCTGTTTACATCATGCATTTTAGCTACAAAAGCAGCAGACTTCATTAAGTTACTACATTTACCTTAATTTGGGTTGTGGATTTCTCACTGCAGAGCTTTTGGAAGTATTCTCCTTTACCTTGTATTCTTTCTGCACACCTGCAGAATTGATTGCACTGTGATAATACTGAGGCCCTACAATTACTGAAGAAGTCAGACCTGAGTTAGCAGACTTTTTGCAAACATTTAAGCTTTAGCAGTCTTTAAGCTGAGCCTGCAGGTTCAGGACCATCAATGATGCTGTCTCTGAATTCCCACAGATGTTGTGCCATCCAGAAGGTGGAATCCTACTTAAAGTTTTCAGCAGATTATTGCAGTTGGGCATGGGGAGCTTTTTAGCTCCAAGATAGTCTTTCAGTATGATGAGTATTGTTAAATGCTTTTCTTTTTCTCGTTTCACTGTAGATTTAGAGAATCTCCTTTATATAAAAGGATCCTGTAGTCTTAGCTTTCTAAACTTAGCCTCTGAACTTAATTATCTTGATTTAACATTTTGTATGACAAATGTTTCAGGCATGGGAAGACTCAGTGACAATATACATATCACAATAAGCCAAGCAGGCTTGGAACACTGTCCTTTTCAAAAAGGATCCATGTCTTTTGGCCAGGTCCAATGCTACAGAGACAATAGGCACACCCTGCTGCTCCTGGAGAGGCAAGTGTGAGAGGAGTCCTGGTGTGGTAGCAGAATAGAGGAAAAGTAACTCATAAGTATTTCAACGGCAAGCAAGAGCATAGGAGTGGAAGTAGAGATGCTTTCATTGTCAGTGCTTTACATTTAATGACTTGCTGTGATATGGCTGTTCTGTCAGGACATGTACATGTTTTCAGCCTGAGCAAGCAAAATGAAAGTTCATACCTCTTGATATCTGTGGGTGTATTTTCCTTTTGGAAAAATGTTAATAACCTGTGCCAAAATATATAAATTCTTTGCGAGGTACAGATTGAGAAAATATTTATGTTCATGGGCTATGGTTGCTATGTATTTCTGCTGCTGAAAAATCTTCACAAGATAATATCTTTGCGGTTTTGGGGAATTGTTTTGAAATGCCCAATAGAAAGTCTTTGGCAGTATCTGGAATGCTTTCTGAAATGTCCAATACACATTGTTAAAGTTTGAAGATTGAGGGTTTTTTCTTCCTTTTTAAAACTTATTTTTAATTCCTTTCCAGATCCTTTAGTTATGATTGTTGAAAAAATATTCTAACCCTTCTGGCTCCTTGTGTTTTTTATCTTCTGCCAAATTACTTGGCTACCCTGTGAAAAGGTCCAAACAAGATCTTGCCAAGCTGGGAACCCTGCTGGGTTCCTGAAAAGAGAATATTCTTAATAACAAAGGCTTAATTACATCCTGGATTTAATACTCTTCCTATAAAAGGAGCCTGAAAGTTGGAAACCTGTGAGCTATTTCCAGACAATCACAGTGTTTAAATAAAAGGCTCAGCAACAAAATACAAGAGCGAGTAAAGAACAAGTCAGTATTTTATACGATAATCTTATCTGTCTGTCAAAGGGTTCTAGCTCATGGCAGAAACAAGTTTAGGGTAGTTGGGGCCTTGGTCTTTTTGCTTTTAATTTTTTGTTTTTAAACAAATGACGTCCACCCAATTAAACATCCATCTGGAATGGGAAGTAGGGTTTCTGACTTTCTCAGCATTGATAGCCTGGCTCAGCCCTCCCGTAAGAGTAGAGGTGGGTGCTAAAAATCATAACTGCCTAAAGAAGTGATCATTTAATGAATGGAATTGCATGTCAACTATGAGAGTGGGGAACTCAAGTGAGGAGAGACATCCCAATCCCATGCATCAGGTCTTGCTTTTCAATGTGCTTTTCTTCTAATTGCTTTGAGAAAACTCTAGAGGATGCAAGAGAACTGATGTAATGGTGAGCCTGAGCAAGGGGGCTGCATCTCAGGCAGCTGTTAAAATAACTTTTGTCCTACCTTGTTTCTTCCAGACCATGTTAAACTTTTGCTAGCTTCAGTGGGAAAGACTCTTGAGAACGTTGACCCATTTTTATTTAGGATTCCTAATATGGCCTTAAACTCTCGTTTCACTTGGCTGGCTTTGAAAATATCAGACCTATTGCTCTCTACAACTACCTGAAAGGAGGTTGTAGTGAGGTGAGTGTTGATCTCTTCTCCCAAGTAACAAGTGATAAGATGAGAGGAAATGGCCTCTGCACCAGGAGAGGATTAGACTGGATATTAAGAAAAAATACCTTCACTGAAAAGGTTGACAAGCACTGGAAGTGGCTGCTCAGGGAAGTGGTTGAGTCACCATCCCTGGAGGTATTTAAAAGATGTGTAGATGTGGTGCTTGGGGATGTAGTTTAGTGGTGGAGTTGTCAGTGCTAGGTTAAAGGTTGGACTCGATGGTCCTAAAAGTCTCTTTCAACTTAAATGATTCTGTGAGCCTATCTTGTCCACCCACAGACAAGTGAAATCACATTAAGCTATAAGCATTTATAGCTTCCATTTTCTGTTCTGTGAAGTGGTGAGTTTTCCTCTGCAATTGGGAATGTGTGACCTTTTCGGTTGTTGTCTTTCAATACGTGAATGTACTGCCTTAAGTGTTACAAGCTACTAATTCATAGACCACAAGCTAAAGTTATTGTATCTCATGTGATTTCCCCACCTCCACCATTTGGTCTTAAGTCTATGAAGAGGGGGGAGTGATGTTAACGCATGAACTAGAATGAATTAGGTAAAAAAAATGTTCCTTAGAGAAATATATTTCTATGTAAGAGCCATGTTATTTACTGCTCATGTTTTAGTTCTTCTCATGAAGATCACAAAGATTTTTGCTGTAATATTTTGGTTTTGTTAGTGTCCCATTCTTTGTTTCACAAGAAAATGAAAAATTCCTTATGAATATTCTCCAACTGCAATATTGTTCATATGTGTATATGTGGGTGGCATCGTCCCTTACTACTATATGTTTGTTACTAATAAAGCGTGTAACATGATTGGAGCCAAGATTACAGTTTTTGACAGTTTCTGGTGCAGCTGATGGTCTAGAAATGATTAGGTTTTTTCCTTAAAAGCTGCCATTTAGTGCAGGAAAACTTTGTAAGTGAATGATATGCTGTGCCATTAATAAACATGCGTGCACATATGTATGCAGGGTATATAAATGTGTTATGTACGAGAGTATTGGCTTACAGAGAGGATAGAGTGAGACATTACATTCAGTTAAGGCTCAATTTTTGTTTATAGAACCAGAGTTGTCCGCAGTGGGAGCACAGTAGGACCCTTGTGAACACTCTGCAAGGGTTCTGTCACTTAAGCTCAGACATTTAGTATTGATCCCCAACACAACAGCTGTAAGCCAGGCAAATTTGAGGAACCAGCTTCAAAGAAAGTGGAGTTACTGTAAGAAAATGTTTTGGTGGTTTGGGTTGGTTTTTTTTTTTGTTTGTTTGTTTTTTTAATTTCCTTTCTTCTCAAAACTGGAATTGCCTCAGCTGTTTTTTATGCAGGAGAGGCTGCAGGTGCTGCAGAGCACAAGACAAGCCTTTTGTCATAAAGCAGCTCTAGTATCCAGTTCTCTGGTGGTTTGAACTTTCAGATGGATTCTTCATTTTACAACCAGGACTGTAAAGTCGTATTCCTCTTGCATCACTTCTATGAAAGCTGTAGGCTGTATCCCCAGTTAGCATTGCAATTTAAACATTCCCACAGCTGGGTAGCAGTAATCACAGAAAATGATCATTGTCTTAAAGTTCCTTCTTTCTCAGTTTTTTCTTGAAAAAAAACCCACACTAGAAAACTCATCAGGTAAGTGAGAGGTGTGAAACAATCATGGCTGTGATTAGTCAAAGGCATTCTTGAGGGAAAATACTTGTTTTCTATAACTGCGGGAAGTACTATGTATCCAAACCTAACAAGTGTTACCTCTTCTAGAAAGTGATGTGGGTTGTGCATGGATAAAACATCCATGTGCCTAAGAGTGTGTAGCCGCTTTCATCTTTTAGAAGACAAAACAATAATATCCTGAACTTTGTAGAAAGGACTCCAGCAGGTGTATTACAGTAAGAAAAAACAAAAGGCTACGTACTGCCAGTAGTTATGTGTAGTTACTGATTTGTGAGGCTGGGTAATACCTGTTTAATATCAGGTGTGATCAAAATTCACCCTCTAGGATGCTGATTTCCAGTGCTTTCTAAATAAAATGCTTCTGCTTGTAATAATGCTTAGGCCATTAAAAAAGGTGATAAATAGTATCTGAGAGGCATTTTCAGGATTGTGGTCTTGCATTGTGAATTATAGAAATAGAGACTAGACCCTACAAAAGCTATAAATTCCATGCAGATCGAAAAATTACTGATGAAAGATGCCTCATGAGCCCAAAAGTGCTGTCACTGCAACTGCAGCTCAGAGTTCATCTGCTTTGTAGACAGGGCAGTGAATGTGCCCCCTAGTGTGTTGATTTTGGAAAATGGGAAGGTGTTATTAAAAGCCTTTTTTTCCATGCTTAGGTGACTGGTTTATGATGTCTGTTTTATCACTGAATAGCAATTTTTTTACTGGTTTAACTCCCTTAATGTTCTACCTGTATTTGTGTGTGTTTCTATAATTATGTAGCATGTCCTTAACCCAAATTCTTGGTGAGCAGCGTGACTTGGGGGTGTCAGGGATTAACCCTGGTTCTTAAAGCACAGGGTTGCTTTGCTGGGAAGAAGCCTAGGGAAGTATTTAAGGCTTCAGAAGTTTTTTCAGCCTGTGCTAGGCTGAACCAGAAACTTCCTAATTTTTTTTTTTTTTCAAAATGGGGCAGTCCTAAGGTTGCACAGATACTGATCACTAGTTCAGATAAGGTAGAAGAGGGACTGCAGATGACTGCAAAGTTACTTATTGTTTTAGAAATTAAATTATCCAGCTGCTGCCAAGGAAAAAAAGACATTAAAATGTAACAGCGCTGTTTCTAAGCCTGTACATAACTGTTTTCTACATTAATTCCTGGAAGGTAACTCAATTTCTTCAGAATAATTCATCAGCTTACTCTGAACAACCCTACAGGCGTTAGGCAAAACCTACATCCTGTGCTTAATGAAGAGGCATTTTCCTGCTAGGGTGAAAGTGACTCATACTTGGATGATTAACTAACTGGCTCTATGGGACCTGAATTTGTCTATCTTCTGCACCCAGGGAACAACTGAAATTCACTTAGGGGCCCAGTGCTAAAAACCTAAAATTCACTTAGAGGCTAATGCCTAAAGCCTAGAAATCCCATGATTGCTTACCTTGTCACTGCTCCACAGAAGCTTTGAAAGGGTAAAGGAGCCCTCAGAGGCTCAGAAGCTTGAGAAAGTTACCCAAACCAGACTGCTACTCTGACCTACTCCATGTGTTCAGGCTTAAGCTGTTATAATTTCATGAGGGCTGAAATGTCTGTCTGCATGAAGAAGACAGAGCATTATGGAGCCTCCTTGAAGTCTGCAGCTTGTGTCCTCGCATTTAGATGTTCCTGGGTTTGATTCCAAAGTCAGGAAATGCTTTGAAGGCTTCTGAATTTACGAGTTTCCTCTAAAAACTGGTATCATTCACGTGATGGCAAACAATGAAGATGGCTTTAATTACTTTAAGAGCTTTAAGTTTTTTAATTGGCCACAATATTTGAAATTTAGTCTTACTTTTAAGGGCTCCTGCACTGTTTTAGTTACTGTTCAGTTGTTCTTTAGAGACGGGGAATCTCAGTCTGCAGAGTGCTGCCTGCCAGGAATGCTTCAGATGAAAAACTGATGAAATCATCAGTGTTGTGGTGATATCTTATTGTACCATGACTCTGAGAACAATGTATTTTGCAATTCTCTCTATTCTGGTTTCACACAGCACCTAAATTCAAGGGCCTGTGGTTTCTGGGCTTGTGGCATATTCTATTGCTAAAATTAATAGCTTTCTCAGTCCACTTTCAAGTATTGGGTGGAAAACTGGTTGGATGGCTGGGCCCAGAGAGTGGTGGTAAATGGTGTGAAATCCAGCTGGAGGCCAGTGACAAGTGGGGTTCCCCAGGGCTCAGTGCTGGGTCCAGCCCTGTTCAATGTCTTTATCAATGACCTGGATGAAGGCATGAGTGCACCCTGAGCAAGTTTGCGGACGACACTAAGCTGGGTGGAAGTGTCGATCTGCTGGAGGGTAGGGAGGCTCTGCAAAGGGATCTGAACAGGCTGGGCTGCTGGGCAGAGTCCAATGGCATGAGGTTTAACAAGGCCAAGTGCCGGGTCCTGCACTTGGGGCACAACAACCCTGTGCAGTGCTACAGACTGGGAGAAGTCTGTCTAGAAAGCTGCCTGGAGGAGAGGGACCTGGGGTTGTTGGTTGACAACTGACTGAACATGAGCCAGCAGTGTGCCCAGGTGGCCAAGAAGGCCAATGGCATCTTGGCTTGTATCAGAAACGGTGTGACCAGCAGGTCCAGGGAGGTTATTCTCCCTCTGGACTCGGCACTGGTGAGACCGCTCCTGGAATCCTGTGTTCAGTTCTGAGCCCCTCACCACAAGAAGGATGTTGAGGCTCTGGAGCGAGTCCAGAGAAGAGCAACAAAGCTGGTGAGGGGGCTGGAGATCAGGCCTTATGAGGAATGGCTGAGGGAGTTGGGGTTGTTTAGCCTGGAGAAGAGGAGGCTGAGGGGAGACCTCATTGCTCTCTATAACTACCTGAAAGGAGGTTGTAGAGAGGAGGGAGCTGGCCTCTTCTCCCAAGTGACAGGTGACAGGACAAGAGGGAATGGCCTCAAGCTCCGCCAGGGAAGGTTCAGGCTGAACATTAGGAAAAAATTTTCCACAGAAAGGGTCATTGGGCACTGGAACAGGCTGCCCAGGGAGGTGGTTGATTCACCTTCCCTGGAGATGTTTAAGGCACAGGTGGACGAGGTGCTAAGGGGCATGGTTTAGTGTTTGATAGGAATGGTTGGACTCGATGATCCAGTGGGTCTCTTCCAACCTGGTTATTCTATGATTCTATGATGCTACTGTGTGGGGAGACAATGCATTTGAGGAGCTTTTATACCTACGGTCAGTGTTTGTTCAGAGTGTTTCCTAATGAGCATCATTCTATTCCTAGAAGGCACAAGATGTCCCATAACAAAACTGTATTGCTTAATCAATTACTAAACAGCACCAACAATTATCCTTCTAATCTGAAGCAGGCAGGGGTTTTATTGTGGTGTGCTAGTCTCTCCATGCAGGTGTGGGATGGCGCCTTGGCACCTTCAAGTCCAGCCTCTCACCTTTGGACCCACCACCAGCAGCTCCCCTGTTACAAGGGTTACAGGTGCTGACAATTGCAATGAAAAAAAATCTTGTTCTTGGTAGCAGATTTTGTTTATCCACTGCCTTTCTTTATTACCTGTACTTTCATTATACAGTTCCACCGCAAAGTGATTGTGCTGGGTAGTTTACCCTCTGACTAAAGGTTCAGGAAGTATTTAGTTCATAAAAGGTGGATTGCCAAGATTTGTGGAAGATTACATTAGCATTTCTTTGTTTTCATAAGCAGAGCTTGCTGCAGAGACTAAATGATTTGACAGGCTCACAAGTAAGACCTTTGTAATGAACTGTACTGATTAATTATTTTCCCAAGCTACAGCAGTATTTGAGACTTAAACCTTGGAACAAGACGGAAAGAGTAAGGTGGGCTTATAGGGATGCTGTCGCTGCACCAATGAGAAACAACAATTTAATCTGTATCTTATGCTATCAGTTGTAGATGAGAGTGAGGTGACTATAATTAGTATGGAAGAGGAAGGGCTATTTTCACTGTCAGCAAATGCTCAGGCCAAGTAGGACATGCTGACCTGCAAAGGGGGTGGAAAGAGAAAACTTACAAAACAGTTTTGGGGAGGCCCAATTTCTAGGCTTCTTCTGCCATGTCAAGGTTTTTCTGTGCTGGAAATCTTGCCTGTAGGATTAGCCTGAGATCAACTGAAGCCCAGTTAAAGAACCCCATCTGAAATAAATGCTGTGATGCTTTGCTGCAGTAGAATTACTGCAGGACATCCAGTACTTGCTCAGGCAGAAATCAAAAGATATCGCTGGTATTCTTCATTGGTAAAGCCAAAGCAGATGATGGTTATTTTTTCTGCTAGACCATTGCAAAATAAAGTGTGTTAAGCCTTTCCAGAAAGGGCTACCTTGGGGGAAGCTCCAAGGAAGCACACACTCAAGTATTCCTTTTATATCTTTATTAGTTTGGGGTTGTTTTTTTTTTTCAAGTTGGCTTTACATATGTATTATCCCAATGATCACATTGCTGAATACATAAAGTTATCATTCTTAAAGGTTACGCAAATCACTCCTGCAAACTTACATTAGCAGCCATTCCCCTATTACCATGGTTACATCCTTATTATAATTTAACCTTGCATTTTATTACTAAACAAAACCCATCCCACCTTAACTTCCAGTTTAGGAAAAAGTCCCAAGCAAACAAGTTTTATTTTCCTTTTCAAGGATCAAATGAGGTCACTATGGTCTTTTCAGGAAGAGAGATAATGTTTGCATAGCAACAATGCAATTCACTTGTGGCAGGTAAACCTTCTTGACCTGTGTTTTCTTACTTCCCTTCTGCAAAGCTGAAGTACCTTTGTAGGACTAAACATCTCAGACTACTGCTGCTTTTCTGAACATACAGTGGTTCCTAAATTCAGAAAAGGCCATTAAAATAATTTGGCCTGGCTTTAGCAGAAGGGATGCTTGTAAGGTACCCAGGCTGCAGGCTTTTGCACTGACTTGAGCTTTGACTGCTGCCAGCTGGAGGTATTGGGTATGTTTCCTGCTCCACCAGTAACCAACTTGCCTCTTATGTGCTCAGTGCTAGTACAGGGACCTTCATTGAGTGATGAGCACTTAGCATTCACTTATGCTGACCAGAATAACAGCACAGGTCCAGATCGATCATGCTGCCACCCATTTGCATCTGATTCAAAGGAAAGATAAACTGTTAAGCTTTTACTCAGGCGCTTTAGGACTATTCCTTGGCTATTGCCTCCCAGCCCCTCCCTGGATGGCAGCAGAGTTTAGCTCCCCTTCTTGCAGAAAAGCAAACCTTAGCTGTCCCTAGGAGGGTTGGAACAACATAAGTGGTGTCTCCTGCTCCTGTTGGGTTGGCTGCCGAGGCACCAATGCAAAATGCATCAAGAGCAGCTTTGTGGCACTGAGAAGAGCGCTGGTGTGGGCTGGGACCAGGGGAACTGCTACACAGCCTGGGCCAGAGGGGTCGGGAAGCTGGTGGGCTGAAGAGGCAGGAAGGGCAGGGCAGAAGCAGTCTGCCAACCAGCCCATCTTTTGTTGCTGTGCTACTGCTGGTCTTGCTCCTCCTCTGAGTTTGGTGTTTGACTTGTGTGCCCTGGCAGGAGAGAGCAGTATTCCTGTTGACAGTCAGAGATGTTTTAACATGGGTCTGTTGGCAGACAAGTTGGGACAAGGCCTTGCTAAGATCTTGCAAAAGGCTGGAGCTGTGCTGGCAGAGGATCTGCAGAGCAGAAAACCACTGAATTTCAAACGAGTAGAGCAGGAGCATAGATGGTGCATGAGACCTTGCAGGAACGCATCACACTAGTGGTCCATTCCCCAGCAAAAGCAGTGGGTTCTTCCCCAGCTTGGCCACAGCTCCCTGCCCCGAGGCCAGGCTGGGCTGGAGCTGGAGCTGCTGGCCAGGAAAGCCTTCTCCTGCTTGGTCATAGCAGCTGCATCAAGCCAGCAAGAAATGCTGCTTGGAAACAATGGGTAATAGAGGAAGTGTTTTCCCAGATAAGCCCAAATAAATACATATTTTAACTTCTTCTATGTGTGTGGAGTATCACAGGGCAGTGAGGGTTTGCTATGCAGCAGGGCTGGATTCATCGCTGTGTGCAAGAAGATGCTTCCTAGGGAAGGAGCTAGTGGGACTCTTTGTAGGGGTGTGGAGGTGACACTTGGAGGAGAAATCTTCTTGGAAAAAGTGGCGATGCTGATATCATCTTGCTGCCATGGTACAATTAAGAGCTATTAGTTTTCCTGCAGTTGGTTGTGTAATTGCGCTGCAGGGCCTTTTGAATGCTGCATTTAAATTAGTCTGCAATTGGAAATAATGAAGGTTAAAACCCTCTTACATGATTTTATGATCAAATTAGTTCCTTTGACCCAGAAAGCAGCTGTGGCAGCAACAAGTGCTGCACTAGGAATAAGACCATAGGTTTGAGGTGTTATTCAGAGCTAGCTTTAGAAAAGCACCTCCATGCTAAATGAGTGGATTTCAAAGTCAAAAGGCTCTGGAGCAGAGGCTGGGCAGTGGCCTGGGTGCAAGGGGAAGGGCAGCACTGGAAGGGCAGAGGAAGAGCCGCCAACAGAGTGGGAAACAAGGCAGCTCTGCTGAGAGTTACGATATCAAAATAAGGCAGTCCCACAATATGAAAGCCATTGGATAATGGAGGGAGCCATGGGGGCACACTGCATATCCCACCCTGCTCTTGCTCATCTTCAATGTCTGCTCATAACTAATACTGGGAACAGCTTGGGCTAAATCAAAGCAGCATTCTTCGATTTTTACTCTTAACTGGTAGCTGGGAAGAGGGTAATTAAGGCTTTCCCTTAGCTGTGTAGGGACTTTGGGACACTGCTTTTGTCCCCTTAGGCTATTGTTTCAAAGTTGCTTCAGGACCTCAGCTAACTTCTGCCCTGCCTGTCCATCCCACAGCTGGCCTTGGCTGCTCTGGCTGGCCTCCAGGAGTTGAACTTGTCCCTCTTCAGCCTGAGTGTCAAGGAGGAGCTGATAAGACTTTTACTCTTTCATTCCTGATCAGAAGGGGTCTGGGTGCTGCAAAGATCTACCATAGACAGGGCTGTGGTGTTTCAAACTTTCTGTGCCTCTTATCTGTCTGGACAGGGAGAGTCCTTCCCTCTGGCATAGAGCACACTCTGGCATAGCGCATCCAAAAGACTTTGAACTGCAAAACACAGCTTCACTCTGGTCTTCAGCCCTTCAGAGTGTCTAAGAAGTAGGTGGATTTAGGGAAGCATGACCTGAGGGTTTCTGGCTTCTCTGGGTGATGCTGCCGCACTGAGCGAGGCTGTAGCAGCCTCACTATCATTGCCCGTTCCAACAGTGAACAAGGTTCTGGGACATATGTGACTCTCAGCATTGTTGATGATGACTTTTCCATTGCTCCAGACTCTGTCACATGCAGCATGTCCCTGGGCAACTCACAAATGGCTGCCACCACCTGCACAGTCTGACTAATACCAAGATCCAAATCTGAATGATTTTCAAGCTGGCTCTGCTCCAGTAAACTTGCAGACTTTCTTGGCCTCTCTTTCCTTGTGCTGCCTTGCCTGGGCCTCCCTCTGCTCCTCAAGAGCCCTCTTCTCTGTGGCTGCAGCCATCTGTAGCATCTCCTGTGCCTCTGTCCTTCATCAGCTCCCATCTGGAGTTCATATCAGTGCTCTCACATCTTGCTAGCGTGCAGTCTCATCTGCACTCCAGAAGGACAGAGGGACTGCACTTCCCCTGGGATCCTGCTCTAAAACACAACAGAGGAGAGTGAATCACATCTGGTGAACATGGGGTAACATTTACTCTCCAGTTGCAGTGTTTACCTCATCATCAGGGATATGCAGGACATAGCGGAGAGGGTGAAGACTTCACAGCAGCTCTAAACCCACTCTCATTTTTCTACTCTCCCCTAGATCGCCATTTCCACACTGAGCCCCCCTGTACAGCTTATGGGGATCCCTAGACCAAAGTCTCCTGGGCTGAAAGCTGACACTGGGCAAGCTGTTTAAGCCGAAGCCCTTGGTTTGCTTCAGCTGATGGAACAACCTGTCATTGGTCTTCCTTATGTCAAACCTCCTGATGAGAATCAGGCATATCATGTGGCCAGGATGCAGCAGGGAGGATTATTGGTAGGGCTCACAGAGACGTCAACTCCTGCAGAGAGTGATTAGCAACTCAACATACACCCAATGCTTGTTAGAGCCTTCAGGAAGCTGATTAGAGCACTGGAGAGATTTATTTACGGTGACAGATGAAAATCGGTGCTTTCAGCTGCTGAGGAGATGCACAGGTACACGCCCAGCCGTGCTGGGAGCACGGGAGATCAGAGTGGCAGTGGCATCTGAGTGCATAGGCAGGAGATGGGAACACAATTTTTCAAACTATTATTTAGTTCTGATGGGGAGTCACCTCTCACTGTAGGACTTGTATTAGGTGGACACCGTTGAGCTTGATATAAAGAGTTAAAACACACCCTCCAAGTATGGAAATAAGCATCACAGGACTGACACAAGCAGTGGAGATTGCAACAGCAGACAGGGAGTCACTTGCCTAGGAGGTGCTGCAAGGCCAGCATCTGGGCAAAGCCCTAGGGGAGAGACCATAGAATCATAGAATAACCAGCTTGGAAGAGACCCACCGGATCATCGAGTCCAACCATTCCTATCAAACACTAAGCCATACCCCTTAGCACCTCGTCCACCCGTGTCTTAAACACCTCCAGGGAAGGTGACTCAACCACCTCCCTGGGTAGCCTGTTCCAGTGCTCAATGACCCTTTCTGTGAAAAGTTTTTTCCTAATGTTCAGCCTGAAACTCCCCTGGCGGAGCTTGAGGCCATTCCCTCTTGTCCTGTTCCCCTGTCACTTGGGAGAAGAGGCCATCACCCTCCTCTCTGCAACCTCCTTTCAGGTAGTTGTAGAGAGCAATGAGGTCTCCCCTCAGCCTCCTCTTCTCCAGGCTAAACACCCCCAGCTCTCTCAGCCGTTCCTTATAAGGCCTGTTCTCCAGCCGTTGCTTTCATCCACAGCACCATCACTCCAAGCACCCACAGCACTGTTGTTACCGTGGTATCAGTACCTGCTGACATGTGAGGCAGGTACCTCTGACTGCTGCCAGGGATAGAGGCAGGACATGGCTACTGTGCACACCCTGGAGTAGGAGGCTGTGCTCTGAGTCATGGAATGCTCACGCATCCCTCTGGCAGTATCTGTGGCAGCCAAACACTCGGAGAAAGGCCACACTGTGACTTCCCCCTCCTACTCAGTGGTTGGGCACCCAGTACTCCTGCTGCAGAAGGATACAAATATTCCCTGGGAAGACAAGCACCTTGCTGTGAGCCATCCAGAGCAAAGGGAGGCTGTGGGCTGTCATGAGACTGCGGCCACTTATCACTGGGGCAGGGCTCTGCCAGGTCTGGAGTGCTCCTTTCCTACTGGACAGAAGAGCCCTGCAGCCTTTCCCAGCAGTCCTCGCCTTCAAGCTGGGATCTTGCTGCCAGCAGCATGGTTAACCATGGTTAACCATGAATTCATAGAATCATAGAATGGTTTGGGCTGGAAGGGACCTTAAAGATCCTCTAGTTCCAACCCCTCTGTGATAGGCAGGGACACCTTCCACCAGAACAGGCTGCTCAAGGCTTCATCCAACCTGGCTTTGAACACCTCCAGGGAGGGGGCAGCTACAGCTTCTCTGGACCTGTTCCAGTGTCTCACCATCCTCATTGAGAAAAATTTCTTCCTAACGTCCAATCTAAATCTTCCTTCCAATTTAAAGCCATTCTCCCTCATCCTATCACTCCATGTCCTTGTAAAAAGTCCCTCCCCAGGTTTCCAGTAGCCCCTTCACATACTGGGAGGCTGCCATAAGGTCTCCTTGAAGCCTTCTCTTCTCCAGGCTGAACAAGCCCAACTCTCTCAGCCTGTCTTTGTATGGGAGGTGCTCCAGCCCTCTTATCATCTTCATGGCCCTCCTCTGGACCCATTCCAACATTTCCATGTCTTTCTCATGTTGGGGATTCCAGAACTGGACACAATACTCCAGATGGGGCCTCATGAGAGCAAAGCAGAGGGTCAGAATGCTCTCTCTCACCCTGCTGGCCACGCTTCTTTTGATGCAGCCCAGGATACTGTTGGCCTTCTGGGCTGCAAGTGCGCATTGCCGGCTAATATCAAGCTTCTCATCCACCAACATCCCCAAGTCCTTCTCCGCAGGGGCCGTTCTCCATCACACCATCCCCCATCCTGTACTGAAACTATGGGTTGCCCTGATCCAGCCATGGGACCTTGCACTTGGCCTTGTTGAACCTCATGAGGTTCACACATGCCCACTTCTCCAGCTTGTCCAGGTCCCTCTGGATAACATCCCGTCCACCACTCAGATCCGCACCACTCAGATCGGTGTCATCTACAAACGTGTTGAGGGTGGGTTTCCACCTCTCTTAGGGAGAATGGCACAGCTCAATGGGCTACAATAAATTTTCCAGCTCTCTTAGGAAGAAAGGTATAGCTTGGCTCGCTCTGATAAAGACTTTGATGTCCAGGCACTGAGGCCAGGCTGCAGGACATGGAGCTACAAGGCATGGAGCTGCAGGACGTGGGAGAGAAGGACCTGGGGGTGTTGACTGACAGCCGACTGAACATGAGCCAGCAGTTTGCCCAGGTGGCCAAGAAGGCCAATGGCATCTTGGCTTGGATCAGAAACGGTGTGACCAGCAGGTCCAGGGAGGTTATTCTCCCTCTGGACTCAGCACTGGTGAGACCGCTGCTCGAATCCTGTGTTCAGTTCTGGGCCCCTCACCACAAGAAGGATGTTGAGGCTCTGGAGCGAGTCCAGAGAAGAGCAACAAAGCTGGTGAAGGGGCTGGAGAAGAAGTCTTACGAGGAGTGGCTGAGAGAGCTGGGGTTGTTTAGCCTTGAGAAGAGGAGGCTGAGGGGAGGCCTCATTGCTCTCTATAACTACCTGAAAGGAGATTGTAGAGAGGAGGGTGCTGGCCTCTTCTCCCAAGTGTCAGGGGACAGGATGAGAGGGAATGGCCTCAAGCTCTGCCAGGGGAGGTTCAGGCTGGACATCAGAAAGGAATTTTTCACAGAAAGGGTCATTGGGCACTGGCAGAGGCTGCCCAGGGAGGTGGTTGAGCTACCATCCCTGGAGGTGTTTAAAAGACGGGCAGACGAGGTGCTCAGGGATATGGGTTAGTGCTCGATAGGAATGGTTGGACTCGGTGACCCCACGACTCCCTGTCCCGGCCCGGCAGGACACGCGGCCGCCGCTCCCCGCGTGGCCGGCAGGGGGCGCGCCCCCCGCCCCTCTCCCGGCGGGCCCCGCCCCTCTTTGTTGCGGCGGCCAATGGGCGCGCGGCGGGGGCGGGAGCGCGGTAACGCGGGGCCGGAGCGGGGCGCGCCCCCGGGGCCGGGCGGGCGGGTGCCCGCCACTGCCGAGGGGCCGGGCCCCGCTCCCCGCCCGCATCCGACACGCACACACGCGGTGTCTCCCGAGCGGCGGCGAGCCCGCGGCGTCCCATGGGCGCGGGGCGATGACGGGCGGCAAGGCGGGGGGGCGGTCGCGCAGCGCCCAGCCGCGGGCGGCGGGAGGAGGAGGAGGAGGCAGCGGCGGCGGCTCGGAGGAGGAGGACCAGAGGGACGGCGGGTCGCTCTTCTTGGTGAACAAGAGCGGCTTCCCGATGGACGGGCAGACGTGGGAGCGGATGTGGGGCCACGTGGAGCGGGTGCATCCCGACGGCGGCGCCGTGGCCGCGGCCATCCGGAGCGCCGCCCGCCTTCCGCGGGTAAGGCCGGCGCCCCCCGGGCTCCCCCGCCCCGGTGGGAACACGGAGGCTCCCGCGGAGCCCAACCCGCCTCAGCCTGCGGCCGACGGCGTTTCTGGGCGTCGCGGGGACGGAGGGCGCCGAGGGATGGGCAGGAGGGCGTCGCGCTGCATCCCCGAAAGGTGCGCTCGGCGTCCCCGAAAGTGACAGGGGACAGGACGAGAGGGAATGGCCTCAAGCTCCGCCAGGAGAGGTTTAGGCTGGACATTAGGAAAAAATTCTTCACAGAAAGGGTCATTGGGCACTGGAACAGGCTGCCCAGGGAGGTGGTTGAGTCACCTTCCCTGGAGGTGTTTAAGGCACGGGTGGACGAGGTGCTAAGGGGAATGGTTTAGTGTTTGATACGAATGGTTGGACTCGATGATCCGATGGGTCTCTTCCAACCTGGTGATTCTATGATTCTATGAAAGGTGCTCTCGGCATCCCGGAAAGGTGCGCCCGGCGTCCCCGAAGATGCTGTCGGGCCCCGCGGCTGCTAGGGGAGAGCTGGAGCGTCTGCTGTTTGGAAATGGGGTACGGGGGCGGGAGGGATGCTCAGGAACTGGACTTGGTGTCTTCAGAAACAAGTAGGAAGAAAATTGCTTCTTTTTTTTTTTTTTTTTTATCCTGGGGAGGAAAAAGAGGAAAACGATCATGAAAAGAAATCTTCAGGAGCTGAATGAAGCGCTTTGTGCACACTTTACTTAGCTCTTTGGAACGTGGGCAGTTCCTGAAACACAGCCTTACTCCTGAAGTGTAATAAGGGATTTAAAACCCAGACATTTCGTTTCCAGTACATGGAAAGATTCCAAACGCTTTTGTCTTGTATGTTCCTCAGTACAGGCTGCAAATAGCTTTGCCTGACCCAACTCTTTTCTTTTTCCTCCAGCCAGCAAATAAAATGTTGTCTGCTGATGTTCCAAGGCTTCTCACGTCTGTGCTGCGTTACTGATCACATCTCTTTAACGTGGTCAGCTTTAGCAGGCTTGGAGCTTCATTAGCTCCTCCCACCAAGCAGCATTAATTGGACCTGACCGCTGAACTCAGTGTAGATTTGTACCCCTCTGTACGCTGGGTGGGCTGGCGTTGTCCCAGTCCTGTTTGTCAGTGATATGTGTGCTTGTTCTTCATGTAGGGTAGAAAGGAAAAATTCTGTGCATGGAGAAGTTGGAAGTATATTGAGTAGGGCCATCTTGCACAGGTGCTTGTCAAGTAAGATGCAAACTGAAAGGACCTTTTTTCTCTCTTTTGTGATATTTAGTTCACTGTGAGTGAAAAAGGGGCGATCTATGTTGTCTGTGTTCCCTTGATTCCTTCATGCTGGCACCAGCCTTTGTTTGGATGGGGAAGGAGATTCAGGTAAAGAATAATCTGGTTTTGCTGGGTTTGTTTGCAGTTTCCTGATGTGGTTCATTCCATTCTTGCACAAGTGCTTGAGCTACAAATGAAGGGGCAAGGAGAGGGCAGAATTTCTCATTTCAGTAGCCTGAGAGACCTGCTAGTGGCTCCAATGTGCTGGCATGCTGTTTGCCAGAGTACTCTGGTGAGTGTTACCCGTGGCTTCTTCCTTGGTGTTGAAGCACGAGGCTGAGTCTGTGAGGTGTGTGCTGAAGCTGGGTAGGAGGAAAAAGTGTTTTGAAATCTGCTTAGAAAAATAATTTGCTGTTAGTTACTAGTTGCTGATCGGCGGAGGGTGCTGTAGAAGAGTTGCATTGTGTTCCTCCAGTGCTGTCCAATAGCAAACACCTCGTCACAGTGAGGGGTTCTTCAAAGGCAGAAGGTCTTGGCGTCTCCTGTGACCAATTAGCTCTTGCTGGCTAAGCCTGGGACCTCTGGGGTCAGAGGGTAGTTTGAGGGCCACCTCGTCCTTACTATGGCCAACACAGCTTAGGTGGACAAAAAAGAGTACGAGCCGGTGTGTTTGCCACAAAGTGGTGGTGGGTTGCTGAAGCTGTGATGGTAATTTCTGGGTCAACGTAGGAATGTGAATGGAGAGTTGTTCCTGGAGTAGTGGTACAGCTTTTGTAAGTAGCTTGTGCTGCTGAGTATGTGGAACCCTGCAAAAGACCAGGTAGTGCTGGTCTGGAGTGACGAAAGCAACTTGTGTCTGTGAGAATATAGCTTGTAATCCACTTGAGTTGGTAGAGGTTGAATGAGCAGTGTGTGCAACTACTCCATTTTTGCATCTGATCTGTGCTTAATCCCTAGTGATGGGAGAGAGTTTTCATCCCCTTCCCAAGAAGCTCCACTTGATTGCTCTAATCGTCTTGGTATTAGCCTCAGCAATCATACACACAGGACAGTAAGTAGCTTCTTACTGTATTGGTGAGGTTGTCCTTACTGAAATAAACACAAGCTGCAGGGCTGCTGGGAGGAAGAGTCCTCACAAAAAGCCAGCTTGTCTGCAAGGGGGGCAGTTTTGGAACCAGAGGGGTCCCTTGGTTGCACCCCTCACCTCTGACTTTTGGCTTGAGCTATGGGAAAGGTATGGGCTCCTGGTTTGGAAGGGCTGTGCATTTTTTTAAATGGCCTGTGGTCTTGGAGATACTTGCAGATCTTAAGGAATTAAACCTCTGACTGGCTTTGAGGGCTCTAGTCTGCCAGCTTCACCCACACTGAGTAACAGGGTACTTGCAGGGTGAGCTAGCAGAATTTCTCATTAGATGAGGCACAGTGGAGTTGTGCAAGATGAGTTTCTCAAAGGATGTCTGCAGAGAACTAGGCCTGCAGAGTTTACAGCCACATGATGACAATCTACAGCTCTGCCACAAGGTCTTGCACTGCAGAGGCTCTGCTGTGTCTGGAGCTGCTTGTGCTTGGAAATGTTGATACTCAATCAAGGCCTTTTCATCTGCCTGGTCTCTGAATTTCACTCACTTTATAAATTCATGGTCTGTAATGCTGTGTCTGCGTTTCTTCTCGGCAGCTCTGGCATCCCACCGCAAAGCCTTGCGGACTCCTGGCTGCTGCACTGGGATATGCACTGGTAGCTGAAGGGCTGCAGCCTCAACTGCAACAACGCTGTGCTTTCCTCCCCTTGTGGTGTGGTGCAGCCCTGGCTTCTGCTTTGTGCTGGCTGGGTGCCCAGGATCAGTGCTTGCAGCCGGGGCAAGAATCTGAGGAGGAAAAATGGGTTTTGTTTGGAGGAAGTGGGAGCGGTGGATGGCTCCTTTGCTGGCTGGTGGCACGATAACGTCTTTAATGTAGTGTGTCTTTAATAGACAGGTGATGGGATATTTGTCAGCCATTGGGAAAGCCCTGGTTCTCTTTACCTGAATGCGCCGTGGTGGCCGACACTATTGTCCTCCACCTTGGAGACAGGGAAGCACCTTGCCTGAAGGTCCAAACCTGACCCTCATGGCGAGGGTGGCAGCTGTGGGTTACAGCAAGGGCTGCATCCTTCTGCACTGGTGGGATCTCTATAGGGTGCGGTCCTGTCCCACAGCTGGATGAGGGCAGGGACATGAATACTATCTCCCCAGCAATTCTGCAGCCTCTTGTTGGCTGGGACTCCGACTGCCTTGGCACATGTATGTGCGATGTGAGCACCTGGAGGTTTTTTTGTATTTGAAGCAAAGGAGCATTTATATCAGAGCAGGAATGACTACTCCTAGAAGGATTTGCCTTGATTTCCTCTTTCAGCTGCTTGTTACTCCTGAAAATCAAGCCCTGTCTGGTGTGTTGAGTACCGGGCTTCCTCATTGTCAAGAAGGATGGGTGAATAATTCATTCAGACCAAAGGAGTTGGGGGCGG
This sequence comes from Phaenicophaeus curvirostris, assembly GCF_032191515.1. Taxonomy (NCBI): domain Eukaryota; kingdom Metazoa; phylum Chordata; class Aves; order Cuculiformes; family Cuculidae; genus Phaenicophaeus; species Phaenicophaeus curvirostris. The sequence goes on along the minus strand of NC_091393.1, from coordinate 90,230,908 downwards.
AAGGAACTTGTGAAACTGAAAAATCGCCTCTAATGAAAAGGATAGGTGTGGAAATTGTGATTAAGAGGCGTTAATGAACCTCATTCGTAACTCCTACGTGTTCAGAGAGAAAAAACCTGTGTGCATGGCTGTCTTCTGTGTGGTGCTGGGAACAGTGGCAGCATGCTGAAGGCCTGGCCATCTGTTTCTTTGCTGCTTAAAATAGGTTTCTGTGCTGGTAACGTAGGAGTCTCTATTTTGTCTTTTTTTTTCCCCTATTTACTATTTGACTGTAGTAACTAGCTGCGTGTAGTAAATGTGTTTTAGTCAGCTTGGGACTTGGTGCTCGCTGTCTGAAAGAAGACACACAATCCCTGCGTTTTAATGGGAGTAGAAGCCGGAGAGGAAAGTATGTGTTGCAGAGACAGCCTTCTACTGCCTGAACTTGCTTTTCTTATCTGTAATCCCTGACCTGAAGTGTATTTAGGACAGCAATATCTCACTTTATGGTCCTCAAACTATTGTAACAATATCTTGAGCCTGCAGACACCGCGCACTTCCCTTTGTGCCTTGTGTCACAGCTGCCCAACTTGCTGGTTCCTGAATTTGAGTCTGCATTAATATCTAAATAACCTGTTCACTGTTTGTGAGAGTTGTACTAACTTCTTTTAGACATTCTGCCCGCTTTACTGTCTGCTGACCCTGTCTTTTGCAGTCTTGCCGCTAAAATAAGGGAACTTGGGACAAGACCCTGCCCCTTTCCTGTATGGTTACAGGCTCAGGAGCTGTGTAGCTTTGGGGATTAAATATAGATTGAGGGCCCGGCTTCTTAAAGTTCTTAGGCACAAGCAGATGTCTTATGGGATTTTGGAAGAATCCCATTATGGTGCCAATCTATATCTTTAAGTGTCTTAATATCATTAGGTATCTGGGTCCCAGGTGGTCTTCTAGGTACCATGTGCTCCCTGCCCAGCTAGTGTGCCGCTGTCGCATGGCAGGTGGGGAATTATGCAGCCTGAGATCCCCGTCTCCTTTTATCTTTCTCGCATGGTAGAGGAACCCAAAAATGACTTCTCATGGAAGGTATGACAGCAGAGCCAGTGCTGGGACTTGGCTCATTCAAACTGCTGTGTGCTAGAAGGGAAAAATGGGAAGTGTTTGCCTTTGGCATGGACTGCCTGCCCACATAGGGTGGTGTTTGGAGGATGGCAGTGGCTGGGATGAACATCCTGCCATGGCGTGGCCTGCTCTGGTCTCTCCATACCGGCAGGGATGGGGCTGGTTCCAGTGCACAGGCATCTGCCATTGTCAGTGGGATGACTTTGCCCAGTGCTTGAGTTCACGTGAGATTCGAGCCATCTGTGCTGCCACATTGTGTTGCACTAAGGACATGCCGTTGCCCAAGTAAATCACTTATCTCCTCTGCAGGGAGCTGTAACTGTCTAACCTCTTTATCTTTTTTTTTGTGTCCAGCCTTCAGTGCCACCGGTGCCAAACTACAAGCTCTCTATGTCAGTCCCAGAATGGCTCCAGGCAATACAGACCTACATGAAGATGCTGCAGTATCCTTCTCCAACGTATGGTCTCCAGAGAGAAGGCTGTCTTGTGCCTGGAATGAATTAACAGGGGCTTTACCAAAGCACTAGCTGGTTTCAAGGGCTTGGGATTACTCAGGGTTGAAAGGACACTTCTAAGGATTTGTGATAGCACCTGCAGCACTGAGCTTGTCACAGCAATCCTCTGGGAGATGTGATTAACTTTAAATGATACTGAAGAATTTAACTGAAGTGACGTTGGTGGGAGTAGAAGTGCTTATTTTGCAGTTGATTTATGAGGATATTATGACTGGATTGTGATGCCTGCAGAAATAATATGGTGTAAGTGATTAAGGGGGAACCGGTGTTGTGGCAAACCCTTTCTCTCTCTGCCCTGGCAGCCCCTGTGGGCTCCCTGAGGACTGCCTATGTGCTCAGCTTGCAGGAGGTGCTTGTCATTGGAGTGGTGGGCACAAGCAACTGCCCTGACTCTGAGGTAGGTAGGTTTGCCTGTGCCACAGGAGCTGAGCGAAGGAATTCCCCCTTGCAGATGCCCCACCTTGCTCAGGAGGCTCATCAGAGATGTGCGCATCTATCCAACCTTCCTGTTGCTGCCCCATGCCTAATACCTGGCTGTTTCTGTTGCTGAAAGATAATGTCAGAGGAGATGGTTGCTGGCCCAGATGCTGTTCTCTCTGTTTTCCTTTTTTCTGAATTCTCCCTTTTGGCGTGTGTGTGTGTGCGCGCGCAAGTAGTGGGGATGAGGAAGGAATGTAAAGTCCTGGTAAGGATTAAGAAAGGATATGGGCGGCAGCTGGAATAGCATCCAAAAATAGCAAGCGCATTTAGCCTGCAGGGGACCAGTGGTTGGGATCAAGGCAGCAGCGGGGGCTGAAGTTGCAGCAGCTGCTGTGGGGAGGGAGGCTGGGGCCAGCCTGCTTGGAGTGGGGGGTGGCACATTTCTCTTCCACGTATCGGACACTTGGACAAGTTGAGAGGCTCACTGCTCGGTGGAGTTATGTGCCAGACAGAAGACCATGTCACAAAGAGCTCCAAAAGTTATATTCTTTTTTTTTTTTTTTTTTTGCCTTAGCAGTCTTGAAATTCTGTACTCCGCTATGTAGGAGGAGCGGGACTTAGGCATGGGGTTTGGATCTCTGTTCAGAAAAGCTTCAGTGTGAGCTGAGGAACAGGGCCTGGGCTTCCTTTGTTGGTTAAAAGGCTATATGCTTTGTTCAGAGCACTCTGAAAGGGCCTCATGAATTAGGTTTTGAAGGCAGGAGGGAAGCAAAGCCTTGTTTCCAGAGAACTCTGATCTTTAATTGAAGTCAGTTCAGAGCATCCTGGTGTGAGCTGGAGTTTTTATTTAGACCATGGTTATACAGCCAGCAGCAGTGCTATGTATACCTCACAAGGTACCCTTCGCCTCCATGGGGTCACCCGTTTCTGCCCTGGTATCAATACCACTGTTTTGCTGGTGTGAATATTCTTGTGGTCGTTTTGGGAACTAGGCTGCAGAACGGTCTCAACTGGAAAAATAATCTAGCAAAAGTAAGTGGATAGTGTGATTTATTTTTTTTGTAATTTTTGTTGTTATTGGTTTGTTGTTTTAACTGGACATATCACTTTCCTGATCTGATTTACTGCATTACTGCTTGAACAACTATGTTAAAGCAGCAGGCAAGAGGCTACTTTTGGCGATGCTGCTGCTGCATGGTAGCTTGCGCCTCTAGACAGCTGGTGCTGAGTCTTGGTTGATGGGTGACCGTCAGATGGCTTCTTTTGTGATGAACTTTTCTCTGATGTTCGCAGTGTTAACTAATATTCTTGAGTTGCACTTAACTGTTTGTTTCCATTGCAAATGCATTGCATTTTTAAAGGGTTATTTATATTTCCTAGATGTAAATGGGTGCGTGTGCTGTGCTTTTGGTTCACAGGTCAAACTCACAAAGGGAATAAGTTCTTTCAAACCATGAATGATGTTGAATGGTTTGGTTAGACTATAAGAGTTTTCTCTTGCCCAGATGGGAGACTTTTTTTCAAACTTGTAACCTCATAGTGGGACCTAGAGGAAAGTTGAATTCATAACCCTCAAATGCTAAATTTGAGTGTTAATCTCTGCTGAGAATCCATGGCTTTTACTGCTCATTTCATGTTTCAAAAGGAAATCAGAAGAGAAATTCACCCTTTGAATTCACCCTTATTTTATTGTCTGGTTGTTCAAGTTACTTTCCTTTAACAGGCAAAATTCAGATACAATCACACGGGAACACAATTCTTCGAGATTAGAAAAAGCAGACCTCTAAGTGGGTAAGTGTCTCCTAAAATGGTCTAGTGCGCTTGTCCCATCTGATCATCTTGGGCATTCAAACACTGTAGCACCATGGCACTGGAGGGCTGTCTCCTCTGTGCCATAGCTCCTCTGGCAGGGCCAAAGCTGTGTATGTTGCTGCCTTTGCAAGGAGAGTCCCAACTTGTTGCCAAGTGGCAAAAGGACCTATCAAGAGCCAATGAGTGGAAGGGCTGGTTTTGCTCAGCAGCCACGTGGCTGCAGGCCAAAGCTGAATGCACAAGGTTGGGAAAACTCTCAGTTCTCACTTGTTAGTGTTGGGCTGGGAGAGCTGGGCTGCTTTTTTGGAAAATATGTAAGTCCTGATATTCTGGTTGTGCAGTAGTGCCCTTACCTGGTGGTAGGAGGAGGTCAACTGTGAAGACACTGCAGGAATTTTGAGGTCATCGTGGGTGCAGTCCTTTTCCCTGGAGGATCACAATGAACTGCTTAAGTCATGGCCTCGCTACTCCCATTGCCACTTATCTTGCCATTCCTTCCAAGTGGCGGACTTTTCTGCTGATTGGCAATAACTTTGTGCAGGAAGCCTTGTAACAGAGACTTAGGATCCCTTGCATGTAAGAGCTGCCTCATACTTAAGACAGCTCTTTAACAGGACCCGTTGCCACTTAACAGGTTAAGGTGGAAAGTAACGTTGACAATGTTATTCTTTTATTTTAGGATGAAATTTAGAAAAGCAGAATATAATTAGTCCTGTAGACTGGCCTGTCTCTAGCTCTCCCCAGCTGTATGTCATTAATCTAATGGTCTGTCACTGTAAATTCCAGTTACCATTCCAGCTCTGTGCTTCAGGTTTTCATGTTGCTTACAGCAGTCTTTCCCACTTCCTTTTTCTGTGTAATGTTCACAGCACCAATGGAACTAGTTTAGAAGAAGTCTTGTGCCTTGAAAGATAGATGGGTTTATGGAAGCTTAAAGCAATTTTCATGCTGGTAACTCATTTTTCAATTTGCCCTATTACTTTTTTCGAAGGAGGCGGAGTGTGAAAATGAGTTGTGTGGAGCACTCATCACTTGAAAGGTTGGCATCCTTCTGGGCTGGATGAAAGCCTGGTTTACGAAGATGGTACTCTTTCCTGGAAGGGAACTGACATAGTGCTAACAGCTAGAGATGCGCCCATGGCTTGGATCATCTCCTAAGTGTCCCTAAGAATCCTAAGCCATTTCCTCTATTTACATGCCTTAGTGTTTGCTTGGGGACTCATGTCAGACTTTTTTCCTTGTCCTGTCGCTGTTAGGACTTCTGTAATTTAGTATGTGGTGGCAGGACTTCTGCAGAGTTAAGGAGGTTGCCTGTGCAAATAGTCCAGCCCCTTGGGACAGCTGCTGCCAGCTTTCCAGGCACAGTTGCCCACACCTAGTGTACGTTGGGCTTGCACAGTGTTAAATCCCAAGACTTGTGTTGATTTGCTCTTTTAACTGATGGACCAGAGTCCTAGGAGTAGGGGAATTGTTAGGAGCACACTTAGCTGCCCAGATCCTGTTGTACTGTGGTGGCACTCAAGCGCTTGCCCTTTCTTGATTTTTCCAAATTTGAGAAGGGGAGTAATGTATTGATTGCCTGTAATGTTGAAGTGTCCCTCAAGGCTTTCCTTTCCTTCATCTGGGGTGTGTGGCTGTTTGTACTAGCTAAGGGTATCTTCTCTTGCTTCCAGGCTCGTTTTCATGTGAGCTCAAGAATCACCCACAGCTGAAGTTTTTTCCTGGGAGGTGTGTTTTGCTTTGTAAGAAACATGCTTCTAGCATAGAATCATAGAATCATAGAATAACGAGGTTGGAAGAGACCCACCGGATCATCGAGTCCAACCATTCCTATCAAACACTAAACCATGCCCCTTAGCACCTCGTCCACCTATGCCTTAAACACCTCGAGGGAAGGTGACTCAACCACCTCCCTGGGCAGCCTGTTCCAGTGCCCAATGACCCTTTCTGTGGAAAATTTTTTCCTAATGTCCAGCCTAAACCTCCCCTGGCGGAGCTTGAGGCCGTTCCCTCTTGTCCTGTCCCCTGTCACTTGGGAGAAGAGGCCAGCACACTCCTCTCTACAACCTCCTTTCAGGTAGTTGTAGAGAGCAATGAGGTCTCCCCTCAGCCTCCTCTTCTCCAGGCTAAACACCCCCAGCTCTCTCAGCCACTCCTCATAAGGCCTGTTCTCCAGCCCCCTCACCAGCTTTGTTGCTCTTCTCTGGACTCGCTCCAAAGCCTCAACATCCTTCTTGTGGTGAGGCGCCCAGAACTGAACACAGGATTCGAGCAGCGGTCTCACCAGTGCTGAGTACAGAGGGAGAATAACCTCCCTGGACCTGCTGGTCACGCCGTTTCTGATCCAAGCCAAGATGCCATTGGCCTTCTTGGCCACCTGGGCACACTGCTGGCTCATATTCAGTCGGCTGTCAACCAACACCCCAGGTCCCTCTCCTCCAGGCAGCTTTCTAGACAGACTTCTCCTAGTCTGTAGCACTGCACAGGGTTGTTGTGCCCCAGGTGTAGGACCCGGCATTTGGCCTTGTTAAACCTCATGCCATTGGACTCAGCCCAGCAGTCCAGCCTGTTCAGATCCCTTTGCAGAGCCTCCCTACCCTCCAGCAGATCAACACTTCCACCCAGCTTAGTGTCGTCTGCAAACTTGCTAAGGGTGCACTCGATGCCTTCATCCAGGTCATTGATAAAGACATTGAACAGGGCTGGACCCAGCACTGAGCCCTGGGGAACCCCACTTGTCACTGGCATGGCAACAACAGGCATCTTGTGCTGAGGCGGCAAACGCCAGTCTGAGCGAATTCCTGTGGTGTGAAAGGCCTCGCTTGCTAAAAGACACAGTTTGTATTTGTAGTTTGATCGGGCAAGATGCTGAGCACCTCTGATTGCCACCAGCTCTTGGAAGTTGAGGCTGTTCCCAGAGCTGTGGTTTGTTGATATTAAACATATTGCTTATTTCATAATATGAAAGCTCAAAGCTAATGAAAGTATTATGAGATCTTGGCAGCCTCTTCAAGAGAGCAGTGGCTGGACACAAAGAAGCTGAGCGCTAGATGGAAATTGAATATTCATAAATTCATGTGGAAGTGTCCTAAAGCAGCTGGGGCATATTAATGAGTTTTTCTGTTATGGAGGGAGGACTAGATATTATAGAGATTTACTGTCAGCATCGATGTGATGCATGAGAAAATAGAAACGCCTACCTGTGCTTAGGAAGAAGCATAAATTATCTATAGGAATTCATAGTATTAAGAGAGACAGGCTTGCTGTAATCCAGGATTTACAATATCTCTTAAGAAAAAGCCATTGTTTAGCTCAACTTGCTTCTAGACTGCTAGACACGCTGTGGATTTGTCTAGACTACAGATATCACTTTTGAAAGTGTTAGATTTCTGTTAGTGTAACTGCGTGAGTTGGGGTGGTAGAGATGTGATCCTGCAAACTATGGATTGTATTCCTGTAGCACTGGCAAGCTGTCTGAAAATGCATCTCACCTTGCCTGGGTTTGCTGTACTTGCACAAAACCTAGGTTTACAGGTGTAGCTACATCCACCATAGGAATGCTTTGCTAGTAGAGTATACAGATATCCTCACCTGGGGTGATATTCTTAACGTAGGCTTTGTCACATACCCTTTAGTGCTAGCAGCTGAAGAGCACTCTATGGAGTTCAGCTTTATTGATCGTGATATGAGTGTAATTTGTCCGTGCACACAATACAAGTATTTAAGACATCAATAGGGCTTGTTTTTCTTTTCCCATATAGGATTATGCTGGCAAAACCTATGTTACAGGTCTTGTTGTTACAGATAGTCTGATTAAAAAAAATGGTGCCTTTATAACTGGAATAGCCGTTCTTTAAAACTTCCAAGCTTACACCTTGTAAGAGCTTCAGAAAAATATATGTAGTTCTGGATGTCTAGTAATATCTCTTAACTGTAACTTCAGTGTCAACCAACTTCTGTTATTGGCTTTACAAATAGCAATAAGCTCTCTGGAAGCTTCTGTTCGAGGATGCAGGCATGAGCCACAATGAGGAACAAATATCTTTGTCCTCTGTAGTGTTTCTGGAGAGGTTGTAGGTAGGTGTGGTATTGTGCTCCAGTTAAGTGGCTGCTGATCAGTGGGACCTATGACTGAAGCAAAAACTGTTGTTTGGGTACGTTCTGGGGGCTTTGAGAAATTACAGCTCAGAAGCTGCTCTGTAATGATGGAAAGACATTCAGTGACTGCAGATGTAACGGGTAATCAGTTGCAGTGAAAGACAGTGATAGAAGCAGTCACACGGGAACGATGAAGCCAAATAATAGCAAAGAGAAGGGTGTGGAAAATAATACTGTTTTAACACACCATGTTATTAAGGAACCTTGATGGAGCTGTAAAGAAAAATGTGTTCATACCATTTCCAGACAATAGACTACAAAAGGCATTTGAACATCTGCTTCTTTCTCGCACAAAGGGAGAATGTAACAGATATGGTGCTATGTTCAGCATGTGCTAGAAGTGCATTTGCCACTGAAACAAACTGGTTTTGAGAAGATTCACGGGAGCAGTAGCTGCACTGCTGTTTTATCTCCTTTTACTCCTTTTGATGCGTTTCAATCTTTCTTGTCTTCATTGGCAAGAATATAACCTTAGAAAAACTCAGGAGAGGGAGATTTTATGGACGGCCTGGGGAAGGAGAACTTTGTGGGAAATATGCTGGGGGATCACGTTAATACAGATTTCATTAAAGTCTGTAGGAGCCTTTGTGGCAAAGGTAATGGGCAAGCTCTCCTCCTAAGCACGGTCATTTCTGAAGTGACTCCAGTGTGATGGGTGTTAGCTGATGAGATCCTCTAGTTTGGGCATGCTGCAATGTTTAAAGCTTTTTCTAACCTTTGTATGAAATCGGGTGCCCTAGAGAAAAATCTGGCAGCAAAAGGAATTTGTGTTCCCGCCACCTCACCCCCCCTGCCACAAGATAACTATAGTCCCTGCAGTTTTAAAGAAAGCACTGAAAAATGCAAACCAATCTCCTCTGTGGGCCTTCTCTTAGTGCAGAAAGCAAGGGAGACAATCTAGGTGGTTTCAGTGAAAACATTGAAAGAAATTTGAGTCAATTTAGAAAGGAATATCACCATCTGCCAAGGACTAGATCTCAAGGGAGGAGTGAGGAGCGTGAAGCCTATTTGTTAGAGGCAGAAATGTTCACTGTGGTCTGGAATAGAGATCTGCCTGTCAGATTTTAGAGTGGTGTAAGTGCCACAAAGAGGGAAGCTGCATGATGCTTATTTTTGACTGTAGCAGCCTACCCCAAGTTACTGGAAGAGATGGGCTGCCCCTGTGCTCTCTGTTGCTTGTGGAGAGGGTGACTTTGGGCTAGTTCCCAGCTAACTGTGATTTGAGATGGAGAAGTACTGCTTTAGAGCATTGTGTATGTGGAGTTTGTTCAGGTAACTGTGAAGATTTAAAGAAAAACCTGGAAGCAAACCCTGCTTGCTTAGGGGATCAAAATGCTTGATGCTGTTTTTTAATTCTTGCTCCCCCTCCTTAAATTTTAATTCACAATTTTAATAGTGCAACCTTTCTGGTCACAATCAATATCTGAGGCAGCATGGTAAGAATTCCAGAATGAAAGCAAATAAGGAGAGGAGAAGTCAAAGAGCATCCATGCTCTCTTAGAGAACTGACAACAACATCTAAACCATCAATACTACTGTTAGAAGGTATGGGGAGAAGGACTGCTCTTATTGGAAACAGGAAGGCAGATACCAGCCTTTGCAAAAAAACAAAAGGAAAATATAAATTTAAATAGTTCCTATACTTCTGTGCAGTTTCAGGGAAAAATTCTAAGGCAAATAATCAAGTGTCTAGAACATAACAAGGTGGTAAGTGATAGGCAACATTAATTTAGTTTGGCATGGTTTGTTTATGATAATTTCCTGCTGAGACTGTAAGAGCTTTTATCAGTCAGGGAGAAGTTGTGGCTGTGGTAATTCTTTGCTTTGGTATGGCTTTTGGCAGCTTCCAGATAAGGTAGAGACTTATAGTCTAAATGAAACTATTTCAACAGAAGGACCCAACCTGCTGAAAAGCAGTATTTAGAAAATGGTACTTAACCAATAGCTTGTGCTTACCTAGCAGTGTTCATCAGTTGAGGTGTGCAATCTCTGTCCCAGGTCGATGTTTCTTCATTAACGCTACAGGTAAGAGTAATTGTTTGTTAATAGATGTGCTTTGTGGTCCAGACTAGACAAGACTTTCAAAATGTAGTTGGGATTCAGAGCGATATCAAAGGATAAAAAAGAGCTGGGCTGGAATGAAGAGGTATTATATAAGCAAATACAGAGAAAAGATTTGGAAATAGCCAGCTGTGGCAATACACAGTGCAGAATGAAAGGCTAGTGTTGCACAAATGGATGATCTTAAAAAAACGCTGGGTTGGTAGCAAAAATATACTGAAAGTTGGATTTGGAAGGAAATTGATTTGTATGTATTGGTGTTTTGGTGTGGTGGGCTCAGCTGAAGGATCATGAAGTGTGAGTCAGTTGAAGAGAATCTAGAAGGAAAGCAACAAACATTGCCAAAGGTCTAGAAAACATGACTTAAGGGAAGACTTGGGGCAAGAGGAAGTGGAGAATTAGAAAAGAAAATAAAAGGATCTGTGTCTGCTTCCTCATGTTTACAGAGGAGAGGGTAGATTAGAGCCTATTGTGTATACAGATTTTGGTTGCAAAAGGAGAGATAATAAATGGTCTCCGTGCCTACTGTGGAGAGCAGAAATATCTTCTTAAATTGCAAAAAAAGGAGAGTTTTAGTTTAAACACAGGGGACCTCCTTAGATGGAAGGTTAAGTATAGGATAGATTAACTGTTGGGTACCTGAGCCTTTGAGAACCCAGTTAAAAGTAGCTTGGAAAATTATCTGTAAGGGGTGATTTAGATATGGCTTATGCCACCTTGGGCAGAGCAGTGGCTTGGGGATTCTCCAAAGGCTTTGCTTCCAACAGAAATGCAGAGTTTAAGGCCATGCTTCGTCTTAAGCTTGTTAAAAGCAGAAGGACTCTCTCAGTGGTTATAGAACTGGCTCATCTTCATAAACCCTGTGGTCTGTGTTGCAAACACAGAGGAAAAAGCAAACTGTTTGCAGAGTGTTCTTCAGGACTCTAGGATGAGTGTGTGTGAGGAGCACACAACCTGCTCTGTTGTGTGCGTGTGGACACCTGATCATTGATGACACTTCTTGACCAGCGTGCCCCTTGCACAGATCCTCATCACTGTCATGGTCTGGAGGCTGTGGTTGTTACTGAGTTACCTGGTCCAGGGTGGCCACTAAGCACTGCAGCTCCTGGACCCAGGTTGTTTGAGCAGGAGGTGGGATAGGAGGGCTTCCTGAGGTCCCTTCTGAGCCCAGCTCATCATAAGTGCAGCTGTCCCTTCTGAGGCTGTGCACTAGCAGACAGTGTGTTTCTAAGAAAGCAAAATGCCTTTCCTGTTTGATTCAAATCTATCTGAGTAACTAACATATAGCATCCCGGAGAGCTGTGCTTAAGAATCAGCCACGTATGTGGCTTGCAAATAGAGTGCATGTTAAGTACAACTTAGTATTTAAGTAGTTAGTGTTGCTGCCACAGATAAGTCAGGAGTAATTTGACTGCTCATTTAGGCCAATTACTTTTAGGACTTCCTTCCTGGCTGTGGAGTCATTAATGTTCTCTCCATGTCGACAACACCTTGAAGTCCTGACAGCAATGAGGTTATAAAAGCAGGTGCTAGGAGGTCTGATGCTGCATGTGGTGACAAGGCAGCTGCAGTGCAATTACTGTTTTCCTGCTGTCAGTGGGGTCAGTCTAGATGTGGACCTAAGGAGGAGATGCTGGCTCTGTCCCTCAGACAGCGTTAAGCAAGTGAATACCACACTGAATGGCTTGAAGCTGAATAGCTTTGCAACTTGAGCTTTTTCTTGCCTCTGATACACAGTCATAATCAGCTGTGACCTTCCCACCCCTGGGGAATTAGAAGAAATTTGGTGGATTGTCTTGTTCGTGGGTACCTCCCATGCATCATCAGTGTTTTAATACTTCTCCAGATGGAGAGTGGGCTTTGCAGCAGCTACTGCTGCAATTGGCACTGAGGAGCCACTGTGGGGGATGAAGAGGCCCTATTGTGTGCCCTCGCCAGGGCTGCTCGCTTCTTCCAGCAGTGGGATTTGTGTGGCTGATTGTAAGCATGTAGGAGGGAGGCAGGCTAACTCTTAATTTGTCTTCTGTGCTGTAGGCAAAGTGTTAGGGGTGGTTGTTTACAAATGAAAAGATAATTTCTAGCTTGGATAAATGGGAAACAGAATGGCTGTGACAGACTGTAATAACAGTGGAAGCTGTATTGCCATTTGCAAGGCAAGGTTTAAAATGCATGAGGTGGGTGAATTGGAAAGTGGCAAGAACATACTCTACTGGTTTCAGTTGCATATTTTCATTATCTTCTCCAATACAAATATTTTTGTCATTTAATACAGTCTTTTCTTAGAGTAGGGATGTGTTTATAAAGCTCTTCTTAAGGAAAGGATATGGTTAGAGAAGATTTCAAAATAGAAGTCATCCTTTGGTTTGGTTTTTAGTTTTGTTTTTTTTTAGTGTATCATTAAATATGACCCTTCTGACTTTTTTTTTTTAATATATATACTTCCAGTATTTTTTTTTAACTCTCCAGGTTTTCAGGATGTGCTTGTGGAAGGGGATAGGATACCTAGTTGGTTGATAGCACAGTGCCCGTCTGTCACAACAGCTTTCTCAGCTGAGCTGACATTAGGTTGCCTGTTTCATCAGTGTTGTTCCTGTCAGATAACTCTACTTCAGAGATTAGAGTCCAGACTACAACTAAACTTTCTGCGCTTGCAAGACCCTGGGCATGCATGGTTTCCTACACTCCTGCAGTAAATCCAGTGGTTTTTCCCACTTTCCCAGGCAACAGGAGGTAGGGGAGCAAAAGCAAGATGATAGCTCAGCTTGCAGCGGTGTTAAGTGTCTGTGTTGGTAGAGCTTTGTGTGGAGCGGGCTTTGGTAAAAGGTATTAAATTCTTGTCTGCACCTATAACTATAGGCTCACAAAGGCGTTTGTAGCTTTCAGGGGACCATCGTGTAGCCATCTTCTCTCCCCTGTTTTTTTCCAGAGGAGAGCCAGGGTTATTTTGAAAATAAGTTAAACTTCTTCCTTCTGTGGGATCTTGCAGGACTACCAGCTCATGCAGCTCTACAGGACTTTGTGTTAGTCTGAAGGGATGCTCATAGAGTTGCTGGAGTGTCAGAGGACTGCATTCTTCGAACCCATCTTTAGAGGCTGGAAGGCACTGGGATGCCAAACACCTCCCCTTCCCAACTCAGTCCAGAAGTCAGCAGGGCTCTGGCAAGTCACTGAAGAAGAGAATCAAGCTCTCCAGTGCTTGCTGAGATAAGAATCAGAAGCACCTGGCTCTGTACCTACAAGAGGACCCTTTGATTCCTGTCAAATGCTCCAACTGAAAGATGCGAAAATCTTTTTGTTTCTGTCCTAGGTTGATGGAGACAGCAAAAGAAATGACCAGGGAGTCCTTACCTATCAAATGCCTTGAAGCAGTTATCCTGGGGATGTATCCTTTCACATGCCTGTGGTATTTTTTTGGTGTTTGAGATGGTCACAGCCTAAGGTGAGTGCCAGCAGTTTGGGTAACTGTGGTGGTATTGATCAACAAGTTGCTGAGTTGCCTAGGCTTGTTAGTAGGAGCTTGGGTGCCGTGTTCCCAGTTCACAAGTGTCACGTTCCGGCCGTGTTGACTTTACATCCTGCCCTGGTAATCTGCGTAAGGTCAAGATCTGACCCGAAGTGCCCAGATAAGTGCCTGTCTACACAATCCCTGTTTTCTTTCTTAGTATTTCCCTGCCAGTTATTGTCAGAGCTTAATAACACCTGAGGAATGCAAGTTCTGTCCTGTGCTTGTCTATTGTTTACATGGCAAGGTCATGCTAGATTTTGTGTCTAGGCCTACAACTGTGCTTTGTGGGGAAACATATGTATCATAGTTAAACATTTAAGCTTTACCTTAACATAATGCTTGCCTGTCAGGGAGTGTCGTGATAGGATGAGGGCTAACAGGTTTAGGATGAAAGAGGGTAGATTTAGGTTAGATGTTGAGAAGAAATTTTTTAGTATGCAGGTGGTGAACCACTGGCACAGGTTGCCCAGGGAAGTTGTGGATGTTCTGTCCCTGGAGGTTAGGCCAGGTTGTATAAGGCTTTGAGCAACCTGATCTGGTGGAAGGTGACCCTGAGCGTGGCAAGGGGGTTGGAACTGGATGATCTTCAATGTCCCTTCCAGCCCAACCCATTCTATGATTTTATGATTGATTCCTATTCAGTCTTAGGAAAAAGACCCCAAGAATATTTTCATTTAGAGACTGACTTGCCTTATGTCACTCTTGTGCTGTCACTGATAAATAAACCTGCATCATCCTAAAACCCTAGAGGAGGGCAAGGCAGGGTTACAGGAATAATTGTGTACTGATTACGTCTTACCACCACTGATCAAGTTTGATTTAAAACAAAACAAAAACCCAACCCAAAATAAACCCCCGAAGCAAACCAGCTTCTGGTATCTCTCTGCAGCATTTCGCTTACTGCTGCTGCCCCCTCTCGTAGGAGAAGCATCTGGCAGAGCCTGGCAGGTAGTGCCCGGTGTTGGTTCATGAGAAGAGCTGGTTGCTGTAGGGTGGGGACGTGGGCTGAGCAATTGTCATGTATGTTGACTGGGTGCTGAATGTGGTCCCCTCCGTGCTAGGAGGTCTGTGGTGTACACTGAGTGCTGCTCACAACTCCCCATGTGCCAGGGAGAGGGCTTCAGGGCTGAGTCTGAAAGGTGGCTATGGCTGACGGAGCTTCTGCAGCAAATGCTGGCAGGGACTGCATGCAGCTAGAGGGATAGGAATCCTGGGGGCTTGATATCACTGAGAGACTCAAAATGGTGCTTTCAGAGAACCAGAAATCACATAATTGGGTCTGTTGTGCTTGCTTTTATGTCAGGGTTTTGTCCCAAACTACGTGGGGATCAAAGGATCGGGGGAGTAATCTCCAGGTGGAGTTGATGCTGCTCTGTGTCAGTGTGGGTTCTAGCACTGTATTTCTACTGTTGAACAGATTATTCCAGATACTACACAAACAGAGGGCAATTAGTTTTGTACAGATGACACAGTATTGGTGCTCATCTGGAAGTTTTGACCATTTTGTTTTCATTTGGAAAGAGGATTTTCCTGCTTGCCTCAAACCTGACTTCTGTTATTTTTCTTTTGAGTAGTGGTGGAAGCAAAATATTTAAAAGCTCTGTTTTGTACTATTTCGTGTCACCTGAAGTTTCTTTGGACTTTTAAGATTTGAATCAGTCTTTCTAGATTGATCTAGATGCTACTTAAAAAAAAAAAAGTTATGGAAAACTTTGGATTTTTAAATTGAGATTCCCTTGTGACTTCTACTTGCTGTCTTGGAAGTCTCCTGTGTAAGAACAGAGCCTGTCTGCTGGAGTGGTGGTCCAGTAACAGATGCTTTAGGTTTTGTATTGCACAGATTCTTTAAATATTTTGCTGGAGTGGATGGGTGTCTGAATATGTGTGCTTTGAAAGTGGCAAATATGAAGTCTGTCTGTGCAGAGCCTCATGTGGCTATGCTGTTGGTTTTTGGGAGGCATCTCTGTAACAGCATATGGAGAGTTTTGCTGATTTTTCTTAGCCACGAGATGTTGATCTTCAGCATTGCCTTTTCGGTGCAGGCATGGTGAGGCCAGCAGCTGTGACTTGCTTTCCAAGGTCAGGCTGTTATCAGAAGAGAGATGTGCTTAGCCTCTTCTGACTGTCAAACTAATGTCTTCACATATGCGTGAGCTGAGCATCCCTCAATGTGTGCGTTAACCTCCGGTTCCCTTCTCTGTCTCTGGAAATAAGGTACTATTTGTAATTTGTGTGCTGGGAGGCTTTGCCGTGTTGCTTGGATACCAAAAAGAGCACAGCCCACTACAGCGGACCCTCAGCATGAGCCTTCATTCAAAGGCTGACTCGTGCAGATCAGCTTAGCAAGATGTCATTTTAATTGAGCTGCTTGCTGGCTTGTGCAATTACCTTTTATTATTCAACTTCTTCTAAAACGCTTCTGTAATCCCTCTTGGTGTAGAATTATGTTTTGCATAATTGCTTTCGCACCAGATCTAGAAGTGTTTTTATAGGGCAATGAGTTAAAATACTCAGCTACACTGTCTGCACACACCAAGGGAGCAGCTGCTGTGAGGTGACTGAAAGCTCCTACAGATCTTCCAATATTATTTTGTATCAATCTGTACAGCTCTTCTCTGTGTAGTTGTCTGAACTGGCTTGTGTCTCTCTGCTGACGTGGTCTGCTTCTCAGTGCCTAACAAGAGACATTCCTCCTGCTGTCTTCCCAGCGCATTTCTCAGTTCAGTTGTAAATCAGGTGAGTAGTGGTGTGCTCAGCCCATTAAAAAGTGCCAAGGGAATTTCGTCTGTGCTGTATTCACTTTTAATAAGGAGAGCAAAATATCAGAAGGGGAAGAGGAAGCAGCACGATGCATCCATCCTCAGGGAGTCTCGCAGAGCCTGTCTGCATTGGGCGAATGTAACTCACTGTTGCCTTCAGTATGCCTCTCCCAGTTCACAGGAGGTAACAGTCAGATCCGTGCAGTGTACTAAACCTCCCACTCTCCAATAATATAATTAAACAAAGAAGAGGAGAGCAGAAGTGCCTCAGGAGGGAGAAATTATTTAATAGCTTCTGCACTATGCCTTCTGTGCATTTAATCAGTGGATGACGTTTATCACTGCTGGAGATGCAGGCCCACCCTCCTTCTCCTGCCTAGCAGGTGCATCCCTGAGCTAGGAGCAAGTGTGTTCAGTAAGAGGGAGAGTTTCTTACTGCAGTTATTGTAGGATATCGATGTCCCCACAGTGCCCATCTTTGCCTCCTGCATGTTTGTCCACAGCTCAACCCACTCACTAACTGAAATATGGGCAAGGAGAGAGTCCTGCTTAACATTTACAACCCCTCTGGTAGCCAGAAAGAGCTGGGAGCGAGCTTTTAATCACTTCCATTATCACAGTCTAATCTTAAGCTAATCACCTCAGAGTGCAGCTTGGCGCTGGAGAATAGGTGCCTCAAAATGAGTGATGCCAGCCTGGCAGTCAGAATCATAGAATGGTTTGAGTTGGAAGAGGCCTTAAAGACCATCTAGTTCCAATCCCCTGCCATGGACAGGGACGTGTCCCATTAGATCAGGCTGCCCAAGGCACCATCCAACCTGGCACTGAACTCCTACGGGGATGGGGCAGCCACAGTTTCCCTGGGCAGCCTGTGCCAGTGCCTCACCACCCTCACTGTGAAGAATTTCTTCCTAATGTGTAATCTAAATCTCCCCCTCTCCAATTTATAGCTATTATGTCCTGCTTTGGAAGGCTGAACCAGCTGCTTGAGCTGTTCCTTCATGGGCACTGGAGCTGTTGGAAGAACGTGGGGTCTCTGTGCAGATGGTATCCAGATGTGGGCTCAGTAGCACTCTGCCTTGCAATAAGCAGTCCCAAACGCGAGATCGCTGCACTACTGGAGCCTGTGGGAAATGCCATCTGACTCCAGGCTATGGTTGGAAACTTCTCCATGTATTTACTGCTGGTGGTGGGAGGCCTTCTGGTATTGTGAGCAGTTGCTTGGTTGCTCAGAAAAACAGCTCTTCTTTGTTTGCTGAAGCCTTATCTGACAGTTTTGAAGCATGAGTTTTATTTTCCTCCCTTTCCTCACTCTGAGCTAGCGGCTTCAGCATTGCTAGCATAAATAAAGCTGCCTCCTCACTCCTCTCAGCCTGCTGTCGTCCCCTCTGGCTTGCTTGTGGCCTGTGGCACAGCCTGCTGCTGTGGCTCATGGTGCCTGCTCATGCTTCCACAGCCCTTGTGAGCAGCAGGAGACGAGGAGACCAGATACCCTGTGGCTTTCTGTGCTCACCTTGACCAGACTTCAGCAAAAAACACCCTTGCTAGTCTTGAAGACAAGAAATGCTGTAATGTCATCACATCTGAGTTAAATAAGGGAGAATTTCAAACTAATAAATAACATTGATTAGCACAGGTGGTGCAATGGGCACTCTTTTTCTCTAGGTCAGGTTCATCCAGCTTTCTCTTTTTTTCCTCTCATCTGCAAGGCAGAGGGAGACTCATAGTGGAGACGCCAGAAGGTGTCAGACATGATGCTGCGTCTTCTTGCAGCTGGAGGAGAAGCGCTTGTGAGTCTGGTCACTGGGACAGATGGGTGCTTAGACCTGCTTGGACATCAACATCGGCAGGCTGGTCTGGTCAAGCAATTGATGCTGTCACTTGCCTCTGAAACCTGAGAATGCCTGGGTTCATTTCAAGTGCAACAGGCTCTGCAAGGCCTTACTGCACTGACTTACAGAATCATAGAATCACCAGGTTGGAAAAGACCCTACCAGATCATCGAGTCCAACCATTCCTATCAAACACTAAACCATGCCCCTCAGCACCTCGTCCACCTGTCCCTTAATCACCTCCAGGAAAGGTGACTCAACCACCTCCCTGGACAGCCTGTTCCAGTGCCCAATAACCCTTTCCATGAAAAATTTTTTCCTAATGTTCAGCCTAAACCTCCCCTGGCGGAGCTTGAGGCCATTCCCTCTTGTCTTGTCCCCTGTCACTTGGGAGAAGAGGCCAGTACCCTCCTTTCTACAACTTCCTTTCAGGTAGTTGTAGAGAGCAATGAGGTCTCCACTCAGCCCTCTCTTCTCCAGGCTAAACAACTCCAGCTCTCTCAGCTGTTCGTCATAAGGCCTGTTCTCCAGCCCCCTCGCCAGCTTTATTCTTCTAGGGCTCTGAGAAGGAGGATCTCCCTGTGTCCCTTGCCCCTGGGGGTCTCTGTGGCTCTGGGTGCCCATTGTTGCTGCAGGGCTGGCACTTCACTCGCCTGCAACTGCTGCAACCCTTGCATAGTTGCTGCCTGTCAGCTTGGCAAAGGCACCACTTTTGGGGTTTTTTTCCCCCTCCAGCTAAACTGCTCCTGAGGCCAGTTTAGATGCAGGTAGGCTGAGTGTCCCCTTGCCTCATGCTCAGCTGGCTGCTGTTCCTAGTGGTGGGAAAACTACTGGGGGCAAGTAAGCCAAGTTCACATAGCTGTGGGGAGCCAGCTGCTGTCTGGAGCTGCATGCTGGCATGGGAGATCCCTGGAGGTGTTCAAGGCCAGGTTGGATGGGGCCTTGGGCAGCCTGATCTAATGGGATATGTCCCTGACCGTGGCAGGGGGGTTGGAACTGCATGATCTTTAAGGTCCTTTCCAACCCAAACCATTCTATGATTCTATGATCTGGCCCTTCCTCCAGTCTGCAAGCAGCACTGGTGTGCTCAAGAGAGCCAGCTTGCTAGTGGAGCCATACTGGTTTACCCCAGTGGCCTGTCAACCCCCCAAAGCATGTTGTATGCTTTGGGCCCAATTCTTCTCTCACTGCTTTGACCCAAGCCTCTCAGTTTCAAAATCAACCAGGAGGGGCGTGAGAGCAGAATTCATCAGTTGCTTAATGCACACAACCCCGCCTATCAGGCATTAGTGTCTCTGTGTGGTGGAAGAAGTTGAAGGAATTGTTGAAGGTCTAGTGTGAGGCTACAGAAGAGCTGAGAGTCAGGTTGGAAGGGGTTTGAGAATCAGAGGGATGGAAACATTGCTGTGAAACCCTGGTGGAGCTGTTCTTGTGCACTGTCCTTGTGCATTTCCTGTGTGTGAGGGAAGAGATGGACACACAGAAGGTTAGTGTCCCTCTTGTGTTTTTCTGCTGCTGCGATTTACATGAAGACCTGAGAATGAGAAGCCACTGAGCTTTCGTAATGGCTGCTTTTGCCCTCTCCTGCTCTGCGCTGCTTCTATATTGTGGCACGTAATTTACTCCCTGACTCTCCATCCTGCAGTTACAGTCCCAGCTCGAAAGTGTGATTACAGCTGCGGCATTGCTGTGTCATTGCCTTTTGTTTGCCACAATACAGCTCTCCTTGGGCAGAGCAGAAAGGAACAGAAATAATAATGGTGCATGGATGGAGGGGAAGATCTGATGTGCCTTTCCAGCCTGTTTGCTGTGTATTTCATCTCGAGGGGGGACTTCCATTAAGTAGTCACTCAGCAGAAGCAATCTGTACCTAAAGGTTAATTTCCGCAGCAGTTGTTGCTGGGTTATTTGATAGTGGGTCATTTCCATCCTTAAAAGAGCCTTTTACTCCTACCTAGTATTTAATGAGATTAAATTGCAACTTCTCCGAGACCTCGTGGCAGAAGTGTGTATGTGTGGCAGGTGGCCACCAAAGCTTTGTGTGGACTTAATAGAAAGGCACTCGGAGAGCAGAGAGAAAACCCTTTTATAATGAGGGGGAAAAATAGTGGTGATGTTTGAAAGCTTCATAGGTGTTAATAAAAGATACTGCTTTTTCAGCTACGCTGAATGATAAATACAATGGGCTTCTACAAGAATTTGTCTGTAGGACACAAATTATTGCAGCATGACTTTGATGTACCCAGGATGCTCCTTTTAAGGCCTGGAGCAAGGTGACCTTTTAAATGAGGTGACTGTGGGCTGAGTATTCCAGTTGATATAGTGGTGCTGGGCCCCATTCTGACCTTGCAGTGTATTTATAGTCTTTAATTCTGCTGATGGCGTGGGCTTTTTCTTGGAGAAGCTAGTTCTCAATGGATTGCTGTTGCATTAGACCACCAAAGGCGATAGAGCTATTTCTGTTCTGTGTTGATGTAGCTGATATTGGGGTGAGCTTCGACAGTTGCTGCAGGATGCCCGTGCTTGATGTTGATGGGGCAGCAGATGGGTAGAGGTGGGTATACACGGCCTTGGCTGGGTGAGGGGCTGTGCGCGCAGTAGGGAAGCGCGTGCTTTGCTTTGCGTGCTTGTCCAGACTTACTGTCGTGCAGATACTGAAGTGCACCAGGAACTTGGCCCATAGCATTGTCCGTTTCTGTACCCTCTAATACATTTTCTCCAGACTGCTAAAGCTGATGACATCTAGCACTGAACACGGTTAAATATGTTTGACATTGAACAGAAAAGCTTCCCTGTGGCTGTTCTGAAATATTTTTGCCAATGTCTTTTTCTTGCTTTTTTTTTTTTCTTTTTGTACAGAGGCTTAACTCCTTGCTCCTCAACCTCAGATTCTGGCAGTTCACAAATCTCGTACTAGTGGGTTCCTGTGTTCACCTGGAGGGCAAAAGTTTGACTGTGTGAAATTCAACAAGCATCAGGTGTGTGAAATATTCCCTTGAGAAAATGCTTTAGAGACAGGTTAGAGCTGCTGTATGCTTTTCCTGCATCTCTGTAGGGAGAAGTGAAATGCAGGGGTTCAGCATCCCAGGGAGTTGCACTGGTAGTCGAGGTGGGATGTCAGGCTGGGCAGAACCAGAACTGAGACTGAATTGTTTCATGGTATTGGTACAAAGGCTTTTTGTGTTCCGAATTTCCCAGCAGCTGTAAGGCAGCTGTGTTATGCAGACAGGGAAGGAAGGCTGCCTGCATTAATATCCCAGGGCACGTCAGCTGTGCTGTGGCTCCAGTTTCACTGTTGTTGAAGACCTTTTTGTGCATGGGAGCGGGGCTGCTGGACATCCTTAGAGCAGGACCCTTTTCTGAGCCAAGTCCTACAGCTCCAGCAGGTATTGGACTCCACTCCTCCGTTCTTTAGGCTGCCTTGATGCTGTCCTGGCAACACTGCCCTCGGGGATGGTGTATTTTGTAGTGGCACTGCCCTGCCTGATTGCCTTGACCATGTCTCTGTCTGGCAGGGATGGCTCTGAGGTTACAGCAGGTGCATCTGGCTGGACTAAGGTCAAGCTGCAGCATCTTGCTGCAGCCTTTTCTGGTCATCCCTCCTTCATTCCACAGACACGGACAGAGTCCTCAGCTGCAGAGGGGAAGGACGCCTGCTGTCCCAGGGGCTGGGTGTCAGTGTGTGGAGCCAGAGTGGGTTTCAGCTGTCCAGGGATTAGCAGCAAGGAGCCACGTGCAACGTAGATACTGACGCAAACCTGCTTGCATGAGGGTGTTTCAGTCTCTCCTCCCCTGGCACAGGCCAGCAGCCTCCCAAAGAGATGACCTGGGACCCACACGTAGTTCTCTTCTGAGATCACCTACTATGCTGTTACAGAGCTTGTCCCTGGCCTCAGCAAGCGATGCATTTGAAATGGCCAGCCAGTGATTCAGAGAACACATTTTGCTTTTTAAAAGCATTTGCTCCTAACCATGTTCCTGTGCTTATCTAATTAATTATCCGCCTGGGAGCTTTACTGTGTTTGTCTCAGCAACGTGTTACAAGGGTAACATGCAAAAACATTCCTGTATGAGTGGTAGCCATGCTGAGGACTGGTTTATAGATGGAAGATGGAAAGGTAGGCTGTCACCCTGCACAGGAATAAACTTAGATTATTTTTACATTTTTTTTTACTGTTTGAAGATGTGGGAAAGTGAGATTTGATAACCTGAGTTGTACCAAGCTCCAGCATGGAAGAGGAAAACACCATTCTCTTTTAGGACCATGAGACTTCTATGCTGCTATCAGATGAGGGCGTTCCCACACATCTGGGGAGGGTGGTCTCTCTTCTGGTGTGCTGGACCAAACACTCTTGTGGTTTTTTATCTTTCCTCCAAATGTGGTTAAGAGTCAGGCCTTTCCCTGAACCATTGCATCTTGTTCTCCAAGCAGTGAAATGGGCTTTGGCAGCATTTACTGTTTCTGGGGGCACAGTGAGAATAAATCTTTATTTGCAAGGAAGCACTTGGCCCGGCAATTTAAAACACGTGCTGAAGATGTCTTACAGGTGTAATTGTGTGTGCTCCCTTCCCAGTGCAGTTGTTGCCTTGACACAGTGCACAGATACTTAACAAATGGGCAGCCCTCTGTGGAACGATTCCCCATCAGCTTTAAAACCCACTTCTCAGGGAACTATTTTCATCATGTGGTGCTCGGGATTTATTGCAACGGCCGGTACGGCTCACTGGGCATGAGCAGACGATCAGATCTGATGGACAAACCTCTAACTTACCGAACTCTAAGCGACCTCATCTTTGAATTTGAAGACTCCTATAAAAAGTACTTGCATTCAGTCAAAAAAGTAAAAATTGGATTATACGTCCCGCATGAGCCGCACAGCTTTCAGCCCATTGAGTGGAAACAGCTGGTCCTCAATGTATCCAAAATGACGCGCACAGAAGTCAGAAAGGAGCTGGAAAAGTTTGCCAGGGATATGAGAATGAAGGTAGGTCTGCACGGCTCGGCGCTAGGCTCGGAGGTTGGTGTGCCTAGTCCCATACTGCAGAGACTGGTCTTCCTCCATGTCAGCAGACTGACCCCAGCCTGAGATTAAGGTGGTATCAGGTGGGCTGGGGGTGTGCTTACATCTGTCTCTGTGGTTCTCCCACTGGGTTTGATGTGTTTTCAAGCATTTACAGCTATTTTTCAGTTCAAAGATCTCCCCTTCAGCCTGAGAAACACTTGCATCCACACTCATCCCTGGTCACATTGGCAAGTTTGCTTTACTCACCGAACCCAGAAGAATGTGGGTGGGAAGAACCAGTGTGCCTGGGGCTGAAGCTGGTGGGGTGGGTGGCCAGGTCACAGATAGGAACTTCTGCTCTTTGTGCCTGAGCTGCAAGGGGTGCTGTGGGACAGCTGTGTCAGTGGTTGCTTGGCATGCCAGTGGGCTTGCCCTGTGCCAGCTGATGCCCAGCACCCTCGGCTAAATGACAAAGTAGGTTATATAGGAAGGGTGAGGTAAGTGAGTCTCTGACCAGTCAGTGCTTTCCCTCTGGCTGGATGGACTGAAAAGCCTGGAGAGAAATGACAGGGAGATAGGGTAGGCTGCCAGGTGGCTGGAGGCTTTGGCTGCCCTTGGATGAGGTGTTCCTGACCGTGCCTCCAGCAGTGACATCAGTGAGGAGCTGGTTGTGGTCATGGTGGAAGGGGATTTGGTGCCTTTCCAGCCTGTTGCTGGCAGCAGGAGCAGAGCAGGTGTGTTGCTAAGTATGGGGCTGGCTTTTATGGAAAGGCATGCAGCTTCGTGTCCAAGTTATTCTGTGTTCTTGTCCCCTCCCCTGCTGAGGAATGGCTCCTATGTAGCAGCTCCGTGCCTTTTTGGCTGAGGCACCTGCCCCATTGCCCTGACCTCGAGCTGAGTGTCACCAGTGGCATCACAGCCCCTGCGTCCTGCTGCCACCTGTCCTGCCCTGCCAAGGAGTTTTGCAGGCCAAGTTGTACCATACTGTCCTCTCAAGCACATGTGCTTCATTACAGATGTAATGAAGCTTTCTCCCTCATCTTCTCTATTCATGTGCTTTTAAAACCATCTAGAGAGTAGAAAGCTGAAGCAGGCTGTACTTGAAGAAGTCCATGTGGGTTATGGGTGGATGACTTACTGAACTCGGTACTTGTTTTTGGTTGAGGGACCAGCTTTGTGTGTGTGATGAGCTGTGACATAGAATCCAGTCCTTTTAAGTACCTCAAGGCCAGGACCATGGCCATGAACTCTTGAAGGCTGAAGGCCTTACATCTCACTCTTCCCTTGATTTAATTTGGAATTGGAACCACTTTATTCAGAGGGCTCACATTGTGAGGGGCATAACTTGGGAGGATCAAGTCTTAAAAACAGCCCAAAGTGTGAATGTCGTGCTGACGGACTTCTGAGGTTGGAGGGCCTGGGGAATGCAAGCAAATTGGAGAGCCTACTACTGAAAAGCCCCACTGTCACAAGGAGTTCAGCTGCCAGCCTGGGAGATGATTGCCTCTGTTTGTGGAGAAGAAAGTGGGAAAGGGTGATTTGGCTGTGTGTGTTTCCTTCAGCTGAGGCTCAAAGCAGTTTTTTCTTATGCCTTGCTGCTGCCAGCTCTGAAGAATGCTGTGGATATGATGTTTTTTTCAGTATTTAGCTGGGAACTGAATTGGTGACACCAACTCATTTTTGCAGAGGAGCCCTGACCAGTTATCACATGATGACAGCTTTGGTTTCCTTTTAACCTGGGCAGGGTTTGAATAAGCCCCAAAGGACTGAAAGCTCTTTGTGCGCCTTCCCTGCTTCTGTATGAGGCCCTTTATTTTTATTTTTTATTTTCAGTGAATGATTGCCTT
Source organism: Phaenicophaeus curvirostris (assembly GCF_032191515.1). Classification (NCBI taxonomy): domain Eukaryota; kingdom Metazoa; phylum Chordata; class Aves; order Cuculiformes; family Cuculidae; genus Phaenicophaeus; species Phaenicophaeus curvirostris. Next base: position 90,205,898 of record NC_091393.1, on the reverse strand, counting down.
TATTGAACACCGTTTTCTTCCCTCCCCCTTCTCTCACAGATTCTGAAACCCTCAAGTGCCCATTCTCCAATAAAAGAGAGATCACGGGGTAAGTCGTTGTCCCCTCGACGGAGGCAAGCCAGCCCTCAGAGACGGGCATGCAGAAGAGACAAATCGTGAGTATTCCTGCTGCCATCACTGATGGGTCAGAACTTGAGGCCCATGACATATTTTGCTTTAAAAAACTTGATGTTAACCTTGGTTAAAATTAGTCAGTGCGTTACGTTGTCCGAATCAGGTCTAAGTTTTAATGGCCTTAAATTGGAGGGGGAGGATTTAGACTGGACATTAGGAAGAAAATCTTGGTGATAAGGGTGGTGAGGTGCTGGCATAGGTTACCCAGGGAAGTTGTGGATGCTCCCTCCTTGGAAGGCCAGGTTGGATGGGGCCTGGGGCAACCTGGTCTAGTGGGAGGTGTCCCTGCCCATGGCAGGGGAGTTGGAACTGGATGATCTTTAAGATCCCTTCCAACCCAAACCATGAATGAATAAATTTAGGAATGGTTGGACTCGATGATCCGGTGGGTCTCTTCCAACCTGGTTATTCTATGATTCTATGCTATGATTCTATGATTATATGTGCATGCTGGCTTGTATAGGAATATTGCACCAGGCTTCTTGTTTGCCTGAGAGGCTGCTGGTATTGCTGCTGTCCTGGCATTGCCATGCTTAACTGCTGCCCTTGCGGTGTCCTTGGAGGCCCCTTTGCTTTGCTCAGTTCTACAAGGTGTCAGATGACTGTGGAAGTGTGGATTTTGCCTTTTCTTTTTTTTATTCTTCATACAATCCACTCTCTGGAGAAATGAACCCAGCCTGGCATGCAGGGAACTTGTAGAGGAGGGAAAGTAGTGTGATCACATTTTAAGGGCGTTCAGACATAGGTATTAAAAACAGGAGGATACATCTGCTAGAAGTGGTGGGGTGTCCTGCTGTCATGGCCACTGAGACAGAAATTGGATTCTCCATGATGAGCCCTCATATAAAGCTGTTCTGATGATGTGGTTTTTGCTGAGGACTGTCTGACTTCTGGGATGGTGAAAAAGCCAACCTTTTCTCTTCTTGCAAAGCAGAAACATCACTTGCATTGTATTCATTGACTTTAATTGGCTTAAAAAAATCAGACCACTTCCCTCATGTGTGCGAGGAAGGATGGGCTAACTGCACGCAAGTCTCTAAATGGATAAAACAGAGCATCCAGATCACAGGCCTTTTACAGCCACTGGCAATTCAGGCTCCCATATCTTAGATGTAGAAGAGTCAAGTTTTAGCTGTACTGCTTCGTGCCAGGAAGCTGACAACAGTGAAAGCCTATACGTAACCCAGATTAGTCACATATTTATGATCATCGCTTTTTAAATAGGCTCCCAGACTACTGTCTCAGCACTTATTTATTTATTTTAAAGCAACTAACAAAGACATTAGACTAACCTTCTAAAGATAACTTCAAGATACTTTAGCAGCAGGTGATTTCACAGCAGGCTTTTATTTTTACATGTGAATTCACACTTGGTCCACGATGCTTTATTACTGGGAGCTCCTTGTTTAGTGCATGGGTAATTATAGTTGTAATGGGCTGGGCGACTCCAGGCTTCTTCACCTCCTAGATTATCTTTGAAGGTTGGTTTCATTTTCGGGTTTCTGATAGTGCTTTTGCCGTTGCTGGAGTGGACCACATATGACTGGAGAGACAAGTGAGTCTCACTGGGCTTGGAGGCTTGCCAGCTGACTGGTTTCCTGAGGGAGCTGTTGAGCACGTGCCTGCTCTGCAATGGCTGGTTCCTCCTTGGCAGCTTTGCTTTTCCAGAACAGACAGATCTTAATCTCTGCTTTAGTGGAAGGTGTTGAAGCATCTCGGAGTGGGTGGGAGCTCTTGCAGCACATGCTTTTTGTTGCATGACCACCCTGTGGGTCCTGCAAAGGCCTCTCTTGCAAGCCTTGCCAGTACGCTTGGAAGGAAAAGGGGTGAAATTGCTTTTGGCAGGTCCAGGGCCCTTGAGCAGACCCAGGAGGCTGCTCTCTGTTAGAAAAGTGATGCCGGGGGGCAGAACTGGCCTCCTCATGTTAAAATTATGCTTGTGTGCAGTGGCGCTAGAGGCTCCAAGGCTGACTGTGCCTCTTCACAGTATCACTAGGGAAAGAACCACTGGATCATTGAGTCCAACCATTCCCATCAATCCCAAAACCATGCCCCTCAGCACCTCATCCACCCGTCTTTTAAACACCTCCAGGGAAGGTGAATCAACCACCTCCCTGGGCAGCCTGTTCCAGTGCCCAGTGACCAGTTTTCCACCCAGGAGAGTGTGTGTCTGTCCAGGCCAGAGGCTGACAGTTTCCGAAGCAGAATGCTGTGAGAAACTGTGTCAAAGGCTTTACTGAAGTCCAAGAAGACCACATCCACAGCCTTTCCCTCATCCAGTAAGCAGGTCACTTTGTCACAGAAGGCAATCAGGTTAGTTTGGCCTCAGTGGGAGTGATGTTGCAGAGCAGTGTGCTGCTGGAGGGAGTTGCCTTCTGGTGATAAAACCCTTTCATTTATAAAATCAAGATCTGCTGGTTTCTGCAACAGGAGATCTCTGAGATCTGAAGAGGGGAATGGTATCTGCTCATCAGGGATGACCTGAGTGGCATATACCAGCATGTACAGCATTTGATGTGGGGCAAGAAATACAAGAGGGGAAATGGGTATTTTCTTCTGTATGTTGATGGATCTCAGAGAACCTAGTTGCCATGAGAGGCCTTTGTGTTATGCTTAGAAGAGGAAAGACTTTGAGTCTTGCTATGCTTTAGGCTGAAATCCTAGCTAAGGAATGGCGATGCTTATCAACACTGTTTTGTTTCTTTGTGGATCTCTTACTCACATGCTGTAATTACAGCTTTTTAGAGCTTGCAGGGGAGAGGGAGAGAAGTATTTTGCTCTACTGTGAGCTGGCAGGGGCTGAATAACGCGTTTGTTTGAGAGGCCTCACCTGCTGATGACAAGCTGTTATTACACCCTGGGTTTTGTCAACAACAAAATTTTATGGGCCTGCTGGGAGAAATCCCCCAGTGAAAAAATATGTGAACTGGAATGTCTTTGGATTGTTTCTGAAGGACAAAGGCTGAGCAGCGCTTAAGGACAGAAGTGGATTTTAAAGCCTCAATCCTTTAACTTCTCATCCTGGTTTTGTACTGGTTTGTTAGGTAAATGCCAATGGTGGCTGCTAGCAAGCCTGTGGTAATGTTTTAGCTGGGAAATACAGCCACAAGGCAGACAGGGTACGTTGCAGGATATTGGCGGTAATACAGTAAGTCATACGTCCCTGTCTGGGAGACCGGTGTGGGTAGTCAAACTGCAGCTCTTTCACTGAGCTATGTAATAGTCCTTGTGCTCTTAGCCCGCAGCTGCTGTGATCCAGCTCAGGGCAGCCAGTGGACAGGAGCAATAAAGAGGATGTAGGGTGATGTGAATCTGTCTGGTAACTCTGTGTCTGCTTGTCCATCTCTGATGTTTCCAACCAGGAGGGTAAATTACAAGCCAACGTGCTAGAACACAGTGCTTTATCCTCTTTGGGAGTGTTGATAGGAGTTTGGAAGGGAGGGTCATGCAGCAGCCTGAAGCAATCTCTGCTCCGAAATGTCAGTTCACCGGATCCATTTCCTTTTAATTTCATACCGAGGCTTAACACATGTGTGCTTTGTGAGTGTCATAGCAACGCTGGCCTTGGGTGCTTCTGGCCTAATTTGCCAGTTGAAAGGGAAATTCTGTTTGTCCTTGTATGAGGATGTACAAAGGAGCAGGTTTATGTTATATTAAGATGTACAAAACCAGACAGCTCCAACACAGCAGCTGCGCAGAACTTATTCACATGTTCATCGTCATGGCACTTTGGACAGGAGGTGTAATCTGATGGGGCAGTGCAGCAGAGGTCCCGGGCTTCAGAAGGGATGTTTGGTATCAGGTCATTTGCCAGTTAAGGAGCAGAGAAGCCATGGTGCCTCTGCTCCAACAAATCCTTGCCTTTTCCTAAAACCTTGAAGAGAAACCTTATGGAAGACAGCCTGTTTGTAGCTACAAGGTAGAGAATTGTCATGGAGTGGAAATGGGTGTGCAGTGACTCCCATCTCTTGGATAATCAGAGAAGGTAGAACCGTCCACGTGTGCTTTAATTCAACCCATACTCTGGCTTTAATTAAAGGGAGGAGGGTGAGGAAGGTGTAGGGAGAGAAAAGGATCCCTGAATCGAGGGAGGGAGGAAGAAAGGACGCTCAGGAACATACATTGCATTTCTTGCTGGTCTCAACTCCTACACAAGCTCTGAGGGATGCAGCTTGTAATGTGTTTTCGGGCTAGACAAATCTCATCTGCTCTGAAAGAATAAAGTAGAAAAGTCCAAACTATCTTAGAATGACTTTTTCTATGCGATCCCTGCCTGCAAGTGAGAGAGACCAGGAAAGGCTCCCTGCACTTCAATGAAGTACTTACAGCTGAGACAAACACAAGGCAGGGTGCAGGGCAGTACTGCAAGAGGGTGATGGGGTTATTAATATAGGTGCTTGGATAAGTGGCAAAACTAGGCTTCACTTAATCATAGAATCATAGAATCACTAGGTTGGAAAAGACCCACCGGATCATCAAGTCCAACCATTCCTATCAATCACTAAGCTATTGCCCTCAGCACCTCATCCACCTCCAGGGAAGGTAGCTCAACCACCTCCCTGGACAGCCTGTTCCAGTGCCCAATGACCCTTTCTGTGAAATTTTTTTTCCTAATGTTCAGCCTGAACCTCCCCTGGCGGAGCTTGAGGCCATTCCCTCTCGTCCTGTCCCCTGTCACTTGGGAGAAGAGACCAGCTCCCTCCTCTCGTCAACTGCCTTTTACGTAGTTGTAGAGAGCAATGAGGTCACTCCTCAGCCTCCTCTTCTCCAGGCTAAACAACCCCAGCTCTCTCAGCCGCTCCTCATAAGGCCTGTTCTTCGGCCCCTTCACCAGCTTCATTGCTCTTCTCTGGACTCGCTCCAGAGCCTCAACATCCTTCCTGTGGTGAGGGGCCCAGAACTGAACACAATATTTGAGGTACAGTCTCACCAGTGCCGAGTACAGGGCTGTGGCGGTACAGCCTTTAGAGTGGTGTGTGCACCTAGCGGTGTGCCAGAGGCAGGGCAAGGGTTTCCCTGGCCTGCCCGCCTCCCTGCTGTGCTGCTGCCTCTCCGTGCTGGCTGCCCAGAGCAGCTTTGGCAGAAACAGGCAGGCAGCGTGCAACAAGGAGGTGAAGTGTCAGCCTTGTGTGTGCAAACTCAGGGGTCACGGCTGCTGCCCAGTGAACAAAGAGTAAGCACAGGAGCTAGAAACCAGGCCTGAGGAGCAATAGGAAAGCACTGGAGTCATTGCCAACTTGGCATTGTACTGTTTGGACTTTAACTGAGCCTTTGCAGTGAAGCGGATGCGCTGTGGAGTCTACTAGGAGAAATGTGTATTTTAGCCTTTTTCTTTAGAAAAGCAAACAAATGGCTTAATGTGGAAAACAGCTAAAAGCCTGAAATAAGAGCTCAGATTAGACGCTGACATAGACTCTAAGTCACCAGGATTGTTTCAGTTTGACAATTTTGTTGCTGGAGCTTTTGCAATTGCTTGCTAAATAGGGAGATTGATTGCTCAGTTTCAAGTCTTCATTTGGTTCAGGTTGTTGGTACACTTAAATGACCCAACAGCAGACATGGATGCACGATTCCTCAGTGGATGGCTAGACTGGATTGGAATGCATGAGGCCTGGAGACTGAAGGGAGTTCATCTCGTGTTTTCTATTTCGTGGGTGTTAGCCCCTCACGCAGAGCTAGCCAGGAGGAGAGGTCAGGTTCAGAGAGACAACATGCTGTGGGCATGCGAGAGGCTTTGCGCATTTGCTCTCAGCAGTTTCCACTTTATTCTAAGAGCCAGAGCCCTGCTCTGGGGTAGGTCAGGGCGGGGTGTGTCTAGTCTTAGCTACTCCTTTAGGCCCTCTCTCAAGTCAGGGGGAGAGGAGTGCTCTCAGACTCAGATCACTGCCCCCAGGATGCAATGACTTCTTCTTCACTGGTGGCTTCAGAGGCAACTCACAAGGGTAGCTTCATCGCACTAGTTCACGTGACAAACGCGGCTTCGGCTTACAGTAAGAAAATTTGATCTGCTGGTGAGCAGCGCCCTCTTCTCTCCTTTTTCGACAGGCCTGCAGTGGTGGACAAGAAAGGAGACCTGACTACGCTCAACGAGGTGGGTTACCAGCTCCGCATCTAACAAAGCCATATGCTGGACAGAAGGCTTCCCTGGTGCTTCCCACTGCACTTTACCCGCACTCCATTGGAAGGAAAAAGGAATGGGACTACTTAACTTGCGAACTCCTACAATAAAAGATTTACCTAGAAAAAAGAAGGGAGAATTTTTTTTTCTGGTGGCAGTGTTTATTTTCTTTAAATTCATAGAAAAGGCGTAAGTAACAAGAACCTGAAAATCTGTTTGTCAGGATATAAGACTTCTTTCCCTCCATAAAGCAGGTGACTCCAGTGGTATGAGAGTTTCTTCAAATATAATTTCCCTGTACAAGTATTAATTGAATTTGGGCATTGTGCTGGGTAGTGACATTGGGATAACTGAGAAATCATATTCTTAGTGTTAAGATGTGCTGAGGTGCAGGGCAGTTAAAAAAAAAATCATATTCAGTATTAATTCAGCAATAAAAACAAGCAGTGCAGAAGTGGTGTGAGTTTTTAAAGTATCAATATTACCTCACTAAACTTAACAGATATGCAAAACTTTCAGTATTATTGTTTTGTAACAGATTTGTAATGTTTCCCAGCATTTCTGGTAGTATTAAACCAGCACTGGATGTTTTACTGCCACCTGTATTATTGTTTTGTGCATGATGCTGAAAGATGTTAAGTAACTGTAATACACAAGTGTATTCTTAAACACTGACATCTTATTAGGCAAAATATGAGGTTTGGGTTTTTTAAATGATAATAATTGATGAATAATGAATTTTTAAGCTTTCAGGATTTTTTTATACTTTGTCACAAGCTTTTAGTCTTTCTGGACTACACTGCTAAAGCACAAACTGTAGAGATTGCTGTTTTGTAGAGACAAGTGTTCACCTATTGCTCAGTTTGTTTCTTGTATATACTCTGGGAATAAGGGAAAAAAAGTCAGAATTGTTAACCTGAGTCTATATGCTTTTCTTTCACCATTTGTGTGTAACTTTGAACCTTGTCTTTGAAAGGCTGAGCAGTCTCCCATGGTGATACCTTGACATCTTATATTAAGATCAGGCATGGCAGGCTGAAGTTAACCTTCTGCCATGCTGCTGTAGGGAGTTTTTCTTATATGCATTGTAGCAATGACAGTTTAGTCAGATCTGAATAAGGAAGCTTGTGTTGGAAAAACTTCAGCAATAAATGAAACTATGTGTCTGAAATAGCTGAAAATCAAGCTCATCTAATTCTTCCCTACTCAGTCCTTTTGTTCTAAGACTTAGCTAAGGACCTTTGATGAACTGCAGTGTTCTTGAGTGATGCAGTAAGACTTTCATTGGGGTCCACCATTTGCATTTTTTGAAGTTCTCTAGAAGCATTCGAGTGCTCGCATTGCTGAATATTTCATTAGGTGCCTAATAAAAAACAGATTATTGTACAAGTCCAGCCTCTACACTTAGTGCTGTGCTTATAGATGATACTGCCGTGGGCCTTGTGTGTACCTCCCCTCCTGAGCAATTACTTTTTTTGGGAACTCCCTGAGGACAAGTCATTGTAACACAGTGACAATGATGCTTACTCAAATGGAACAGTTTAAGCTCCTGGAACAACACTTGCATCAGGCAGCAACTGAATGGATACAGAAGGAGATGATTGCTTGTACACAGACTTCTGCTCAAAAAAGTCAATGAATCTCACCCACCTAGGACAGGAAGACAGCACTGAGACCCAGCAGCCTTCTACAAACAGTGAAAGACTTTCTACAAATTAGATTTCAGAAGGTCTAGAAAGAAGACTTTTCAAATGTATTTTGCTTCTTTATACAAGATTACCATATCAGCCACAGGGAAGACTTTCCCTTACCTACCCATCCCATCCCTCTCTTGGTAAACTTTTCCACTCCTGTGTTCACAACAGGAATTGTTTTGATTCATAAGTGAAACTGGAGAGAGGGAAATACTCTTTCGGTAGAAATTTTTGTGTAATTTGACATCACCTGCAGAGTTTGTTTTAAACTTTGTGCTGCTCAGTGTCTTGTGACCTGTACCATTTTTTATGTATTCCTTAACTTTCTCCTGGATAAAATGTGAAACACTTACTTTGATCAGCTGTATCTTATAGCACAAGGTTACCTGATATGTTGCAAGGCTTTTTTTCAATGAAACCATGGTTTACTTCAGCTCAAGTAATGGTGGGTGGTATATAGTTTTTACCACTGTCTAGCACAATTTATTTTCTCTTAACCTCCAAGTTTCAGTGTAACTTGTTAATATGGTAAAGGTATGGGACAAACTGCTTTTCATTCTTGTTTTGAAGTTCAATTGAAATATTCTCTTGAAACTTGCTTATGATGGCATTTGTCTTAAGTGTGGTTCTAGTAACTGTTCTAACTTACTGCAAAGTGGTCAAATAGTGTAGAAAACATGCATGACTTTTTTTAAGCACTTGTATGTTTATGCACAGCATGAAATTTCAATAAAATATCATGGTACTTTTTTTTACTGACTTAAGGTGTGGTCTTTGTCCTGTCCAGGTTTCTATTTCAAATTGTTTTTAGAATTAAGATGGGAACAAACTAAAGCATTTCTTTTAAGATTGTTGAGTACCTACCTCAGTTATTATTCTACAAAGAAAAACACTGAAGCCCTACAGCTACTCATTAATGGGTTACACAAGAAAAGGCTGAAACTACTCTCTAAACCCTAAAAATGCATTGTTATGGAACAATAAACACCCCTGAAGTAGCAGCACTGATAACTGCATCATGTCAAGCAGCTGTTGCTTTTTAATTTCAGTAGTACCTTGGTCCTTTCCCCATGTTATTGCCATCAAAATAGGGGAAAACACTTCTGAGTTTCCCCTTTTATTAGAGGAAAGCAAATTATTATAGTCCTTTAATAATAAGGACTAATAATAAGGACTGAGGAATAATTTAATAATAAAACACTGTGAAGCAGAAGAAATATCTTATTGCCTTAATGGTTTCAGGTAGGTACCAGGCAAGGGAGGTATGGTTTTCAGAAGGCCATCTTTACTGCCTTGAGGAATTTGGCCAGCAATACCTAGTATCTGAATGCAAGCCAAATATAGAAACTATTCATCAGCAAGTCCAAAGCATTTGCTTGTAAATTAGCATAAAACTTCATGTTCAAACCAGCAATGTAAATAACTAGGTGCTTGGCCTGGCCTAAACAAGTGCTGCTCTGTGTAAGAGAAGGGAACTGATGTGACATCTCTGCTTTGGAGGAGATGGGGTTTCAGACAAGCCTCAAAAGTGATGCTCAAGTTAAGCCTTATTCTAAATAGCAGAACTTCTCTACCACAAAGTAATCGCAGTTGTAACACTGCAGTCAGGAAAAGGAAACGTGGATGAAAATTCCAAAAATTAGGTCGGAAAAGAACAAGATAAACACAGCAGAATGTGGTTTGATGCAGGTTTTCTAGCACTACACTGAAAGACAATTCTCCCAGGTGTTACTTTTACTTACATATCCATAACGTAGTTTGACAAAGTTACAAGACTTGTTTTCAGTCTCCCTGCGAGTTTCCTATTCAGGCAACCTGTTAGTTTTGTAAATCACATTTTGCACATTATGAGATTAAATATAGGAGCTTGATCATTTAATACCTCAGCATCTGTCATTTCAATGTACAACTTGATGGTTTTATTAACTAGATGGAAAACAACCTCTCCAGTTGTTCAATACAGGAAACCTCAAGATGTCAAGGACTGATTTCTTTTTCCTATAGTAGATCAAATGTGTTGAGTTTTGGGTCCCTCACTATAAGAAAGACATAAAAGAAAGCTGCCTGGAGGAGAAGGACCTGGGAGTGTTGATTGACAGCTGACCTTATTGCTCTCTACAACTACCTGACAGGAGGTTATAGAGAGGAGGGAGCTGGCCTCTTCTCCCAAGTGACAGGGGACAGGACAAGGGGGAATGGCCTCAAGCTGTGCCAGGGGAGGTTGAGACTCGACATTAGGAAAAAATTTTTCATGGAAAGGGTCATTGGGCACTGGAACAGGCTGCCCAGGGAGGTGGTTGAGTCACCATCCTTGGAGGTGTTTAAAAGACGGTAGATGAGGTGCTCAGGACCATGGTTTAGCTACAGATAAGAATGGTTGGACTTGATGATCCGGTAGGGTCTTTTCCAGCTTGGTGATTCTATGATTCTATGAGGTGCTTGGGGATATGATATAGCAGTTAAAGAAGCAACTTTCTATAACATAGCTCTGCAGTAAGAAAAATATTTATCTTCTCCCTTTGGAAGTCCAATCTTGCAGTCTCTGCCCTGACTGCACTGTAGGTAACTGAGGAAATGCCTTTGCAGAAGTATTTAGACGAAGTAGTGTTCACAGAGCAACTCTGTGGTAAAACGTTACTTTCAGCCCCTTGTAAAGTGTGACACACACACACAAACTTAGTACCCTTTACTTGAAGAAGCACACAATTCTCAGAATAACCAGTTTTACTCTAATTGACAGTAAAAACCATTTTACAGCATCTCTGTGAAAAATAATGCCATTTTGAGACTGACACAGATGTTTTCCATTATCAAAGAGGAACCTAACATAAAATCTTTTCTTTTTGCCTTAAAGACTTGATAAAGGAATATAAACATTTTAAAAAAAAGAAAAAGCCTCTTTAAAAAATCTACTTTACACAACACTAACAAATCAGCATGCAGGCAAACATTTCAACCGGACCAGCAGTGCCTGAGTTAACCTTTAAAAAAATAGTAATAACTACATGAAGAGAGAAGGTGAATGTAACTTTACCTACACAAAAAGTCCTTTGGCTATTACCGTTCAACAAGCCTGAACTCTGCGAGCAATGGCAGGTGGTCAGATGAGTTATTTTCATTGGGAAGACCATTAACAGTCCAAAGATCTTTCTCCGTCAGAAGTGCCAGCCTGCCAAGCAGTTTGAGACCTCCATGAAAAGAATTCTCTGCTCCTGGTTTAAAAAGAAAAAAAGTGGAAATGTTCACCACCATGGGCTAAAAATCAGTCACACATCCTCAGAAAGAGGAAAATAGTATGGCAGAAATAGTCTGGAGTCACTGTCCCATGCAAAATCACCAATAAGGCGGTTTGGAAATTTTTGTTGAATATTACACTCTTGCTGTAGGACTGAAAATCAGTAGAGCTCAAAGTCCTCAGAAAGACATCACCCTTCCATTACGCAGAGAGATGAGTTGAGGTAGAAAGGGAAAGGGATTTATTTGTTCATTGTAACTCCCCTGGAAAAGCCTCGCACAATCCAGTCCTATACCCTAACACAACAGTATTGCTAAGCAGAGCTGATGCTTGCAAAATTAAAGAACATTTGAGAGGTACTGGTTCACAGAATATTTTATTTCTGCATCCTCAAGCACGCAGCTCTCCAGCAGGCACATCATACAGGAACTCTTGCTTGCAAGGATGAAAGCCTCCTGGCATTTCCTCTCCTGCCTGTTCAGCATAAGAAAGGGATCTTCCTCCATTGTTTCCTGCTAACTACGCCTATTATTGCATTAAAAAAACCCAAAATAAACAAACCCACAGCAATGCTATTATTACACCTTATTATTACACTATATTTGAAATATGTTTCCTTATTTGAGAAAAAAAACAAAAACAGAAAATCAAAGAGTAATCAGCTTTTTCCAAATCAAGTAAAGAAATTCCATTGAGAATTGGGTACTTCCATAAGCTGTCAAACTTTCAGACTTCCTTGGTCTATGTATTTGAGCGAGATGACTATTCAGCAAGCCTAGCTGTTGCTTTCAGAGTGCATGTTGAGTGCTTTCAGGACCAGCACAAACACCAGCTGTAACTTTGACAAAAATATTTTAAATATGAGAGTACTCAGCAATATCAGAACTTCCTGGCTGAACCTAGTACTGCCTTACTGGCAGGTGTATTTGAAAGGATTATCCAGCAACTGTTAAACTCCTTGGATAGTTCAACAGCCTCACTCTTTGCCATCTGACAGTTTCTCAGTCCTCTAACAACCCAGCAGCTGTTTACTGCTGCTCTGAAGAAATGCTTTTTTTACTGCAAAGATGCCTTGGTAGCTCTCAACCCACATTTATCATTTGGCACAGTACCTGCATGTCTACAGAGCAGCAGTTTGTTGCTATAGAAAAATTGGTGTACATGCAGTGATTAATGTCAGCTCAGAGCACTCTCGAACCAGCAAAACTGAGTCTTGCAGGACTCAGGTAGATACTGAACCCTGCCACCACAGCAAACCCTGAATACCAAACGAAATCCTTGGCTAAGCCATGACACAGACTAAAGCATGAAAACTTTCAAAATAACCCCAAACTCTTTAATTGGAAAAAAGCCAATCAGTCAGCCTGGACCATATTTAATATTTACTCACTTGTTCACACACTGACAGCTCTCAGGACAGAGGCCCAGGTCATCATGAAACTGAAAATCCAGACTATTAGTTTCCAAGAACCGATGTATAAAAACTACACCACTCTAAACTACTTGGAGAATTCAACTTCAGTCCTATTCTGTACCCTGATGTCGGGTAAAGAATATTTGAAAAACAGGTGCAGAAAGAAAAGTGCTCCAGCTCTGCTGGGGCAATGATGGTACAAGAAAATATATAAGCAGGTGAATTCAGATTAAATTTCGCACAGGGATGCACTTTGAAATCACACAGCTCTCCATTAAATCAGAGCATTCAGAAGTCATTTAGACATTTCCCATACCCTAGTTTTTCAGTCAAAGCTTTTATTTCTATATTGTGCATCGGTTGTATTTGATATTTTACATGCACGTTATGACAAATGAAACTGTTGTGCATTGATTCAATGAATTTTAACAATCACGACTCAAAGTATGAGAGATGAATATGGTATTTTCATTTCTCATACTGAAAGTAATGTTAATTTGTAAAAATCAGTTGCAATCTACAGCGGGAGCAGGAGTGGAATCCAGGTTTCTTTGTTCCGAGTTCTGCAGAGCCATATTTCTGAGAGCACTGTACTGTGCAGTGACCTTTGACGATGGCATAAAACATAGAACTAACGATGAGACGGGAAGCACGCTACTCGGAAGTATCCGTGGAAAGAACACGAATGCAGCAAAGGTCAGCAGTGTGTTACCCATGCATACATCCACCCGTAGATGTAACTACGTCTTTCTTGCACCATCTGGTGAGTTTTAGCTGCAACTACAACCAAGAGAGTGACAACTGGGCATGTGCAAGTGACTCCCAGAGCAAAAGCCACACAGTTCATTTACTTGACAGACGCTACATCAAGACTACCTGAAAAGCGACCTTCTAAGAAACATTTATTAGTTTTAATGTGCATCATAAATGACCATTCACCATTTTGTTGATCAAATGACGGGAAATACTGCTTCGTTGTAGGTCTGGTCATTCATGGGTTACTAAGAGCTGCATTTCTCAAGTGCTGCTTACATTGCTGTTTTTCTGTAGCCTCAGCTCTTGTCTCCATGCTGAGATGACAACTACAGGAATGTTCTGCTTGGTGAAAAAGTTTGCCCTGTGTGGCACTACAAGTGCAACTGTGGTGAGTCAGTAAGGCCAGCCACATTTCTCAGATAATGGCTGACATTCAAAGCACCACGACAAATCACTGAGGTACCTCAGATACATTAAATCACGTTTCCCTTAGAACAGTATCTGAACGTTCTCATTTAGCATTTGTGAAAAACAATTAAAAGTTGGTTTCTTTACCTGGCTGGGCAGCAGTATCATCACTTCCTGTAGAATAGAAAATGTAATCCACAGTGACAGCACTTCGAGAGTGACAAGTTGTTACTTCTGGTATCCCAGTTTCAGGAAAGTAATGAGAATAGACTGAAGACAATTTAAAACAGTGCTGCAGTTTTGATGACAACCTAAACAGGAAGGAAAGGAAATTGTTTTATTTTGTCTTTCCTAGAAAGAATAAGCACATACCAGGTAACTCCTGGTTACAAACAAAATTAATTATCTATATATGCAAACGTATTAACCCCATAGCCTTTTCTGTTAGCGGCATAAACCTCTGCAGGCAAAATCCAGGTGCCTTTTCAAGTAAAAGGCAGATACCTAAAAGTCTATCAAAATTGGCTTAACTGACACTTTAAATATACATAGCTTTCAGCTCCATCTACACTTTGTAAGGTTTCACATGTCCTCATTCAGCAATCTCTCCTCAACACATGGGTAAAAGCATCCATGAGAGCAACTTATAAGAAAGCAACAGACTATGAACTCATCTAACCAGGCCCTTCAGCATACAGAGATATTCACATTTTCAGTTTTGTTTTTCTCCCCTAAATGAAAGATATCAAGTCTTTTCAAATTAGGCTATGCCTAATCTTCATTCCTCTACTCAGGCTCCCATTTTGTCTCTCCCCATCCTCTATCACTGTTCCTCTAGTTCAGCCCATCTTGTCTCACCTGTTTTTTCACCATGAAAGCAAACTGCAAAACCTTTCAGCAAAACAATTCCTCTCTCCCTCCCAGCTATTTGCTCCCATAAGCTCTGCAAATCAACCATCAGCTGTACCCGCCTCACTTTGCATGGCTGCATTTTAAACCTGAGCTGGTTAAAAACGTGTGCTCTGGTTAAAAAGCAAGTGATTTTAAAAAGTAAAACAAAATAAAACAAAACCAAACATGTCATCTGCCTCATTTAGAGTACAGACAGACAATTGCACCACTTGGTAAAACACAGAAGGGCAGCAATTTCTGCTTCTGTTACACGACATCCTTTTTTAAGATGAGACAAAACACCCTGCAAGCAGCATTCAACACGTGGCATACCATGGATTTACTACATGGGCGTCCTATCTTGTTATCTATTTCTTTTCTCAGAAATGCCATTACTTAGCTTTTTGATCACCAAGGGTTTTAATATAACTTTCTGCAATGATACCAAGATCTTATTTCTGGTAAGAAATAGCAGACTTGGAGCCTGATTTCACACGTTTACACTTTGGGCAGTTTCCTTCTTCTGTGCCTTACTTCATATGTCTTTTCAAAAAGCAGTTACATTTTCCTTCTTGGCAGTCTACTGGTGGCTTCCTCCTTCAGTTTTACAAGCAAATGTTCTGATCCAAGTAAGAGCTGTACTACCAGATCTGTAATACCATAAACTTCTGAGACTCAAAGAACTTAAATTCTCTCACAGAATTCCTGACAAGTTTTTATGATCTTTCCAGTTTATTTCCCTCCTTTATCCCAATTTCACATTGTATTATAGGATTTTATTAACATCCATAAACCAATAGCTAAAAGAAAAAAACATAAAAACAGAGATTGTTGTTGTGGGTTTTTTCCTCTCTTGAAAAAAGTTTCTGCAACTGGACTGATGTTCACAGCTTTACTACAAATGTCAGTACAGAAGAGTAGGATGTATTGTTTATGTCAAGAAGTGAAAAAAAACCCTGTCAAAAGCATTCTGAAAAAATATCTGCTAGTTCCCACAAGAACACCCCCCTATTATTTCCAATTCTAGTCTTCTACTTTCTGATCAGCTTTTTCCTGTTTAAATGGAAGACAATTTTTTTGCCAGATGCGCAGGCTGACCTGGGTGAGCATCTTCCATCCACGTCTGGATTCAGATAAAAGTTTGGTCTAAATCCAAAACAAACCCCCAATACTAGGAACTAGTCAAAGACTTCCATTTTTACACCTAACACGTACTTTTCAGATGCCTTGACAATCTCCTGACTCTTGTCCAGTTTTGTCGTTTCCAATTTTTCTCCTGCAAAATAAAGACACATTCAATTTACATCTAAAATCAGGATGTAGGTAAGACCAATACCAAAGAGACACAGAAAAGCTACAGAGAAAAGTTATCTTTAAGTACATCTGTTTTTTGTAGCAGGCAAGATACAATTCACAAAGGTTGACAAGATCTCTTCCAAAGATTCTTTCAAATTATGTCCCATTCATTTAAAATTGGGTTTTCAGCCAAAGGAAAAATGGTGGATGAAAAATGTAACAATATTCAGCAAGAAGTCACCTGCTTTTCCCAGTTGTTCCATAAAGTGCCTATGCTATAATACCTAAACACTGAAGCAGAATGTAGGTTCATGCTACGTACGTGGGCTACTTCCCTGCACCTCTGTTTTCTCAGTCACAGCACAAGTGGCTTTCAGGATGCACACACAGTAGTTTAAATACTACGCACCAGCTCCTGAACGGCAATTTCTAACTATTACCTTCTAAAGATTCAAATTTGCAAATGCTTATGTGAACAAGTAACTTTACACTCTAATGAGCTCAAACAAGGAGTTTTGCAAGCTCAAGACTCACCGTTTTTCTCTCACTAGAACAGAACATCTGTTTTTCACGGCTACCTGAATGGTATTTTCGAAGGACCACAAAGTTCTTCAACCCAGAAACTGACCTGCATTTTCTTCTTTTTGTTGCCGTTTTGTTTCATACACACAGTTTTGTGAAATACCTAATTTTTTTGGCCAAATTGGAATAGATAAGATTCTTTGTCCCCTTGGAAACTGTTCTTGTCCAGAGACCTAAAAAGACAACATGAGCTTTTTTTCAGGCAGAAATCTGATTTTAGAACAAACAAAAACAACTAAACAAAACCTGAAATAAGTGGACATTTTTTGTAAAGCTCAAAGGTTAAAGGGAAGAAAAGCCCCAGCTCCTTCAAATAAACCTTTCATAACGGCTTGTCAAATCTGTAAAAATAGTACCACCCCTACACAAACCCCATTTGTTTACTCTTACCAAGTTTTTCACACCTACCCAATTTTTCCAGATAGTTCCTGTGACACTAAGCTGAGAGACTACCAAGAATACTTCTAGCAACATAACAGGACTGAGTATATGCAGCTCCCTAGCAGACACTTACTTTATCTTCTTGATGCATACTCTTCTGGAAGTCAAAGCACAGCTTGAAATCACCCACCAGCAACAAACATCAGTGAGGCTACTTTTGAACCTTTTTTTCACCATACATACTCCACTTACCTTATACTAAATAGCAATTGAAACATCCAACAGCTACATACAAGAGCTTACAACAAAAACCACCTAACCTGAAACAGTTTAGGTTAAGCACCTAACTGCATTTTTACTTTTACAACTATTCCAGCCACTGTAATTCAAAGTTTATCTAAAATAAGAGTCACCTTTCCATAGAGTAAATAGCAAGTATTTAATTAAGTAGTTATTTTATCCTACTTAAAGGCTGGGACACTTAAACACTGGGATATAATCATCCTGTGGATAACTACCTTCCAAGAACAATTAATTTGCTTGTGAGTTTTTTATTTCAGAATGCCAGCAGCAGGCAATATTCTATAAGGCACAGTAAATATATTCAATCTTATTTTATTAACTCCACAGTAACTTTCACTTTGCAGACTGCGAAGGGGCACTATGATTGGTACTGCAACAACAATAATCACAGCTATGGCATGCTAGCATCACTCAATTAAAGATTTCTCTTTCATCAGCGTTAAACTTTTTATGAGAAGTGAAAAGCACGGCCTACCTTCCCTATAGAAAGTCCTTCATAATTTAACTTTCCTTCCTTTATAAATCTGTACAGTGGAGAACTGGGAACAGAATTGAAGTCACCACCGATGATAATTGGACAGAAGGTGCCATCCTTTTGAGAGGCAACACTAGCAATCTCTGCCAGGAGCATTGCAAGTTGGGTCAGTTTGATGTCCCCTCGCCTTGGGTTGTACAGCAGATGCGTATTGGCTATACAGATTGCAGCATTAGTTTTACAGTGAAACCTAGGCTGCAAAAGCAACACCAGTCCAACGTTGTCCCTGTCCAAGAGCGGAATATCCCGGCGAAAAAATTCCACTGGGTTTGATGAAATCAGGCTAAATTTGGAAGTTTTGAAGCAAATAGCACAGCCATCAGGTTTTCTCCCTGTCCTCATTTTGTACTCACATTGATACCCTGCAAGAAAGGCAATTAAAACCATAAAATACCATTGTATAAATTGAGATTTTTTAAGAAGAAAAACCTCCCACTACTTTTCTCACATGACAGTCACCACCCAGTCTGAGCACCAAAGACACTTTGAAGCTCACACAGAAACCTGAACACGAGATTTTCTGTCCTGTCTACCTTATGTTTAGATACTGCAGAAAACCTGGTCTAGTACCTTTTGAAATGTGGAAGCATCTACATAGTTTAGGATACCAAGCATGTCCACCTCTCGTCACGTGGATAAAAGCCCAAACCAAAACAACAAAAAAGCCCCAAAATCACATGAAAGTGGGCGCGCATTTTCAAGTTTTTTTCTGGTTGTTACCACAATGGTCTGGGAATAACACCACTAAAGTATTCCAATCAAAAGCAATAATCACCAGGAGTCATAAATCACTGTCTAAACAGATTCAGAGAACAAAGCTTTCAAACATATTTACACAATTATGCAATTATCCAGTTAGTTGCAAGAGAAAAGCTTTCAAGAGGGAAACTGTGACACTTAGCAATCCTCAGCATTAGAGTTCAAACAAGTCCACCTGAAAGTAGTAATTTGCCAAGTTAGTTTGTTTAGAGGTGAAAAGCAGAACTAATGAGACCTTATCTATCTAAGAAAAAAAACTAATGAACTTGAAACAATACCTAGGTTTCATCATTTTAAAATGCTTCACTGCCCAGCCCATGCCATTTATAAATAGCAGCATGAAGCTCAGTTGCCCACACAAGCCTAGCCTTGTTTCATGTTTCAAACAGATTTAAATCAGTACTGCCACAACACTGCCTTCTTTACACACACTCAACTGGGAGCTAGACTAACACCAACTAACCAAGAAAGAAAAAAGGAAGAGAAAGTCCAGTGCTGCTCCTTAAACTGGCATCAGACAAATATCAGTGCCAGGAATAAAGTAGAGGTCTAGGACTGGAAAGGGGTTTAGCGCACAAAAGAGGTAGATCAGTTTAAGTTGCCCCGAAATCACACCCCTAGCAGCATGTTCCTTGCCATAAATTCACATGGACAGTGCTATTTAGGCTGACTGACAGTACTGGTATAAAAACTAATCAATATAAACTGGCCATGGATAAAATAGCGGTGATATTTGGAAAGTTTCAAGCCAGAAAAAAAACATAACCTAGAAAAGCTGACCACCAGGGATACGGTCACTAACAGTTTCAAGAGAGCACTCGAATTTATAAAAGGGGGTACACAACATTGTTGCATGTGATGGCAGGAGACTTGATTCTATAATCTAAAAGAATCTTCTCAGGAAAATAGCTCTGGGGCAGGGAAGACAATATTGTATTCATTCTAAGAGTTTATCATACCCAGGGATTCCAAACTTGACTTGATCTCTGTTCTGTAGTGGTCTTCTTGGACTTCTTGCAAACAGAGTACCTAAGGCAAAAGTTTACAATTAAAAGATGTTAGTAAGTACATCAAATACTACTGTATGACATCTCTGTTGGCCATTCTGTACAGGTACACAAAAAATAGTAATTCAGAGGGTTTTTGCCTCTATAACCCCACAAAAGGACTCATGCTCCTATAGAAAATGTTCCTTGAGATTGTCAAGAGGGCCCCAAATCCTTCCACTCTTTCACAAGACAAACACACATTTTCAGATGTGAAATTAAATTTAATCAAAATAATGACCTGCTACTACATTCCCAATGGTTTAGGAGTGGGGTAAATGCCAAAGCAGTGGGAGGAAAAGGCCAAGGGAACACTTCATTGACTACAGTACGGACAAGTTTCCCTATTATGATAACCTGAACTAAAGATCAACCTCAAAATTCTCCATTAAGAAAGTCCTAAGCATGTGAAGCCTGTGTGTTACTGCAGCATGCAGGGAGATTTACAACCACCTTGGAACTCTGACTAAAAGATTGTGTTCCTGAAAGGTAATGAGTTAGCACTGCCTGCTGAACCACAACAGGCTTTCCTTACACAGTAAGAACATGTAGAGCCCTACAAGGTAAGGTATTTCTTCAGACCCTGATAAAGTAGAGTAGCAAATTCTTGCTGTTCTTTTTGATCAGTTCTATTGAAATAACTACATGTTCATTTTATACTCACGTCTGCATCCAGCTGTTTGATTTCTTCTAGAATGTTAGGAAATCTGTATGCCCAGATTAGCAAGCATTGCCTGCAGTGTTTGTACAGGTGGGAGTTATCTTCCAACAAATTCTGAGAGAGGATATTGTAGGACATGACTGTAAAATCAAATTTTGCCTCACTTTCTGTATTGCTTGGGTCAGTTTGTTTATTTTCAATGATTTTCATTGTTCTACTGTGCTGACAGAAATACTCCCAATGTCTTTTGACAGTTCCTGTTAAAAGTACATGAAAGAGAAAAGGTTATGTAATACACTATATGATTTCGTATTGTTCTTAGAAATCATTCTACTGACAACTATCCGTCTTTCAAATAGCTTAAGTAATTCTAGAAGCTCATTTGATTAGCAGTGATTTAGACCCTCTGTTTAAGATGAATTTTATGTAAGCATCAGTAAAAAAACCCAAAAACTCCAAAACACAGCACAAAATCATTATACACCCCTGTGATGTCAAACTGCTTTGAAATTAGGACACTGGCATGTTCTAAGGGATCACTGCAGTCAGATTACACCACCCTGTTCCCTGTAGAAAGGCTATCAAACTGGTCAGCCAAATCCAGTCTGTTGACATAGTCTTAAATTAGGTTCTGCCTCAATCTCCTCCAAAAAAGCTTCTAGTTTCATACTTATTCTTAGTATCATTATATGGAAGTTTATAAGAATATATTTGCCTATCATCAAGTGTCCAATTATTTTTCAGATACGTATTTCTCCACTTACAAAACTCACGGACAAAGATGCCTCTGAGCTCAGTCCCAGCTCCTCAAGAGAGCATGCTGAGGTCCAGTCATCTGTGCTATCAAACAGTGGCAGTCTGCAGCTGCAGCTGTTAGGATCTGCCTTGTTTGGGTAGTAAATTTCATCACTGTGCTTAAATTATTTAGGCCTAGTATTTGCAATGAATGCAGCAAGGCTTTAAGTACTGTTTCTATAGCCGGAGAGGCCACATTGCTTCTCAGCAAGTATTTTGTTTGCATATTGTAAGGTGACAGTAATAAAGACAACTAGGAAGGACAACAATGCTAACTGCTCTGAGGCAAAGGTATGTCAAAAAGCACTTGCTAAGGAGGCTGAGAAAGGACTCGGCGAAAAATGTACAAAGCAAACTCCAATTCTTCATCTTCTGAAGATGGATATGACGTTTCTAAGCCTCATAGATATTTGCATCCAAAAATGCCTTTGAGGTGCTCATGGCACCTGTCATCCTTTTCAGCCACAGTTAAACATCCAGTTTGTTTTGTTAAGGAAGTAATTTATGCAAGAAGGGGCCAGTTTTGACTGCGCCCCTGTATCTGTTTCACAGCAGACAAAGCTGCAAATATCCACAATACTCAGTGAGATATTAGGATGCTATGTAGAAGATTATACCTGTAATAAGCTGAAGCAGCCACTTCCCAGCTTCCTGAAAGGCTGTTACAGAGTTGGATAGACACCTTTGCACTTTTTATTGTACTTACCTTGATAAACACATTTGCCAGTCATGGTCTAACACAAAACTAGCTAACATGCCAGTGGCAGAACACAGGTGTAAAAACAAAACCATATGATCACACTGGAAGCAAACACCATTAAACCTCAGTCCATTAATTCTCACGTATCTAGGTTACAGATAACTGGCTCAGAAAGAAGGCAATTCAGGTCCAGCAGGGCTTATGAGCTCAGGTAGAGTACAAGGAATACAGCTCCACAACTGCTAGCCCAGGCCTACAGCAAGTTAGCTAAATCTTTTTACTGTAAGAGCTCCCAAGTTAAAAGGCTTGATCCGAGGCAACAGATACCTCAGATAGAGTTGTCTGCGCCAAGCTCAGGACTCCCCAGCTGGGAAATCCCTCACATAACTGCCTGTGTTCTAACGCCAAGTGCTGTGAACTTAGTTCTGGCAGACTGATTGACAGCACAAAACATAAGTGTACAGACTAAACAGCATTACAAAACTGTAACATTTTTAGGACAGATGTTTTCTTGAGAGAGGTGCCAAGAAAAACAGTAATTCGAAAGGAGCAGGCAATATTGCTTATAACTTGTTAGAGATGTTTGGCATTACAAATAAAGAAGGGAAATGAGCAAAGAGCACCTTTTACCTTTCTTGCTGCTATGTTTTTCTTCAATCTGTGCTACAGAAAGATCAGATGTTTCCTCCTGATTAGAGAGGTTTGTTCCTTCCTCAAGAGTTGAAGTATCATGCTGGTCACCAAGTCTTCTCTTCTTTGTCAACGGCTCTGCTCCCTCAGATTTCATACCGGGGTTAGGAAGGTGGAAGCAAGAACTCTGCATGAAGTTATCAAGCTGCCGATTACAGTTCTGAAATTGTCTCCGAGGTCCAAAAAATGGAGGGATTCTCCAGTTTACTGAGAAATCAGCTGGAACGAGAAGTGGAAACGAGGCCCAGAGATACTGCCCAGCCCATCTTGTACAGTTGGGAACTGGGCTGTTCAAGGCAAGCATCTGAGAACCATTCCAGTGGGCGATGCAGTCTCTGCCCAGCCTCTGCACATGACGGGGCAGCATGGAGTGTCTACCAAAAAAAAATCACAGGTTTCATTACTTACACACAACTACATCCACCTCTAGAAGACTACGGATGCAAGCTATAGGTCATGACTCATAGAATATATTCTTTTCCTACAAGCTAATACACGCAAGATATTAAAACCCTTTTAGATATATACAAGATATTTAAATGTTTATCTAAGTGATATGCAAAAGTGGGACTTTACTTATATCTTTTTTCTCCCCCTCCAGATTTACAAATGCCAGTTAGTTTTCAAACTCTATCCACCCGGGTAGCTGTTTACAATTTATTTTCTGCCTTGTTGAATTCAACTACCAGAACTTTCAAGCGCTCTATGGAATGACCTTTACAAAAGGTCATTTTTGCACGCTGCATTAACTTTATGATAAGACTGTTTGAAAGGGATCTGAAAATCCCTTCCCTTCAAGCAGTCAGAAATTTGTTTGAAAAGCCACTGACTTGGCTCAAACCACAATGCCAAGACGGCAGGGAAACAGGTACCAACTCTCATACCACCTCTGGCACCACCTTATAGAGCAGTTTCGTATTCTTATTCGTTTTCCAGGTGAGATAAACCACAGCTTAGTGATTAAAGCCATGAAAAGCCATTAAAGGCATTTTGGTTTTGGGGGGCTTTTTTGGTTTTGTTTTTCTACTTTTCTCCAGAAAAAATAAACAAAATCTAACTCTCAACAAAAAGAAGCAGGAAGGAAAGGTGAGCAACAAACATCAACCTGCCTCAGCTCTGTCTGTTTAAGGAAGAAGGGGTACTGGGAGCCTGTAAAATAAAGGTATAAAAGCGTTGGATGCCTGGAGCTGAACTCCAGCTGCCACTCTGCCTAGAGAACGAATCGAAGGAAAGCTTCCAACACAACCAGGCGTTTCGGGAAAAGCGCCGAGAAAGGGCCCCTTCCTAAAGGCCCGGCGCTTCCCCACAGCCCCCGCGGAGCTCGGCCTCCCCTGCGCCCGGCGGCGCCCGAGGGCCGGCACGGAGAGCGAGGGGCCGCCCAGCAACCCCCGGGAGAGGGGAGGGAGCAGGGAGAAGGAAGGGAGGCGGGCAGGACGGGGGCAGGGAAAAAAGGAAAGAAGACAGGAAGGAAGGAGGAGGGGAAAAAAAGGCAGGCAGGAGAAGGAAGGCAGGGAGGAGGAGGGAGGAAGGCAGGCAGGAGGGAGGGAGGAAGGCAGGAGGGAGGGAGGGAGGGAGGAAGGCAGGCAGGAGGAGGGAGGAAGGCAAGGAGGAGGAGGGAGGAAGGCAAGGAGGAGGAGGGAGGCAGGCAGGCAGGAGGAGGGAGGCGGAGAGAGGGAGGCAGGCAGGAGGAGGGAGGGAGGGAGGCAGGCAGGAGGAAGAGGAAGGAAGGCAGGAGGAAGAGGAAGGAAGGCAGGAGGAAGAGGAGGAGGGAGAAAGGCAGGTAGGCAGGAGGAGGAGGAGGAAGGCAGACTACGGGGGAAAGTAAGTAAGTAAGAAGGAGAAGAGAGCAGAAGCAGGGCCACGTCCCGCCGCCAGCCCGGCCGCCGCCCCGCTACCTGCCTGCCCGGCCCGGCCCGCGGGCCCCGCCACCCCGCGTGCGCGGTGGCCGCCCTCGCGCTGCCCGGAGGGGGCGGGGCCGGCGGCGGCCAGTGAGCGGGCGGGGCCCGGGCGGGGCCTGGGGGGCGAGCGACCTGAGACCGCGCCCGGGGAGGCCGCCGCTGCTGGCGGGGTGGCTGCGTCCGCTTAACACGCAGAGCCGCAAGGATAATCAAAGGGCTGGAGTATCTCACATACAAGGACAGGCTGAGAGAGTTGGGGTTGTTCAGCCTGGGGAAGGGAAGGCTTCAAGGAGACATTATAGCGACCTTCCAGTACCTGAAAGGGGCTATAAGAAAGCTGGGGAGGGACTGTTCACAAAGTCTTGTAGTGATAGGGTGAGCGGGAACGGGTGTAAATTGGAGAGGGGCAGATTTAGACTAGACATAAGGAGGAATCTCTTCACGATGAGACTGGTGAGGCACTTGCACAGGTTGCCCAGGGAAGTTGTGGTCACCCCTCCCTGGGGGTGTTCAAGGCCAGGTTGGATCGGGCCTTGACCTGCCTGGTCTGGTGGGAGGTGTCCCTGCCCGTGGCAGGGGGGTTGGAATTAGAGGATCTTTAAGTTCCCTTCCAACCCAAACTATTCTATGATTCCACTCAGATGAAACTTAACTCTACATTAGCTTAAGTCAGAAATCTTCCACTTTTTCCTAATAGTAGCTGCTTCTTGTATCACCAGGGCAGCACCAGCTCCGGAGCACAGCTAAACCAGCTGTAGGCTGCATGGTTTCAGCCTTTGGGTTCTCTCACATGGATGTAATGCTGTGCTAATGCAGTAATTTCCATACGCGCTCTTCTCCCCATAGGGTTACCTTGTGTCCCTGGAGGGTTTACAGCATCTCAAGGAAAAGCTGCTCTGTTTTTCAAGGTGCCATTTCAGCACCACGTTAACTGTTTGTAGAAGAACAAAGCCCACTCACCTGAGACAGTGCTTAACGTTTCTAGGGTAAAATGCACCTGCAGATGCTTTGCTGAGGAGACCTGGCCTGAGAGACGTGTGGGAGATCTCTTGTGGGGCGCCGCCGACAGACCCACACCCGCTTCTCAGCTGCATAAACAATCCTCTCTGTCTCTTTCAATGTTGCTTGGATAAGCAGTTAAAATGCTTTCTTGAGGTCTTCTGAGGGCAGAGTAAATGCTGGCTCTGTTTCCTGTATGGAAACGTAGCACACAGCATATGAATTACAGCAGTGCTGATAGTGCAGATGCTGTGCAGGAGCTGTAATCAGCTAAAATGCTGTTTATCTGCATGACTTTTACTTGTTTCATACAAGTGACTTAAATAAACAATAATTTTAATTTTTTTCTAGGAGTGGTAGGGAAGACTGAAACTGGAATAATGCAGAGATGTTAAGAGTGTGCTAGTTAGGCAATTTGTGAAATCTGCTTTGGGTTTTTGCTTCTTGAGCACAGCTTAATGAGTGACCAAAGGTAAAAGCACCCATCTTTTTTCTATTAGTTTTTTTTCACAATGTAACAGGAGAGCAATGTGACTAACTCCATAATAATACGGGTAGGAAAAGATTTCACAACTATATTTTCTAGGTATATGTGATTTTGGTAATTTGTTCTTTTCTGTATTTTTGAAGTATTCTTACGTATTAGATAGATTTCTAAGACAGTAAGCCATAGCCATAGTAACAACAACAACTGCTGTTGCTTTTAGGAGCAGAGTGACTCTGACCATGGAATGCAGTTATTTTCTGTATTTAGACCTGCATAAGACACCCAAGTTACTTTGTCACTTCAAAAGTTTTTACATAGTTCTAATCTCAATAGTGATGCTGCAAAAGGAGAAGGAGTGAAGCTTTGGGTTTTTTTAAGATGAGCTTTAAGGAAAAACAAGATATGCTGATAAGCATTGAAGTTAATTATGTAACAGACGAAATAAAATAGAATATAAGTAAAAGATTAACCTATTAATATGATGCAAATGGTTTATTTTCTCAAATTTATTATTATTTCTTGTCTTGACCTAGGAAAGTCTTAATAAGCAAGTAATACTTGCAGATTGTTAACTCTCCTCTAATTATTATTTTATAGACCTAGGTTAGCTATACCATATTAAGAGATATTCTTCAACATAGGCTGCAGTCCACGCAAAAATTAATCCAATGGGCTGAGCTCTTGTATCCCATATTTGGTTTCCTTCCTGCTTCCAGGCAAGCTACCCTTATTCTTCTTTTCAAGGTATGCAGCTGGTCCTAATCCCTTGTCTCCTGGCCTGAATCAGTCCCTGGAACCCCACTCTGTGACACAGCAAAAGTGAAACACAAGACCATCCTTTCCTGTATCTGTCAGTCCTATACCTCCTCCCCTGCTTAGCCATCCATTCCAACAAACAGAGTGCATTTAAAGTTCATTTGTGCTGAGGTTTAAGCAAGGCCTGCTCATGCTAAGCTTTAAGCAAACACACACTTGATTCTAATTTAACTTCTCTCTAAGCAATCACACAATTGTAACATTCTGTAATTAAGCTTATTTTAATCCCTAACATTGATTACACTGCACATAAGAACAGTCGTGGTGAAGGTCCACTGAGCTCAGTTTCCTGCTTTCTAGAAGCAGCAGATGCCTAGAGATGTGCAGAGGCTGGGCAAACTTCAAACTTCACTCTCCCTGCCTCTAGCCATTTTCAGCTCAGTAGATTTCCTAAGCCTGATGTCCCCTCAGTGACTCTCTGCCCCAGATACTTGATTTTGCAAACCTTCTGCATCAGCAACATCCTTTGACGAGTCTAGCGCTCATGTGAAGAACTATTTTATTACTATTGGCAAGTGACTTCATTCCTACCAGCTTCGTTGTCCTCTGGTTCTTGTGTTAAGAGAGACTGAACAGTCTATCCCCACCCACCTTCTCCATGCCACTCATGATTTCATGGATCACTATCATATTCCCTCACATTATTCCTTCTTTCATGCTGAAAAGTCTCAGACTGCTCCATTGTTCCTCATGGAGAAGCTATTCCATATATCTGATCATTTTTTATTACCCTTCTTGGTTCAGTTACGGAGTTCTACAGTTGAAATATACCCTTCTCTGTCTTGTTCTCTACTCCTACTGCTTCTTCCCTCTTCCCACCAAATTACTTACTTTTGAATTAGACAGCATTTCAAAATGGATTTTTTTTTTTCAAAAGACGCATGAGCTAGCTATTGAAATTTAAGTGGGATCTATTATATAATTCATCAGGGATTAGTCAATGATGGCTTCCGTCCCATTGATTTTTGTTTACACCATTAAAAACTCAAAACTACCACATCTTATGAAATGTTATAAACAAGTGCTGCTTCATAAGCAAATTTATACCAGAACTTGTTGTCTAATCATCTTACTACAACAGAGGGTTATATGAGCTGCATGATATATCAAACAACTAGTATACCATGCTAGAAAATGTTTCTTGTTCTTTTGAGCAAGTGTATTGGCAATCAGCTGTTTGTTTTTCAGGTGTGATACCACCCCTCTGAGTAGCTACAAGTTTCCTATAGCTAAAATTAGAGATGATGAGAGTTAAAAAATATCCTTGAGATCATTCTGTCTAACCCTTCTGTTACACACATTGGAATTCCTATTTTAACGGGGTAAGATTGAGTGAGGGCAGTGTCCAAACCAAGAGTAACAGTAATCTTGTAATCACTAGGAAGAGGTGAAACTCCAGCAGCACTGCCAAACAGTGACACATTGAAACTGCTTAGGACTCAAAGGTGAGCTTGAGCTTCGAGATCTGTAGGAATGAATCTGGTTGAGAATTCAGAAAATGAATGGGTTTATAAAGGAAGAGTTTTCATATGCATAGCTATAACTGGGAATACTATAAAGATTCATGATGCAGTTTGGTCATCCTCAAAGGAGACACTTGTTTACTATAAGGTTCAGGACAAGATTCTCTCCTCTTTTACAAATAAATGCAATTAAGTATTTTTCTTTCTGTCAAAGACCTGCATGAGATCAGAGATACTAATAACATGGTAATGTAAAGCTGACTTTTTAAATATCTGCTATTAAATGAATGAAAACACTGATTAAAAAAATAATCTTAACAGGGTCATGTGATCTGAAGTGTGATCTGTATTCATATTGATTTATGGTGCTGTAGATCCCCCTACAGACAAGTAATGAAGGTACCTGTAATCTTACGAATCCATGAAAGGAGAAAGTCTTGCAGCTCAAACCTGACCTCCTTTGGACTGAAGCTGTGCACCTCACACCCTGGAGTTTTGCACACCCCTGTGTACGTGAGAGTCTGCCTACAGGAAGAATCCAGGTACAGCTTAAACAGTTTGGAGAAAACACAAAACATGGTGATTCAGTAACTATCGAACTTGCCTTTCTGTTCACATTCCTCTTTAAAATATGTGAGTAATTTCTGTGTTACAGGCTTTAAGGTTTAGGGCAGCATATCTTAGAAGAGCCCAACCCACAGCAGACGCTGGAAGCGGTGCATGAGCTCTGCTGGTGGAAGGCCTCATTACAGATTTGTCAATGCCATGGGACACCTCTGTGGCAGGGGCTGGATGGCCGCTGCTGCATGTCATCCCCTCATGGCTGTGCCTGAGCAGAATGCCTTAGAATCATATAATGGTTTGGGTGGGAAGGGACCATGAAGGTTACCTAGTCTAACCCCTCTGCAGTGAGCAGAGATATCTTTAACTAGATCACATAAGTCAAAACCCCCTCCAACCTCGCCTTGAACATCTCAAGGGATGGAGCTTCTACCACATCTCTGGAAAACCTGTTTCTACAATTCACCACCCTAAGTGTGAAAAATTTCTTCCTAATATCTAGTCTAAACCTCTCCTCTTTTAGTTTAAAACCATTACCCCTTGTCCTATTGCTACAGTCCCTGCTAAAAAGTTCCCCCCCATCTTTATGAAATGCCTCCTTTAAGTATTTCAAGGCTGCAGTAAAGTCTCCCTGGAGCCTTCTCATCTCAAGGCTGAACAACTCCAACTCTCTGAGCCTCTCTTCATAGGGAAGGTGTTCCAGGCCTTTGACTATTTTAGTAGCCCTCCTCTGGGCTCGCTCTAACAGCTCCACGTCTTTCCTGTGCTGAGAGCCCCAGGATAGATACAGTACTCCAGGTGTGGTCTCTCTAGAGCAGAGTAGAGGGGAAGAATCACTTCCCTCAACCTGCTGGTCATGCTTCTTTTGATGCAGCTCAGGATATTGTTGGACTTCCGGGCTGCATGCTGGCTCATGTCCAGCTTCTCATCCACCAGGTCCTTTTCCACAGAGCTGCTCTCAATCTATTCATCTCCCAGCCTGTAACAATACTGAGGCTTGCCCCAAGCCAGGTAGAGGACCTTGCACTTCACCTTATTGAACTCCACGAATTTTTCATAAGCCCACTCCTCCAGCTTGTCCAGGTCTCGCTGGATGGCAGAGCAGTGTTGCGTAGCTGCTGGGTTGTGCCTGGGTGATTTGACCATCACGCTTTGGCCTCATCCACGCCGTGAAAGCTTCCAGGCTCTGACAAAGGCAGCCACATCCATGTTGCCTGTTAGCAACAAAGTAAGGCTAAGAGAAGTGGGTTTGTTCAGCCTTGAGAAGAGAAGGCTTAGGGGAGACCTTATTACCATGTACCAGTACATAAAAGGTGTCTACCAAGAGGATGGAGACTCTTTTTATGAGGAGTCACACGGAAAAGACAAGGGGCAATGGGTATCAGTTGCTCCTGGGGAGATTCTGATTGGATTCCAGAAGAAAATTTTTCACCATGAGAACAGTTAAACATTGGAATAATCATAGAATTATAGAATTGCGAAGTTGGAAAAGACCTTTGAGATCATCAAGTCCAGCTGTACCTGTCCACTACTAAATCATATCCCTGAGCACCTCATCTACCCATCTTTTAAATACCTCTAGGGATGGGGACTCCACCACCTCCCTGGGCAGCCTGTTCCAGTGCCTGATAATCCTTTTGGTGAAGACATTTTTCTTAATGTCCAATCTGAACCTTCCCTGGTGCAACTTGAGGCCATTCCCTCTTGTCCTGTCACCTATCACTTTGGAGAAGAGACCAACGCCCACCTCACTACAACCTCTTTTCAGGTAGCTCAGTAATCTTCCCAGGGAGGTGGTGGATTCCTTTACACTGGACACTTTTAAGGCTCAGCTGGATAGGGTTCTTGGCCATCTCATTTAAACAGTGTATTACCTAAAAGGTTGGATCAGATGATCCCTGAGGTCACTTCCAACCCAGCATTCTGTCAACCGGGGATCACAGAATCATGGAATGGCTTGGGTTAGAAGGGACCTCAAAGCCCATCCATTTCCAACCCCCCTGTGATGGGCAGGGACACCTCTCACCAGACCAGGCTGCTCAAAGCCTCATCCAACCTGGCCTTGAACACCTCCAGCGATGGGGCAGCCACAGCTTCCCTGGGCAACCTGTGCCAGTGCTGCATCACACTCACCGTGAAGAAATTCCTCCTTATGCCTAGTCTAAATCTGCCCCTCTCCAATTTATAGCCATTACCCGTAGCCCTATCACTACAAGCCTTTGTGAACAGTCCCTCCCCAGCTTTCCTGTAGCCCCTTCAGGTACTGGAAGGTTGCTATAAGACCTCCTCGACGGCTTCTCTTCTCCAGGCTGAACAACCCCAACTCTCTCAGCCTGTCCTCGTATGGTAGGTGCTCCAGCCCTCGGATCGTCTTCATGACCCTCTTCTGGACCCGTTCCAACAGCTCTATATCTTTCTTATGTTGGGGATTCCAGAACTGGACACAGTGCTCCAGGTGGGGCCTCATGAGAGCGAAGCAGAGGGGCAGAATGCCCTCCCTCGCCCTGCTGGCCGCGCTTCTCTCGATGCAGCCCAGGATGCTGTTGGCCTTTGGGCACACACTGCCGGCTCATGTCGAGCTTCTCATCCACCAACACCCCGAGTCCTTCTCCGCAGGGCCGCTCTCCATCACATCATCATCCCAATCCTGCTCTGAAACCGCGGATTGTCTCGGCCCAGGTGCAGACCCTGTCGCTCGGGCGGGGGCTCCCGGCAGCCGCGCCCACCCCCAGCGCGGTGCCCCGGCGGCCCCGCCCGCCCGCGGGGCGTTCCCGGGCGCCGCTTCCGCCGCGGCGCTGGGGCGGCGGGGAGGGAAGAGTTGGGGGGGGGGGCGGCGGCATGCAGAGCCCGCGGGAGCGCGGCGCCGCCGGCCTGGCCCGCTTCTACACGGTGACCGAGCCGCGGCGGCACCCCCGCGGCCACACCGTCTACAAGGTCACGGCGCGGGTGAGTCCCGGGGCTGCGGGGGCGCCGCGACGGGGAAACCCCGCGCTGGGGGGGAGGCTGGCGGGGAGCGCTCGGGCGCGGGAGCCGCCGCGGAGCTGGGCCCCAGCCCCTCCTGCCAGCCGCTGCCTGGGCCGGAGGGGGTGGTCGCGCGTGGGAAGGGTGATCAGGCCCTGGAAAGGGTGGTCGCGCTTGGGAAGGGTGGTCAGGCGCTGGAAAGTTTGTCGTGCGTTGGACGGCTGGTCGTTCGACGGAAAGTTCACATGTGGGAAGGGTGGTTGCACGTGGGAAGGGTTCTCAGGCCCTGGAAACGCTGGTCACACATGAGAAGGGTGGTCAGGCCCTGGAAAGGGTGGTCGCGCTTGGGAAAGGTGGTCAAGCACTGGAAAGGTTGCTGTGCATTGGAAGGCTACTCGTTCCCTGGAAAGGTAATGTGCTGGGAAGGGTGGTCACACATTGAAAGGGTTGTCAGGCCCTAGAAAGGGTGGTCGCGCGTGGGAAGGGTGGTCAGGTACTGGAAAGGTTGTCATGCATTGGAAGGCTGGTCGTTTGCTGGAAAGGTCATGCGTGGGAAGGGTTGAGAGGCACTGGAAAGGGTGGTGGCACGTGGGAAGGGTTGTCAGGCACTGGAAAGGTTGTCGTGCATTGGCTGACTGATTGTTTGCTGGAAAGTTTGCCTGTGGGAAGGGTGGTTGCGTGTGGGAAGGGTTCTCAGGCCCTGGAAACGCTGGTCACACATGGGAAGGGTGGTCAGGTGCTGGAAAGGGTGGTCGCACATGAGAAGTGTGGTTGCACTTGCGAAAGGTGTTCAGGCGCTGGAAAGGTTGCTGTGTATTGGAAGGCTACTCGTTCACTGGAAAGGTCGTGTATGGGAAGAGTTGTCAGGCACTGGAAAGGGAGGTCGTGCATGGGAAGGGTGGTTGAGCTTGGGAAAGGTGATCAGGTGCTGGAAAGATTCTTGTGCACTGGAAGGCTGGTCATTTGCTGGAAAGATTGTGCGTGGGAAGGGTTGTCGGCTGCTGGAATTGGTTGTCAGGCATGGGAAAGGTGGTCGTGCGCAGCGCGGGTGTTTTTGTGCAACAAGGGTTGTCATGCACCACAAGGGTGGTCATTTGCGGAGAGGGTTGTTGTGTGCTGGGAGGGTTTGTCATGCACAGTAAGGGTTGTCATGCATGGAGAGGGTTTGTTGTGCACAGGAAGGAGTGTGGTCACGCGTTGGAAAGGGTGGTCGCACGTGGGAATAGTGGTTGTCTGTGTGAAGGATTTGTCACATGTGGGAAAGGATGCTTGCACACTGGGAAGGGTGGTCGCATGCAGGAAAGGTTGTCGTGCATGGGGAAGGTTGTCATATGCAGGAGGCGTTTTCAGGCCTCAGAAATGTTGTCGTGCGTGGGAAGGGTTTGTCATGCACTGTGAAGGGTGGTCAGGTGCGGGAAAGGTTGTCAGACATTAGAAAGAGTTGCGCGTGGCAAGGGTGGCTGTGCACTGGGAAGGGTTGGTTGTGCGCTGGAAAGGTTCGTCACACGTGGGAAAAGGTAGGTTGTGCATGGGGAAAGGTTGTCAGGCATTGGAAAGGTTGGTTGTGCAAGGGGAAGGGTTTGTCATGCCCGGGGAGGGTTTGTCATGCACAGGAAGGGTTGTCATGCATGGAGGGAGTTTGTTGTGCGCAGGAAAGGGTGGTTGGGCACTGGAAAGGGTTGTTGTTCACTGGAATTGTGGTTGTCTGTGTGAAGGGTGGTCATGTACAGGAAGGGTTGGTCGTATGCTGGAAAGGTTGGTTGCGCATGGGGAAAGGTTGATCACACACGGGGAAGGGTAGTCAGGCATTGGAAAGGGTTGGTTGGGCGCTGGAAGGGTTGCTGTGCTCCGGAAGGGATTGTTGTTTGCGGGAATGGTGGTTGTTTGCCTGGAGTGTAGTCATGTGCAGGAAGGGTTGATTGCGTGCGGCAAGGGTTTATTGTACATGGGAAAGGGAAGGGGTTGTTGGGCAAGGGAAGGGTGGTTGTGCACAGGAATGGTGGTTATTCGTGGGAAGGATAGTCATGTGCTGGGGAGGGTGGTCGTGCGCTGGAAAGGTTGTCAGGCATGGGAATGGTGGTGGTGCGCTGGGAGCGTTTGTCATGTGCGGGAAGGGTCGTCATGCATGGAGAGGGTTTCTTGTGCGTGGGAAAGGATGGTCGGGTGCTGGAAAGGTCATGTGCAAGAAGGAGGGTTGTCCTATGCATGGAGGGCTGTCATGCATGGGAAGGGGTTTGTGGCACACGGGACAGAGTTTGTTGCATGTGTGGAAGGGTGGTTATTCATGGGAAGGATAGTTATGTGCAGGGGAGGGTGGTTGTGTGCTGGAAACGTTGTTGGGCATGGGAATGGTGGTTGTTTTCTGGGAGGGTTTCTTGTGTGCTGGGACGGTTTGTCGTGCATGGGAAGCATTGTCATGCATGGAGAGGATGGCTGTATGCTGGAAGGGTTGCCACGCATGGAGAAGGCTTGTCAGGTGCTGGAATGGTTGTGTGCGGGAAGGGGGGTTGTCACAGGAAGGTTTGTCGTGCGCTGGAAGGTTTGTCATGTGCTGCAAGGGTTGTCATGCATGGGAAAAGGTGGTTGGGTGCGGGAAGGGTTGTCAGACATTTGAAAGGGTTGTGCACTGCAAGTGTTTGTTGGACACAGGAAGGGTGGTTGTGCATGGGAAGGGTTGTCGGTCGCCGGAAGGGTTTGTCAGGCACTGAAATAGGCTACCTGGGGAAACAGTGGAGTCACTATCCCTAGAGGTATTTAAAAGATGGGTAGATATGGTGCTGAGGGAGTCTTATGAAGAGCGGCTGAGGGAACTGGGGTTGTTTAGCCTTGAGAAGAGGAGGCTGATGGGAGACCTTATTGCTCTCTACAACTACCTGAAAGGAGATTGTAGAGAGGAGGGTGCTGGCCTCTTCTCCCAAGTGACAGGTGATAGGACAAGGGGGAATGGCCTCAAGCTGCGTTGGGGGAGGTTCAGACTGGATATCAGGAAAAAATTTTTCATAGAAAGGGTCATAGGGCACTGGAAGGGGCTGCCCAGGGAGATGATGAAGTCACCTTCCCTGGTGGTATTTAAAAGATGAGTAGACGAGGAGCTCAGGAACATGGTTTAGTGGCAGATAGAAGTGGTTGGACTTGATGATCCAAGAGGTCTTCTGTAGCTTAGTGATTCTGTGATTCTATGATTTGTGTGAAGAGCTCTTGCATAAAACGGGAACATATCCTACGTTCTCAAGCTACTCTCTCCAGGGAAGATTAATTCCTAAGCAGACCTTTGTGAAAACCACAACCTCCAGAAAGCTTATGATTTCTCATGTCAGGCACTGCCTCAGTTGCTTATGACTTGGGGCTTGGAGCTAGATGATCTTTAAGGTCCCTGCCAAACCAAACTATTCTATGGTTCTGTGTTTTAGTATTGGAACAGTGCAATTGGACTCAATGATCATAGAATCATAGAATGGTTTGGGTTGGAAGGGGCCTTTACAGGTCATCTGGTCCAACCTCCCTACAGTGAACAGGGGCATCTTCAGCTAGATCAGATTGCTCAGAGCCTCATTCCAAAGGCCTTGTCCAACCCAATGATTCCACGACACTTGTAGCTTTGTGGTTGCCTCAAGCGTGAGTTGCAATTAACTGTCAATGTCTTTCCTGTTTGTTGCAGGGCATACCAGAATGGCTTAAAACCAAACAACTCTGCCTTTCTTTCCTTCCTTCCTTCCTTCCTTCCCCCCCAACTTCTTCTCCCCAAAATCTCTTGGATAGGTGACAGGCAAATTGCTCTGTCTTCCTGCGTGTCCCACAGCGCAGTCTGCTCTGGAGGAAATGATGAGCGGGCAGAGAGGTACAGCATGCCTGTGCTGGAATTACAGAGCCACTTGAGCTGGGTATTCAGACAGCCCCTTTCTGAAGGGCTGTGTGTGCCTGATGCTCAACCCCATTTGGACATAAGAGGGTCTGGATGAATAAAGAGAGGCCTGGTAGGAAAAGAAGGAAAGCTGAAGCAAATAATGATAGCATAAGCTGTTGTGGTGCTAGTTTTGCTGAAAGCTTCTTCTGTTCCCCTAGGGAAATGTCTTGCTTTCTTTTCTCCTCTGCTTTCCTATTTAAGCCAAAAAGGGAGCAGAGTAAGTAAATATAGGGAGAGATAGGTGCAAGAGCAGTGGGAGTTCAGGTCACTGGTATTGTGGGATATATTAAAAGTATCAGAAAGTGTTACAGAGGAACAGAGCTTATTTAAATGACTTGTGATCTTGTAACTACTGCAGCTGTAGACGTTCTGCCTCTGAGAGCAACTTATGTTTATGTGCACCCTTCCCTTAATTAAAATAATACAGCATTCTGTATGTGTATATATCTTGTAGTGCTCAGGTGGTTTGACTGTCATCACTTTGTGTGACTTGTGAAATTAAAAACATGTTTTTAAAATTCTTTTTTTTTGTCAGATAGATGTATACAAATCTACTGAATGCAAATATGGCACATGTTGAAAATGTTCTTTTTAGTTCTATAAAACATAGTATCTTTTAAAAGAAAAAGAAAGAAAGAAAAATAGTTGTTTTTCCCTGTGATGTTTTAAGTTAAAAAGCCTTTCCTGAGATGGAGGCAAGGAGGAAAATGGTGCCATTGCATCTTTCTGGTGGGCTAAGTGTTTCATAAAGTTGTGTCAGTGCAACAGTAAGTAACTGGAATGAGCCAAGGCTTCTGCTTATTCTGGTTCTTACTGAATGAAGCCAGTTAAAATGCTCTGTGATACTTCGGTTCATGCAGAATTGTTCAAGAGCAAGTTGTAACTGACTGGTGAGGAATGTCACTGCTTCTCCGTGTCCCATAAGTTGTAGATGTGCAGATGCTTTTCCAAATGAGGTGGTGCAGAATCAGGTGGTTTGAGTGCACGTGATTTAGTGCAGAAGTAGGAGATGGTTAGTCTGTGCACGGTCCAAATTAATCTGAACTAACTGGAGACCATTAGTTCTTGAGTGTGTTTTAATGTCTAAAATCCTCAAAGTGAAAAAGTATTTTTTCCTTTATGCAGCAAAGGAACCTTTGGATTCACAAATGTATTATTTTAAAATAACTTTTGTTTCAGTAGGTCTCTAACTGGTGCTGTGTTATGTAGTACTTGAGGTGAGGATTTGAGAAGTTAGATGCTGAATTAAATAATTCATTATACATATCTGTTACCTTCCTTTTAACTCTGCTCCTATTCCTCCCTCCTGTTCCTGCAGTGATCTGGCTCCATAGTTGATATCACAGCACTACAGCTGTATTTGCAGATCTGATACTCAGCTACTTTGGGGGACCGCCAGGAAAAAAGTGAGGTGGATCTTTCTGTTGTGTTGAATATCCTTCTGGCTGAAGATCTAGGGTACTCAGTGTGTGCTAGTGGAGATTTCAGGTTCCTTTCAGTGGTGGATGTGTGAACTTTTGTGAAACTAAGTTGAAGGAACTTACTATTCCAATGTAATGATAAATATTGATGGATGAGAGAGCAGTTGTTTAATGTGTCCTGTGCATCTGACCCAAAGACACAACTGCTCATACAGTCTCTTCTGAGTGTTAAGGTGGTCTGTCCTTATGACAACTTTTTCTTAAAGGTTTTATTTGTGTAGCAGAGAATATGTTTCTTATTTACTTGTGAAAGGTGAAATAATAGTAAGAGCAGATAAGATTAAATGAATAATGGCTTTTTTATATGCATTTTCAAAGGCTAAAGAACAGAAAGAAATATCAGCAAGCTGTGAAACAAAGAGTGTTCTTTAATGCTATCTGAAAATATAGGCCACTAATAGAAGTTCAGGTAGTTTAGAAGATCACAGATATTAATACTTAGGTATAGATAATTAGAATCCTAATGAGTTATGTTGGATATCTGCAGGTCAGACAAGAACCAGGATAATCTGAAATACTTTATTCGATGGTGAAGATCCTTGTAGGATCCTTGTTTTCAGAGGCTGACACAGTAGTTATGCGTTGGTTAACTTATTGGTATCATTCACCTAATGATATTCTTAAAAATAGATTAGAGTTGCTTGCATTACAGATTTGCAGAAGGAACTGACTGCACTGATCCTTATGGGAGGATTAAAAAAGTGCACTGAATATTTGGGGGATTGGATCATCTTTGCCAAGTCTGTAGGTTGATTACAGGTTGTATTGAAGGGGCAGACCTCTTCTGAAGTTGACCTTCAGAAAAAGATGTGAAGAACAATGTAGGACAACACATAAATTATTATGTACTGACTTAAAGTTGGCGTGGCCGATAGATATAGAAGGCAATGTAACATTAGAACAAGTGTGAAACAGGGCCTCTGGGTTTTATTCCAGATTCTTGCTAACTGGCTGGGTAATTACTCATCTCTCTGGGTCTCCTTCTGCCCATCTGGTAACTTACCTAGCTGCCAAAACTGTTGCAAGGCTTTAACTAAAGGTGAACTGCAAAGCAAAGCAGTTAGCGTGTGCCCTTTTGTGTTCTTCTGTGATGTGTAGCCATGCCTATGATATCTTCTTCCCCCAGCGCTACAGGCTCCTTACATCAAGTACATCAGCTGTTAGAAAAGAAGGTTAGAAATACTTTACCAGTTGTACATGTGAACTGCCTGGTAGTGAATGAAGGAGCAACAGCTGCCAAGGTTAAAATCTGGTAAAGTTGCCAAATGTTAGATTACTCAAGAGCAAGGAAAAGTTGAGGAAGGTTTTATCAATGTAGACTACGTGGGAAGAAGAGGACTTTAATGTGCAAGGTGAGAGAAAGAACTTAGACTTGTGAAGGAAAATATTTTGTGTCTTTTGGGAGATTGCTAGAGAAAGTAATACTTTTTTTTCTGTGTTTTCTCCTCCAAAATATGTGAAAGATTACAGTGGCTGGGCTGTGTAGTAAACCGATGTTACGAAATCTGGGAGGCTTTGACAAGGATTCTTGAAAAATGAAAGTGCGGAAGACAGCTGGTTTGTGAGGAGCGTAAGGAGTATTTCACTGTCACTGAGCAAGTGGAAAGCGTAGTCTCAGTGACTTCCATCTTAGAACGAGCTGTGTGGGGCTTGCAGTACAGTGGGATGGTGTTTTAATCTCTGGGGTGCAAGTGTCATGGACTCCTTACGCTTGCCTATGTGCATCACCTGTTCACAGCATTAATTATTCTGGAGAGTGTCAGTGTGTGGATAGTTTCAGTTTGGATTGAGAATGCCATGTTTTGCTTTAGCTAACAATAGGCTAATTATTTTGTTAAACAGCTTTGGCTGAGTTATAATGAAGGATATGCTGATTTGCACAAGATAATTGAAGTTATGAATTAAAGATGTCTTTAGTTGATTTGTTTGTTTGGGTGGATATGCTCTTGCTGCTATTTGTAAACCCAATATAGAACTTGGATTACAAATGTTTTTGTGATCAATATTTATGTAAAGAAAGAAATCCTGACAAAACACAGGGCTTCTTTATGGTGTGCAACCAAGCCTCATTTTCACTGCAATTTTCCCTGGACAAAATAATTTATAATTAATTAGGCTAAGAGTGTTTAAGGAGAAACAAATACAGAGGGATAGAGTCAGACGTGTGCGCATTGATGGCTGTAAGTAAAGTAGAAATGCTGTCTTAGTAAATGCAAAGCCTCACATTCACATTGAGGTTGTATGCAGCTGATATTAAGCCAAGTAGCCTTGATTAGTTCTGCTTATTGGGAGTAATGTGGCCCTAATATGAATTAATAGGAGGAGAATGGGAAGATGATGGGGGAAGTACTCTATGCCGTTAGTGGTTTTTTTTTTGTTTGTTTGTTTTGTTTGTTTGGGTTTTTTTTTGTTTTTTTATTTGTGAGATACCTTCTTTATTTCTAACTGCAGCAACTGACTGCTGGTAAAATATCTTGCCATGTTGCATTTGGGTGTTAGACTTCCCTAGAACTAAATGGAAACATTTCTCATCGCAGAGGAACATGAAACTGTTTGCATTTTTCCAGATTTTTCTCTGCAGCAACAAATCATTGTGTGTTCCTCTCTCTAACTTCTAAACTGAAAAGACAAGCATTTATCTGTTTTTCTTGTTTTGCTTTTCAGATTGTTTCAAGAAAAAATCCAGAGGATGTCCAGGAGGTAACAGTTTAAACTTTGTACAAATGTCTTTGTGTATCACACTGTGCGTTTTGAAGCATCTTTGATGTAATTTAGCACGTTCTGTGTGTTTTGTCACTGTAATTGAGCAAGCAGGTTTTTGTATGTTTCCATTTTGTCTTTAGCTTTCATAGTTGAAAACAGTAGCTAGGGTAACATGTTGCAATTCATCCCTCCCTGATGAATCACTTGAAACAAAGTTTTAGGAAGTAAAGCCTCTTTTGATGACCGAGCTGTTTTGATAGCTTTGCAAGCTCTTTTCTCAAAGCTGAAATTGGCAAATTGATGGTTACTTAACTCTTATTGGTAAAATTAGAGATCAGTCCACAATCCAAGTCTTAGGTCTCAGCTGTAGGCACTCTTTTCCTCTTTAACCAATACTTCACTGAAAAGCCTGCATCATTACTGTCTGTTGGTGAAGAGGGAGAATGGAGGAGCTTAAGAGTAGTTGAGAAAGATTAGACTGCAAGTCATATATTATGCCTGTTTCTCTGAGGCTCCTTTAGTATCTCCTAGCGGTAAAACTTCAAAATTGCTTACTCTTTGCCACTTCTGAAAAGGCTCCAACAAAAAAATACATCATACTTCTATGGCTTGTGGTTTATTTTTTCTTTTCTTTAGATTAAAACTTTTTTTTTCATCTTGATTTCTTCTGGACTGATGACTCAACGTTGATACTATTATGCTACATCCATGCAAAGTCTTCCTTCAAAAGCACAACCATATGATTTTTCAGACATCGTGTAACATATGTATGTTCAATTTCTGGTGCAGTCTCTTATTACAGTTGAGGAGAACCTGGATAGCTGATGAAAAGAAGAGCCCATAAATGAATTAATTGTATCTCTGTGGGGTCAAACACGTGTTACTGATTAGTGGCTTGGCAGAGGTGAGAATTGGCTAATACACCTAACACCCCTTTGTTGCATCCTTCTTTGAAATCTTGAGAATCAGACAAACATGAGGATTCATGCTTTTTGTATGTTCTGAATCTCTAGAAGATTAAAATAGCCTATCAGAATTGGAGATGATCATAGATCTAGTTTTAGAACTGCATTACTGTAGTTTGTAGCTTCGTGTTCACCTTTTCCAGGGAGACTCCTGAATTGAACCTATCCATGCGCACATTCTGCCATTACCTTAATCTTAATTTTTTGGAAAAACACTTTATAGCAGCTGTTGATGAGTCATTCATCAGGAAAAACATAGTGTAAGTGTTTTTCAGCTAGAGTACTGCATGCATATATGTTAAGTAGTTCTGAAACAATAGCAAAACCGTATCTGTTACTCATTGCTTTGTCTGCTGCTTTGGTCTGTGGCTGTAGGTTAGCCATGGAGAGTTCCCTAGACAATAAAAATACATAAATGTCCTATGAACTTCATGATGATTGCTCTTTTCCACCCTTCATTGTACCAAGTTAATTATTTTGCATGCGATAGCCTGTCACGTGTGGTGCAGTTCTGTTATAAGTGAGCATCTGAAAGTACCTAGTTATTAGAAAGAATATCCTTGATTATAGTTGCCATAAGGGTGAACTGTAGTCAGAAACTCAGATATGTTGGGAGCCTTTCTGTATACGGGGCTTATTATGATAAAAAAAGAGAATTAAAGAGAAAGAAAATGCTCCTAACCTGTTTCCACTGAAAGTAAATTTAGCTCAGTTTTCCAGGATAGTCCATTAGAAATTCAGCTGACAAAATTTGGTGCATAGAACCACCCTGTTGCTTTATAATTTGTGTCATGCAACACCTTTCCTGCACCCTTACAAGACCACTTAGCTGTGCCTGGCTACTTATTCTGAAGTCTCTTAATGTCACTGCTGTGATATTAATACGTTCATTACATGTGTGCAACTGAACATAAGAGCGTGTCTTGTGACCTCATCTCTACTTACCAGTTTTGTGTCACCTCTTTTAACTGCCCTTTGGGATACAAGCCTTTAATGCAGCATCTCTCCTGCTGCAGCCAAATACATTGCAACGTAATCCCAGCTGTTGTTGCTGGGACAGGAAGGAAGATAATGTTGTAAGGGCTTTCCCCTCAAAAAGATGAAAGAAGTTACTGTGAAGTTGTGTGTGGAGGAGTTAAGTCCACTGGTCTTTCTGTCATAGTTAACTTTAATTTCCACGCTTCTGGGGATTGATAGTGGCAACATGGTGTGTGAGGTGATTGTAGCTACAGTACTCTTGTGGGTTTTTTTTCCTCCTCCATGAATGAGTTAGAGATTGTTCTTTGTGGAACTGATGAGTCACTTAAGTTAATAGAGATCTACTAGTTCTGGCCATGGCAAGCACCTTATTACCTTACAAGTCTAACATGTTCTATGGTATACTTACTGTGTTTTGTTGGGCCTCACAGTACAACATGTCCTTCCTTAATTTCTAATAATGAGTATGTTAGAGTGGGAACTTTGCTAACTTTGCTGAGCCACATACATGCACAGGTATGATTTCCACGAGTTTGTGAAAGGTTTTAGGGTGATTTTGACTGCTTTTGCTATGCAAGCTTTTTTCCTCTTGCAGCAGTAAAAAATGATACTTTTTTAGTGGAACGGAATCTCGTGCTCTTCTTTTCTGGCAGCTTTTCATGTTGTCTTCAAGTACTGACAATGCAGAAACTTAGTGTTTCAAGACCTTGCCATCTTAAGCAAATTTATGTTCTGTATGCATGCTGCTCAAGAAGTGCTGATCATCCACTTTCTGGATATTGGATTAGATGGAAGTACAACATTGAAAAAGTATCGGTTCTGATAGCAAAATGGCTTGTTGACCTTCTTGAGAGATTCTGATTTTTCTTCCCTTGTCTGTTGAACTCCACCAAGTACTATTTCTAATTGAGTCCTCGAAATGTTTGCACAATAGTTGGCGCTGAATTGGGACTGCTAGTTGCAGTATAGCTAAGTTTATAAGGTGGATGGAGTGTTGCCATATTAAAGCTTTGCGTATCCACTGTTAACAGTCCTGTTACCTTACACCTGCGGTGTTTTGTGGGTAGGACATGCACCTGCTGAAACTTAAAAAGCCACTGACCTTCGTGTTTAAAGAAAAAACCTGAAAACCTCCAAAATTTCAACAAACAACAACCAAAGAACCCTCTACTGTTAAACCTTTTACTTAGCTCTAAATCTGGTTTGCTTGAAAAAAGTAGTTTTTCAATTATAATCATTCATGAGAAGACAACCTGTTAAATCAGTCAGAAATATTTGGAATCTTTTAAACTGATTAGTTGTATTAAGCTAATTGAGACATTAGGCTCGTGGAACACTGGAATCAACTGCTGAATGCATTGCGGTCTGTCTTTCCTCCCTGTTCTACTTTCATCACTTTACATTTGACTTGAGGTTTATGATGGCTTAATGAATCTAAGCGAAAATGAGGCCAAGATATAAAGTGTGTGTATTTGTTTTATACATCCTGGTAGCAAACCTGGTAGCAGTCAAGTGTAAATTTTGTTGCTCAGTTCTTTCCCTGACCTGATTTTCCTGTTGAGTTCTCCTCCTTTCTTGAATGGAAAGAATAAAAAGAATGGGATGGAAGAAGGATAAGGTAGATACCTGGCTGGGAGATGACTACTCCTTTCTGGAAAGGATGGGTCAGGAAAAGCTGGTGTAATGAACCAGTGCTAACTTTACATTCCTGAAGTTGGAAATTTTGCCTAGATTATATAGGAACATATTCAGTTTTTGATCAGGGTTATTGGTAACTAACCATTTAAAATACGGGTTTACATTTATACCTGATTAGCATTTTACCTAAACAAATTCTGAGCTGGTTTGTCATCCTGCGTGCTTAATGTGCTGTCCTTAAGAATCCTTTACCTTTATTGATTTCTCTTCCCTCATGTTCTCTTTTGCTATTGTTTCCCCATACCTGCAGCCGTGCCAAGCACAGCATGTTGCTGAGTGTTGAATACTGCAACACCACCATTTGGCATTTTTTCCTCCCTTACTGGTTTCCTGTGTAGCTCTGGATCTCAGTGTGGCTTTGCTCTTTCTGTTTCCTTCTTTCAACTTAATGTTTTTTCCTATGCATTGCAGTCTTGTTAGCCAACATGTGGGTTTTGGATGAATAGTGACTTTTTTTATGGTTGTTAAAAGTTGACAACTCAGACTGTATAATTTTGTTAAACATATTTGCTGAACATAATGGCATGATTTGCTTAAAA
Organism: Phaenicophaeus curvirostris; assembly: GCF_032191515.1. Classification (NCBI taxonomy): domain Eukaryota; kingdom Metazoa; phylum Chordata; class Aves; order Cuculiformes; family Cuculidae; genus Phaenicophaeus; species Phaenicophaeus curvirostris. Next base: position 90,162,007 of record NC_091393.1, on the reverse strand, counting down.
AATGCATTTGTGGTATGAACAACGAACCACACTAATACCCTCCCTTTTCTATTCTTCAGATAGTCGTTTGGAAGAGATACAGTGACTTTAAGAAGCTGCACAAAGATCTCTGGCAAATTCATAAAAACCTATGCAGACATACAGAACTCTTTCCACCTTTTGCCAAAGCGATAGTATTTGGTAAGCTTAATTTCTTCTTGACATGCCGAAATTCTTGGCTAACTCAATATCTATAAATACATCCTGTTTTGCAGGTGCATTGAACTCCTTTCCATGTGCTTTGAGTACTCAGCATTTTGGTTTGTTGTTTTTCTTGTAGGTTTGCTGCTATCATAGATTGATACTTTATTTTTTTAACAGGGGTAGTTATGTCCTTGCTTCCGTGTTAGAGGTATTAGCTCAAATATTAATTGACGTGTTTTGTATCTTTACAAGGTATGTTCCCTGTTCTCAGGACCCTGAAGTCTGTATTAGCTTTCTGAACAGCACTTGAACAGTGAACCAAGATTTTCACACATGAGCTGTCTGTGATTTTTGATGATGAGGTACAATAAAGTACCAAGTGGTTGTTGCTGAAAAGAATTTTAGTAATTTGATTGTAGTTATCAATTTTATCTAGCTAGGTTTTTGAGATTGGTTTTACAAATAGCAGTTAACTATTTCACCAAAACAGCTCATAGGAGGATTGTGACTGCATGAGAAATGCATGGCAAAAAGTAATTGGCTCTTAAAACCCAAACATATTAACTTCATCCTGTCATAGATGTCATCAGGAGCGAGCTATAAGTGGACTCCTAGTGAAGTGGCAGGACTCCATATAGAACTCCACCTATCACACTTTTTCTTAGCTGCTTGGTGTGGTTATTTTAGCAATGATGCTTTTAGTATGTATTCTTTGTGTTCAGCACAAACCGTTGCAGTTTTTTTGGTGTGCATAAATGCATCACACAATATCCAGTGCTTTTTCTAGTGTTTTTCAGCATTTTTAAATATGTCTGGCATGTTTGGCTTCTTTTATGCATACATCTACCACATGCTTTGTGAATGTTTCTGAGGCATTTCTAAGGTGTTGCTAACTGTCTGGAATGGTTTGGTGCTTTTTGGCATGCATCTACCACATGCTTTTGAGCCTTTCTCCCAAGCTTTTTAATGTCTTTTTTTCAGGTGTACAGCAAGGGTTTGACATTTCTTTGCATGCGTCTACCATGTGACTTGGTTTGGTTTGGTGTTAGGTGAGCATTTTGAATTCTAAAATGCTTTTGAGGTTACTAAGGTGTTTCTGTGGCAGTGATGAGTTGTATTTTTTTTAAGGCATCCAACTTGTTTATGCTTTTTTTCTGATATGCACCTAGCATGGTGTTTAGTGATTTTTTGGCAAGGATCCTGATATGAACTTTGGGCATTTTTTGGTTGTGTTTATTGGCCCCTAAGGTGTGGCTGTAATGTTCTTTGTGTCTAGGGTTTCCATGGTGTTTTTTGGTACGTGTGTGCCACACAATTTTCTGCAAAGTTTTAAGTGTCCGGTGTTTGGCCTTAGTTTTTGAATGCTAGTAAGGCATTTCTAGGGTGTTCCTGATAGTCCAAAATGTATTTAATGCTTTCTAATATGCGTCTGTCGTGCTCTTTGATTCGTGTGGGTTTTTTGGGCACTTTCTAACTTGTTTTTGGGGTTGCTAAGGCATTTCTGTGGTATTTACAAGATGTTTTAGTATGTTTTAGGTGTTTTAAAGTATTCAGCCTGTGGTGTGTTTTGTGGGTTTGGTTTTTTTGTATGTACTTTGCATTGTTTCGAGCATCCAGCACGTATGGCGATTTTGGGAAGCATCTACCATGTGCTCTCTTCTTTGGCAAGGTTTCTGGTGTGAATTCAGGACTTCTTTTTGTGTGGTTTTTCATTCCTAAAGTGTTGCTGTGGTGTTTTTCTTTCTTAGGTGTAGCTTTTCTTCATGCATATACGGCTACAAAGTATTTTGATCAGGAATTTCTTTGTTGAGGTTTTGTTGTTGGGTTGTTTGGGGTTTTTTTGGCATGCTTATGCTGCGTGATTTTCAGTTTGTTTTTTTTTTAGCTATTCAGTGGTTTGGGTTTTTTTAATCTGTCCAGTGTATTTAGTGCTTTTTTAGTATGCATCTACCACGTAAAATTATTGGGCTGGGTTTTTAAGTTCCAATCTGTGTTTGACATTTTTTCTGGCAGGAGTCTACTGCAGACTTTTTTTTTTTGATGTGGTTTTTGGCAGACTTTTCAGTATCAAAGGTGTTTTGTGGTAATGAAGGCCCTTCCATTGTGTTTACAAGTTGTTTTCATATGGTGGTTGGGTTTGTTTTCCTTTCTGGTATTTTTCAAGCATTCATCCTGTGTTTATGTTGGTTTTTTAATGCATCTTGCACCTTGACTAGTGTCCAGCCCTTTTTGGCCTTTTTTTGAATGCATCTTCCACATGTAGTGGGTTTTTTTGGCAAGGTTTCTGGTCTGGATTTTGCATGTCTTTCTGGTGTGTTTCAGTTCCTAAAGTATTGTCACAGCATGTTTGGCTTTACTGTGGTGATGCTTTCAGTGTACAGCATGTTTGGTGTTTTTTGGCACGCACCTTCCATGTACTTTTTTGTTTCTTTGCCAAGATTTTTGCACTTCTTTTTTTTAGTATATTTTCTTGAGCATATTTATGACATGCTTTTAAGTCTTTTTAGAATCCAGCATGGGTTTAGCTTTTTTTTCCTGTTCATTCTCCTACCATGTGTCTTTTTGTGTTTTTTTTCCAACTGTTTTAGCGTTCAGCATGTTTGGCAGTTTCTGGCGTGGATCTAGTATATGCTGTTGTGTATGTTTCCACATTTTCCACGCATTGTGCCTGTTCTCTGTTTATTGTCATACATGGCTTTGCATGTTGTGCACGTTGTAGCATCCAGCTAGCATTTGGTGTGTTTTTTGGCAAGCATGGTGCTGATTTTTGCAAGTTTTTTTTTTTGTGTGTAGCATTTTTAGCAGTTTTAGGGGTGTTGGATGTGCATCTAGAACATCTTTTCCCATATCTTTCCTCTGTCTCACATTAGCATACTTTAGCATCCTGCATGTGTTTCGCATTTTTTTGGCATACACCTACTGCATGTTTTTGCATGTTTTTTACCCTGTGTCGTGATTTTAGTGTGTTTTAGCATCCACTATGCTTGTGATGGTTTTTGGCATGCATCTACTACATGCTTCATGTAGCAAAATATGCTAAAACCCATTTTTACCGTCTTTGCCTGCTTTTAGTGTAAGCTTTTGTGCACTTTTGTGTGCCCTAGGTATTTCTCTTGGGGTTTTTTTCTGCATTTTAATTTTTTTGGTTGAATGGTGATATTTTTTTAATAGTGTGCCTTTTTTCCGGTGTATTATACTTTTTGGCATTTTTTTTTTTTGCATTTATTACTACTTTGGGATAGTCAAGCCTGTGAGTTTGGCAAGTGCCAAAACTGAGGTTTAGTCACTCTTTTTTCCACCACTTCATGTGATGCTATTGTAATACTGCCGAAGTTTATGGTTCTGGAGGAGTATTTGGTGGCTCTCCTGAACTATATGAAACTCCCTGGAGGCAAAACCTCACCCTGGAAACCATAAATTTTCCTTTCAATGTTTTAGGACCAAACATTCCCACAGACATGTAATTTTTGCTGCTTAGTGTTCATTTTTCATGGCTACTGCATGTAGGTGTGGCACTGAGGTGCTTTAAAGAATATACTAGCATAAACAACTTTGAACAAGTTGAATTTGTCTCATAACCCAAGTCTAAACTGCTCCTACAACTTTGGGGGAGCCTCTGACTTGACTCCTTGTCATGCGGACCAGCTAAGTGTAAGGCAAGGAAACTGAACTCTGATGCAGATTTCCTGGCTCTCTGCACAGAGCTCAGTAAAATTATTTCCTTAAATTCATATCAGCTAAACTGTATCCAGCCTTTATAAGTGAGGTGAATTTTGGTGCAATGTGAGAACCTATGTGCTGATGGTTGAATAGAGAATGTAGTATTAGTTTCATCCTGAGATGATTTTTATCTTTTTTCAGAGTAGACTGCTTACTGGACAAGTTATTTATAAGGCTAATATTTGCAAAGTGTAAGTTAATTTCAAGTAGAAGATATGATAGGAGGGAAGAAAGGAGTAAAAAGAAAAGAAAATAGGGGTGGAAAACAGGACAGTCTTCTCAGATCTTAAATGATTTTAAACTGCCAGATATGCAAATTGTGTGTTGTCACACTAGCTCTGTAAGCAAAGGAAGAATTGAGCAAAATCCTTTCTGAAAGCCATCCTTCTTCCATTGTATTTGGTGAACAAAAGTGACTGCAATGTACATTGTAAGAGAAGGAAATGTACAGAAATATTCTGTGTAGTTATTTACACAAAGCTCTCTGAAAATAAACATAAACCAAAACAAAACCCACTACAGTTGAATGAAGCTGAGCCACAGAAGAATACAGAAAAGAGGAGGTAATGTAAAAAATAAGTTTTAAATGGTTGGCACATAGCTGAAAGGAACAGAAATGTCTGACTCTGCTCTTCAATTTAAGAATCATTTAAGTGTAAAATTTTACTGTTTACTTTCTGTCTCACTTCTATATATAATAGCTGCTGTGTTTTACTTTAAGTTAAAGCATTTCTCTTCAGTCCTAGTATTTTTTTTTTGTTCTAGAGGAAAAATGTAATGTTAGTAGATTTTGAGTTTTTGACAAACTTGCTTTCATTCTTGTTTGGGTAATGGTGAGCTGCAGGATCCATCTCTCTTAAGGTCTTGTCAGGCTGCATTATGGAGCATTTCTGTAGTGTTTCTTGACTGTGGTGACTTTCCATTTCTTGCAGCTTTTAGACAAGTTACTAAGTAGCATTGCCAGTAGTTATTAGCAACTTGTTAATTTTTTTTTGTATTTTAGTGCTTTAAATAATGAGTACCTGTTGTTTAGCAGAGAGTACACTTTACAAAATGAGCATTGGTGATTCTGACAGCTGAGCTTGCTTGTAAGAGAAGTATTAAACATGAGCAGTATCTCAAGTTCAGCATTTAGAGTTTCAGGAGATGGTGTGGAGAACTGGGATGTATTTAAAAATGAATGGGTCATGCTGTGCCTCCGTTTTTCATGCAGCCAAAGACTTGCCACATCTGCAGAGCTGAACTGCACTGCATGTTTTATGCCATAGCTTTTGATAATTATAACAGGCAAGTGTGTGTATTTTTATGCTGTTAAAACAGAACTGCTCATGTTGAAGCATGAAACTTGTTATGGGTGGGAAAAAGAAATAGTTTCACTTTGTCTGCACTTCACTTGAACCTTTTCCACCCATTTTATGAAGAAAATATAATGACTGAATATGGAACCTAAAATGTCCTAACAGTTACAGCTGTTAAAGCTTCTCTGAATTGTCTTGCAGCAATTAGGATATTTATTTCTGGAAAGTGATTGCTCTTTTTTTCCCTAATATTCATCCACATAATTTCTTCAGTATTTTCAAACTACGCTGTTTTGTGGACACTTTAAGTATGCCCATGTGTTGGCTATACATGGCATTTTACCAGAATACTGGTGTATCTATACTGAGCATTTCTTGTATGCATAAGTGTACTCTAGTGTAGAAAATACTCTCCCTCTGGACAAACAGAAACCAAAAAACTCCAGATATCGATAATTTGCTAGCAGTGGGTCAGAAAGATGATTCTTGTTATAAAGCTCAGATAAGGCAGCTTCGGGGATTTGAAAATACCAAATGAAGTAGCGTATTTAAGAATTAGGTATAATATGCAGTTGGAAGTCTTGTGAGAAACTTACTGAAACATGAACATAAATCTTGGTAGATGTTTGTTGTTCAGATCTGCTCTGGAAAATGAATTGTGGATTCTCTTTACAGGAATTTATATTTGGTTTCCATGTATATAAGAAATCTTGAAAGGATCATTACTGGGGGAATAGCAGAACGGTGCTAATGCATTTGTTATATGCCAAGAAAGCAGTTGACACTTCCTACAACCCTGGAAAGACATGATCCCTATAATGAAGTTTCCACATATCTAGGAGTTGTAAAGAGTAGTGGAAATAACATGGATTTAGATGCAGGTAGACTTCCTGATAGAAATGCTTCAAGAGTCAGCTGGCTATTTAATCACCTTTGAACATTTGATTGGGAAGGATGATAATGATAAGTGTTGGGCAATACGGGATTGTTTGGAAGTATGAAGAAAGGGAGAGGAGAAAGGAGTTAGGTAGGATTGTCTGGGAATGAAACTGCTAGCAAGATGCCAGATAGCCTGTGAACAAAGCAGTACTGAATTATGTTCTCACTTCTCCCAAAGTCCTCTAGTTCTGTGGTAGTGTATCATGATGCAGATGAGCTGGAAAATGTGACAGTGAGTAATGTTTCAATGGCTCTGTTCAAACATGTATTTTTACTTTTTTTACTTTTTTTTTTTTAGCTCAACTTCCTAAGAAGATTAAGTCTTATGTAATTCTGTTGTCAGAAAACTCAAACTTCTTACTTAAATGCCTAGTATCAGCTACATTTGAGAGAGAAGGTGGTTGCAAATGTATTTCTGCAGTCTGTGAAACAGCAGCTGAGTAAGAAGAAAGCAAATGCTGTGATGCTGCCAAAGACCAGACAGGCTCAGGTTTTACCTAAGAATGTGCATCTGCCTGGACAAAGAGTGAATGTGTGCTGGTCAGCCTGGCAGTGTGGGTCCTGGCATGCCCTGTCTGGTGCCCAGTGGAAGTATTGAGAAGATGTGATGAAGAAAATTAGCTTTTATTTGGTTTGGTGATCGAGTAGATCGGGGAGAGAAAGATCCTTGGGCAAACCAGGAAAAATATGTTGTAGAATTAACTTTCTTGCAAAAGTTGCCTGCTTCAGGCCTTGTTCAGTGTTTACTTCTTTGCAAGTGATTTTCTGTTTCATTATAACACTGTTCCTGCTATTTCTGTAGATTCATTTAACTGGTGTATGCTGCTGTGCTGTATGAAGGGAAGTTGTTTTTTTTTTCAGGATGTCCTATTTTGTGTGTAATGAAACAAAAGCCCTAATGCACCCACAGTGTTGCTCTGAAGACATAGGAAATTTGATGAGCAGTTTTCAGTGTTAACACTCAATGTGGTACCATTGCCTTTGCCTTCTTTCTGCTTGCTTGTTGCTCACTCTTTTGTGTAGCTGCTAAAGTTTGTACTGCTTAAAGGGCAGGGTGAACAAGTCAAACTGAAAATTAGCCCAAAGATGTCTTTCCTTTCCTTTCATGGAAAAATAACCCCCAAAAGCTTTGTTTGTGATCTTGTGACTATGTATGTGTCTTTCTAGTTTTATTTTCTTTTTTTCTGGTACCACATGGGCAGGAGCTATTTACTTGAAGAATTTCTGGAAAGAATCCTGCTTTGATACTTTCTTCTAGGATTATTTTTTTGCTTGCTCTGAGAATAAATGAATTTTGCTTCTGTATTCAATGTTTCTTTTGTCCTCTTCAAAGGTTAATGCCACAGAGCTGTCATAGATGGTTCTTATTTTTCTGGTCATGCTGTTATAGCAATACTGTTTCTTGAACTCGTCTTCCCAGTCCTTTTTTTCCCCTCTGTATAGCCGTTCCAATATCTATTCCATTCTCCTCCAATTATTACTGTTAACCTCTGCCCTTTTCCTTTTATAAACTTGTAACTATTTCAACAACAAAGTGATGTTGATATGAAAAGCTAAAATAAGTTGTGTGCAATTGTGAAGGGTGTGAATTTGAGGCAGCAATCCAAGGGCTCTTTCTCCTAAGAAGCAAATCTCGGAGGTGAACTGTGGGTTGTTTTTTAAATGTGGTTTTTTCTAATTGAAATGTCTTGGGTGCTGGATAGGGAAAAGGGAAGGATCATATGTTTTGATAAATGAGCTGTTTCCCAGCTTTGCTTGCCTTTTGAATCCAGGAGGAGATGAGACCCTGTCTGCATGGAGCTACTTCAGAGGAAAGCTTCAGTGCCTAGTAGCAGGGCTTCACCATCTCCCTTACCCTGTCTCCTCCATAAATGGCACCTTGGAACTGATGATCTGTTTGGGAGCTTTTAGCAATACTTCGTTTACTGTCTGCTCATATTGTGCATTTTTCTTGAGAATATGTGAAGAATGCTCAGCTCCTTACAGGATTTGGGCCGTAATGAAGGCTGACACTGACTGGCATATTGTCAAATTGTGCATGTATCATTTATTGTTAGATAACACTGGACATCCGTTAGTGTCTCTTGGCTAATCAAGAGTGTTGCCTCACATATTCTTATGATGAGAGGGCGAAGGATTCTTGTCGTAGCTGCCAGCTTTCATCATTTGAGTGGATTGCAGAAGATGGGACTCTAGGGACAATTAAGAATAGGAAGTTTGAAGATTTGCTATGTTCTCCTCGAGCATTGGAATGACTTTCGTAGACTCAGGGCATTGTCTCCAGAAGGTTGCTTTTCTCTTGATTTTTTTTTTTTCATGGTGGTTATTACTGCAGAATAAATGTGTGGTTACTTCTAAAACTGTCAATCTATGTGTCTTTTCCAGGGCGATTTGATGAAACTGTGATAGAAGAAAGGCGGCAATGTGCTGAAGATCTTTTGCAGTTTTCTGCCAATATCCCTGCTCTCTATAACAGCAGACAGCTTGAAGAGTTTTTTAAGGTTTGTTAGTATTTGCAGAAGTGTTTGTTTCTTACTGATATGAATAAACTATAGTGCTGATTCTGCTTTGCTTTATAAACTGTGGAGTGACAGTGAGCTGATCTGACATGCTTTGTGAAGTGACTGGGAGTTTTCCATTCACTGTAGAAATGTGGCTTTAAAAAAATAACAAACATGCCACACCTCAGCAAGGTGGAAAGTTTAACAGGAACTTCAGGTGTAGAGATATAGCAGTTTAATTTATTGAATGATGAGCAAACCCTGTGATGTTAAATGCAGGTGTTTAGTGGGGAAGTAACAAAAAGATTGTCACTGTTTCTGTATTTTGTGTAGGTGTTGATAGTTTTAAACCAATGGAAGGAAGATTGTCTAGACTGTTTTCTTATGGCCTGTTAGAAATTCAGGTCTGTGGCAACAGATTTGACATATAGCTAGTCAAATGTGTTGCTTGTACAGTGTTGTGAGTAGCACTCTTCAAAGCATAGTTTTGGACATTATATTTATCTACACATCATCTTTGTTACATCAGAAGCAATTTATTTTCAGTAATTTCTTCAAAACTCTGTTTTCAGTAGCTTAGCCCAACATTCTGCAAACGCATAAGCATAAATTTACATGTAAATTCAATAGTAATTCCGCTCACCTGACTGAGATGGGACTTAAACATACTTAACACATCAATATAGTTAAGTGATACGTATGAAAAATAAAAATTACAGCAAAGTTTAAAAATCTTCACTAGTTTTCATGATGCAGTTGCTGCAAAGCCCTTTCAAATACTTAAAATTATTTTCTTTAAGCTTTGGTGGCAACAATGAATGGGAGACAATAAGAACATTTTATTTGTCAGTTTATTTTTCCAGTCCTTTGGAAATACTTCTGTGGTTTTGGATATTTATTCAGACCTCTTTTTCCCCTCCTTTGCTTAGCAAAAATTACTAGTTTTAGACTTCTGATGGACCTTTTCTGGCTTTGTAAGGCAATGAATAAAACTAGAAAGGCCTTAACTTTTATAGGAGCAAGTACGTATATAAAGGAAGTAATGGAAATGGAAATTTAGCCTCTTTAATTAGCTAATGTTGTATCATGTTTTCTTGTGGGAAAGCCTTGGGGTTTGATCAGTCACCAGCTCAGCCAGTGTCCTGTAGTGCTGCTCATAGGTGGTTTTGTTCTTTTTCAGATTTTTGTGTGAATAGCTATGGAGGGATAGACTTTGGCAATGGAGTCTTAGAAAAAGTTGAAGGAAGTACTGTGTGTATCTATGTATTATAGACATCAGAAAAATGGGCTGGCTAGTGTGAAAATGCGCTGGGCTAGTTCAAGACAGATGAGCAGTGCCCATTTGTAACACTGCCTTGGAAATGATGCAGTTTCTATTAAAGTTGCATAGAAAATGTGCTCCTGAGATACAGAGCAGAATTTATTTCCCCTAATATTTAGATGGTTTCTAGTGCAATTAATTATTCCTGCTTCTACTTCACTTACCTTAGATTCCTTGCAGGTTTGGAAGGGAATAACATCCTCCTTATATGCTGACCTGGCCTTATCTTGCCTGTTTGTCCAGTCTTGACTATGACTGTCCTCAAGATAGTGGCTCATGGGTGGGATATTACTCTGATGGGCAAACTCTCCTGCGTGAGAGACCTGCTGAGCTAGTCCTGCTGTGCCACTGAAGGCACAGAATGTATATACCACAAGAGAAGCAGAAGTATAGCTGTTCTCTCCCTTTCAGACTCTAGGGTTTGCAGGCAGACCTGCTGCAGCCTGTATGGTTCAAGACTCTGAAGTTAGCAGTAAGCTAACTGTTTTGATAGTGGACAGTCTGTGGCAACCGAAAGCCCTTGTTAAATTTTGCAGGCTTATATAGTTTAATTAAATGCATTAACTCTAAAGTAATGGAGGAGTCACTGGTAGGGAAATTTAATTTTTGACTATTGTGTCTCTATAATGAGACTTTTCATAGATCACAGCAGCTAAAATAATTCCTTTCCCTCTCTCTTTTCAGGGTGGAGAGGTGCACGATGGGTCTGAACTGATTGGTCCTGTTGAGCCTTCGTCTGACTCTCTGACGGACAACCTGTCTGACTGCAGCTCTGAAGGTTTGCTTTTGCTTTTCTCATATAACCTTATAATGGGATATGTTTTAAAGCAGCACATAAATGCCAAGTGCCATATTTGTATAAGCATTGGCACTCAGTTTCTGTTTGCTTGGTGTGACAGAAATGCTGGAGCTGGGATTAACAAAAGAGAATTTGGGCTCAGCAGAACTCTGTTTACACTGCTAGAAGTTTGCTTCTTACAGGAAATTTTCTGGGAGTCTTTCTCGTGTATTCTCAAACTCCTTGTGCTCTGTTGCTTAAGAAGTCCTACTTTTAGTGCCAACTGAACTATCCCCTCTGGTTTAAATGTATGTAACCCTATCTGCTTCCAAAAGTTGTGCAAACAGCGTGGTAGTGTTCACAACTAATCGTGATCCAAGCCTCTAGCTGTAAAAATTTGCTAAGAATTTTAAAACTATTTTGAAATTGATCAGTAAATACAAAGGTGACTGGCTGAATTTGTCTGGGGCACGAAGAATATGTCGCAAGATTTGAACTGCCACATTTATTTCAAAGGGTTCTCATTCAGCTGTTCATGCTCTGGGTGTCACTGTGCTCTTAGTGCTTAGCAAAATCCAGAAGAGAGTTAATATATATTTGAAGTTTAAGTCTGTCTTCTGGATTGATCATATGGGAGTGGAGAACATTAAAACCTACTGCAGGGCTTGGGGAGATATGCAAGTTAAGTCTCTTTCAAAAACTGCCAGCATTTTTGCTTTTCCTGGAAAGAACTCCCTGTTCTTGAAAGTTTGAGATGTTCCGTGTTAGAGCCAGGGTGAGTTATGGCCCACTGAAAACTGGAAATCCCTCCCTTAGCTTGCTAATGTTTTCTGGTTGTGCCATGCCAGTAGAGGGAGTTTCCCTTTTCCTACTATCCTGATTCTTTACCACTCTGTAGAGATGCATGTGCTGGCTTGGATATCAGATATAGAGTAATTTGTGGCACTTCACTGGCCCTAAATAGTATAGCTGTAAGGTAGGGTCAGTCAGCTCAAATAAATACTGCACTATGGCTTCTTGCCTGCTTCTGGAGGCTGAGCTAGCTTAGGCATCCCTGCTTATAATCATCTGCCAAGTACCATGCAATCTTTTAGGTGCTGATGTATTTCTGAGTTATGTTTGGGTCCTTGTGATTTCTAAGAAATTCTCTTTACACCCTTCAGATTTTCATTTAGAACTGTTTTACACTGATCTGTAATCATGCAATATTACACAAACACTTATAAAGTTTATTTGGGAGGCTTTTTTTTCCCCCTTAACTACTTAATTCCCTCTGGTCTCTTAATGGCATAGAACTTGCTTTGCTAAAACTCTGCTTAAGCAACAGGAACTGCCTGTGTTTTCTAATAGTGGCTTGTTTATTTATTTGCTTGAGGTTGTGTGACTTGCCAACTGGGATCTCTCAATGTCAATAACTAAGCCCTTAGTTATTGATGATACATTCTACACCTGCAGTGAGTTTTACAATGTATTTTGTAGTACTTTTTGTGATGTTAATAAACTAATGCACTCACAATAGTTAGTTCTGTGAAGGGAAGGTGTAGAGCTGTTTAATTACAGAGGGTAATTGTCATAAATACTGGTAACTGGTTTTAAATTTCTGTGAAATCTACAATTCTGGATTTTGACAATGCACCAAAATTACATTGTGCCTTGTAAAAGGAAAAAGTGCTTCTAAAAATCCTTAATGTGAAGGGATCCTTAGGGCCTCAGTTTTAGAAGAAAACACTTCCTTTATCTGAGATAAAAAAAAAGAAAAAAAACCAAAAAAATGCTGTAATCTAGTAAAGTTCTTTGATATCCTTCATCTGAATTGGCTAGAGTGCTTTTAGGGGATACTTCCAGCAACTATAAGTACAGGATTTCTAGATGCCAAATGTGACTTCTGTGGAGTTACCTTTTTCTAAAAACCGATATGTCTTCCAGCTCACATTTTCTTATGTTTGAACCCAAATTTGGGATGTGTTGGGAGTCTAGGAAATGAAGGAAACATCTGTTTTTAAGGCCTCTAGATGGCAGTGCCAATACTCGGCTCAGAGTTCTCTCCCTGCCACTCCTCAGGGCATCCTGCCTGCAACTAATTTTTCCCGGTCTGATTATCATAGTTAACTGTAACTCGTTCACAGTATTTGTTTTTGTGAGCATTCATGGGCCTCCATGTGAGGACTGCTCCTTCAAGCTGTTGCACTGAGAAGTATCAAACCTGTTCCTTAACAGGTGCTGGTGTTTGCCTACAAGGGTGGGTTGTGTTTTCTCACTTTTATCTGTCCCTTTCAGACAAAGTTCACTCTGCAGAAGGTGTGTAAATTAATGGTAGAAGATGAAAATCATGTTAGTAGAAATGGTTTTCTACCAAAATAAGCACTAAGTGTCTTGCTTGTAAAAGCAATTTGGCAGTTCATGCTTTCACAGGAATCTGTGTGCTCTTCAAAAAACCAGGTTATGCAGGCTTTCCACCAGATTTTGGAAATTGTGTTTGCTGCTCATATAACTGATGAAATTGCACAATGCAGAGACAAGTACAGGAGTTCATGTTCAATTTCAGCATTGTGATACTCATAAATATTCCTGATGAACAGTGACTCTATCTTCTTCTCTGAGAACATGGGGTAATGTTCAAATGTTCAACTTCCTCTCCAGAAGTTTTCCTATGCCAATCACCAAATTCTTTAGAGAAATTTCTGAGGAAGTTAATCTTTTTTTTATCTATATTTGGTTTTTTTCTCTTCTGTTTTACAACATTCGTGTTATCTTCCCAGAAATGAGCATATGGAGTTCAGACTCTGCCTGCCCCTCGGGGTGATTGGTAACCCCATAACTCTGGTTGTGTGGTGCCAGTCCTGTGTTCTAAACCTTCTCTTAAGCAAAGATTATTGGTTTGGGCTCTGTGCCATGATAATTATGTTCATACAGCTTCTGGTCAAGTGGGCTGCAAGAGAAGATGAAATGTTGTTTGGACTGCAGGGAGGGGAACTTGCGTCTGTATGAAATCTGCTGTGTAAATGTGCTTAATTCATCTAGTATGGGTGGCCAGCATACCCGTCTTACAAACATGCAGCTTTTCCAGTCAAAATATGCACCCTTTGTCTGTCAGTCAGCTCTGCTTCCACCTAAATGTTCTCTAGCTAGAAATTCCTCTTCGCTGAACAAAATAACTTGACTTCTCTAAGTGTTGTTTTGTAAATTATCAGTCCTCTGCACCCAAATTTGACATTGCTGTCCCTGAATTGGGCAGGTAAATGGTCCGTTACTAATATACTAATTAATGGATCTTCTGTCATCTTCCAACTGTTCTGCTGTGAGGTTGCTTGCTTTCTTGCAGGACTTGGGGCTACGCAGGCAGTTTTGTGGTTTTTTTTTTTTTGCATGGACACTGTGCTTTGTGTCCCTCCCCTGAAAAGATCAGGAGCATTGTATTCTGTGCACCCTGCCCCCTCCTTTTAAGTAATCTTCTATCACTGAGTATCCCTGTCCCTTGTTTTTCAGACAAAGAGAGTGGCTGGTAATCTGTTCTCCTTCCTTTCTCCTTTAACTCACATTAAAGGAACAGTTAGCTTTTAGAAAAGCAGAATTTCTACAGTGCATTCTTACTCCTCTTCCATAAATTATTAACTCCCTCTAACCGGAGTTGCAAAATCAAAAAGAAAGTTTGAGTTAGTTGCCTTTGAGTCCTTGCTTCATACTTTCTGAAGATAACTCAGCGCACTTTACCTGATTATGTGGATAAACTCTTGACTCTGTTGATAATGCTAAAGAAAACAGATACCAGGTTTTAGCTCAGAATTTACTTTCTCTGTGTGTACAAACAGCTGAATGTCTTGACCTTGTTGCCTGGTTTATTGCCTCAGTGGGTACATGTGCCAAGGTGATAAAACAAACTGCTACTTGATATCCAGGTGGCACTGCCAAATTTGTGGCTCGCTCCATATGTCTCATGCAGGGTACTATTCTGGAATGACATTTTTGAGACTGAAAACTGGCTTTTTTTTTTTTCACTTGATGCGTAGGTCCCAGCTTTGAAGGCTCTCCTGTTTTAAGTCTCCTTAGCTGTAAATCATCAGAGTAGTAAAAGATAGGGATTAAAGCGCTGCTGCTATTGAAATTAGGTGAGTTAGAGTGCTGAGATTTGAATTAGTTAACCCCTAAGCAAGCACCTGTATTTTGTTTTTTAACAATAGAGGCAATAAGAAATGGCACAATTTTAATGATGTGTTACCAAATGAATCTCTCTGATAGCTGGTCAAAGAGCAGTTTCATATTATGTACTTTTACCTGTAGTAGGGTCATGCCCTTTAATTTTGATGGCAAGTGAATATCTAATCTGTTGTACAGAAGGATGCCAGAAACATTTTTGTCATTCTTGCCCTTTTCAGTTCGAAAGGATTTGAGTGGGCTTGATGATGTGACACTTACAAGCCAATCGGAATGTGGAGGTGAGAACTAGAAGTTGTTTCCATTACATTGTGGAATTTAAATTATTAGAAAGTCATAATTAAGAGTGAATGCTTTTCATGGAGGATAATCCTTATAGAGTGAAATGGTGTACATGTGAAATATCTTTGTTGCCATTTATTTCAAAATAACCCTGCTAAGTTGCTGTGGTTTAGTTACTGAAGGTCAAATTGTAGTAAGTATAAATGCTTTTGGCAAGTGTAATTGTTTCACCATGTGTTAGCAATGAAAGAAGAGTATATGTGGTAGACTGAGTACTGCATGCTACATAAGCTGCCAGTAACTCTGATAATTCAAACTCTTAATTTACTATTTTGGGGATGCTTCACCCTTCTGATTTAAAACAGAGTGTTGGGATTCCTTGCAGTAGTAATCTGACTCCTGCTCATTGACTTTTCTAACAGCACTCACAGAGAGAAGGCTAGTTTTGTAACTTCTTGGAGTCCAACATTGTGCAGGCTTTGCAAGTTTGGGTGTTAGATATCGGTTTCTTCATTCCCAATATTAAAATGAAGACCAGATTCTCCTTCGAGTTTGTAGCTAACTTGGAAAAAAAAATTCTGTAGGTACTGTAATAATTTTTAAGACAGCTTTACAAGGAATTTCTGTGCAAAAAGTGTCAGGAAGCTACATAAGCGCGAAGAAAGCTAAAATCTTTGGATGGGATAAAGAATTTTGGAGATTTCTAAGGTATATGAGAAATCTGGTTTAATGGATATCTTTCTGACTGTGCTTTCAGGCTTATCCAGTGACAGCGACCTGATCTCTCTCACAGTTGATGTAGATTCTCTTGCTGAGTTAGACGATGGAATGGCATCCAACCAAAGTTCTCCCAGTAGAGCTGTTGGCCTTAGTTCTGAACCCCCAATACAAAGCACACTTGCACCTGAGCAGGAGTGGAGCAAACCTGAAGAAGAGAGGGAAAGCCATAGTCTGTTTACTGGAAGCTTAAAACCCAAGTCTGGCAAACAAGATTACTTGGAGAAAGCAGGCGAGTTAATTAAACTGGCCTTGAAGAAGGAGGAAGAAGAAGATTATGAAACTGCCATCAGCTTTTATAGAAAGGGAGTTGATCTGCTTCTGGAAGGCGTTCAAGGTATGGATCTTACCTCTTTTTGCTTTATCTTTGAATATGGGTATTTGTTTATGGCATTTCCTCAGTTAACATCAGCTTGCTGTGTTGCAAAGAGGTGATGTGAAATGCAGAACGATGTGTGCCTGGCTTTCCTATGCTTAATAGCTGCTGTACATACAAGAGAGAGAGAGAAATATTTCTCTCTAAGACTGAATGATAATTTAGGGTCTCATCTTCCAAGTGCCAAATATCTCCTCTTTTAAAATTGCAGCACAACCTTAGACTTGCAGGTAAGTAGTAAAGTGCTCCACTTCTGCCTCTTTCCTTTTTATTACCTAGACATTAATTAATATGTGGCACTTGCAGCACTGTTGAAACATTATTTAATTTACATGGTTAAGTGAGGATTAATTATCCCCATTTTACGCATGGGGAGAGGCAGACTCAGGTTAACTTCTCAATCACAACAGGATTAGAACTATTCTTGGCTTACAGCCTCTTGCTTTCTTCCACTGAACAATTCTTTTTTTTTCTAGCTAAAGGGTGCATACATACTTACATGCCTGCACTGCTAGAGGAGAACACAATTTTTTTCCCCCAAAGACTTTGATGTATCAATATATGTCTGCAAAAACTGTTGTTAACTGATCAGGTGCAACTACTTGCAAATTTCTGTGGAGTCTCCTTGCACCTTGTCAGTCGGGGAACAGTTTTTGCCTTCTATCCCTAGACTTTGAGAGTCTAGAGTGATAACCTCATATATTTGTATTTGTCCAACAATGGCTTAAAACTATAAAGAACTGGAAAAAAAATGGTTCTTTTGTGGAGTGAATTCAGGGTCTGTGTATTGTGCTTTTCTCTCGCAAATGAGTAAGATTAGAATTGTGTCTTTGTCTGACAGTATACAGCACGGATACGTTACACTGCTCCAGAGCTGAACTTAAATGCTAATGTACTGAAGCACATACAAGCAGAACCCTTTGCTGCATTTCGGTAGGACACACAGCAGTGATCCAGACCTTCTTAGCTGTTCTAGAAATGAAAGCTACCTGCTGAGCTGATTTAACAGGGCCTGGCAAAATAATAATGGATACGTTACTGATGAAAACTAGAGGTGTGGGCCAAGATATGTGCATAGACTTTGCTTAAAGTGTCAAAAGTTAGCACAAGTAAATCTACCCCTTTCTTTTCAAGTCCTGGTGAAGTCAGTAGAGTTACTGCTTTGCTGCTTATTGTGTCATTTCAATACTGTCCTGTCTTTCATTGCCCATGTTATCAAAATGCTTTTTAATTCATGATATTGAATGTGCTGGCAATCCTTCTGTTGGACAGCCAGCTGTTCTTCCTTTACTAATACACTTCTTTGTAAAGCTGTGCGCCATTCAGTCGTGGTCTTCTGAAGAGTATCCTGTTTCGTCATAACCACTGCTGTCTTCTCACTGCAATGCAAGGCTGCCATGATGCAGTTTCAAACAGACAGTTTGAGTTTCAGCTTCAAAAAACGTTCCTTACTAAACATTTGCAAAACTGTTTAGGGCATGAACACAAGTCAGGCTATTGTACCTCATTTGAGCTGTGGTACTTGACTTGTGGCAGTGATTAAACATGTTGGCTTTGAATCCGAGGTAATCCTTATGGTAATGTGTTTAGCTTGAAGTTGTGAAAGGGCATTCTTGGATGTTTTGTAGGTGACTCGCTCAAGTGACGTATAATAACTTGTTAAACTAGAGGAGGTTGAGCATTTTAATTGTAGTTGATAACATTTTCTGTAAGGGGTTTTGCTGCTTTGCTGTTAACTAGCTACACACCCAGCTACCTCAGAAAACTGCTTATCCTTTTCTCTTGCCTGCTGGTATCCATGCTTTTCAGGCTAGCAAAAAAATCAAGGAGTCTTAAAGAAGTATGATATTCTGCCCTGCCTGCCTGATGTCCCACAGATAGTACAGTGGGGGTTATTAGTAAATGAATAGTGGTGGTACCTCTGTGTGTGTGTGTCTGTTGGTAAAGGTATTGGATGAAGACAAGGATAGCCAGCACCTGCAACTTTTTCTGCGCAGCCTCTGACGTTGTATCTGTATAGCACAAGGAAGGGGATAATAGGAGTGAGTTACTTTTTAACTGGAATCTTATCCCTTGAGAACATAAATGTACATGGGCTAGTTCTTAGCAGTCAGCTCTTCTTTCTCCTTTCTTTGTGTTGCACTGCACGGCTGTGGAGCTGGAAAGGAAATGAACGTTTGTCCTCTGCTGGACGCTTGTGCTAGGTTAGGCTAGATTTAGCTCATCTTGTGTCCTTTCTCTTTGGACCTTCTGCAAGCTGGCAAGGAGAACATTGATGTCCTTCTCTGTAATGATAGGCCTGATTCATATGCCTTCCTAAAAAATATATGGCTTCTCAGGATCTATGAGGACAGTAGAAAAAAAATCCACCAAAACTAAACCCAACAAAACCCAACGAGTAACTGTCTGTATCATGCTTTTTAATCTAGGTGCTTTGAGGGTGATTTGTTTAGTGTTGATATATGAATAGTCACTGTATGCTGCAATAAAAAACCCACAGCCCTAACTTAATTACTTCGGCTATTTAAACACTCGTGATTATGTATTTTGCATGGATTATAACATGATTTTTTTGAAGATAAAGATGGTGCAATTGTTACAAAATGCCTGTGATCATCTCCCGTTGATTATTTTTAGGCTATTTTTGTGTAGATTAGCCTTTGCAATATGTGAAAGTGAAGCACAGTGTTCATATATGCTTACACACTCGTATAAAGTGACATTGCCTTTCAGTGTACAGCTGTTGCAGGGTGGGTGGCCTCTCTTTATGTGACGTGGTAATACATACTTTTGCCACCGGGTGGCACCAAGGAAATAGAAATTGACACCTAAGAATTGCAACCAGGATATGTAACCATTGTAAGAGGAGGGGAAAGAAACCATCCATCCTCTGTGTTTGAGTCTTTTTTCAGAATTACCTTGGAAAGGTAGTGCCTCTTAAGTTGGTTAGATGTATCTGAAACTTTACGGTGTCTCTGCCAGCTGCTCTTGGTACAAGATGAGCTACTTGCACGATTTTGATGAGGCAGTCTTAAGAAGTGTAATTAAGTTTATTTCTGCAAGTTTGTGGACTTGTGTTGTTTAGCTTGAAGTAGCTGGCTTCTATAAAGGCAGTCCGAGCACGCTTGAGTTTGTTACTTTCCTGATGATTTTCCAGCTCTCTGAGCTGATGGCGCTGATTCTAGATGAGACAGGTGTTGCATATGCTTACACCGAAGAAATGTACATCTTGACTTCGTTTTCAGCTGTGTGTGCATGCTCTCACAAGTACAGTAGTGTTAATTACACTGTGCAAGGTGCACATGTATTTTCCTCTACTAGTCTCTTGCAGAGTTTTAGAACTAAATCTTTTAATATCCTATTCACAGTCCTGCCAAAAGGCCTGATCTGCATGTCACTTGGGGAATGAACACTGTCTGTGCTCTGAGAGGCTGGTGTATGCCTTGGACTCTGGGCATCTGCTCTTTATACATCTTGGGCCTAGTTCTGCATTTAATATTAAACATGTTTGTCAGTGGTAAGGAGGAGAACACATTCTTGGATTGGCAGCAGAGCCCTTGGACTGTCCATTGGACTACCTGTACATATTGTAGCTCCCTGCTTCACTTATACCCAAGCTTCCTTGCATGCGGTGAGAGGGAATGGCTGCCATAATTTGTTTTTCCTCTGAATACATATTGATTCTGCTGCCCCTCTTGTGTTTTCTGGATATTGTGTACAGTGTTTTGGAGCTTTTGGGAAGGTCTGTAAGGGTTGTATAGGATGGTTAAATAATTCTTGAGAAACTGAAACCTTCTGGAATCCAAATATTCTGCATTTATAAGCATACTTGAAGATAAGTTTATTAATTGATAGAAACTTTGGCTCACAATTATAGTTTTTCTTTTGTTTCATTAGCATGTCAGAGCACTTTGAGGTCAATGCATTGCTTCAGGCCTAGTGATGGAAAAAATGCACTGATCGATAGCCAACCACCAACTTCTAGGCTGGGAGTTAACTGTGCTGTATGTGAAGTAGTGCTTTCGTTGACTTTAGTGTAGGATATAGTTTGTGTTAGGAAAAAATAGATCAGGAGGCTGAAATTATGGAATGACATTTTTTTTTTGTGGTAAAGGAGGGAGTCCTGTCTGTATAAAGTGCTTTTCTTTTTCCGACTCCAGCTGTTCTCATGTTTTATCCATTATAGATCTGAGCAGTCTGAGCTGTGTGATGAACACAGGATTAACACTATTGCTTACTGCCAGGTTTCAGTAACTTCAGGCACTTGATGAAGCAAGAACGCTTCGCGATATGGCCAGTCTAATAAGTGTGGAGAAGTACAGTATCTGATCCATGTGGTTTAGAAAGCAAATGTGTTCCTTGCTGGTCTGTCACATACAAGGCTCCATGTTACACATTAACATCTGAAGGGGGATGATCCATTTACTCTGTCAGAGATTTGGGGTGTTTGTTTTTACATGTGTAGCAGCTGTGGCTGAGCACATGAATATTTATTTGTTTTAGAAGGCTAGTTCAGCTCAGCAGCCTGGACCTTGTTGCATGAAGTGTGTAGTGCCTCTTAAGTCCGCTTAGCAGCTGCAAGCTGTTTTCTAGGTATCTGTATTTTGCATTAGATATCTACAACTTCTAGATAAGCGGCTGGTGTCTTTGAAAACAGGCTGCAAATGTTAGTTTTGCACTGCTCTTTGCTATTTTAATGTTTATCCAGTAAACAGAGCTGGAACAAAAATTACACAAATTACTGGAACCTTGCTAAAATGACTTTGACTTGTAACCCAGAAATGCATATACAATGAAATGCTGGGAATACTTTGGACAACTAGATGATATTTTTGGATATACTGAAAACAAACCAACTTGTGTCTAATTACTGGGATTATGATGGGCTATGATTTGAAATTGTGATGGAGCCAGGGATGCAAACAGGAGTGTGCTTGACAGAATGCCGAGAAGACAATGCTTTATGAAAAGGAGGAGAGCAGCCATGGCTGTTCCACAAGCACATTTCTGGCTTCTAGAGTGAAAAGCACCTTTGGTTGTTTATTGAATGGCACTTATGAAGACAGCCTCTGTTACAACACAGTAGCTATTTTAAATTCTTTTCAGTTTTAAGTCCTCTGAGTAGTGTTTCTCATCAAGAATAACACTCTCTTAGGCAGTTTCTGAGCTTCCCAACAGCTGTGCCTGATTGGAGCAGTGTCTTTGAGGAAGCAACAGGCCTGTTTTTGAGGAAGATGCATTGGAGTGTGAGCTGATGTCTGCAGGGAAAGCTTAGAGTTGTGCTGGGCCCTGCAGGGAAAGCTTAGAGTTGTGCTGGGCCCTGCAGGGAAAGGTTGATGACAGAGGGACTGACAGAACTGTAGTTCTCCCCACCTGATCTCAGATGTCTCCGCTCCTATGGTGTATCATCACCTTATTTGCTGTTTTAGCTTTATGCTTCCACTGAGGCTGGAACCAGTCAAGACAAAAACTTTCTGCCTCAGTTCCTTACAAAGGAGCTGAAAACTGTCTCTTTTTCCTGCTGATGAAATAAGAAAGCTCAACCCAAACAGTCCTACAGCATCCTCAAAGCAGCCATACAAAGTTACTATCCCTAGTGCTCGATATGAACTTTAAAATCACAGCTGCTGTTTTAGAAGATTAGATGTTTGTGAGAGGACTTGTCTATTGACAAGCAGCTAGATTAAGAAGGGATGTTGGAAATACTGTGACTTGCTTAAAAAAAAGTAATCTGATACAATCCCACTGTGCTGCCAGTGATGCTGAAACCCATACTGATTTGTGCTACAAGCTGTTCATAACTGAAATGTGTTGGCTTCTAAGCCCATTGCAGACCATAGAGAGCTTCAGAGCAGATAGTGCTGTAGGATCCATCACAGTGCAATAGATGCTGGATGGATCACCCTGAGTGATATCATTCCATATGCAGGTGTACTGGGTTTAGACACTTCATTGTGGCAAAACGATAAAATACAACATCTGCCAGTAAAGTATGGTGAAGTTTGTTAATGTATTTATACAGCCAGATTCAGCTATGTAAAGGCATGCTTGAGGCAAAGTTCCACTTAAACTGGAAGACTTCTCTGTACCAAGAGGCTGATAAAGTTCTAAGGTTTAGCACCTGCTGTGTAGCTCGGAGCCTTACTATACACGTGAAGGTGAATTGTAGCAATGCCTGTAAGCTAACATGTAGAGCATGATGCAGAGATGACTCTGACTGCAGTTGTTTAGCATGTTGCTGTTAAAGAATGAATAAATATGTGATGAGGTGAGCCTTAAATCTGTTCTTTCTTCCCTCTTCTGGGGACACAACTAGCTGCGTTGGCTTGGTGTTCATCTGATCTTTCCAAGATTTCTGAGTCTGTCTTTATAGCAGCTCCTTGCCAGGTTGCTGCTTGTGCCCAGCCTCTTTGACAGACATCTCTTCCTGCCTGCACAGCCTTTTATCTCAGCTGTTGTTAGCCAGCACTTAGCTGCAGCTAAATGCATTAATCTTTTTTAGACTGTTGCTACGTGAAGTTTCTTCCTCCCATCAGAAGACCTTCTTCCAACCAGAGTTTTCCAGCATACATTGTAGGCAGAACAGACTGATCTAGGTTACAGTGCTGCTTCTGTCCTTAGGTGCGGAAATTGAAGTCTCTGGCTACAGAATTAAATGCCTCAGGCAGTGTAGGTGAGTTGGGAAAAATTTCTAGCTGGAATAGAAAAACTGTGTAGATATAGTTAAGGGCATGATGCTGTGTAATAATCAGTGCTCTGAACTCCCCTTCTCTCCCCAAAACAGTTCTTGCCTATGACTTTTCTCTTTTCCTATCTTCCTTTTCTCTTTTCCTATCTTCCTATTCTCTTTTCCTGTCCTCTTTCCCTCTTTTCCCTTCTTGAATCTTAAAATAGCCTCTCTAGCTTCAGAGCTAGAAGGACTAGTATAGGTTTCATCTCTCCAGGGCCTGTCTCTGGCTCCTAGATTTTAGAGATTTTAGTGATCGCTTGTGGAAAGATTTCCCACAGTACTGTATAAAAGTATTGTACATGTGAATTAGGTTTAATACATAGATATAAGTGCTATTAGACTATCATGATTGATGAATCTTAGTTTTTTTTCATCTGTCTTTTTATTTTCCCTTTTCTTTTTCTGTAATACTTTGAAACAAACTGCAGTAACTTGTTCTTACTTAAAGAGGTAGATGTCTATATACCTGGGTTTCCTCTGCTCTGAAACAAGGAGTGTTTATAGTTGCTAATTCTACTTTGAACTCATCCTTCTAGTTAGGAAGAAAGAGTGCAGAGAACTTGGAGAATCTTTTCCTCTCTTCTGTGCTGGTGGCTCATGTAACTTATTTCCTTGCTCTGACTGTCCAAGTACTATCCTCCTGTTCCTGTGCTACTTGTGGTGGAGGAACTGCTGCTGTCACCATTCTGTTTCCTCATCTGTGGTGGGATGCTACTGTTTGTCCTTTTTCTGTCTTGCAACACTCATAGTGTATTTTTGTCTTATTCTTATGTAGTTTTACAGGAAAGTGTTCAAGGATATTTCTCACATTGTGATGTCTTACTTTGGTGAAACACCTTGTGGTTGAAGACTACAAGCTTTAGCAGACAGACGGAAAGTTAAGCTTTTACTCTTAGAAATGGTTTGTGCTGTGTGGCCAATTAATTTTATTTTTTTTCGAGATAGTCACACATGCATATGAAAAGTTGCCACCACCTTGTGGATTTAACATAATAGATTTTCTATAAACAGATGTTTGATCAGTGTTTCTGGAAAGTTAAGTTTCTTATTATCTTAAGTGTTACTGACTCCTGCTTTACTGGTTACTCCAAAATGTTTCACCTGCACCATTCTTCTATGTCATCTTAACTTTGGCCCATATACCACCACTTTTTTTCCAGAGAGGTGCTTCCCAGAGATTTACACCACCAGTGTGTAACCTTAGGTTTGCCTCAGGATGTGGAATTGGTAACTGCACAGAAAGTGGAAATCTCTAAGTGTTTCAAGCAACATGCAATGAAGTTATTTAAAACACAGATGTAATAGTTATGAGCACACTGGAAAGTTGGAAGAACAATTCTTTGGTGTTCACATGCTGTCACACATTTGTGCTTCTGCATATGAGGTTTAACTTTTAAGCGGCTTTTCTTCTTGGTTGCTGGAGTGCAGTACTGTCCTGAATATTCAAAAAGCAAGAAAGAATAGTTCTGATAATAAATTTTGACTCTTTAAAAGTGTGATGTTTTATTTTTTTTTTTTGTAAATGAGAAAATGATCACTTTGAACTGATGTACTGTAACAGGCTTAACCATGGTCTTATTTTTTAATATTTACAGTCTTTTTTTCAGCTGCAGAATTTCACCACCACCTCAAAGGAACTCATCATTAATGGAATATATAGCATACTAGAGATGGTGAGCTAGTGGGCTTATTTCACAATTCCTAACTGCCACCTGCTGCCAAAATCTATAGCATATTCCTTTGGTGCTGAGGTGTCCATCTACCTCAGCGCCTGCCACATTTCTCTTAAGTAATTGTTTGAAAATTAAAGGTTACCTGCTTTCCTGTGGAAGTTGGTGGAGACTCATTCCAAAATCAGCAGCTCTTCTGCTTCCTGAAATAAATTTTGGGGTTATAAAACTGTGTCCAAAGTGGTCGCAAACCTGTGCTGAATTATGAGTCGCATTGTCACTTACAATGTGCCTGAGCTTTTGTTTGGCTAATATGGACAAAGGAGTCTGCTTCACATGATGTAAGAAGTGTTTGCCCTAAGAAGAACAGAGGTCCTCTTGAACCAATTAGGCAAAAATAACAGCTGGGCTACCCACTAATAAGGAAGGTGCTGCTAAACCTCTTTTCATTGTGAGAAGAAATAAATCTTTTAAGGCTTACTCCCTTGCATTTTTATAGAGAGCAATTCTTTGAAAAATTCAGCAATCCAGCTGGGTGATATGTGCAGGAAGACTGTGAAGAAGATAAAGAAACTTGTAAAAATAAAAAATGGTATTATAGCTGTTAGATTTGGCAATTATAAATGTTTCATTGAAGATTTCAGTATTTAGAGAAAGTTTTACTGTTTAAATTGTTAAGAACATGGAGTTTGGGGTTAGCACAACAGGCAGTCTCCCACAAGTTCCTTGTAGCCTTTTCTGCGAGAGGACATTCCTTCCTGGAGCAAATCTCTTCTGATATCTTCTTTTAATAAAGGCAGGTCACATATTTTTAGTAAGTCTGAGAGAAAAGCAGGAAGATTTGGAATATGGAGGTTACAAGAGGATTGAGATTGAGGTAGTGCTAATGTTTTGGCCTTACTTTTTCTGTGGAAATAACCACATCTTGGTCAAGCAGCTGGTTAGGTAGGAAATGCACTGATGTTGGCCTGGCAGATTGACTCTTCCTGAGGAAAATCTGTAATGCCTGGTGTGGTGTGACTTGGAGGTGATCAGACACAAAGCAAGGAAGGAATATCTAGAATTCCTGGGTAGGTGATCTATACTATGTATATATACATATATTGTGTATGTTAGTGCCAAATGGCAACTAGCACTGTCTCTATTACCATCCAGTGAGATACACATCTTCCAGATGACTTCATCCTGGATCTGTGGAGGAGAATTCTTAAGGACCAGAGCAAGTTTCACAGCACTTCTATGCATATGAGGTGTTTTCTGTTAGTATTACTGCAGATTATTTGAGGGAAAAGGACAGATTTCTTTTCCATGGTCCTTACTGTCCAGATTTTTTTTTGTTTATTTATTTTATATGGCCCCTTTCAATGCCCTTTTGCTATTAATAAGTAATGTAATTTTCCTATACAATAGGATTACAGAAGATTTGATGCCTGAATGAACAGTTAACTGAGCTGAACAATTTACACTTCCAACATTGAGTTAGTTAATCTCTTAAAGTGTGTACTCTTCTAAGATGCTATGAGGTGTGAGTAGAAGACAAAAATATTACTAGTTCCTCAATGCTACTGCAACGTACATACTCTGTGGAAATGCTGCTTCTCTGTATTTTTCATTCAAATCAGGCAACTATGGGAAAATGAGCAGGGAAGTCACAGATGAGCTCAATGGCACAATTATTCTGATATTTGTGATTTTTCCTCTATCAAACCCTCAAGATCATTTGAATGTTGTTAGGAACGTCTGTTTTTGTAGATATATTGTAGCTGAGCTGTCCTTGGAAATAAAAATTGAAGAACAAATTTTAAATCATTGGCTGCTGTCCTAATGTCCTGGCTACTGTTACGTTGATCAGCGGGTGGCTTGGTCAGTCTTTCCAGAGCAAATTTTCATTTTAAGATATTTTTATTTCTTTGACATAGGCAAGGCCTTTGGAAAATGAGGGAGCAGCCTGCTTGTGCTTGTATATGAAGGCTTATATGTGCAACAAAGTAGCAGTAGAGTTTTTATATTCTGTTTGCAGTAATAGTAAACAGAGCATCTAAAATAACCACTTGCACATTGCAACAAACACATCATCATTTGCTTAAAAAGAGTTATAATTACAGTTGACGAAGCATGGACACCATAAAAAATGCATTAGTTTGGCTTGACACATTAATTACCTGTTTTTGCAGATGTTTTTATATATTGTTGTGTGAACAGTTTACAAAATAATTACGGGAAAGTCATATGGAAAATAAACTAAGTGGGTGGTTTCTCGCCTTGATATTTTCATTCATGTGAATCTGTGTGAGGCACAGCTGCTCTGTAGCAAATGCAGAGGGAAAGAGATGGGGAATCTTGAGGGGTTTTTATTCTAAGGTCTCTATGATCAGCCCTGCTACACTTTTATATCTTGCTTTGGCAGTGTAGTTTTTAAACATGTAAAATGACATTGCTGATTTAATCCCAGTGATCAGGAGGGGGGAGAAGCTTTGATCCTCATCAGATGAAACGTAAATCTTCTAGTATCTAGGAAAATAAATGAAAAATCAATATTATTTTAAGCAGGATGATCTTTTATGAGCAGTTGTAAAGATTCATCAAAGGCTTTGACACAGTTTAAACATTTCCTGTTTGCTGCCACTTAAAGAAAAATGCCTTTCAAGTTTAAATTGTAATTAAAGAGAGATAGCTCTTTAGATTATTGTGGACTAACCATAGGATGGAAATCGGAGTTCAGTATGCTCATGCAATGTTTAAATCAAGAGTTTTTGACATGGAATAAATTAGTAATTATTTTGATAATATGCATTTTGTGTAACTAAAAACACTATCCCATAATAAAATCTAATATTACATTTAAAAAAATGTATACATAAAGCCTGCATCATAGCTTTAATGTCTGTCAAATATAAAGATTTGTTTCAGTACTGTGTTTCAGTGTATGATTTTAAGTGAAGAGTTCTGTGACCTGAAATTTAGCATAAATGCTAAAGATGAGTTTAATGGGATCTTTGTTATTACACATCACCCTGTGTTTAAGGCTTTTAAATAACATCTATTTATTTGTTTCTTAAATTAATATCCTGTATTTCCTTATAGCTTTTTGTGAAATATTGGCTGTTCAAAGAGGAATGTGTATTGGAATGTATATTTTCACATTTTCTTGATTAAATTGATTTAAAGAGTAAAAAGCCAAAATTCTACTTCTGTAAATCCAATTCTCAATCATGTACCTGTTAAAGTATTTAGAGGCTGAACTATTAGTGATCTTATTCACAAATAAGATGCAAGAACTTGTTGAGTAAATATTGTTTTGTGAATCCACACCCTGTTCTAAGGCTGAAGATTTTAATGAGCGAACAGTTTGCAAATGTTATTTAGCAAATTACTCAGGAAGGAAAAGTAGAAGGAAAACTGAAATTAATGTCTTGTGAAAGTAGGGAGAACAAAGACAGCTCTAAGGGGACATCCTAGTTTGTTTGTGTTAATTACTGTAAAATTACTGAAGCATTGAGAAAAGGCAATAAACATCCCAACTAAATACACATAACTAACAATTAAGCAGTAAGCTTGACTTTTATGGTAGCCTTAGACACTAACCTAGCAGTTTTCCACCAGTCTGCTTGAAGAAAATGCTGGCTAAAGAGTTTATTGTTGCTGTGCAGATGACTTGTTTTCCCTGAACAGCAGCCACTTTTGTGGGTCTAAGAGAATGTGGGCCGTCACTGGTGAATCGGCACAAGAAAGCTTTATGGTACCCTAAGATTAAGTGTAGAGATGAAAGCAAGAGTGTTAGTCATGTTCTAAGAAATTGCAGTACACACTTACAGAATACTGTCTATCTTTTCTCTTCTGATAAAGCCAAATTCGAGTTCAAACAATTGAGTGTTGTTACCTTTTTACCCTAGAAGGGAGTAAGAACCGCACTCTCTTCTAGGGCAATTTCACCAGGAAAGTCCTACCAAGTGCAGGCTGATAGTAGAGGTGCTAGACCTGGTACAAATTCCCCTCTGTCTTTAGAATGAGAGAAATTACTGAGAAATTGGTACATACCCATAATATTTTATGCTGAAAGCGCACTGAATTTCTGAGCATCCAGCTTCTTCCCAAACCAAGTTTTTGAAGAGCAGACCTCTGTGTCTCTTTCCAAGGATGTGACAATTCCTTTTCCCTCCTGCTGTGAAGTGAATAATAAGATTTACAATAGATCACTTACAACAAAGCTTGGAGTAGTTTGTAAGTCCCTTCTACTTATTCTTGACGGAGTCTGTGTAATGGTTCTGTGTATTTAGGTAATTTATAGTCGTGATATGAAAGGGAAGGGGAACCTTTTATTTCATAACAGGGTCAAATGGACTAGTAGTAGACGATGGTAACATCAAATGGAAAAGACTCTGCCGCCTTCCTGCTTTGAGTCTAAGAGTTGTCTAAAGCAAGAGTGATGATTCATTTTCTCTTGTATGGGGCAGGAGGAAAAGAGCAGCCCTAAGAGCCTACAGCAGAGGAACTTTCCATCAACTTTGTGAAGAAACCTTGTACTTAGTTTTTCATTAGTCTCTGCCATCTAAAAAGTGTTTTGGGAAAATTGAACTGCCAGTCAACCTGCTCATTCTCCTTTATTAGGGAGCTAGGGTTTAAGCTAGCCAGATCTGTCTGACTGAGGGATCAAGGCGATTCCTCCTGCCCTGAGCTGCTGGAGAGATGTGACTGCAGCTTATCCTTTCTTTAGGTCCTACCAGTAGAGGGTCTGAGTGCAGATTTCCAAGAGGGGCTTACATGTGTGCTTACGTGTATGGACCTGGTTGACCACAAACAATTTGACGCAGGCAAAGCAATATTGTCTTTGCATACACCTACATAACCACAGGCAGTGCGAACAGCCCAACAGCCTTTGAACTATTGCTGCTCAGGGAAACACCTGCTATTCAGATCTCTCTGGTAGCTGACCCCGAAGTCCATGGTCCAGTTCTTGGGCATTTTGTCTGACTTGCCTGCTTATGTGACTTGAAGTTTGTTGGTGTTTCTTATGCACAGAGAATGATGAGCACACTAATGCAGAAAATAGTGAGGAACCGTTTCATAAGAAGGTTGGACAGATAGTGGTGGGCAGGTACAGATGTCAGACAAGCATATTGACCCGCAGCCTGCTTGTACACAATTGAACCATAAAATTCCCACCTGTTTTCTCATGATTGCCCCCCCCGACCCCTCCTTTTCCTCACCTCTAATCCTGCCATTTAACATCTCACAATGTCTTACGTGTTTCCGCAATCCCCCACCCCCAAAAACCTCCCACAGAAAGTTTTGCTTGCAAGCATTTACACAGTAAATTCTCCCTCAGATATCCTGTAATAAGTTTGCTCTTCTTTTATGAGGCTCATTCTTGATAACCCACAGTAATCCTGTTTTATTTCTTATCAGAAACCAAGTTTCTGGTTGAAATTCTTCAAGGTTATACTCAGAGGTTCCTTTCATGGCCCATTGATTAGTGTCTTATGAGTCCTAGTCTTCATTATTGTCTCTGTTATCTGCTGTTGGTCAGGGTTTGTGTGTTTGCATGTTTAATTTATTACCTCTCCTGTTCCTTGCTTTGTCTTTCATGATAAGTAGCACTTAGGCAAATATCCTTGCAGTTCCTTGCCCTGTTTGAGCACAGTTTTGTGAGAGAGGCTTGCACCTGTCGGTGCAGAAGCCCATGAAAGCCAAGGCTGTATTTCTGCAAGTCTTGGTTGACCTTGGGGCTGGAAGAAACTGTCAGGGCCACATGAAGTCTCTGCTGTTGTTCGGGCTCCTTTTGGCCAGTTTTCTCTTAACTGTTTTTCAACATAGTAATCTCAGCTCTCTGTTCTAATAATTGTCTCGCAGTCTTTTTGCCTGGCTGTTGACTGATTGGGTGTTGTCATCACAAATTGAGTCTCTTATAACAGTACACTGCTCATGATGTGAATGCCTAACCATAAACTGCAAATTTTGGAGTGAATACAGAATTTGCGTGGTGTCACAGGATTCTCACCTCTTGCAAGAATATGGGTAGATGAGACATAACACAGTGGTGGTTCACCCATCTGGGAAGTTGGTGCAAACACTTCTTCCTTTCTTCCTGTGTCACCCTGAGCCAACAGACAAGGAGCAAGTAGCACCAGAAAGGTGTGAGCAAGAATTCTTCATATCTCTCATATTGCCTTCTGACTGTTGATAGCATTTCTGTCTTTACTTTACACTTAGGAAAGTCCGTATTAGAAACATGAGGAAAAAAACAAGTTTGCTTATTGTTTCATTATAAATGTCTTATTATATTTTCACTAATTGTTTTTTTGGGGGGGCACAACATTTGAATCAGTGACTTGTTTCAGTTACTTATGTTGCCATAGAAACATATACCAGTTCACAGAAAAATGAGGTAAGACTTCTTATTTACCTTAGGCTATGGTAAGGTTTAAATTGTTATTTTTGTAGAATTCTGAGATCATAGTGCTTGCTTTTTATAAGATGCATGTCTGTAGGTTTGATTATGAATAACCCAAAGGAAATCAAAAAGGTAGAATCAAAGCAGTCATGTGCTTTGATTACTTAGTACCCCTCTCTCTATAGAAAAAATAACTTTATCTTCCTCCATTGAGGTGAATCAAGTCCAACTCGTCGAGAAGCAGTGAAAAGGAAGACTGCAGAATACCTTATGCGTGCTGAAAAAATTTCCAGTCTCTACCGTAAATCCCCTGAGGATACATCTGTTTCTATGGTAGGCTTTAATTTCTTTTTTTTTCTGAACCAGAATTTGGTGTAATTAAATTACTCTGTCTTTTAACAAAGCATATTTGAACTTGAGGTTCAAAAACTGTCTAGAATTTCTCTTTGAGGAGCCCTGAATGTTATGTGATGTCACTGAATGTTTTGATGTTATGTTTCTGTCAAGTAGACATTCTTTTCTAATTCTTGTTGGTTGCATTTCATAGCATTATAAAGAGAGCTTGATTTAATCCAGGCACTTGTTGGCATGTTTTCCTTCTACTTGCAGCTAACTATATAGAAGCTTTTCATCATGCTAAAGAATATTGCTTGGTCCTGTATGGAGCGGAAAGGCTGTCGGTTTCTGTAGCCTAGCACAGAGCAGTGTTTCAGAAATGAGTTAAGCACATGGTGGAGGGGATGAAAGATGATTTTCCCACAAAGTAAAAACTTAATTGAGCAAAGATTTGTCCTGCTCCCTTCAAATGCCTCTCTTGGCTATACTTGAGTGATCAGCTGCTTCTTGATTTTTGAGGAGTTTCTGTAGCAATTCCCACCTTCTTAAGCAGAAACGCACTTACCTGTACTTTTACAAAGGACAAAGAAAGCTTGTTCCAAGGAGCCCTCAATAAACTTCTACTTTGCCCTTCCCTAACCAGTTCCTCTGAGACTTATCTGTTCTTACTTTAGACTTTTACTGCAGTCACGCTAAACTGTGTGTGATCGTCGATGACTGCTCTATTGTAAAAACTACAGAAGTTACCAACTTCCTGTCTCTCTACATTTATATCAAGTGAGGACAAAAAGGGCAGCAGATTATTGCTTCTTATTTTGCACAGATCTAAAAAATGCTTTAAGGAGACCACTGCTGCAAAAATGGGAAGCCTTATAAAATCCTACTGCCTAGTAAGTAAATTGAAAAAGTGAAAACATTGATTTTGAAGGGTAGCTTTTTTATGTTGAGAGCCCAGAAGTACAATTTTGAGGATGTTCCAAATGGGATATATTTTGTAAGATTTGGAGTCTTGCTGCTGCTATGTATTGTACTTTGAACAATTTAGTATTTTGGACTGATATGAACTCCTACTAGGTAGGTTTTCTTTGGGTCAAATACGCCTGAAAATGGTGAAGAATGTGTACTGAATGAAAACCTCAGTGTGTTTGGAAACCACAGAACAAGGAAAAAAAATAACATGAGCAACCTATTTTTGTCTTCTTATAAGTTTAAAAACTAATTGTGTTTGGGAAGGAGGAAGAAATAGGTTGAATTTTTGTATGTGAACTTGAGTGATAAAATATTTTCTTTTTTATACTGTATTGAATAAAGCACATGCCTTCTTTGCAGATCCAAAGGAAAGCAGAATTAATTGGGATAAGATAAGCAAAAAAAGAGTTGAGAATAGAGTGCCACTCTCCTTCAGTGTTGGAGCTCAAAACTGACAAACTGGGGCAAATCTGACTTTGAACAAGCAAAATTTTGCACCTGCCTTATCCTATTTGCCATGTTTCTACATTTTGGCTTTGTTTTACCTAAGTCTGTGCATGTAGTTTAATTCCTTTTATCTACTGCTCTTCAAAATGCATGAACTTAACTTTTACTGTAGAGCTTTGGAATCTGGTGGCATCAAGGGCAGATGGCACTGATGGGTCATTATGTTTGTTGTGAGGAACAGCTTGTCTCTGAGTTGATAGCTGAAATTTAATTTGGAGGAGGCCTTATTTCTCAAAGTTATTGTGAGGGTAATGGTAGGAACCACTAAGGATTGTCATACTGTCTGCTTTGGCTTAGCGTCTTAATGAAAGCGAGGAATGTGACTTTTGCTGCATGTTGGTTGCTGACCAGACCTAAGTTCTTGCACTTCGTGTACTGTTTATCCTTTTTACTCCCCATGATAGGTTATACTGGAGTTTGTGTGATATGTTCCAGCCCATGCAGACAGTGATAAGTGCAATGAAGTGATCTGCATCTATATAGTGTTTTTCTTGGGAGGTACTAGTGGAAACATGCAGATATTTTGTGTTCTTCTCCTAAGGAAATTAAGTGTTTGGTGTACAAGGTTTGAGTGTATGTCCCCTTGCACCTTCACTTCACACCAGGCTGATGTTTATCTAACTGCTGTTGACATGCTGTTAGTCATGCTGGGGCAAGGTTGGTCTGTTAGCAGTAGTACCTTTCACTGCTGTAGGTCATGCTGACCGATACCATCTCTTGTTCAAATGCTGGTGCAAGGATATATATGTGAAATATATATGTGAATTCTGTACAATAACTTGTTTGCCTACATGGATCTGTAAAGAAGTCTCTCATCAACTCTTCTGTGCTGGAGGGACACTGAAGCGTTTGAGAAGAACCACTACACACATAGGAAGCCTTTTGTAGCAGCATGGCCAAGTGCTGCTACATCTGGTAGCCCAGTACAGTTTAGTTGTACAAATGAAAGTGATTTGGAAGAAAATGATGGACAGATACTGTACCCTAGCAGTGCCTGTTTCTATATTACAATTGGCAGAGTGCAGTTTTGCTATGGGAAGCATGGTTCAGCACAGGGAACTTCATAGGCAGTGGGGGTGCTGAGACCGTTTGCACCTTGAAGGAAGAGGTCTGACAAGTAAGCAATAATGGGCATTTAAGACAAAGTGTTCTTGTTCATGACCTCATGTTACAAGCAGAACTGTTGTGTCACCCATTTCTGGTGTAGATAAACTTTGTATTTCCTATTGTGCCCTTACAAGGAACAACCACAGTGACCAACATCAAAACCAGGCTCGCATGTCCTTCTTAGACATGACATTTTACTTCTTTCTTTTCCACAAGGCCAGAGAAATGTGCAGCAAGGGAAGAAATAAACTCAGAAGTGTGGGTTCAGTTATTGTCCTGCACCCCTCGGCCTGTCATATCTCCGAAAAGCTCAGGATTCCAGCCATGTGCTGAGCCATGTGCAGCAGTCTCAAAAGACTATGCTCGCTAAACACACCCCAAGCCACCCATTTGCCATCTGAACACCACATGCAGGTGAAGCACCATGACTTTTCTCTAGGGGCTTGGGACAGGAGGAAGCAAGCCATTCTTCCACAGCTTGAAATGCCAGCCCCTTGCCTCTTCGAACTCCAGATTTCCCTAGGGGCAAAGGCTTGGCATATCAGAGCTGAAAAGCAAAAATCATCTTTGATGCCATGGAAACCAAACAAAGAACAATAGTAGCTTGTTTCTTTCCTTGCCTCAACAAAAAGCCAACAGTGTAGCCCTCAAGGATAGCATCCTTAGCAACCACCCTGCTGCTGGCAAGTCTGAGTGGTGAAGAGAGGAGCACAAGAGGAGGTGTTTGGCACTGTTAAAGAAAGGTTATGGGTAGAGAGCTTAAGGATGGATAGAAGATTCCTTAAGGCTGAAGAGAGGCACTGGGAACTGACACATCTGTGACTGACCATGAACTGGGAACTCACTTGAAAGGGTCCTGTTAACATTGAGGAAAGCCTTGCTTTGACCTGTAGGAGTAGGAGAGGTGGAAACAGCTTCTGGAATTTGTAAACAGGCATATAGACCTTCTGGAAAAACAAGCTGCAGCAAATACTGTCCTTCTCTTATTCTTCTGGCACAGTATGGCAATCTCAAGAGCCTTCTTGACCACAAACACTCAAGAATGCTGTGTAAACGCAACCACAGGTCATTTTACAGATTCTTAAGCTCTGTTTTCTCCTCTGCCTCTTTTAAAGTAGCAGCTCTGGGGAGCTACCTCCAAGCCTGAGTGGGAGCTACCTCCAAGCCTGAGTGGGAGCTGCAGCGGCAGCCTTTGAATCGCACTGGTTTGACTCTCAGAAAGCTGTGGTTGTACATAGCTGTCAGCTGCAAGGCCCAGCACAGCGCCATGTACAGGCTGTGGGTCCATTTTAACTTTGTTGGTACTTTTGTAATGCTTAGGGGTTTTTCACTCTTTGAAATTATTTCTGATTCTGCTTATGCCAATTTTTTTATCTTCAGAATTGTTTCTTTTGCACCCTTATAAAGGCTGTTGTCTTATAAAATGTCAATTATTTTTGATTTTCAAAGCCATTTAGTAACAAGGTACATGCAAGCCTGATGCCCAAACAGGAGAAGCAGTCTTCATTCTTCATGGTTTTCATAAGATACTTTACTTCCTAAAATTCTCATTAAATGTGCATGAAAATTACATGAACCGTAAAGAAAATAAACTGCTGTAGATCTGTAAGATGTAAATTTAACAAGAAATAAGAAATTCAGTGCCAGTGCTTTCATGATCACATCCAAGGTGTGTCCCAACTTCAGGGAAGATACAGTCCCCAAATGATGATCACTGGGTGCCTTGTGAAGCATGCCATAGCTCTATCTGGTTCAGATGCATGCAGAAATGCAACCTGGTTTTCTCCTGATGCAGCGTGGAGAGGAGGCCAGGATATTCTGCCAGACCAGGAGAGCTGGAAGCTCTTTCACACCCGTAGTGTGGAGCCTCATGCCACAGACCAGCAGTATCTGCTTCAAAACAAGGCATCTCCTTGCTGCAATTGAGGGTCTGGCCACGCTACAGGGAGATGGTTACTGAAGTCATCAGACATAGGCCTCTGAATGGTGAGGGGAGATGGCATCTTGATGTGCAGCTCTGCACTGGTGTTCATGAAAGTAATCATTTTTATCCTGAAGTTCTGTGGTGGGTGCTGTCAAAGGTGGCAGTATCAGCAATAAAATCATTTCCCATCAACTGACATTTGTGTCACTGGGCTAAGTACGGTGCTTTTGCCTTAAATGAGGTTAATGAGAGAGGGTCTTCCACTTGCTTGACTGGTGGTGTGCTTCTCTCCCAGCTCTTTCAGCTGCTGGCAATGATGCCAAACTCAGGCTAGAGCTATTGGTCATATTTCATTGTGTAGCTTGCAAAACTAGAGCCTTCTGAAAGCGATTGGTGGCTTTTAAGTCTTTTAAGTCTTTGTGGAGACCAGCATCACAACCAGCATCATACGTTTCTACTTGAAATTATCACATACTAGCTGAGAGATAATGGTGGGAAAGGAACTGTTAATACCAATTCTAAGTAAGGTAGCTCCAACTGTGCAGCTCAGAGTGTAGTTTGGAAGTTGTTTAAAAATATATAGGGACGGTCTACAGTTGAGAAGATCCTGGGGTGCTTAAGTAGCATGCTGAGCATCTGGACAGGCTGCTGAAGTCTTTCTGAAGGCAGAGGTAGCTTGTACACTTTCTTTAGAATACAAGCGCCTTATTTCTAAAGGCAAATGAAGCTTTTAACTTTTGTTACACTCCTTCCTTTTTTTCCCTCTCCTCTGTTTTTGATGACAGTGCTCATTTTTACTTATTTTTCTTTCTGCTGGCTATGTGCTGAGCTTGGATTTTTACTCTATCCAGAGGAGTAGGCAGCTTCATAGGGTGCTTAATTGGTGTAGTTTTGGGAATTGAATATTTAGACATAGGTTCTGGCTTGCTTCGTGACAGAATGTGATGCCTCCTCATCAATGGGCTCCACTATTAGACTTAGCAACAGTGAAACCGAAGTACTGTAAAGAGCAAAAGATAAACTGAAACTGATAAAAATGGAGAAGCTACTAGGAGCTGCGGAGACGTGGATGTGATTGTAAATCATTTTTAGGTAAGCAGTAAAGGTAGACTATACGAAAAACAGTGTGTACACAGTATTACTGACTGTGCCACCACTGATCATATTTTAGAAAAGGATGTAAAAATATGTACTGTTTTTCGGGCTCTTGAGACGTGATGGATGCAGAAATCTGATTCTTGTAGCATTATTAGTCAACTATTAACTTCTGTAGAGATGTATGAACTTAATTATTGGTTGAAATGTTATGCATAAGAGAAAGTTTTAAAGCTTGATTATTGAGGAATGGTTATAAAGCGTAATAGCATGCAGATAAAAGTGGAAATCTTTTATAGTGGTCTAGAGGATTTAAAAATATTCTCTTTCATTAAATGTATTCCTTAGAATGCTTTTGAAATCTTGTCATGAATAAACTCTGTGTTAGCACAACCCTTTGTTTCAAAGCAAATATTTCATTATTGCAGAAAAATTGCACACTCTTAAAATACAACCCAGCAAAAGAACTCCCTCGACCTTTCAACAGCTTGCTAGAATGTGGGACCTAAATTAGATTTGGAGAAAAAAATTCATGTAGCTTTTTTTTTTTTTTCTTCCTCCTGCTGAAACCTTTAGT
Source organism: Phaenicophaeus curvirostris (assembly GCF_032191515.1). Lineage (NCBI taxonomy): Eukaryota > Metazoa > Chordata > Aves > Cuculiformes > Cuculidae > Phaenicophaeus > Phaenicophaeus curvirostris. The sequence continues at coordinate 90,124,374 of NC_091393.1, read as the reverse complement.
GAATTGTAGAATCTGGGCTTTTTTCTCTTAACTGTTGTTGATACTCGAGCTTGGCAGTGTTTACATGACAAAATAAATTATGAGACTCAGTCAAATAAATGAAGGTAAATAATAAACTCTTCTAAACAGAGCCCAGTTGGTGAACACAAAAGAAAACCACACTTTTCTCCATGCTTTTTAGACCTGTGTTTGTGTCCCTTTCTTTTGAAATTTTGCAGCCAATGCTTTAAATAAGTGCTGATTTTGATTTTTGGGAAGGAATCTGGAAGGAGAGAGAAGGTGGCTCACTGGCAACGTGAAGTGGAAGCAGTTTTGGGGAGGGCTTCGAGAAGGTGCTCTGGCCTTTAGGGATAGCATGTAAGGATGTCAAGGGCAGACACTAGGATGAAAGGAAATGGAATTACCTAGTTCAGGATCTTCAGTTTTTTCTGGGAGCTTCAGATCATAGGGGAAAATTTATTCATTTTCCCTGATACTTAAACATTTCATCCATAGCATAATTGCTTAGAACTGTTTTCCTTTGTGAGGTTGCTGAGCATTTAGATAAACAGCTTTTGCCTCTTAGAAGCCTAAAAATCAAGGAGTTTCACCTTCCTCTTCCTTTACCTTTGTGCAGTAGAAGCATACTTGGAGAGGCCAGGTTACGCTTAAATGGAGTTTGGCTTTCGACAACTCTGCAAGTGAAGTTACCTTATTTGTGAGGAAGAGATCCAGGTCTGTGGTTCTAGTAGAAAGCTGCATGTTGAATTTTTGGAGGATGATCTAATGAATTCTCTCAGTTGGCAACTAGAAACTTCTGAAAATGTTTGTTAACGTGCCAGAGATATATGTGATGCTTAAGAGGTTGATCTTTGTCCCAGAAGACTTTCAGTTGAAATGTTGTTCCCTCCTCTGACATGCATGCTTTGAGTTTGCCCTGAGAAACTACAAAACATAGTACAGATAAGAATCTATGCATATTAACTACCTGAATATTTAGCACCTGCCAATTCTCTTGCTATGGTGTTAATTTCTAAGTTAATGAGACATAGCAAGCAACCTTTTTCTAAGGCAATTTTAGGAATCCTTTCCGTTGTGCACCTTGTTATTAAAAGGATTTCATAAAGCTCACCAGAGAGCAGGAGAACCCTGTTTATAATTCTGTATTTTATGTTCTTCTGGCTTAAAAAGCCCTTAATTTGCTTTCTCCTCCTCAGCTATCTCTGAATTATTTCATATCCAGAATACCTGTAAGGCTTTGATTGATTATTATGGGGTAAGAATTGAGAATTGATTGCCATGTTCCATTAAGCACGGAAAGTATAAAAATTCATTATTTTTCTTTTTAAAATTTTTGTTTTCAATGTTATCTCAATTTTTATTTACTTGTAAGTTGTTTTTTTTTTCCCCTACTAAGGACAAACAGAAAACTTCTCCTTTCATCTTCACTCTCTCTGATTTATGTTAAATTTAGATTCCTTCGGCCTGGCATTTGCTTCAGCAGGCAGTCTTCCTTCAAGTACCACCCTGATTGATGTATAATCTTTGATATCTTCCATTAGCCTCCAGGATCACTAAGTTCAAGGCCCTCTTGGAACCTAAGGAGCCCTGCCGAGGAACTGAAGGCCTTCAGAGTCCTTGGGGTGATTGACAAGGTAATTCTTCAGTGTCTCTTCAAGAGTTCAGTCATAAATCGACTGCATGCTGACATTTTGTCTTTGAAGCTGTGGATCTTAAGGATATGAAACAAAAGGGGAAAATGACTCAAATGCATCTGCACTTTAAAATAACAAAAGTAGAAGAAAAAAGGCTTTTATCTAAGCAATTCATGTAAGGTCATGCAAAATATATTTGAGCTAAAGGATAAGGTACATGTTTGGTGGCATTCAATAGGACGAGTCTTGTTTTTCAAAAATGAAGTCATGGTTACAATAGTGGGGTAAGGACGAGTAGATGTATTTGCAGTTGAAAAAAATGATGGATACTTGAAGTATAAAAGGGTAGAAATTCCTACTTTTGAACTGTCTCTTGAAATGAGGGCTGGGGACTATTCTCCTTCCCTAAGAATTTGGAATTGAAATCCGCAGCAAAGACAGATCTAGCAACAACGCCAAGCTTATTTTTGACTCATGCAAATAATGTCTTTGAAAATCCCAGGGTAGTACCCCTCTGTAAACAGTAAAGGACCATATGGATTTTTTGCAAGCCTAATTAAGAGAGCAAAAGAATTGCTGCATTGTTTTGATAATGCTTATTAGTTATCACCTTACCAATTACTTTTAAGATGATGTGTTATTCAGCAGTGTGACAATGGCTAATGTTGACTGTAAAGGCTCGTTTCCTTTTTGCTATGCCAATTCCCTTGTGCTTTTGATAGTTTCTTATGTAGTCCCTGGTTTGTGCATGATGTACTGATGCATGGTCAATTTATGCATTTATAACGTGCATCAGAAAACCTGTAGCTAGTCTCTTAAGATCTGTATTTCCCAGTTTCTTTTCCTTGTTGGACTGAACTAAGCTATGGGACTGATATTTTGTTTTCTTTGCTTGTTTTGTTGTAATTATGTGCATAAGTTGATAAGTTCTCCTCAGGGGGCTATATACGCTAGGTATTATGGTTGTTTTTATAGCACACAAGATTTTTTCAGCTCTCGCTTCGTATTCATTGTATTTTCTTTCCTCAGTTATAAAGATTTAACTGGTGTTCCACTATGTGTGAATCAGAGACGCAGGTTGGAAAGAGCACCTATCTCTTGAATTAGTAGGCTTTAAATAAATTAGCAGCTACTTAAATGTGTGGAGTAGGTATGGACTTTGTGAATTAGTCTGACAATATGAGACTGCAGAAGTGTTGGAGATAAATGAAGAAAGACCTTTTCAGTGTCTTCGTTCTTGTATGGGAATAATGAAGAGTGACTGGAGAAGATGCTTGATCAGAATGAAACTTTTGAAGTCCATAGTGTTACCAGATCTCCTAGATCTCTCTAAGCACAGCTCTGGTAAGTGTCTCAGGTGCGAGCTGAACGTGTCCAGATCTTTTAGGCAGAATTGGGAAGAATCAGGTTCTGATGATGACAGAAGTGCAAGATTGTAGTGTTGGAGATGTGTGCGAGGAGTAACAGGCCTGTGTATTCAGCTGTTATGCTCATGTGTAAACAATATCATGGGGTCAGTGTTAATGTTGGATTATTGTATGAAATAGGGAACAATAGGTGTCTTTTAGGTGTCTTGTAGTCTGTGTACCTTCTTCCAAATTCTTCTTATTATGAATTTAATGTAATTCTGAATATGCTGTCTTTTTAAATATATTTTTAAGTGTTCATAAAATTGTGAGTCAAATGAAACGGTGCTCTAAGTCCAAATGTTCAGTGCTTGTGGTATTTGCTTTTATAGTGTATACACAAAATGCATGTGAATATGAAGCAAAAGTGTGCACATGTACCTGTGTGCTAGAGATGATGCTCCTGCCTGTGGTTTAAAGTGCCATCTCACCTCCTTCCTCATCACTACTGTTCTTTGCCTCATTCTCTGCTTGCATATGTCCTAAAGCTCATGGGACAAATCTACATAGGTGTTTAAGTATCCTCGCTAGAGTCAAGCAGAAGACATAGCATGTTTGTTCTTCAAAATGGATTCTGATTTTCAGGGCCATCATTGAAGGTATCATGCTTTTGGGCACAAGTCTGTAGCTGATGAAGCATCACGGACAGTTTTGCCTGTAAATACGCTTCTATTGCAATTCTGAGGCACCTGCTTTGGTTTCAGCAGAAAATGGGTGTGTAATGAGCCACTGGCATTTTTACTGTTGCCTTGCCTAATCCTGTGCAAGACTGACTTAAACACACTGACTTAAAAATGTTGGTGGTTGGTTTGCAGACTTGTTCTCCCACTGCTGCTTGAAGCCCAGAGTGGTGTCTGCCTGCTACAGTGGTGCCTCAAAAAACCAAGCTGTTAACCTGCACTCCATCAAATGCTGAAAGGTTCAGTGCCTTCCCTTAGAGTAATGTCAGTCTTTGTTCTTCTTTTGAAGCCTCTTGAAATGTTTTGAATTGGCTTCATTTTCACAGGCAAAATGCTTGTTGCTACCTTTTCAAACTATTTTAGGCTAGGCAGAATGATTAGACATTTAATTTTAGCCTAGTTTTTTCCCAGTGTGCCATCTTTTTCTCTGTCTACCTTTCCACCTCTGTTGTCACCTGAATAATTTTTCCTATGTTGACCCTTTTCCTGCTGAATCTGCGAGACTTAGAGATCCTAGTGTTATTATGTTGCTTAAAATATTGTGAAAATTCACAGAAGGATGACTGTATCTGTGCCTCGCCTCCCATCCTTCTGCTTCTGCCCTCATGCAAGGGCTGTGGTATAAATCTGACTATTGTAACAAACCAAAGAGGACCCACGCTTTGCTTGAGGAAACTAGGTTTCTTGAATGCTGCTGCTCCTGTCTTTGCTCTTGTCAAGGTGTCAAAGTCTAACTAGACGGTGTTTGCAGGTGTTTTAAGTGTTTATTATTGGAAGAGTCTACCTGTGAATAGGTTTCTGAAAATAGATGTTTTGTCTAATTATAAAGGTGTCCTGCAAATTTGGTGGTCTCTGAGGTGTGCTGATTTGGCAGCAAAGCTCTTGCTAGTGTTAGCAGAGGTACTGCATTGGAACCAGGCTAATATCTAAATATCTTTGCTACTGTTACCACCAACTAAGAATGATCAATTATTTTATCAATTCATGTATTTTGAAGTAGAAAACTTCTTTTTGGAATAGTAAAGATTTTTTTCTTTCAAAATTTGCCTAATTAAAAATCAAGGTTGCAGATTTTGTGCTGAATTTCTGCCCTAGGCAAATCTTTCCTTTGAAGCTACAACTGGCCCCTAAAGAAACAACTTTGTTATGGTGCTGCTGGATACCTTCACTATGCTGTTTCAAACCCGATTTCTTATTCATTAGAACCCTCTGTTATTTAGATTAATTCAATTTAAAGATTCATCTTGAAAGCAGAGTGCATTAAGCAATAACGATGCCTCCATAACCAATGACTGTCTTTTATGTCTTTTCTCCTCCCCTGGCCCCCCATCAAGCCACATTGTCAGTATTAGCACTGGTGTGACTGTGATCAGTTCTTCCACAGATGTCTGTACATCTGAGCTTGTTTGTTAAGCTGTTTGTTAAGCTTTATTATACAATCTCAAAACTTACAAAATGAAATAGTTTCATCAGGGCCTTGCTAAAATTATTCTGGGGATTTCTGAAGAGGATTCTGGAAATATAGAATCATTAGGTTGGAAAAGACCTTTGAGATCATAAATTCTAACTGTGCCTGTCCATTACTAAATCATATCCTTAAACAACTATCCCAAAGTAGATAATTTCTTTTCTGAAGAACTGGAAGGGATACTGTTAAATCTTGAGTATAGGTTATTTTTTGTGGCTGTTGTGCTATCAGGAGAACTCATAACTGTGGTGGTAGTACATTTTAATGAATTGACCTCAGAAATATGCAGAAGAACCAAATCAGTATTATAAGTTATGTAGAAAGTGTAGTTAATACTTGTCTACTGGTGAGCGAAAGTACCAAAAAGCATAAGTATGTAGAATATATGTAGGGCTTGCCTGCATAATCTACAGACCCATTGCTGTATTCAAACAGGTTATGTTTAGTTTTAATGAATTTATTCAGAGGATAGGAGAAATGGGCTCTTTTTATGGCAGCATGTATGATGTGCATGACTAACAAGAATATGTAGCTATGCCTTATTTGTGTCTGTTAAAAACTTAAATATTTGGCATTTTATTTTGAGGTGATATTAAAGATTGTTGCAGATGCAAAATTATTTGCCCATAGCAAATAGGTGTTTTCTCTCACCTGGTTCTCAGGTTCACACTGCCAAGTGTCTTTAGATCGTCTTCTGGATTTGAATGAGTGGCTGTATGTGCATAAGAGGTGTGGGTAAAAGGGAGATGTAATAACAGCATGATTCCCTTCAGATATTCATTCTTGTTTCATTATGATGCTTAGAAAGAGAAACTGGCAAAAATGGTTAAAATCTGAAACTGAGTAATAACAGTAAGTATTACTGCAAATAAAGAAACTTTTAAAAGCTTGTTTTATGTTTTGATAACCCTTTAGCTTCTTAAGTGACTTGCCAATTCCTACAAAGTCAAATGGACTACTGAGTCGTTGTCAAATCTGATTTCTTGGCTAACTACCTTCCTTTCCCCACTGCTGCAGGATTATTCCTAAGCTGCAGTCAGGTTTGAAGCCACAATAACAAAGCTTGCTCAACTTTAAAACTCAATCTCTCTCTCAGCTTGAGAAAGACTTGTCCCTTCTTCCTTGCCCTCAAACATCTGACACTTGTTTTCCTGAAGTCATTCCATTTATCTATTTATACTAGTCTGAACAATTCTGAGTGTTTTGTTGTTGTAACCCTTAGTCTCTCTCTGGCTTCTTTCTTGTTGGTCTCACTGAAGTTTCTTTTGACTTTAGTGAATGTTTCATTTCATCTGACATAAACCAGTCCTAAAATTGACTAAAGTAACACAGATTTTTGCGCTTCCTTTTATAAACTATAGATTAGATTATTGAATATTGCATCTGAACTATATATATATATCCCAGCTTCCAGAAAGAAATTATTTATAGACATATTTTACTTCCCTAAATTTTACTAAGTTGCCTAATAATTACTCTTAGCAATTACTCTATAAGCCCTAGTGGCATTTCCTATTATAAACTATATACTCTAGCAGTATAATTAGCATAACCTGCCAGATTTATTTTCTAGGTTAATTTTTGACCATTTGTCATTTACTGGCTGGTTTTTAGTTTGCTCTGAGAAAGTGGACTTTCGTCTCTGTTACTGACCAACTAAAAGTATTTAAAAATTGAATTTGAATGTGTGCTGCTTTCTTAGCAGTTGCTTTATTTAAAGCTGCACCATTTGTCTTTTAAGTACACTATTGTTACAAGTCATGGGATATAAGAGCTGTAAGTTCCTTAGAACAATGGTTTGAAAGGAGGAATAATTGCAAACTGAAGATAATTCATATTGCACAGGTACAGGCATAAGCAATAATTGCGTCTTTCATACAGATTAGCCAAATGTAATATCTTTTTATAACGACAGAGGGAGATGAGTGAGTGTCTGGGTGGTGTAATTTGAAAAGTGACAAGAATAAATCTGTGTTAAGTAGATCTTTTAATCCTGGTAGCCTTGACAGCCGGCACAGCTGAGGAGAGCAGGGAGAATTGCATGCCTGCTTTTGCCTTATCACTGCAGCTGTGCCCTGAGTGTGGCACCCAGCCATGTGCTAGCCCCTGCTAAGGTTTTCTTGAAGGCCCAACTGCTCATGTTAGGGTCAGGGGACCAACTTGTCTCGTTCCTGGTAGGCTGTCACTATCTGTAATGGGATTTTCCAAGAAGAAAAATCCTGGATGGTCATCTGATATATCTTAGAGTTTGTAGGACTTCTGCTAGTATCCTGTGGTAAAAGCACATTTGTTTAGGAATTAGGGACCAGAATTAATAGATGGCCTACTGGTGACGTTATTACATGATGTGTTTTCAGTGTAGGACAGAAGTTTAATGACAAAATGGATCTGGTTTTAAAATAATCCCTTACCTCTGGTGTGTCTTAAAACCACTTCACATATCTGCTACTGCAGTAAGAGATCCTATTACATTTTCTTTGATCAGGCATGGGCTATTTTTCAATCTGTGTAGTGAACTTGAAGCCACGTTTTTGAAAGCAAACATCTTTTGAGGTATTTATTTTGTTCAGTGTTAAAACCTGCTCAAATAAATAAAAAACATAGGTGTGTTCTGTTGCCACATCCTGAAACTGTGGAGTCTGGAAAAAATCAATATTAGATACTAGGTGTGAGTTAAAAAAAACCAAAAACCAACAGAAAAGAAAGGAGGACTGAGGAAGCAAATGTCTGTGGTGTGACAGGGGACTGAATTTATATTTAGGCCACTAGCAGGAGAGCAGTGCATTTGGAGCAGTCCTTAGTTCTTCCAGTGTTGTCCCCTGCGACCTTGATTGGGTGCTCGGTGGGGTGACTAATGGTTCACTCTGTTCTTTTTTTCCTGGTGACTTGCCTGTTGCCTGCCTCTGGGTTTGTGATTCCCCTTATGCTGACTTCTGCAGTATTCCTTCAGTCTCTTATCTCAGGGCTTTGATGCATATGTTCTGAAGGTGGCCACCGTGACTTTGGGTGGCAGCAGATGGTAAACCTTCAGGCTGCCACCGGCTATACTGGTGTTAAGTTGGAAACTTAACGTTTGATGAAGAATCAGTAGTGCATATGAAAGAGCTTTTACTGCAGAAATATCTTTTAATTAAAAAAAATTAGCATAATGAAACATTTGCTAATTTCTGTGCATTTAAAGGATCCTAAAATTAACTGTTTTCTTAAAGCTAGGCTATGGATATTTACCAGGCAGGTTTTATTTTATTTTTCTCCAATTAATTGTACCAACGATATTGAATTTAGTTTAATTTATTTTCCACTAAGCTGTTGGATACACTGTAAATCAAATCTAAGAAGCTATTTTTTTTTCAAGTAGCTTCTGTCACCATCAGAATTAACCCTTGACTTAGAAAAAAAAATAAAAGTCACAAATAGAGACTCCTATTTGGCATCATGGAGGGTGATTCCTACCTGCCACTTTACTGAGATGCTGACATGCAACAACTGCTGTGTTCACTTGTGTTTTGTGAGATGCCTGGGAGCCTAACTGCTGGTAGAAAATAGGGATGTCTGTGCTGCTGAATACATTTATTTACATTACATAATTATTTCTGCGAATTACTATTTGCCTGTCAGTGGTTTTGACCATGTTGAGGTTGTTATTAATGCAGAAAAATTGGGAAAGGACAAGTAAGCAACAGTACTGTAAAAGCCGGCTATGTAGACCTTGACTCTGTTCGTACATTGGTAATACAAATAGGATTTTGCCTCGTCTCCTTTTGTGTCACAGTCTAGTTGCTCAGTGCCCAGGAGTGCCCTGCTGTGCATTTTTCTCCTCTGAGATAGGCTGCTGAATGTTGCAGCCGACAGCTCATTGTTATAAGATATTAAATATTACAAGTAGCACAGCAGTCAGTGAAAAAGGTTCCATCAGCTTTATGCAAGCTAGAAACAGCCTGGTCTAATGCAAGCATCTCTGTCCTTCTTCAGAGTAGATTACATGGAGTTATGCAGTAGGGAATGCTACATGGAATCCTGTTTTGTCCCATTATGCTGTTGTCACTTTCCATTTTAAAAGAAATCTTAGAAAAAGAGTCACTGAAGAACACGTACGCACTCTATTTTGCAATGGGGAAGAAATGTGAAGGAATGCAAACAGGAAAGACTTGTTGGGATAGCACTGCTATCCAAAAATTGTCTGTAAAGCCTGATGTGTGTGGTATAAGTTGGCATTCATGTAAATGGTAGGCTTACTGGAACGCACTTTTGTAGCAGCCTGGTAATGCATCCATGAGCTGCTCTCCTTTCTCTGCTCTGCATGTGTGATAAAAAGTCAAGCAAATATACTTGTGTCTGTCTCTTTCCCTGGTCTTATCCTTTTCTGAAGTGCCAGTTCTCTGACAGGGATTTATTCATTTGCGAGGTCCTGTAATTATTTCACTGAATCTGGTTAAACCACTTTTTTTTGTAATATGGATGGAGGCTACCTCCCCTTGAAACAGATTTTTGGTTGGGTGGGCCCATGTTAAGTAGTCTGCTGGGGCAAAATGGAGCATCACCAGGTAATTTTCTGAAGTTACTTTTACGGTTCTTCTACTCCCCACAAGGGGCTTTTGGGAGTCCTTTGTCAAGTAAACACTCTGGCAAAAAGTTCAGTATAGAGTCGGCAAAGAGATAGTTTTCCACGAGATGGAGTGGAGCTGTGGATGATCATCATTGAGGGAAGAAATGATGCTTGATGGGAAGGAAGAAGAAGCTGGTTAGTAAGACTGGTTAGTTCATCTAGGTAGTTAACCTCAAAGACACACAAATACTATTTGTTGTTATTACTGTTATAAAACTGTAGCTGCTACTTTCATTTAGATGTTGTAATATATCAACAGATGAAGCTAGTCCTAAAGGGACCCGTTGACTGCTTTATTCCCGTTTGTGGTAGTCATTCTATATGTCGTCTTATAGGGTGAGGGCTCAGTAATCTCTTCTGTTACACCATATGCTAATACAGTGCTGATAAGCAAGTGTGAAAAATGAAAGGGAGGAATACATTAATTGTATTTGTGCAATAAGGTGTGCTATCAAAGGTAATTATTTCATGACAGTTTTAGTTATAGCAGTTGTTTTATCATAGAATGAAAGATGGCTTTAGGAGCCTTTTATTGGAAAGACAATTGTATCAAATTAGTACCAAATTAGATTTTTGTCTTTATAAAGGTGAGCAAACCCATGAGCAGTTTTTAAATTGGTGTCTTCTACTCTACAAATGAATAAACCCTGTTTGAGGGTTAAAGAAGCTATTATTCTGTCCTTTATGCTGACAGCTTCATTACTGATTGGCCTACTGTTGGTATTAAAAAAATGTTTGGCTCCTTATGATCTTTGTGCATGCAACTATAATATTAATACAGACCACAGAATTGTTCATTAAGAAATGACTTTAAATGAGGTTGATGCTTGTAAATCTGGAGAGTTACAGATGTTAAATGCTATGATTTTTTTTCATATACAGCCGTATGGCTAATAATTTCCAAGTGGCTAAAGCTCTTGTTAGCAAGAGTGCTGGTGTGTTAAGAATGGCCCTATAAATAACTTTAAGAACTGAAGTTGAAGGTGCTTCTTTTAAAGACTATTGTTAACTAAACATTATTGCCAAACAGATGGAAAACATTCACCAGCCTGATGTTTTTAGGTCTAATTATATTATCGCCAGTCCTGTACGGCTCAGTTGAAGAGGTGTATCCAGAGGCCAATTTATAATCATTTAGCCAACACCTGTTTGGGAGATATTGACAGTCAAAGGGCACATTTAAAAAAAAATCACATATGTTCTCGTATTTATTGCCTCAATGTGAACAGTGTCTAGTTGCAAAGAAACTTGGGACAAGAATGAGTAAAGTGGCTGTTAACTTATGCTTGTTTCTGAACCATTTTTACCTCTTTTGGCACCTCTTGTAAAGTGGCTTTTATTTTTCTTTTGTTCTTTTGGTGTCCTTTATTATTTGATTGTTTGGTCCTTTATTGCTTGATTGTTTGTGGTTGGTTTTTTTTTTTACTTTTAATTTTGCACATTTTGGTTAAGCAAGGAGAACAAAACCAGTTTTACAGTTGTTATTTATTCAGCTGGTTTCCTGTGTTTCTGGAAGCCACAGTTGAGGCCCACAAAATTGTTCAGCAGACTCAGTGGCCTGGGGACATTTGCCTTTCCTTCCTGTGTCCCTGAAATGGAAACTGTGTGCCTTTCCTTAGTCAGAAAATCTCGGTGACACCAACTTCTGTTGATATTGTTTTCATCAGAAGATATAGGACGTCTTTTAAAATTGTGTGCAATCCTAGTAAAAGAGGAGACTATCGAGATGGAGAAGTGCCTGTCACCTCACTTCTTTTGGTGAAATTTGATGAGAAGAATGATTAGGACAGGCTCCAATTTTCCTCCTCTTGCTTGAGATGCTCACGGTTGTAATAGGGGGGAAACGGAGGGCAGCATTTTGAATGTGGCTGTCCCAAAGAGCAATGGTTGCTTTGCTGCTGCTGCTGCTTGGAGGAAGCCAGCACAACCCTACCTTGAGACATCTCCTCCTGGCCCAGCCGCCTGGACATTTTGCATGTCTCCACCTCACCTCTCTGGGGGAGTTGCATTGGATGGCTGTTTCCACAGTTGCCTTCACCATGCCAGCCTGGTAGACTTCACCCTTTCAGAGATAGCAGACATGACCACATCACTGCCCCACACAGCAGGGAAGTGAGGGAGACTGCTGTGGTGTTCTCCTGTCCCCTGATGAATCCAACGCAATATTACACCTGACATGTTGTTCCTCTGCAAGAAGTCTTTTTTGATGTGAGTTGGCTCCATCTTCACTGCATCTTGTCTCTTGATTTGGAGTTGCTGCATCTTGTCTATTGAACTCAAAGTTTTTTAGCTCCAGTGCTGGCATTTATGACACACTAGGTGTTTGATTTTGTAGCCTAAATATTTTGGTATATTTGCATCAATCTGTTCAGAGTACACATTTACATTATTCTTTAGGTCCATTTAAGATATTTTTGGAGAAAATGTTTGAAAGATTGTGTCTGACTCATTCCATATTTTCCTCTGGATCAAAATAAATCCCTTTAAAGCAGAGACTAAGAAGAGGTAACTGATACTGTAGCTTCAAACTAAGCAGTCAGATTCTGAACTAGTTAAACACTTAAGCATGTATTTAGCCTGAATATTTATACTGGAAGTTTACGATGTCTATTGTAAATAAACAGTGAGTGCAAAATCTTGTTCCTAGAGGAAGGTTGATCTTGTGCTGGTCATCTGGCTGTCTTGCAACTAGCACTTTTCAAGTATATCTATGTTCTTGGAGTTTAAGAACAGTTCATTTCCAAGCAGGAGTTGAAGATGTGGAGGGTCCCAGCTCTCTAAAGACGCATGTTCGCTGATATGTATATACACATACATTTGTTTTTTTAATTTTATTTTCAACATATAAATAAATCAAGCTTGCTAAGAGGGAAGACATTATTTAGTACTTCTCTCATTGCTGTACTGCGTTTAAAGTGCTTTCAGTAGAGGTGATGCACTCCTAGCAGAGATGCTCTCGGCAGTTGTAAGTATTCTCCTGTCTGCAACGAACCCGCTCTTTTCTCCCTCAATAAATCCCTTTTTTGTTTGTTTATTTTTACCTTAATGCTAGTTTACAGTGGCACAAAGGGACTTCCTTACAGCCACTTCTGTTGTGGCTTATGATTGTTGCAAAGCAGAAATGATAGTGGAGGATGGAGGCAGCGGTGAATATACAGTTGGTAAACCACTTTTTCTTGTCTTGGGCATGTGTGTGGCCATTTTTTAGATTAGCTTCCCAGAAAGAAGCTATTTAGCCACCCTGCAGAAACCCTTTCTCTGGTAACCCACTGGTAGGCAACATGTTTGATTTATAGAAAGCCTGATGCAGAAAAGTGTTGCACTAGGAGGGTAGGTACAGTGAGGGTTTAAGTGAAGTGGCATAGGAAAGTAAAGCTATTTGAGGGTTACTTTTTGCGCTTCATTGTGTTGCTACTATTCTATTTCTATAAACTGGGTTCTTCTAGATTATTGCTGTAATTATAAAGTACTGGTTATTTCTGTTACCAGGTTAGGATTCATTTTTTTTAAGTTAGCAGGAATCAGGTAACGTTCTGGTAGTTCTCGAGAGATCTATATCCTCAATCATATTTCTTTCCAATAAACGGCTCATTATCAAATGTATGCTGCCGGGCTTTAATTTTTTTTTTTTTTTAAGAATATTCAACGTTAGATTTAAGAACCATGTCTTGTTAACATACTCCTGTGAATCTTAAGTATTTCTCTGTATATTTTTTGCATAGGTTTTGCTTGTAATGGACACTAGAACACAGCAGACCTTTATACTGAAGGTGAGTAAAATCGTTGATTACTTCTCTAAACAGTTTGGTCTCCTATATTACACCAACACAGAGATCAATTAGTATCTAATGTAAAGAGTTATCCCTGTGATACATTGTTATGTTAATACAAATATTCCTGTTAAGTGCACTGGAATTCTTTTTGTTGATATTCAGTTGCTTTCCCTTCCTTTCTCTGTAATGTCTCTTGTCCTCAGATGTGCTGGTTTACTCACTTGAGTAGACACCAGTTATTGAGGCTAACACCTTAGCAGGCTTCGGTAAAGAATCACAGTTTCAATGTGCTGCTTAAAGCATCTGTAAAACCTTGGTGACTCAGGACATGTGCTGGCTGCTGATTAAGGTGAAAATTCTCCTTAGCCCAAGTACATCCACAAGACTTTGTGTTTGGTCTTCCCTTAGTTGAAGAAGATATTGGCCAATTCTGAATGAAATGGATGACTGGTCTTATTCAAAATTGCTTTCGTATGTTTTACATTGATAGGCTGTGAAAATTGAGTTTAATTGAATTAACGAATTAATAATATTTTTTTCCCATTACTCGTTTGTGTTTCAGAAAGTGCTCAGATCAAGATCCCAATATCCTATGATGCTGAGAATTAGTGTAGTATGAGTATTGTTATTATGGCCATTATTTCAGGCTCTTCTTGGCATGAATTCCACTGCTGATGAGAGGAAGGGCTGAAAAACTGTTACCAAACATAGAGTTCTAATTAGTTGTTAACATTTTGTTACTTTGCTTCAGGTCTGGCTTACAACTCTGCCTTAACTTTGTGCATCTGACCCTTGAAATTGTTTGTCTTGAGTATATCCAGGGTGCAGAAAACCTGTTTGTTCCTCAGAAAGGATTATTTGTGAATATTGTATATCCGAACCTCATTTTATCTACTGGCAGATAGGGTAATTGAATTTCCCATTTAACTGCTTATGTTTATCAATATTGTAATAGGTCACACTATTGACATAATTTTTTTTTCTCTTTCTCTCTCCCCTTTCTTTCTCCCTCCCACATCAATTTTTTCACTCCTGGCAACTTCATCTCCATGCTACCTCCCAAAAATCATTACCTCTCAAGGAGACTAATCCTTTCCTTTCCTTTCCTTTTTGTTGTGGTGGTTGTTATCTTTAGTTAAGTACAATGGAAATGTGAGGATTACCTGTAAGGCTAAGACATTATTTTGTCTTTAGAACTCAAATTGAATTTTTTTAATAGTGTCTTTTGGTCACACACAAAAATAAAATTTTAAAAAAAGGTCACAGGGAAATAACTGAGTGTCATCCTGATGACTTAGTTTGAGAGAGATTCTAATAAAAACATTGACCCATGTAATTGATTTTAATGGCAGCTTTGTGCCATCTTCTGTTCTCTGGAAGTGCGCCAGATGCCATCAGCACAGCCTCGGGGGACTGAGGGGCATAGAGCAGCAGATGAGTGGTTTCTCTGAAGCCCAGAGTAACTCGGATAGATTAGTTTGGTTGATAAACACAGAGCACAGCAGGCTCCAAAGGCAACTGAGGGTACAACTGACCTTTTTGTTCTCTGTCAGGGTCTAAGGAAAAGTAGTGAGTACAGCAGGAGCAGAACGACCATCATCCCCCGCTGTGTGCCCAACATGGTGTGTCTGCACAAGTACATCATCTCCGATGAGTCTGTCTTTCTCGTGTTACAGCATGCAGAAGGTTTGTCTCTTGTTTACATATATTGCTGAAAAGAGGTAAAGGTTTAAGTTTTAATCAGTGGTACATTTCATTGTTAAATTAATCTCTTGTACATTTAATTAAAATATTTTTTAGTGTGCCTAGGGAATGTCATGTAAGACACCCCACTCCCATCCTCCAGCCCTCCCTCTTTTTTGCTGCTGTTCCGTGGTGGATCTGATTTCTGTTTCAGATGGCCTCAAATCCTGATGGGTCACTTGAATTCTAGCAATATTGAAAACTTCCAACTGTTTATTTTCTACAAGAGAGTGAATGCTTTGACTGCAACTATCTGCAGTATTTGCCATCATTTCTGAGGTGGTTTTGGCTAGTAAAATCTTTTTAGCATCTTGCAGTTAAAATGACAAGTATTTACACAAGAATTTAATAACTCTCTGCTAAAAAAACATGAACATTTGCTATTGGTTAATATTGCATAGTTATCTTTTTTTAAGAAAATAGCTAGTGGCGTCACACATGAGTTCAAAGCAGAACCACAGAGTTGTGCCTTCAAACTATTTATAAAATTCCTGTTAAATGTACAGGGAACAGGTGGCACAAAATAATTACATTTTGATTTTTTCATCCGACACCTGGATTTAAATATTCCCTAAATGTAATTACCCGTATTTGTATAGAATGAGCGCAGAATATAAATTTTGGGATTGCTAATAGTTCTTTTTTTAGGAAATGTTAATAATTCAGTCAGAATGGATGATGTGAAGGAACTAAGCTAACCGATAGAGCACGTAATTTTATTACAGTGAATATTATCTTTTTATCCTAATAACTTAGATTTTGGCTTTTTCATGAACAATTTGTCCCATGAGGCCAGTTAACTTTAACTTTACAACATGAATGACTGTTTCTGAAATTTGTGACTTAATTTTGCCATGAGCAGTGATGCATGAAGAAAGGCTGCATATTACAGTTGGCTGATGGTGATCTTGAGGGTTTACTTCTCTGTACAATGCTACTTTTCTTTAAGTGTGTGTAATTCAGAGAATAACTTAGAAACTCTCACCTAACTGTAATCTCCACATGAACTGGTACATTTTGCTTGGAGAAATAATATTCAAAAATATCCAAACCAAAGCCCAAACCAAGCAAAAAACCAACCCTTGTCAGATACCAACTTCCATTACAGCTAGTGTAATCAAATAGAGACAGGATAAAAATCATCATTTAAAAAACTCCTTCCTAATGTTTCTGCTATTTCTGAAGACCTACAGATTTTCTCTTCTCTTGGGGAAGAACATTCCTTCTCAAGACAGATGGAAAAGTGGATGAAGAAGTAGTGGGGGGGGCAGTGGTCACATAATTGCAGAATTGTTTAGGTTGGAAAAAACCTTTAAGATCATTGAGTCCGAAAATTTTAAGGACCGCTTACCATGACCAGTTGACAAAGATAAAATCCTGGAAGTGATAATTTTATTGTGACAAAAGAGAGAAAAATGGAGACATTGCATGATCAGACCTCTTTCATTTAAGAAGAGAAATCTCAGCTTAACGTTTGGGATGGATGAACGTAGTCCTTACAAAGGAATTACTCTCTCTTGGTCATCTTTGACATGGTCACAAATCCGGTGAAATGTGGTTGGCCTGAATGTCTTGCACTTACCAACATAGGCTGCAATGTTTTGATTTCCTTCCTTCCTTAGGGAAAGGGTTTTTAATTTACTAAGTGGCTTCTAAATCAGGTTTGTGCAACACACGGCCTTGTGCAGCACCCCATGTCATTTGTGTGATCTGCCATCACTGGAGGTGGTGTCTGTCAAGCATCCGCATTTTGGTGGGTCAGGCAGCAAATACATACTCAGAGGCAGCTATGGCTCATGTAGCTTTTCTCCCAGCTGTGGGTCAAAACCATGCAAGTAGGAGACATGGGAGGTGAAGGGTTATTTTGAGGTGGAATTGGGAGAGAAGGTGCTGATGAGATATGAGTGCTTTCTACAGGGAGAGCTCTGAAGGGAAACAGCGTCTGGGAAGAACTGGGGAGCATTGAGGGGAGGATGAAGGACTGGCAGGTTGTGCTGGGGAGGAAAGGGAGAGCTACAAGGACCTTAAGGGATTTCAGTGCGGATTGGGGGTCTTGTTGGTAATACATAATCAGTGGATTCACTTGACTTGGACACTTGTGGGTATAAGTTATAAATTGCATAGGGTTTTCTGGTAAAGCAGCAAATAGGTTGGAAATGGTTTCATCTCTATCCTTGTTTGCAAACTGTTTGAAAATAGTGATGTACTATAAGGACTTCTCCCTGATTTTCAGGGAATTAATAAGATTATTGTCTAAAGATAGTTGCTTGCTTTCATGAACTTACTGACTGGGCTTGGAACAGGCAAAGGGGGAGGAAAAGGAGTGATTGAGGGGTACAAAGTCATGCCTAAGTTGCCTGAGAACGCGTACAAAAAAAGCATAATGCAGCTACAGGGCCTAATCCCAAATACTTAAGTGAGTATATATAATAATTATATATTATTATATTTTATTATTATTATATTATAATATATATAATACTTTTGTTGCTTTTAAAACTTCATGGCCTCTGCATGTCACCTTGTCCCAGAGGACTGATGCTGGAAAGTGATTCGGGAGGAAGGCTTAATTTTCAAGCCTTGGAATCTCTATAGATAAAGCTCTCTTAAAATTTTGTTTGTCTTGGAGCAAATAAAAATAGAGAAGTTACTTATTTATTTTGGGAAAGGACAGAAATTTCTAGGACAATGCTTTTTATATGATAGGTTCTGAAATTTTGCTTTGTAGCTTCGTGAATGCTCTTAACATTCATACTCCAAGTAGTTCTGTTCCAATAGGAAAGATGGTACTGCCAGTCACATTTATAAATATATTACTTTGTGGTGATTTATTATGTTAGGTATGTTAGCTGCATCATTGGGAAGTTCAAGAGTAAAATATTAATTTAAGTGGGCAGTGACTTCAATTATAGCAAATTCAGAGGAGGTTTTAATGTTATACACAGACATTACATATTTGCTAACAGCTTGCTATTTCCTGTTTGTAGTGAATTTTAGCTATATTAATAAGTGCAACACTATTAGGTTTTGTATGAAATTCTGAGAGTTTAACCCTAGACTCTTGGCCCCAGATTCTTGCTCAAGATGAAGTCTTTTTTTTTTTTTTTCTGTAAATCATCAAACCATTGCCTGCTCAGAATTGGTGAGTAAAGTCTTGGGTTCTCCTACAGGCTTTTCTCATGGTCACAGCTGGAGACTTCAAGGGTTTCTCAGAAGCACAAAAGTCCATAAAGTTATCTTGTAGCTTTGTTGGAAAGCACTTGGCAAGTTCTAGCGTGATGGAGAGCCAATCTGATGTTAATAAGGCCTCACTTCTTCTTGGCAGTACTAACTCCAGAAATTTTAGAAGCAGATGCTTCAAAAATAGGCTGGGGGGCTTCCATGGGACATCAAAGTTTAAGTGGCTGTTAGAAGCTGTCAAATCTCTTTAAGCATAAACAAGCTGGAGTTCTATCAATCTGGAGAGCACTCAAGAAACTTCATGCTGAAGTGGCTTGCTGCATACAGGAGTTGATAGACAACAAGGCAGTAGTGTTCTGGCTCACAAAGCTGAAGATTTGTTGTTAGGAAAGGAGATAGTACTAACTGTAAAGATTTGACAGCGATTGGAAAATGTAGGAAAGGTGATATGGTCCTTGGCAAGTGACATTTTCAGGAGGCTGCTTTGAAATAACAGCTTTTGCTTAAAATGCATCAGGAAGTGGGAACTTTGCCTAAACTAGCAAACTTTGTAGCACAGATTCACCAGTGGCAGTGGAAGCAGCCATGTATCTAAGGCTCTGGTGTTTGTAACTACTGTCATTAGGTTGGAGATTAGCTTCCGATTCATCTGTACGCTGCAGCCTCACAGGGATGCTGTGAAACACTATTATTGTACGTAGCAGTGCCTACACATCTGATTCTTTCTTGGCTCAAAAACTATACAATCATAGTTTTACGTAATCATTGTATATTAACATGATGAACTTCACCACTAGCCACATCTTTATTGACAAGAACAGCGATTGTAAGGAAACCATTAGGTTGTACTTTTTCCAGTAAAGAATAATGAGGTGCATGACTTACAATTGGTCCTCATAGCCATACAAATTCTTATACCATGATGTAGAGAGTTTGGCCCAGTTGTGGAGAATAATTTAAGCAAATGTCTTTCAGTACTCTGTTTTTTCTTCCCTATATTGTCACAGTTATTTGGAAGCCTGAATTGCTTGCTTTGAGATTGTTTGGGATTTCCTGAAAAGAGTGAGTACTGCATTCTTAGCTGCATTCCAGTTCTGCAGGCACTGGAATACATTGTCCTTCAGAGTAAACCAATGGGCCAAGGTGGCAAGAGCCGCTGATGTATTTTGGAATGTGTCTCTTAGTCAGCCAGTCTTTAAGGATGTGAAGCTGAAATGGTGAGTGTCTGAGCACTGGGTGAGGAAAAATAGAACAGGCCATAAATTTTTCTTGTTAGCTAAAACAAAAACATGTTTAGGACAACAAGTTTACTGATTTGTTAGGTTTCATTTTATCCTATGATACATACTGTATAGTCTGTATGTCATGTTCCTGCATCATGTGCTGTTAATAACGAAAAACCTGCAGAAATGTTCCAAAGAATAAAAAAAAAAAAATTATGGAACTAACCAGATTCTTAGCCACCTTCATCACTTAGTCACTTTATGCTGAAATTATTGATTATTTTGGACACTAGCTTTTTAGATTCTGCCTCTTAAAGCAGAAGTATAACCTCCAATGTGGTTAAGTAAGGTGATTCTAATAAGTAATTTTACATTGAATATCTTCAGAGAATGTAGACCTTGGTGATTTTCACGGGCTAATAAAGCCAGAAAGGGTGAGCTGGACTGGTAGTCAATGCGTGGCAGAAGAAAATTATCTTAATAATTAGTTATGTTGATATGGTACTTCTGAAATTGTATTAAACACTAATAAACTTTAACTTCAAATGGTAGCCTTTATAGTTATTTAATATGTTAGACTATTTGACAGTGACTGAACCTTACTTATTTGGATTGATTTCTGTAAAAATCAATGCGTAAGCACTTTAAACATGCATGGCTTGCTAATGGGTTTTCTTGATCTTGCACAACACACGGGGAGAGGGGGGAAGATTATTAATATGTCATTCATAAAGGCATAATTATATACCCAGATACAAATATCACTCTTGTTTGACCCCGGATTGGACGTTTTCAGAACGAAATAAAATTGTTGTTTTTCACTATAGAACACAATTATTGAATAGCATTTATTTACGTATTTCCACTTGACCAGGAGGCCAGTCTTGAAATATTTGTTCGTAAACATATTTGGACGTAAATATTTTTTTATGTATTTACTTGCATTTAACTCTAAATTGGAGTGTCAGTAAGTATCTGACATTCCAATGTGACTTCTAAGTCCAAGTGATTATTAATGAGCAACTTCTTTATTAATAAGGCAAGATAATAACACCTTTACTAATAGAAGTCATTGTTGCAGTTCTGTTTTCATAGGTGAACAGTGTTGAATTCCTGAATTCTGTGAGGGTAAAGAGATATTTTTTGTCTTTTGCAAATTTTAGGTTTGCTAAAAGCATTTGAAATCAAACATTTAAAAAAATGTACTCTGAACCTCTTGACTTTTGCAGTGGTTTTTTTCTATAGGGTTTTGAAGGATTGATCTCAATGCATCTGTTTTCCTTTCTTAATCCATCTTGTGCCTCCTTCTTTCTTAAGCTGCTCTAAGACTTTGAGTAGAGGCCAAAATCTGGTGGAGGCTTCATGAAATCTTTCATGAAGTGGGGTGGAGGGAGCAGAAGACAGGAGTTAACCTGAGAGCATCTTGACCTGTCTGCGTGTGAAAAGCAAAATTGTGTGAGGATAATTCTTGCACTTTTAATACTGCCGGGCAGCCCATCCCCTTCCTACTTAATACAGGGATATGAAACGCTTTGGTCAGTGAGAGCCCTTCAAGTGTTGCAAGTAAGAGCACACCTAGTATCCAGTAATGACAACTGTGGTAGTAGACCACAGAAATAAAGTTTTGAGCTTTCTGCATCCCCGATTCCAAAGCTTAACCCAGGCCTCCATTAGAAAGACCTTTTCTTAGTACTTGTGTCTAATGGTGCTAATATTTGCATTATAGCTGTGCCTGGAGGCTGAGGTGCTGTTGTGCCAGGCACTGGCCCGAGCTACAGAAATGTAATGTGGGTTTTCAGGGGTCATGTTCTGTCAATACCCTTTGAAACCTGAGATTTGTGTTTTTATAAGAAATTTATGAAGCACAAATAATAAACACAAGTAATTTGAAGATAGAAATATTTAGCATTTGCTTGTAGTAATTAATGGTAGTGGGGTGGGGAGACTTTATTTTTTATTAAATGCAGCAGTGGTTTGGTTGTTAAATGAGGTTTTATTGTTTGGTAAGAAATAATATAATAATAATTCCATGACTAGTTAATAAGCTGAGGAAAGTTATTTTGCAAGAACTGTTTACTTAAAATAATTTAATTGAAATTTTTAAGCTAAGCAATTGCTATAAAAATATTGTTCCATCCAAATCTTGGGGAAAAATTAAACTTTTGTGTTGCTGCTTTTGTCATGGATGAAAATGTGGAAAAGAGGAGGTGGTCTTTCACACATATATAAATGTATGTATGTTCTCACTCTCTCATTCTCTTTTCTGTTCTTTTCCTTCTCTGCCATTCCATAGGAAAAGCATGAATAAGTGTAAAAATGTAGTGTTAGAAAAAGAATTATTGGTGATTGTGGGATGAACAACTCATATTTATACAAAACAAAATCAGTAATTCTGAAGTCCCATGCAAGCTGCAGGGATCAGAAGGCACGGCAGTGCCCTGGCTCTAATACATCTTATTTAAGGCAAGTGGCTTCATCTAAGATTTTGCAGGGACTCCCTGCTCCTCACAGAGGTGAGGTCCTGCTTGTCAAACACTCGTCAGGCTGGCAGGACCAGGGCCCTTGGTCTCACCATTGCTGGGTGCTTGTGTCCAGGCAAGCTCAGAGTTAGTAGCTGCCCAGGGAGGCAACCTGCTCTGCAGGGCTGGGGGCTGTGGCTGCTAATGCTGCTCATGTGGGACTGACCGATGAGCCATGTCATGCTACTGTAGCATGGCACGCTTTTAGGTATTTGGAGTGCATCCTTGGGTAAGTGTTTAAAGTGCTTATGCAATACAGTGGTCGCTATAGCAGTTCTTGTTCCCTTCTCTATGAGCATTCCTTCCATTTACTCCTGTTCGTTTACCTGGCATCCTTTCTCTTTGTCTTCTAGAAGGTCGCAAGAGTCATTCTGACCTACTAAAGTCAGTTTGTAGCATATGACAGAAACCATGTGGGTTAATGGATCTAAGTTGTCATTTTTACCATTGGACTCAAGCTATTAGAATTCTCTCTTAATATTTCTAATATACTTAGTTTCACTACAACCAATGAGACTTTTATTTCTTCCTCTTAAAAAACAAGTCTTGTCTTAGCCAGGGGGATGGAGGGCAAGAAGACCCCACATTATATTATTCAAATTCATTTTTTAAGAATCAAGGGTTTTCTGCCTTTGATAAGTTATTTTTTGAAATACCTGGAATATAGAAAACCTGTTCCTAGGCAATGAAAAATACTTTCTTCCTTTATTGTGCTTTCTAAAGGAATTTTGCTTGATATGGAGACTGTTTAAAAATAACCATTAAAGACTGTATTTGGGAAAAATATAAAACTCTGTTTTAGCCAAATAAGATAAAAAAAAGAAGAGGGAGAAAACAAAAAAAACCCCCACCCAATGAAAACTTTGCAGATGCCCAGTGGGCTGGATACTTCTTTTTTCCTCCTACAAAGAGTTTGTTAGAACTCCTAGAATTTCTGCACAATCTTTTAAACTGACGTGTCTTGACTTTGCATTTTCCCGTAAGTTATCAAAGGTGGCTTTCTAGCCTTAGGCCAAATTCTTTGGAGTGTGCAAGAGATGCAGTAACTTCTTGATTTGTTTTTTTTTGCAAATTATGTTTTAGAATCTGTAAGACTTTTTTGTAAGTACAGTGTTTGGAAACTTAGTAAGTCCTGTCTTGTATTTTTTAAATGTAACTATTTCTTTTGGAACTGTGACTTTCTTAGAGCCTTTGATGTAAGGGAACTGGTTTGTCACTGTAACATAGAGTACTGATAAATCCTTGTGTAATGCAGCAAGGCATAAAATCTTTCTTGAGTTCTAAAGTTAAAGGGAGAAAAACATCCATATTTAACTAAAAACTCCCTTCTTCAAAGAGAGAAACAGATGCTTAAAATATCCTTTTAGTGTAAGGTAATTCCCTTCCCCTTACTGGAATTGCTAATTAGTTTTTAGTCCACCTCCCTTAATGTTGCTCAGGAGCTTGGAGCTGTGATACTGAAGTATTTAGTACAGGCAGAACTGGTGATGGGCATTAAACCATTTGATCTTCCTTAGTTTTTGCTTTCTTTTGAGACAGCAGATGGAGAGTAGTCACCACTGTGCAACTTGAGACAGACTGTGAAATGAGACTTTACTGAAGTTTAAAAAAATAAAAAGATTAATATCAGATGCAGCTCTTTAAATATTTATGTATTAATACAAATCTGCATGAAAAGCAAGTTGTGGTCCCTGTAATTATTTCCTCTTGAAGTAGCTGATGCAACTTCGTCTATGGGCAGAAGAACATAGTGCATTGTGACAATGAGTGTATTTTCTTGTTTCATAATGAAACTGTTTCTGTTTTGAAAGAAATTAAGAATCCCCCCTCTTTTCTTGCAGGAGGAAAACTGTGGTCTTATGTCAATAAATTCTTAAACAGAAGTCCTGAAGAGAGTTTTGAAGTTCCTGAATCCAGAACATCCAGTTCGACTAAAATTTACCTGGAGCAGCCAACACCTAGTCCTAAAGAAACTGGTAGCAGCACCGATTCCAGAGAAAGTTATGGGGAGAGCATGCTGAAGGTGATCCCACTGAAGAGCAGCCTGACGCCAAGCTCTCAAGATGACAGCAGCAACCAGGAAGATGGCCAAGAGAGTTCGCAGTGGATGGACTCAGGATCTAGCTCAGAAGAAGAGTGCACTACTAGTTATTTAACATTATGCAATGAATATGGGCAAGAAAAAATTGATTCTGGTTCTCTAAATGAGGAACCAGTGGTTAAACTGGAGACTGAAGGTCTAAATGCCAAACAGAGAAGTTGCTTGCAGAAATGCAGTGTTGGTGGTGGTGATAGCTTCACCTCTCAGGTTGCATCTCAGGAACGACAGCTTTTCATTGATGATGCTGAGTTGGAAATGGGTAGCCCTACTAGGATATTGGACTCATTAACTAAATCGAAGAACAGCCCCATGGAACTCTTCAGGATAGACAGCAAAGATAGCACTAGTGAACTCATGGGGCTTGATTTTGGAGAAAAGCTATATAACCTGAAATCAGAGCCTTTGAAGCCATTGTTTTCTGTCCCAAATCATGACAGAAGCTTGGACGCTCTAGAGAGCCGAATGGATGCGAGAGCTCATGACACTATAAGCCGGGGTTCCAATGACTCTGTGCCAGTTATCTCCTTTAAAGATGCTGCTCTTGATGATGTGAATAGCATTGATGAAGGAAGGCCTGATCTCTTAATAAACTTACCTGGTATGTCTGATGAAACAGAAGAGGCAGTGTTGTCAAAGCAAACAAAGTTTACAAAAACTGATAGGAACATGTTGGAAGTAAAGTTATTAGAAACACCTGATGTCTTGCAGTTAAATAATTCCTCAGAGCCATGTGAAGCATTTGACCAAGAGCCTAATCATGTGGCACCAGAAGTGGGTGATCTTTCCCACGAAGAAGCAAATGGGCAAAGTGGTGTCACTCAGGGAGGTCTTGGGACTCTCTTTACATCTGACCAAGAGGTAGGTAGTTTAGAAGATGGGGCTCTGTTTCAAGGGCTTGGAGCCTGCTCCTTAAATGTGACGAACAAAGAAGAAAGTTCATTTGGTTCCAACCAGCTCTCAGGTGCTCAAGATGTTAGCTTGGATGGAGACATGTTAAGAAATGAAGCAGTGTTGCTGTTTTCCGATCAAACCGAAGACTTTGCGAAAGAGGGAACAAGTTTGGCTTTGTTACCAGCAGCTGAAAGTAAAAAGACAGCACCAAAAAGGGAAGACAAAATAGTAGTAGCAGGGGAGAAGGAAATACATCAAATTTTTCAGGACCTCGACGAAAGATTAGCGATAACCTCCAGGTTTTATATCCCAGAGGATTGCATTCAAAGATGGGCAGCTGAAATGGTTGTAGCCCTTGATGCTTTACATAGAGAAGGAATTGTGTGCCGCGATTTGAACCCAAACAACATCTTATTGAATGATAGAGGTCAGGAACTTTTGCAAATGCATTTCTTTTTATTCGCTGTTGCTTCCAATTAACTGAGTAGGCGTTTTATCTTGTAATTAGTATCTTCATTTCCTGTCTAGAGCTTCATTATCAGTGCAGCAAATTCACCCCCAGTAATAGCTTCTAGTACTTAATGATGCCATTATTCTTAATGATACTGTTTTTAGCTACAAAAGGAGTAATTACAGTTCACTTCTGCAGAAAATGGAAGGGAAAAATGTTTTGATTTCTCTTGTCGTTTTGTTTTTAGGACACATTCAGCTAACGTATTTTAGCAGGTGGAGGGAGGTTGAAGATTCCTGTGACAACGATGCCATAGAGAGAATGTACTGTGCCCCAGGTTAGAACAATCACCTACAATGTTTCACTTGGAAAGCAGATTAGCAGTTTTCATTTTCTCACAGAGCCTTTATGGCAAAGAGCTCGAGATCGTGCAATATCTGAATTTTCTTTGCTTTTTTTCCTGAATGTCTTAAAAAGCTAGAGGTCTCATAACTGCTTTATTGTTGAACTGTGGTGGTGTTTGTTACATCATTTCCATAAAGTGTAATTATACTGAATGTCTTGGTTAAGCAAAGTTAAGAAACATTTTGTTCTCTTGCAGTTATCTGTTATGTGTGAGTACATCCTGATAACTGAAAAGAGCAAATAATGGAAAAGGCAGATTGAAAAGATGACTTTAAGACCCCTAAAAATACAAAAAATTATACATGCAAAGAACAGGGTGGGGAGGAGGGGGGAGGAAACATAGCAGTTTGAAAAATACAACCCTAATAGGCTCAGAGTTGCTTCTGACATTTCTGATGAGCTACAACAGGCTTTGAAATAGTTTAGAGTGCTCTTTTCTTAGAACTGCTTTCATCAATCATAAGGGTGATAAAATCAATATCTCTTGGGTCTTTATAGCAAGGATAGCACTTGAAACCGAGTCCTCCCTCTTTTTCTTTTAAGAATTTATTTTCTGCTAATACAGTGGTCAAATAGTAGTGACAGCCAAGAATCAGGTGTTTTACTTATAACTTGATTTTTAAAAAAATTCATAGCTAGCTTTAAAACCCTTACATTTAGAGTTGAAATGACTACTGGGAGGCTATTCAGATTTTCTGTTTCTCCTTTCTGTTCTGAATTTGAAATGCCAGCATACTGTTTCTGGTGAGTGCATGGTCTAGCTGGGCTTTGCAACTCAGCATGCAGGTAGTCTTCAAGCTCAGAGTCTGCAAATGTGCTCAGAAAAAATTAGATAAGAGTTATCAGCAATGGAAATTCTGAACTTAGTTTGACATCAGATATGTATTCTCTGACTTACTCCAGCAACTGAAATACTGTAAGGAACTGCCCTCTGTGAATATATGTGATGAGATCTCAACAAAAATTTGAATGCCAGCCTTTTGAGATAAATAGTAAATGAAATATTTTCCGTCCAGGTGCAAGTCAAAAGGGCAGGTGTTACAGAAAAGAATTCTTTTGACCTATCAAAGCAAACTCAACTTGTTAGTTCTACCTTCACTCCACTTTAATTAATGAAGAAGAAAATTGGGGAATCCCGGCAATTCTTCTTGTTAAATAGAAATGTGTTCTGGTTGCCAGCAGAAATGTGTCCTGGTTGCCAACGTAGATGACGTCCTGTAAGAAAGAGGTGTTTTCCTGCCTCCCTAACACAGCCTCATGCAAAGCAGTCCCTAGCTGAGTAGTAGCAAAGATGGAAGTGCAGCCTTTTCCCACCCTGTCATCATTAATGAGCTGTGAAAGTCAAAGCTTAATTTTTCTGTATTTTAATGAGGATCCAAAGAGAGGCTTTTTTTGCCCCCTAAGCCCCAACCAGCCAACTCCTGCAGTAATTAAGTGTTTAGGGAGCAGTTGAAATAATATTTGAAAGTCCCCAAATGCAAGAATAAAGTTTTCCGCACCATCATTATTTCCACCTCACAGCACAGGTGTGGTATCTATTCACACTTTTCTTGGTTAAGTTGCCCTCTCCTCTTTGCCCTCTCTGCCCTACCCCAAGCTGCAAATGATGCTGCAAAAGGTGAAGTTTGCAAATGCAAATATTATATATATGCAAGATGGCTGAATTGATATTGGTCTATGATTCTTACCTTTCATATTTATGATCGTAATGTTAAGAGCGTACTCTTATTTTAGTGTATTGGTTTTTCACACTAATTCTTGCATAGGAGCATAACACTTGGTATAACTTAGCAGTACAAAATATATTTTGGAGCCAAGTACCATTCTATTCTGACTAATGATATAATACTGTTACCTTCAATAATAGTGTATACCTGAGTCCAAAGCCGCTTTTTTTAGGGCTGCTGCCGCTGGTTAATCTTGCTGTAGAATTTTGATCAATATTAAAAAAAAAGTCATGTTAGTGAGCTTTCTTTAGGCTGTGATGGTGTGGGAAAATAAACCTTATTTGAGCAATCATTTTTCATTTTGAAGAGTGTACCATGTCCCTGGAACCCACGTCTCTCACGACAGCATTGCTCCTCAAGGTGATTCTTGGAATAAGGATTTTGAAATTATTCTTGAGCTTCAATTCAGTACAGTAGGAGAAATTGGCAGGTTTGGACTTTGCTATTTAAGTTGCCTTTTAAAACTGATCATAACTGTTTTTCACAGCTTACTTTTTTTCCTGCTGAAGGGAAGGCAGCAGTTGTATAGAGATGAACAAGTGATCTTCAGAAAATTTTATCAGGTCTTATGATTTCTTATCATACTAAAACACAGTGATTGCATAAAGTGGTTCAAAGTGAGTCTTGTTTTGAAATTTCCTGGTGTTTACAGTATTGTGTGCTGTGTTGCTTTACCTTTGGATACTCAGCCTTCCTTCTCCTTTTCTCTCTGAACTGAAGGATATAGTGAAACTTGGCTGTAAAATTTTCTCTCCATGCATAGCTCAGTATGTATTTTCAGGAGAGCTGAGGATAGAATAGGATGTGGATATGATATATGAAAATACACGTTATATAGTTTCAATGTTTTGTTATTTAAAGGTATGCAAGAAAAGGAAGGTGTCTTTATCAAAACACTGCCTTTTAGGGCCTGGTGTTAGAGACTGAGAGCAGATGGTGAGTCTTGGGACACAATTCTTTCTCCATAGTGATTTTTGAGGAGCGAATTTTGTAGGCAGAAAAATGAGAGGATGAATGTGGAAGCTAAACCAATTGCAGGATATCTTCAGTTTAAAATACGTAAGAAATCATATTGCAGGGCTTTTTAAAGATATGAAAGTGTATTTGAAACTATTTTATCTTTTTAATCGATAACATTTCAAGTGTTGTTTTCATGCAGTAGAAGTTACCAAGTACTTCGAAGTGAAGTGCCTTATGACATTTAAATTTTAATTTGCTCTATTGGGTCAAGGAAAATATGGAATCTAAATTCTACAATTATATATCAGAATCTAATTCTTGGAGGGATTTGGGATAATAGTGTATTAATATTGAAGCCTTTCAGACTCACGGGAACAGAGGTCTAACTATATGGAGCTTGTTTGCAGGATCTAGGATTTTGTTTAAGGCTTTCGGAGTACTCTGAGTGGTAACCTTGTCTTAAAGCAAAGCCAAGGTAGTATTGGTACAGAAACAGTGATAAGATCCTTCCCATGGTGAATAGCAAGGACTTGCTTTGTTCTTGTTATCCTTTGAAACACAGAGAGGCAATATGATTGAATATGTAGGAAAGAAATTATGCAATGTATGTATAAAATAATAAAACAAATGCAAACGTTATAAATGAAGAATTGTCAAGAAGATGGGGGAAGAGATAGCTTATAAAGTTGCATACCATTCCCTTCTACCAAAATAATAATTTTTGAGTGAAATAGCAATTCTTTTTGTGCATGAACTAGAAGTAGGTCTCTGGTCTGTTACATGAAGTGGCACTTCTCCACTATTGACGGCAGGTGGCATTATACCATTAATGGATTTTGCTGTTATACTTGCTGGCTCTAATTTGCTTAACTTCACATAAGAACTGGAGACGGAAGATGTTGTTTATTTGTAATAATTTGCGTATCAAGAGTTGCACTCAGAAGCTCAGAGTTGTGTGTTTTAGTGCCGTTGAATCTGTTGATAAAGCTGGATCACTCTCTTCACTCCTGCATAGTTCTACTCAATAAAAAAAAGTTCATGCTGATCCAACTACTGTAACAACAAAGCAATCTGCAGATGCTTAAAAGTAGCGCCTGTGCTATACTTTGATTAATGGCCAAACTAAATCTTTGCTGTTCACCTATGATAAGTCAGATGTTGTTTCTCTAACCCACAAGGGAAATGATGGATTATAAATCATCCGCTATAAACTCAACACCACTTCAAGTAAAACTGTGGGGGTTTTGGCCAAGAATAACCTATTTGCTTTTAAAGAAGAAATTAAGCACTTGTAACTCAGAGTTTCTGCTGTGTTAATACAGTAAAGGTGACTAATGTGAGGCTTATGTGTTTTTTCTTTAACTTTCCTCCTCTTTATAGTAATTTTGTTTTCTGAATGTTGTAAAGGGTGCTAAGCAGCTGATGTCTGAATACAAAGTTATTAGCAGATCAGATGAGAATGATTCACTTCTGTTTAAACAGCCCTTTGCTCTCCATGCCCCCTGAGAACTCTTATCACATATTTGTCCAAAAACCCCCACAAAAACTAACAAAAACCCCCTTGCATTATCCACCTGCCTGGTGGCTGTTAGTATCAGCAATGTATCTCTTTATCTCTTGGATAATGTGCCTTGGTATTCTGAAGGGGGGAAAATTCCAGTAACAGATTCAATTTACACGGACAGAAACTTGAGCAAATGCCAGCCTAGCAGGGGGGCTATTATTCTGCTCTATAAATAAGTTTAAAAAAGAAACAAACACACATACAAACCTGTGAATCAACATGTTTTGGTCTAATTGAGGGGAAAGCAAGATAGATGAATTTTGAAATGCAAATGATCACCTTCTGTTATTTAAGTATAATTTTTGCCAGCTTTGTCATCTTAAATATAAGGAGCTGTTACCTTTTAAATGAAGTAATAATTCTATTACATCCTTGATAGTAATGAGTTTTAAAATCAAATCAGTAACTTTTTAAAAAATGCTCCTTCGTAGTATGCTTAATACTTGTGAGAGAGAAACGAAGTGCCTACAGCTGCAGCCCAGTCGAGGCTGTCTTCAAATAAAACAGATTAAGGTGAAGATATACTCCTAAAGAGAAATTTTTAGGTACTTTTTCTGTCGAACCTGTGAAGTGTCATGTTGTAGAAGTGCCTTGCTGTTCTGATGTCATGTGTAAATGCGATGCGTGAATGAGGTGTTTTATTTACACTCTCTGAGTTCTTGTTCCAGCAATGGGGATATGTTCTGTCACATCCCTGTAGTGTTATTGGAGGACAACATTTCAGAACTGAGCTGTATTTGGAATCTTTTTTCTTTCTTGTCCAAACAATGTGTTTTCACCAGACTGTGCTTTGTGAAAACTGGAGAATGCCTCATTAAGATCATAAAGCTAAAGGGAGCTTAGCTTCATAAAAAATACAAGTCGGAAACTGGCCATCAGTAATGCATCGTATTTTTCTGATGCTTTTATATGCTGTGTGCTATAATCAAGCCTTATTTACACAAACCAGCCTTCACAGTAAACCACACATAAATATATGGTATATTGGGTTTTATCTAACCTGCTACTAATTGTACACAATGCAAAACCTAAGCAACAAGCATGCTTTTTCAGTAAATAATTTTGTCCCCCGAAAAACCTGACACATTTCGGTGTGCAGCCTGATTGTTGCACTTGCAAGTGAAGATGTCGCTTCTGGTCTTAGACAGTTGAAAATACCAATGTGAAGTGCAGCTGATAGCCTAAAACATATGACATGAAGATAAAAATTGGTAGGTTGCTATTGTTAGCCTGTATGCTATAATTTTTATATACTGAATAAGGAAAAAATGGTCTTCCTCTGCTTACCAAATAGATATTTAATGCTGGAAAACCTGCTTGTTATTTGTGTATGTGTTTTTCAGTAGGAGTTTGCAGGCACTCATTACATCTGCTATTCTGTATTATAGTAATTTAATTTGAGTAGATTGTTTAAGGAGCAAAATAACTGTGGTAGTTTAAAGTGCCATTGACCCCGAGAGGTACTGAGGGGTGGACTGGTCTTATGGTTGTAGTATGGGACTGGACTTCCTAGATTTTCTCTCTGACACTATCCTAGCTTTTTGTGTGACAATAATGTCTCAGGATAATCCTAAAAAGGAAAGGACAAAATAGGGCAGGTGAATGAGCTTTGAGCAGCAACGACAGAAGGATGGGCTACCTTTATTTGAAGAGCTTTGGCAGTAGGAAACAGGACTAAACATTAACATGAAAAATATATGGCTGGTGTGAATAGTGAGGAAAGATCTGAAGCTGCAGAGAAGGGACTGATTATCGTGAAGCTGGGAATAACAACTTTACAACAAGCATTTGGGGTGGTACAGCTCTCCTAAGACACCTGAGTGTCCCACAGAAAACCATAATAACTGCTCCCAAAATAGCAAGATGTCTTGAACGTGGAGTAAGTAATTGAAAGCATCCGTTTGGGGAGAGAATCAGGTATTTGCAGAAAATAAGCTGATGTGATTTGGCACTCAGGCTTACTGTAAGTACACTGCAAGTTTCAGGTGAAGTACCTGTCCTTGTGGTTTTTCGTAGACTCTAACTGGAGTAAGAAGTAAGATGTACCTAAGCCATTGATTTGTAAATATCTGGTATTTTAGTCTGGCTGACATAAAAGCCATTTAATAACTATAGAAGAAACTGTAATTTAGCTCTGTGGTCAGTTTCATTTTTTATTTATTTTCTTTTTTAATTTTGAAATTGTTATTATAACAGATAGAGCTAAAATGTGAAGATAGTATAGAAGATGCCTTTTGAAAATAAATGGAGCTAGCTGATAGGTTAATTTGTGTTTGCTTTGTTTTGATAACGGAGCGGCACAAAGGAAGAAAGAACACAGTTCCCTGTGTTAATTTGATTTTTTTAGTGACACGTGGAAATTTCTTCCAAAAAGGAATGTAGATGCTCAGGGGATTTTGCATATCTTTAAGATGAGACTTCCTATTTTCATACTCCATTTGATCTCAGCAGATGTTCATTGGTCTTGCCTCACTACTTGATTGTTTAAAGACCATGATGGACTTTTTATACTTAGCTCTATATGGTTCAATACTGTCTTTTATAAATTGCTAAAGCATTTTAGGCAAAGTATTATGGCTAGATTGCTTGTGTGATGTGTTATTTAGTGACTATATCTTACAATATCTTGACTGACTGAGTCTGCCTAGAGAAAATTAAGTTGGACTCATTTTACGTGGTTCTCTGCAAATGCTTCTTTACATACATAGATATTAAAATATGATAAAATAGTAAGCTTTTAAAATTAAATGAGTGTAAGGTAAATAGAATTTCTGAAGCGACTCTAATGGTTTTTTTGTGCAATACTGTTTATCTTAATGACTAGAGAAAGTGAAAACATTGTGTCTAGTGTTTTCAGGATGTTGGAAAAGTCTGTCTCCTCCTGATGGTTTCAGGTACATGATGGTAATTCAGATGGGGCTCCTTGTTTTCTTATCAGTGCAGAAATGATACTTGAAGCTATGGTGTTTCTGCCTGAAACACGGCATAAGGGAAAAGGGCCCCCTCAGGTTTTGAAATTCTTATCAAATTCTTCTTTGACAAAGAGTCAAATGATTCCCTTCTTAACTGCAGGAAAAGCAGGTATTTAGGTATTTGAAGGAGCAGAATCTCTACCTAGAGCCTGTTTTCTTGTGAGCTGACTTAAGATGAACTTGTTTGGATATTACAATTTATCCTATGAAGTTTTTGTTCTTGGTGATTTGCAAGCCCTCTGGCCTGAATTGCAGAGTCATTATCTACGTCCACCTTTATGCCATACTACTTTTATGTTATCTATTCTTTGTGCCTGCTGTTAAGGAGGCCCCGTTGTCAGCCCTGAAGGAAACAGTATTTGCTAGAAAATGTTTGAGGTGTGGTAGTAAAAGCTTCTGAAATCCTTCAGCGTAAAGGGTGTGTTTCAGGTTAAGGTGCTGTAGAAAGAATAAGAAAATCAGCCTTGGTATTACTGTTAATACCTTTATCGAGGATTTGTGTTCAAGAGAGGTGAAGTTCTGCTTTTTTTACTTTAGTATTGGCACTTCTGTTTAAAAATACGGAGCATTGTCAGCTACGTGTCCCTTATCAGGAAGTAAGGTGTTACTGTGTATAATGTAAATATTGAGATAAGTATGGAAACCATAAAGAAATGGCCTTTCAGTTGAGACCAGCTGCTCTGGAAGGAGGACAGTGCTGGGTAGTGAAGGTGTTTACCTGTACCACCTGTCTCTGTCTGAACCTGATAGCATTTTACAAATCTCCTTCCCTTTAGTTACCCGAACGGCTGCAGTTGAAATTGCTGCTATGCAGGAATTTAGCATTGCTGTTGCCATGTGCTACTTGGTGCTAGATGTCCTATAGGCGTGCATTGGGAAAGGAGAAAGAAGAAACCTCTCCCTTCAAATAAAGTTGCAGTGAAGTTGGAAGAGCTGCCGATTTTTTTTTTCACTCTACTTTTTTATTTCTCCAGTTTAAAAGGATTTTGTATTTGAGAATGATATGAATATTTTTTTTTTGCAAATTGGACACTGCTAGTCCTAGAAACACCAACACCGTGCACATGCGCACACAGTTATGTTTGTACAAATGTGGATAAGGTCCTTGATTTCAAGGTTCATGAAATAAAGAATTGGCACAAATATACCCATGTTATTCACTTAAGCTTATGGGTTGCTACCATTTATTGTCTAAATTACTTTGCTGATGGATTGAGATGAAAATGTTTTCTTAGTGAAGGCAGATATTGTAGTTCAGATTTATTGCAATATTAAAGCTTTAAAAAACCCATATGCCCTATGTGGTATATTACATTAGCTAGCTGCTCTGTATCATTTGAAAGCACTTCAGAATCTATAGTTTCTACATCTTCCTATGATGTGTAGTCAAGGTAAAATGCAGTAATATTGATGTGATATCCTGAACTTATTATGATCAGTGTATTGCATCAGAGCAATGTGACCTGTTTGACGTAAGGGAATGTAAACAACACATGTTTATTTGTAGTACTCACTATGATTTTTTTTATTATTAGTTTTTTTTTTAAGGAAAACAGGTATTTTAAGCTGAGGTAAGGAGCCTTTGGGACCTAGGGGAAGCAGCGTGAAAGCAGATGTTGGATAATAGCAGAAAAGTTAAGCTAAAATTTAGTTCTTGTAAAAAGGATATCCAGATGTTCCTCTCCACTGACTTTTTAGTTTTCTGTTCTGTGTTGGTTCAGATGACTTGTTGTGCAGTTTCCACTGTGTGCATGAGAGCTCAGCCAGTGCCCTTCAGCCTGGGCAGAAATCTGCATTACTTGAGTGTTCTCAGTTTATCTCACTTGTGTCATGGTCAACAGTGAATGGAATAGTTCAGTGCTGCTCTCTTAAGAGATCTGCAACGGCGTTTGTTTTGACTTGGCACATACTGAGCATGTTCTTACAGCTGAAAATACAGGCTTGGATTTTGGAGAAGTGGAATCTAGTTTACTTCTTGACTCTTGTTCTGTCTTCATTTTCCTCATCAGAGAAATAAGTGAGGTTACAACAACATCCCATAATGAACAGTGTATGATTCTGTAAATGAAACTAGTGTAACTTGGATAATTCAAAGAACTGGATTATCACCTGTGATTGCCAGCATAAAAGGAAACAACACCAAAACTCAGAAATTACTTTTTTTTTTTTGTAGTATTTCTTTTCCCTGTCCTCAGAATGATGCTTTATTTCACCTTTAGAGTATTTTTTAATATCGGGCTGTAACTCGAGAGGCCTATACCCACCGAATGTCTTTGAGGAAGAATGGATTAAGTTCTTTTGTGGCATTATTCTAAAATTTAAAATGTGTCAATATGGAGAAGTAAATGGTATTATAGGAACTGAGAATGTTCTAGTCAACCTTAATTAACTCTCGGCTTTACTGTCCTTGTTCTGGAATAAAAATATTTTAATATAAAAAAACTTCACTTGTTTGGAAGAAAGCTCTGTCAGTCTACAGTATCCACAGGATTAAAGCTACATGGGAAAGAAAACTCTGCTCTAAATAAGCCTTAAGTATTTGGTTTTAGTTTTTCCTTTCCATTCACGTTATCTTGTTTTTGAATATACGTTATTGGAACATACAGCACTAGAAAATCACAATCGGACTGAAAAGGCATTTCCATTCTGTAGGTTTCAGTGAGATATGCTATGAAAACCTTTTGCCAGCTGGTTCATGTGGAAAGGCTTGAGTTTGGTTTTTTGCTTTTCTTTTGTAAAAGACAGTTTCCTAGAAGGTCTGACTTTCTGAAGGGCTGTAAACTTAAATTGCAAGAACAGATTTTGATTTTCACACAAATTCTCTCAATTTACTGTAATTTCAACTTCATCTGAATGCTTGTCTGGAATCATAAAAGATCTTAAAAATACATGTAGTTATGCTGATACAATTCCCATATGGATGCTATTATATCTTTGTAAAAGTTTGTCAATGCTGATCGAAGGATTAATCTCTAAGGAATGGAATGAATTCTAACGTGTGGTACACTTATAACGATATATTGGGCATTCAAGTGCCATTGATCATAATAAACTTTTTAGTATGAGGGATGTCCTACCTCGAGAAACAATCTCTGAGCCTTTCTTCCTTGTTGCTCTTGCAACAGCAACCTCAGCGTAATCATATAAGGTGCTGAACATCTTCCAGCTTGTGTGGCAGCTGCCCGAAGGGGCAGCCCTCTGCACATCCCTGTACTCAGCGTGTGTGTGCATCTCCACATCTGGAGAGGTCTGGGGCTACCACCTTCCTTTCTCTGACCCTGGAGTGTGACTCATCTGTAGTTCTCCTTGGCCATGCTCATACTAAGCTCCATAAAACGATGAGCAAGATTTTTCAAGCATGCCACAACGCTTTTCACAGCAATGACTATGTGACTATATGCTAATTATTGTCCTCTGCTGGGAAGCTGCTGTAGCTTTTGCCACCAAAGCTATTTTAGTGCAGCTCCTGCATTTTTTTGACAGTCAAAATGAAGATTTCATCTTCATTGCAATCTGGTTTTCTGCCTGTTTTAGAGCACACAGTGTGGTGTGTTTGTATTTAATAGTTTTTATAGTTTAAAGCCTGAGTCAGTGAGGGCCAGGTTTTCTGCATGCATCATGCTATTGTATATATGAATTTCTATGGCTAGGGGCTCTATAACTCCCGTCTCACCTTTCCACTGTTTCTTGTGCATGAACAGCAATAAGAGAGTGTTGCGTGATGGCTGGATGCGAGGGGAAATGACTTTTCATACCTAGGTACAATTTAGGCTGAGCTGAAGTGATACACAGTTCCTGGCTGTGGTTAGGCTATGTGAGGTAGATTTAGCATCTCTATCTGGTTCCCAACAGACAAGAGAAGCTATCATGGAAAGCCTTGCATGGTGATCCCAGAAAACAGTGTGGGTTAGTTATGAATCCTAGCCTTTAAGACAAAAATAAGGCATGCAGTAGACTATTCAAACTTACCTTGTTCTGCTTTTATGGATACTTCGGGCCACTCTGGTCAGTCCAGCTCTTCTGAGCAGGGTAAATTATCTATGAAAGTATTTTGCTTTACTGTCTGTCACTGTCCAATTTTGGTCTGGTGTAGAAGAATCCTAACTGTAATGCCTACAAGTCGTGAAAATGCCTATGTATGCACAGAAAAGTCAAATTATGCATGAAATATATAGTGTTGCTGCGTTTGAACAATAGAGTCTGTAGGTGGCTAAAGGGCTAACTAAATTGCAGGCATAATGAAAGCTCTCTGGTGTTTAGTATATGTTCTGTCAGCATTAAACAGTCACCTTGTAAATATATGTTAATTTTGAAGGTGTAACTGACCTCTTAAATATTAATTGAAATGTCTTGTTTTTAGAGGTTGGTGCTATCCTGGAAGAGACAGAAGCCTGTGACTGGTGGAGTCTGGGTGCCATTCTTTTTGAACTCCTCACTGGGAAGGTAAGGCTCGGAGCAAGTTACTCAATAAAAAAAAATGACCTCTTGGCTAGTAGTTTCTCACAAGTGGTGTGTCCAGTTATGATTTCCTTGCTTGCCTTTTTCAATCTGCTTTGCTAACCTGAGTACCCCCAGTTTGCTTGGTCTGCATTGAACCAGAGAAACCAAACATGTTGTAGCTTCAGCAGAACAACCAGATAAAGCTGTATCAACCTCAGAACTGAAAAAAAAAAAATAGCCAAAACCCAGGCTGAGCACTCTTAGCTACAGTGGAATCGAAGTTCTGAAACATTCCTTCTGTACATTTATAAAATGTTTGCCCTAATAGTTTCAGTATTGTTTCCTGGGACAGTGTAGAAGCCGTATGCTGCTGTTGCACATTAATTCACTATTTTGAGACAAAGAGTGCTCAGCCTAATCAAACTGGTGATTAGTTGACAGTTATGCACGAAGAAAGCAAAGTCCACCAAATTCCCAGACTTCAAGTTTGGGCAATAGAGCACAAGCGCTAAGATATAAATGTTCTAAAACTGTATCTTCAGGGAGACATCAGTGCCTGTAGACATTCCTTACAGGATCAGTACTTCATACTAGGAAGCATTGAAATTTTAGTTGTATGTGTTAATTTACATGTGTACTAGGAGATAATCCAACATAACAGTCTTTTAATTGATAAATGCATCTGCCTGCTTTGGGGATTTTTTCATTTTTTCATTATTTTTTTTTTTCTTCTACAGTCTCTGGTTGAGTGCCATCCATCAGGAATAAACACTCACACTTCTTTGAGTATACCAGACCATGTGTCAAAGGAGGCCAGATCACTGATTCAGCAGGTAATTTAGGGGAAAACTTGCTTTCTATAGGTACACATGTAGACTGATAAATACTTACCTACTGGAGTTGTTCTAGTGAAGTAAATGTAAAAACAGAAAGCTGCTGATAGGAATGTGTACATTTTTTTGTCAGCATTGATGAATTTTATCCAACTGTCTTGTTGCGTCTGGAAACTTTGAGTTCTGCTGCCAGGTGTCTCTTTAGAAAACCAGAATGTCTTGCCATTTCTTCAAAGAACAAGTTTGGCCAATGCTGAATGCTTTGGAAACACCTGCTGGTGATGTATGAACATTTTAGGAATTCAACCCTAAATGTTCATGGAAACATTTGTAATGAATTAAACCAAAAAATGTTGATGCCAGTTCAGCAAGATAGCTCTAAGTATTACGAAACATGTAACACAACGATTAGAATTTATGACCTCGGTGTGGTTGAAAATCTGTAGATGTACTCCAGAAAACTTTCTGGATGCCATTTGTTAAGACAAGTACTTTAAATTGTGAATACAATTACTCTTGTAATAAAAAGACAACTAGTAGGTTGGACAAAAGGCAGAATAGGAAACTGAAATACAGACAACCTTCCAGACTGATAACACCATTTTCAAACTAATGGGAATAGTATTGACTGCTAGTTTTAGTTTACTCTTAGCTTGGGGCACAAAACTGAAAGAATCAACTAGTAGTACAGGCTCTTTAATTTCAGGTGATGCTATCTTCCGTCTTTTTAGTTTTTACCCAGCTTAGGAAGTGGAGCCTGGATCTGACCTATTACACTGGAGTAGAATAAGTGGTAGATGTGAACTGTGTTGTTTGGCTTTGAAGAGTATCTTACTAGTGGATGCATGAATGATGGCATCACTTAGATGTAGATTTGAACAGATCAGAGTGGAAAAAATAATTCTTAAAGAAAATGAGTGAAAGGTATTCTGAAAATTCTGTGAGTCGAAAGCCCCAGTGACAGATTGATTTCTGTGCCACTACTGTGAAACTATTAATGGAAATGAAAATAGGACCTTCTATTTTGACTAGGTGACATAAAGTCACAGAAGGTGAAAGCATGTGTCTGCGTGTTTCTGGCAAAGGTAGAAAGAGAAATGTCTAAAGAAAAATCCCATCTTTGTGTAATCTACATTTTATTGTTAGATGGTAGCAAATTGTTGCCCTCACCCACAGATGCTACTGGACTCATATGGCTAAGGGAAACCAAATCCACACTTCATGAGGAATATTCCTCCCAATAAGACTAGAAATCAAGACAAATGAAGTCATCCGGTCCACCTCTCTCTGCCAGTGCAGGATTATTCTTTGCTGCAGACTAATTTAAAGTATGCCGAACAGTGGCTCTTTTGCCACTTGCAGTTAAAGTGGCAAATATATCTCTGCCACTTGCAGATATATTACAAGGCCATAACAGTCCAGAGAACAGTCACCTCAGTGCCTGTTAGGTTAAGCTTTCTAGTGTTGAATGGTGACTTGTCTGGTGGAGGTTCAGCTATATGAGCTAGTAAATCACGTTTTTGTTGTGTGACTGTCCAAGGAAGCTGCCATTCATTGTTGAGGAAGCCTTGTCAGGAAAAGGAAGAAAGCTCTCTTGGCATGGATAGTAATTTGTCATTGCTACTTTCCTTCCCCCCACTGCCAAGGGTACGCAGGTCAAAGCATCACAGAATAACTCTCCGGGATCAATGCTCAGCTATATAGAAAACTCTGTCAGATGTTGTCCCCTGCTGTGGCTTCCAGTGCAGGTGACTTTTTTGTAAACACCTTCTTCATTTAGCCAGCTTTTATGAAAACAGAGATCCGTTTATTTCTGGTGAAAGATGAAGTTTTTTTTCTGTTGGTTTGGTATTTGACACCCAGTATTTTTTTCAGGCACCTCCAGACTTTACTACCAACAAAATATGCAGCATGAATTTACAATAGGTATCTGTTGCAGTTGTGTTGCATCTGCTTTCAAAGATTAAAGTTCTTCTGAAAGGACAAACTCCAGAAAATTAGTGTCCATGCTTACTTTCTCCCTGCTGGTGCTGGTTGTATTTTGAGAGATGGCAGGGAGACTCTGGCTGCATCTGTATCTGCTGGCTTGTGGAAAATACTAGAGCAAGACTATTCACTGTCACCGAGCTACCTTTGCTATC
This sequence comes from Phaenicophaeus curvirostris, assembly GCF_032191515.1. Lineage (NCBI taxonomy): Eukaryota > Metazoa > Chordata > Aves > Cuculiformes > Cuculidae > Phaenicophaeus > Phaenicophaeus curvirostris. Next base: position 90,083,657 of record NC_091393.1, on the reverse strand, counting down.
TGACATTATGACTACAAATAGCAGAGCCGTCTTAAAATGTGTAAATGCCTATGTTTATGGATGTAGACTCACTTAGATGTTGAGTGCATTAAGATATGAATACACATTGTTGCAAGTGACAACTGGGAGAAGTTATCCTATTAGCTGTTGCAGAAAAAGCAAGCAAGAGATCATGCCTTTGTACTGGCTGTAATTGAATAGAGTATAAACAGTTCTCTAAAACTTCAAAATATGTTTGTGTGTCTTTATTAGTCTCTTTGGAGTATTACCTTTGAATTCCCTTTTATATGGATTGGTAACTTTTAACAGATGTAAATATTGTGATTTCCTTTTCACATGAATTCAGCACGTGATCTACAACTGAAAACCAAACGAGCTGCTGAATTTTAGGAAATTTCCATGAAGCCCTGACACTGTTTTGTTTCTTTCACTGGGGTTTTGATTTTTCAGTTTTAGTCCATTTGTAGGATTAAACTTTTTTTTTTTTTTCAGGAAATAGAGTACTGTCTGTAATATCCTGGTACTTTAGGACCAGCTCACAGTTTATACAACGGAAAGTTACAGACCACTGTCCCTGATGTAGCCATAACGCAGTGGTGTGAGCAAAGGTTAACCTAAAGCAAATGCGATGTCCAGAGTTCTACCAATGCAGGCTCTGCCTGCTGCTCTCTTTTTTTAAAATGAGGTTACACTTAAAATGAAGTCCCAGTGTGCAGTGCTTCAGGGAATTGCATACTGTGATCAGTAGTCTCTGAAGACTGTAACACTGAGACTCAAGGAAAGGAGTCTTCTTCCATTTACTGGATTTTAGGAATTTCAAGTATGCTTTCGCACTCTTGAAAGTAATTCGTAGAGCAGGAAAACGGTAGGATGTCTCTTACCTTAGACCTTTCTGGAACTTTTAAGCAGTTGTTTTTGTTCTTACTCACTGAATCATATGTATTTTTTTCTTCCTATATCAAGCTTTTGCAGTTCAATCCTGCAGAGCGTCTTGGTGCTGGCGTTGCTGGCGTTGAAGACATCAAATCTCATCCATTTTTTGCCCTTATAGAATGGGCAGATTTGTTGAGATGAGAGGTATGTGCCCTCTGAACAAACTCAGGTCAAGTGGAGAAGTTTCTCTGGCACAGAAGCACCCTGACTTGCTTCCTTTGGATGTTGCAAACCATTTGGACGCGATGGCTAAAGGACACTGGAACAATCAGGCCAGAAGTGAACACTTAACAAGAATCACTGTTTGTACAGGGTGCTAGCTTGTTTTTATGGCAAGTTGCTACGTGTATGTGAGTCTTTTCTCCAAAGGGTGGTTTGTGATGAAACTCCTGGGCAGCATGTTTAGCTCTCCCAGCTTGTTGACTGTGTAAAATCAGGAATGCACTCCTAGTGCTTTGTCTGATGGTGGAAGTGTCTATAGGCTGTGCCAGTTGGAAGTATCTTTTATAGTGTCAACAGACCATTTCCCTATGCTAAGTGCAGCTCGGGGGCGGGCGGGGGGAAGAAGGATCAAATAATTTATTAATAGTATATGCTGAATAAAATACTAAAATGCTTTATGTGAAAGTTGACACGTTAAAAAAAAATCTATTAAAAATTAAGAAAGCTGTTGCATAATACTGTGGAATGTGTCTGGAAAATGGCATATCATTTCCTGCTGTGGAAAGAGTATATAAAAGGCAAATAATGCTGTCAAATGTTGTACTTTGTTGGCTGGCAATATCTGTTTAAAACTCTTGATTCCATTGTATTTGATGAGCTACACATTAAAGTCACTACAGAAAGGGAAATCTTCTTTTCCTCAGCTGGATAAACACTGCTTTGGCACTCTAATAAGGAGCAAGAAAACATAATGCTAAATATATGTATAGATTATGAAAGGAAAAGCTCTTCTTTCATCACTGCAGCCACCACTTTATCACTTAATGAACTTTACTTCCTCTAAGTGTCCTATTTTTAGCTGCTACTTCAGGAAAAAACCTTTCTGCTCGTGCTCTTCTGCTTGAGGAAGCTTCCAAACTCTTCTGTTTGTTAATAGTCTTAATAAATCAAAGAAAGCCTTCACCCACTCTGCTGCTCCAACAGGAAGAAGCCTGGGATTTGCTCATGCCAAATGACTAAGTGACATCTCTGTGCAAACCCTAGTGGGTAAGACTTGGGCGGGAGCCAGTTAGCTGACCTGTTTGTTTGTTAGAAAGGTCTGGAGAATGCGAGAAGAATATAAGACATGCAGAATATTTTTACTGTGCGCTGCTGTTGCTGCTAAGCGGCCGTTCTTGTATGGGTTCCCGACGTACAAATGCTGTACACTGTGATGCTTGTACAGATTATGGATCTGTGGGTTTTTTCCTAAATGTTCCCTGTGCTCTCACTCTTTTTTTTTTTCCTTTTTCTTCTTCTTCCCAGCTTTATCCGGAGAACAAAGGGCAAATTCCTTTGGGAAAGTGAGGTGACAGCAATGCTTATTAAATTTACAACTCAAAAAAAAAAAAAAAAAGTATCCCTCCATTTGTATTTTAGCAGTGTGTTTTATGGGCACTCCCAAAAGTGCATCTGCACAGTCTCCATCTGTTAGACACCAGGTCGATGCATTCAAATAAAGTGGAAAAGGAAAATGCTTCACTTAAACAAAGGAAATCTGGAAACTTTTTTTTTCCTTTTTAAATTATTCCACTCCCCTCTTTTTTTCTTTCTTCCCTTTCTTGTGATCACCAGGCCAGCAGAGAGGGGCTGTAACAACACTGCAGGTTGTAACCAGGTCACTAGTATCACTGCCTAGGGAGTGCTGTCCAAGATTACATCACTCTCAGAAACTGTGTTTCAACCTACCACCCTCAGGCTTCATAACAGGAACTCCCTCAGGTGAGCCACAGGAACAACTTCCTGCGCTGAGCGGGTCGGAAATCTCTAATGCGGAGACCAAGCTGATCCAGAGCTTCCTTCCAGCACTGCCCTGACTGTGACTTTGGAGAGGGCTTGTTGCTCAAGGGAGGCCTCCCTTCCCTCGGCCACCTAACTCCATCCCTGGGACTCTTTAGCCCGGCCACCAGATAACGTCGTTGTGTGTGTTGATCAGTCCCATTGCATTTGCCTGGTGATAACTGTAAGATAAAATCATTTCCACATTACTTGAAAGTGCTTTCTTGTTCAGGTTGTGCCCATGTGCCAGTTGCAAGTGAAGGCAGGATAAGACAGCACAGGAGCGCAAGCTGGTTTCCCTGAGCAGCAGAATGAAAACACTGTTCTAGCAGAAACCAGATGACCAGTCACTCTCACTGCAAAGCATTTGTTATTGTTCATGGCACAGAAATATTTCTTTTCCGAGTATGTTAGTAGTGAGGGAATCTAGATCATGGAAGCTAGAAGGAATGGGGCACTTGGCAAGATGACGTGCCAGAAACGAGCTTTTAAGATGCTACACATTTTTGTAACCTTACCACTGACTCAGATAATGGTTTTGCTAAAGGAAGCCCAGTCTGGAGTTAATTGCACAAAAAAGTCCTGCTTCTATCTTTTTTTTTTCCCCTTTAACATGTATTATGTTGTATTGGTGTTTACATTTATTCCTTTAATAAACAAGACCTTCTAACCCTGATTCAGACCTTGAGTTTCTGAACTTTATGTTTAATTCTTGAAGACAATCCTTCCTACCTAATCAATGCATTTTGTCCTTGGCTTTTACAACGTAAAGTGCTCTATGCATCATCTTTTTGGTGCCTCTTAAGAAGCCCTGTGGAGCACATCTCTAATTTGCTGACTGTTAAGTAGTGCAAAGTCCGTTCCACCTTCCTTCTGTTACACCTAATGGCTGATAGCAAAACAAATCAGTGCCACTTTGTTCACAGGAATTAGCAAGATCCTATGTAAAGCACAGTAAAACAAACCTACAGATTTTCCTATTCTCCTGTGGATGTTCACGTAAGGCAGATAACACGCTTAGGACATGTCAAAGCAGTAATTCATTGCACCCCATTGAAACACTCTGTAATGTGTTTTGTGTTCTAAATAAAACTGGGAGACAAAATGAAGGCTCGCACTGGGTAGAACTGCTGCAAGGTGAGCCAGGGCCTTTGCCCAGACCTACGGAAGAAATTGCATCTCATGAAATACAAGGGGCATAACTTTGTTCGCTTTTAATGGCTGTATTCACAGCTTCTGTGCTTGTAGCACAGCTCCTATATCTCCTGTGAAAATCACCTCAGACAGCAGTCACTGTCACGCTGACTCTCTGTGCACCTTTGGGATGCTGAGTTGGCAGGGTTAGCTGCGCTGGGACATCCACCCGGCTCCTCTCTCCAGTGCTAAACCTGTTCCTTGGCGTGTCCCCGCAGCGAAGGGCACTGGGATGAAGAAGGCTGGGGAGGTCAGCCTTCTCTAAATGAAGCACTCAGCATAACAAGGTACAGGGAAGTGCGAAGTAAACCACTATGGGACTTTTTTTTTTTTTTTTTAGTGTGGTGTCATTCATTTGTTTTCTCAAGGACACTGAGTAGGAAGCTGGAGAAACAGAAGCTTCCTCTCTGGTGAGATTTATGGTAGGGATTTTAGCAATAAAATGAAAAAGTACATTTGTTGATTTCTTCGGGTTTGTGCTTTCTGCCTGGGCTTTGCTTTGAGCTGAACTCTGCGGTTACCAGCTGCTGCCTGGCCGTGTGCTCTGTGTGGGGTTCCCAGTGTGTGCTGGTGAGCCAGCCCGTGGTCCTGCTAAAGCACCCCAAAGCCCTCCTGCAGTCAGCAGCATCAGTGTGTGCCCACCAACAAGTGGCAGGCTGGGGTGCAGCGAGGACCTCACCGCGCCTGGGGCTTTGGCCATCCTGAGCACCGAAGGACTTTCCATGTGACCTCACCTCCAGGGCTGCACCCTGAGGGTGTCCTGCCGTGGTATTGGGGGCGAACAGCTGCCTCGGTGAGGTCTTGAGAATGGGGCGTAGCTCCTGCTTATGGGAACGTGCGTGGGGTGAGATGGGGGAGTGAGGGACTTGGCTGAACAGCACCAGGACTGCTGACAGCCGCAGCGGGGCACGGGGCGTGCATGAAGGGCTCAGGCAGCTCCCAGAGCAGGGTGCCTTGTGTAGCTCCAGCTGTAGTTTGGGAAGAGGTGGCAGAGCCAACTCCCAGAGGGGAAATGGGACTTGCTTAAAAGGTGCCGAGCAGCTGCTGCTGGCAGCAGTGGTTTGGACTGGCAGCACATTGCTGTCTCCTGTGCCACAGGGACCGTGGAGGGCTGCTTGCTGCCTGAACAGTGAGGGCTCTTTGAGAGAATCCCAACTTCTGGGTGGTAAAGTGGTGGAAGTGGTCTTAGTAGGGCTGTGTAGTGAAATCTCCTGCATCCCTGCCCCTGGGCAGCGAAGGCTAATTGGGGCACAGCAGAGAGGATGCTCCAGACTCCCAGCAGTGAGTGACAAGTTAGCAAGCTGCCCTAACAGGACCTCACTGCCTCTTGGCAGACCAGAAGCTGTCCTTCTCCAAAGGCAGCTTGTCTCCATTGTTTTGGCCCAGGGACCCACCAGGAAGGATTAGAGCTGCTGCCGGAGGGCTGCAGTAGCACCGTGACGGGCAGGAAGGCTGGGGAACTGTTCAATGCTGGGCTGTGAGGAATTAGCACCCTCCTGGGAAGGTTGCAGGCAGTCACCTTGATGCTTCACTGCTGAGATACTAAGGTTGGCAAGTCTGGGAAAAGTCTTTCTGGGGGCTATAAGTTAGACAAGCCATTTGGCAAAGGGTGGTGCTGGATAAAGATGGGCCAGCCAGGGAAGAACAGATGTGAGGGTCAGCAGTCCTCAGTGAAGCCTTGCTAACCTCTTTTTGGATTGCCTTGGAGATAGAGGCGTTTTGCCTTGGTACAACCTCACCTCTACCAATTTCTTCCATCCCTTTCCATGAGCTGGGCCATTTATCCCCAGGGTATTTTTCTAGGTTTGCTCAGCTGTCTCCATCCTTGCCCTGCACTACATCCTTCAGCCCCAGTCACAGATTTTCTTGCCCTTCCTGTGCCATTGGTTCTGAAACATTGCCCCAAAATGCTGGGACCCTGGGCTGGATTATTAGACACAACTGTTATCACCATGTATGGATGAAAACAGAGAGAGGATTACTCCCACAAAAGGAAAGTGCTTGGGTTGTAAATGCGTTTGGAAATTGCTTACCCCGGCAGCATGCTAGTAACGAGAGTTTTATGGTACTGTGCGCAGCAGTGGGATAACGAAGAAGGAGCCTCCACAGAAGGGGCTGGTGCTGCGCCATGATTTAGAGCATGGCGCTGTCTGGCTACACTCCAGTGGTGGTCTTGCTTGTGCACTGTGGTCTGACATTTGCCAGCTCACAATCTTCCTTTATGAACCAGGCATGGAGCATAGCTACTTCAACAGTGTGGACCATGAGCCAAATGGAATATATCCTTTCTCCTGATATCTAATATTTTTTTTTTTACATCCTTTCCCATTACTCTGCCTCCTTGGGCTCCTTCCTTTCCAGCTCTATGCCTGCTTTGACCTCAGAGAAGTGTCCTGTGACCAGCCCCTGGTGCCTCATGGTGTCCTGCCAGGCCCGCCAAAGCTGAGACCGAGGAATGCGAAGCAAGAGGTGAGCTCCTGTGAGAAGGGGCTTGGCTGCTCTGGCTCCTTGCAGACACCTCAGCAGGTGCTCTGTGGTACTGCAGAGAGTCGTGACCTAATCAGCCTTCTAGGGTAAAACAAGCACACAATGTGAAGTCCCAGCCCCATTAACATCACTGGGATTTTCCCCATTGACTTTGCTGGGGTCAGAAGCTTACCCTTGAATTACAGAATTATATAGAATCATATAGAATCACCAGGTTGGAAGAGACCCACCGGATCATCGAGTTCAACCGTTCCTATCAACCACCAAACCATGCCCCTCAGCACCTCGTCCACCCATCCCTAAACACCTCCAGGGAAGGTGACTCAACCACCTCCCTGGGCAGCCTGTTCCAGTGACCAGTGACCCTTTCCGTGAAAATTTTTTTCTAATGTTCAGCGGAGCTTGAGGCCGTTCCCCCTTGTCCTGTCCCCGGTCACTTGGGAGAAGAGACCAGCTCCCTTCCCTCCACAACCTCCTTTCAGGTAGTTGTAGAGAACAATGAGGTCTCGCCTCAGCTTCCTCTTCTCCAGGCTAAACAACCCCAGCTCACTCAGAGAAGCCAAGTTCATGAAAACAGGTATGGGGATCTTATTTGCTTTCCTACTTTAAGCATATCCATGTAATTTCAGCCTCAGTGTTAGAGAAATAAGGTATTTTTGTGTTAATTTCTTTGTCCTTCTGGTGGGTGCAGTTAATATGGTTATCCAGTTACCGCTCCTGGTTAGGGCAAAGTCTGCAACTCTTCTCCCTCAGTGTTTGCTGTGCCACCGATTGACTACGTGAGCCTCCCTCTAGTGCGTGGAGGGCATTTTGCTAAGTGGCAGAGATGGGAAGAGCTAGTTAGCACCTGCCCTGTGTTTAAGGCTGAGAAGTTTTTGATGACCAGTGCTGCACATGTCCTGTTAGGGTGACTGGAGTGCAGAGGGCTGAGAAAGGCAGGCATCTGGTTTCCTCGTTATTTCTTCTCATAAATAATCCCTTGTCCCTGCACCCTGGACTCTGACAACATTTAGAACATGCCAAGTGTGGTTTCGCCCCCAACTCCCTTGAGACTTACTCATTTGGAGAATGGTTAAACAATAGGTTTTTGTCTAAATCTTTACCAGTGAAATCGTCAGGAGAGATTTCTGCCCCCCTCTCCCATCTATCCTCCTTTTGTCTCCTTCAGTTGCCGGGGTCAGGATCTGCCGCCAAACGGAGACCACGGTTGCTTTTCCAGGCCCCAGATGCCAATATGTGGCAGCATCTGGCTGGTTGGCAGGCGCCGGGGCAGTGGTGCTGGCTGCGCCGCAGCCTGTCATGCTGCGGCAGTGCTTGATGGGCGCCCTGCTTCTTTGAGAACATGGTCCCAACCAAGGAAACGGATAATAATTAAATCTGCTGAAGGAGGTGAATTATCGGGTAAGGCGGCTGCCATCGGAAGCTGTGCTGGCTCCTGGCCCTGTTTTTTTATGTCCTCTTCGGCAGCATCTCGTGTAACCTTACCTTCTTGTGCTGTGAGCATTTCAGGTGCCTTAAGGCATGGAGCTCCTTGAAAGAGAAATACAAATCACTAAAAATGTAGAGATAAAACCCTCTCCTTAGAGGCCATGTGTTTGGCATGGGAAACACATGATAACAGCTTGCTTTAGAAAGGTGACATTTCCACTGAAGGCTGAATAATAAAAAATGCATTCTAAAAGCTGAGCTTTTCTCTTTTCTGATATATTAGACTCTTGTAATGAAGACAGCTTGTGGGACCGGGGAATCTACTGCTTCCTTGAAATATATGCGTGGGAGCTCTCCCTGGCCCTAATGGGTGTCACATGTGGCTCTGGCTACATTAATGTTGCAAGCTCTATTGAAAGGGGTTGTCGGTAGCCCTTCACGTGCTGTAAATCAAAGCTGTCTTTCCCTAACTTTGCTTTAGCTTAGGCTCATGCATGCAGACTGACTTGCCCAGGGTTAAATCACTTTTAATACTGAGATGGATAGAAAAGATTCTGATATGTGGGTTGGTTTTTTTTTTTCTCCGTTTTAATTCAGAGCTTGCTGGTGAAGGACTCTGGAGGGATGGGGAAGGAGGAGACAGCCAGGCAGCTTAAAGAGGCCTCTGAGGGTCATGTTGAGTCTATGCTATTATGTTCCAGCGAGGAGAATAGCTTTATTGACAGACAGCTGTTTGACTCCTACAGTCATACAGTGTTTGCTGTGGTTCCACATAAATACTGAGCCCATGTTGACAAATTCCTCATCAGTGGAAGACAGTCAAACCTGCTTGTTTAATCATTTGTGTGCTCTTACCTCTGCAGCTCTGAAAAGAATGGGCTGCTGTTTTACAATACGATGTATGAGAAACCCGTAAATGCTCAAGCTGTTTCACATGAGATTTTCAGGGTGTTTTGTTTAATTTGGACCCTCATAGAAATATAATGCTCTATATTTTTAATTATGGTTAATTAATTTTTAAATTGAATTAGATTTTTTTAATTTAAATTATTTTCCTTTTTTTTCTCTTAAAAGGGTTCAAATTTTGTTTTTCAAATACATAAGTCCGGCAAGCTGGTTTTACAGTACCGGTTGCAGATCTCTTGGCAGAACTTAGGTCCTGCCTGCGATGTGCTACTAGCACCAGCACAGCCCCTTCAGCATTCCCTCACCTTGGCTTGCAGCATGTGTATGGAGGCACGTGAGGATGTGTGTTTTGCTTTGGCTTTTCTGGCATGGGAGTATGGAACTGGTTGCCTCCTGTCCATAGCTCAGGTTGTGACTTTTTGACTTCCCTTCTGTTTCACAATAATATCTGCCTTCATACCAGAGTACTATCTTGTCATGTTGTTGGCCTCATCTCTGGAAATATAGTATCTAAATTTAAAGGTTTGTTTCCGTTTTGGAAATTTTAAATGGACCTTTGTCACTTAAATAGGGAGTGGTGCAAGTCAGAGCTCCTACCATGCAGTCAATAGGGAAAAAGCGAGATGTCTCTTGAGCCTTTTGTCAGACCCTCTTTACAGTGTAGTGTTTGTGGTGCTTTTAAAATGCTCTGTGTGTATGTATGTAAGTTTCTACTCAAAAGGTATGTTATTGAAGAGTGACCAAAAGAGAAATCTATTATTAAGGCAGACAAAAACTTAAAACTAAAATTTCAGATTAGTATTTAGAGAGATTAATCACTGTACATTTATATGGCAGTGAGGGAGATGGATGTTTCTTTCAGGATCACATGTAAGGCTGTAGATGTTTGAAGTCACTGGCAAGTGACAAGCTGTCTATCCTATGGCTGTAACTGCTGATGGAGTTGAACCTAATGATGCTACTGGGTTTTGAGACTTTTTATCAGTTTCCTAGCAAGTATGGGGAAAGCCAAAGTTATTTGTCATTTTTTAAGCTCTAATGACAGAGTAAGACATTAGTTATAATAAACGTTTTCACTTGTGTGATGCACGCTTGTGAAAAATCCCGTGTGTTCTATGGAAGGACACTCAGCCTGGTCATCAGTCTCTGATGTGGCTGCAGGGATCAACATACAGAAGAAATCAAGTTTCCACTGATTTCAGAGCACACAGGTACTTCTCTTGCATTGAGTTAACTAAAAAACCCAATGTAAGTATACAGTTTTCAGAGTATGACACAACTTTGCCTGTAGACCAGGCCAGGCAGCCTCATTCAAAGTCTCTGGAGCATGGACAGCTCCTTCATTACCTCCTAGGGAATTAACCCCTCCTGTCTCCGTACACATGCTTATTCGGGGTTTTCCAATTATTAACCAAATAATTTATTGAATGTAGTTTTTATGATTCATGGGATTACAGTTTTGACACTCAGTTATTTTTCAGTCTTTTTCCAAGTGAACTTGGTTCTGACTTGCGTCCTGGACACTGAAAGGATGGTTTGTTGCAGAAATTTTAGCTTACATTCCATTCAAGCATTTTAAAAGCATGTTCCCTTTTTTTCCCATACATCCCCATAGCTTGTATGTTGAGGCCCAAAGAGCTGCACAACATGATGTGGCTGAGGAAAATATTTCCAGATTAAGATGTTAAAAAAACGCAAACATCATGAACATAATTAGGAGCTTTGGAAGTTCCTTTGGTTCAGGGCATAAGCCAATCTTCAGGTAGAGGCCTTTTTAAACAATTATTTTCCTTATGTTCTTCATCTTTCATCATTATATGAGGAACAGCAACCTATCTTTACATATAATTAATAAAATAGCTCAATCGGCCACTTAAATAATTTTTAAGTGCAATTTTTAAGTACAATTTTTAAGACAACCATGCAGACCAACAGGTAGCAGTCATTTGGAGGGACTGAGGAAAGGTAACCACAGAGAACTGGCGTAGTCAGTTGAATTTGGAGTCCACCTTCAGAGAAGAGTCAGTAGAGCTTCCAGAAGATGGCTGGAAGCAGGTCAGGTTTCTTCAGGTGCCGTTGGTACTATGGCTGTTGTCCACACTGTTTTTTAAACAAAATTTTTGGTTGTGGGGCAACTATTTTGTATAAAAACCAAAGCACTAATGATTCCTGGCAGTAGTGGGGCTGGTGTAACCCCCAAGCATGACCTGCTAGAGAAGGACATCAAGCTAAAAGGCTGGTGGATGGGAGAAGGAATCCTGTTCCGTGTTCAGTGGGATACTACTGTTTTGTCGTGATGTTGCAGTCTTGAATAATCCTTGTGCAAGATCGAAGGAAGGAGCATCCCCAGCCTCAGAAAACTGACAGTTCAAATAGCCTCACGTCAGAGGGCCTAAAAGAAAGGGGCTGAAGCCATGGTGTTTTGTACTATTGATCATGCTGGGACTGGGCTCTTTACGTGCTTGATATTTACCCAATGCTTCCCAACCCGGCTCTCCCTAATTAGCCCTCCTTAATGAGAAAAGTCCAGATGATTGATATCCACCACAGTTTTCTCACTTGTTTGCCTTGTTCCTGAATTATGAAAAAAACCAATTTGCTGGTGTCTGGGTGTCTCTGTGGTGGGAGTCTCAGAGGACAACATACAGCAGATGTACCTGAGTGATGGGTCACTACAACCACAAGCACCCTGGGGAGGCACCTGAGATTGCTGCCACACACACCTCTGCTGCCAGGAAGCCTGAGAGGTTTTCTAGTATGGGATACAAGTGGGTTTTTCTGCAGTCATCAGGGAGTGAGCATTTCCTTTGGATGTGTGCAGCTTGTTTGTTATGAAGCAAGATGTATTCCTGCTGTGCAAGTGTTGTGTATGCACAATGCTTATTTATTACAGCCCTTAATCAGAGCTGGGTCAAATCCATCTAAGGAAAACATAAATGTGTTACAATGGATTTTTTAGTAATTAAAATTGCAACTCCTTCTCTGAAGTCTTGATTAAACAGTATTAAATGTCACAATGCTGTGAGAAATAGTCATTATCAACAAAAATCAAACCAGGTACAGACCGCTAAAGGAATTTTGCCTGGAGCGGTCAAATTTCAGTGCAAACAGAAAGGGTCAACTTGTGACACTTGGCTCCTGTATTCTGCTCGTAAGCATCCCGGCGTATTTGCTTTGCTCTCTCTGTCTTTTTCCTCCTCTGTTCCCCTCTCCATATATCAGTGTCGGGGAGTTCAGACATCACAAGGGCCGGTGGGTTTTTTATTATTATTGTAGTGCCTAATGTGGAATTTTGCATGAGCAACACTCCTTCCTGTCGGTACTTGGAAACTCTTTTGTGTTACGTCCGTCCTTTCTCTGAAGTAATCGCTCAACTATTTCTAGCAATAAAATATTCCTCTCTAGCCCCATCGGATATGTTGGAAAGATTAGTGTGAGATCTGAAGGCCCTGTCTGGCTAAGTTCAACAAAACATCCCTGGGCTTTAATGTTCTCCTTTCATTTTACTGCAGATATCGCCTGAGGACACAGTATAGGAAAAAGGCACCTAGATACTGCCTGATAGGCACAAGCAGCACGCTCTATAGTTACAGCTGCACGCTGTCTGAGCGGCACATCTCACGTGAACGACTTGTCAAGGGACAGGGGCATGATGAACAGGAGTCTGCATGTGGTTTTATTAACTTTAAAAACACTACCCTGAAGATTTGTCTAAAACTCAATAGGGTACTGGGAATGAGACCCGCCTCTCCTGTGGTCTGAAAAGGCAGTGTGGTCCTTTTCTCTCCACAACTGGGAAAGTAAGGCAGTTTAAAAACCATACTTGGCACCTAAGATACCCATTGAGGGAGGGGAAGGTTTCCCTAAGATATTTAAACATACCTGACAAATGATGGCAGAATTTGCTTCCTTCGCTCCCCACTTGGGGACTGACATTCGTTGAAGTGGTGCTGAAACTCCCAAAAGTTGTCAAGAAAACCTTACAGAATGGAGAAGTGATGCCCAGTCACCGATCACCAGTTGCACCAGCTAGAAGTAAACATGCAAACTGTACTCATTTTCAGTGGTTGCTTTGACCTGACTTTGGCAAGAAGGGAGAGAGTCTGTCGACACTTGCTTGTGGTAAAAAACAACTTGAACTTCCACTGGAGAACCATCTCCTCCACGAGATTAAGTGCCAGGGATGAAACTGCTTGTTCCTTGGCTTTTCTTCAGTCTTTCTTCATCTGGACAGAGGCCGTCTTTGGGGATGCTTCCCGTCATGTGGCAGTCTACTCCCTGGGAAAGGGCTGTGAATGAGGCCACGGCACGGCTGTCTGCCTGTCCCACTCGCTGCCTTGCTCCACACTGCCGTCTCCTGTGGCTTGGACTCTAAAAAAAAAGTTTACTTCAGTTTGAGGGTATATTTTTGTGCACTACCTTTTTTTTTTTTTGTTTTGTTTTTGTTTGACAGCCATGACAGCCTCTCCTCATTATTATGGAAAATATAGGGTTGGTGGTAATTACTATCTGAGTATGAATGGGATCAGAAGTGGGCATAGCCTGCACTGGCCTTTCTTTGACAAGGTATAACTTTCTTCTGAATTTCTGTGTTAATTAATGCTTATTTAAAAACCACTTTAATTGGCAGTAAACACCTCAACTTTTTGTACTCATTAAAATGCATCCATTGATGTGTGATGGATTTTTTAAAGCTTAATTAACTTTCTTCCTGTATATATAACCTATAATAATGACAAATACTGGAAATGGCTTTTCTGGTTTTTTTTCCCCCCACCATTCAGGCCCTCCCCCCGATATTGCTATCACTTGAAGAAAGGCTATAGAAATGTATCCTGACTTGGCCAGGATGGGAAGGTGCTCTGGGGACGGTACTTCGGCTCCTCTCAGAGCCCCCACCGGGGCTGGAACAGTGGCTGGGAGCTGAGGGCGGCTGTCCTGTCCTGTGGTTTTGGTTGCAGCCTGAGATGCCCACCCTCCCCTCCCCTTTCTACCAGGCATGCAGAAATAGAATCCTTCTCCCCTTCTTATTGCATGTTACCTTTCCTTTGTTTCTATAAAAAATGCTATGTGAAACTTTTTCTCAGGCAAGCTTGTATGCCTAGTCTTCCTCCTGAAAAAAACAAAATCTTTCAGTGAAAATTGAAGCGAAAATTGACTTTTTGGTTATTTTGTTGGGGATTTTTGTTTTGTTTGTTTGGGTTTTTTTTAAAGTATCACATGAGTTTATCCACACAAGCGTGTATAAGCACCAACCCAAAGTAACCAAGGGAGCTCTAAAAGTGCTTTTCTCTTTTTCCAGTTTTCAGTCCACGTATGAGCAACAGAGCAGGATTTAGTGTAAGACTTTCTGAGATGCTGAAGTAAGCGATGATTTCAAGCAGTATTTTTTAAGTGTCTCAGGATTTTAGACTTATGAAATTAGATTCCTGAATCACTTTTGAATGTGGGATGTGGGTACTTTTTGCAACTGTGATCCTTCACATACAATGGAGATTACTAACAAGCAGAGCCCATTATAGTAATTCATGCAAAATATGCAATTCGCTTATTTCAGCTCTTAAACACAGATAATTTCCTAGTTTTCCTTTGCAGTTTCTGGAATATTCTTGTTTAAAGTAAATAAATCACAAGTTTTAAAATGGGGAGTCTAGTTTGTGAAGGCATCTCTGCTGAATATATTTTAAATGCATGAAGCAATAATGTCATTTCCAGAAGTGCTTTGTTTCCAAAAATTTCTTCAAACTTCTGTGAAATGTAAAATTGTTTAAAATACCTTTTAAAATTATCTTCTTTCTCCTTTACTCTGTGCATTTTTTCTGATCTAGTCAGCAATTTTAATGCTGTCCAATTCCTTTCTCTTTACCTGTCTCAAGGAGCGATTAGACTGTCTAAATTCCCCAGCAAGATAATAACTATACCAAGAGATTCCCTCCTGCTTTGTAAACTGTTGCATGACTGAATATGTAATGGCCACTACCTCTTGTCTGTTTTACAGGAATCTGCCACTCTGTGGTGACGGACACAAATCTTTATAGCTGCAGCTTATCATTCAGTAAAGCACGTGCTTTTTGGAACTGTATAAATAAGTACATTATCCCTGTGGGGCAAGCCATCTTGTTCACCAACTCGTGTGCAATTTTCAGATATCCCCCCAGCTGTTGATGTTCAGATAAACACTATTTATTACTCACACTCTCACTCCAGTTTGCCTGAATTTGCCCCTTCTAGCAAGCAGGGGTCAGGTTTGTGGCTGTGCACACTTTAACCTGTGAAGCTTACTTAGTGTCTGCTGCTGGGTAGTTTTTCTGTACAGCCTGAGAACAGAATGAACAAGATTAAGAGCTTTAATTCTCTTACCTGCTCAAGGTAGCTCAGTTAGGGTGACAATATTTAATTATTATTTTAAAATATGTATCTATGTGGCTAAATTTGGGTGGCATGTAGTATCTGAACATTAATGCTAACTTTCTTCCTAGGCTGGTTTCAAGGCTATCATTAAAATAAAATGCTGCTGCCTGTTAATTTGACTATGTCAATAAATAAAAATGTCCATAACAAGTGTATGAAGCTAATTAGGATTTTATCGCTGCGTTGTTCTGGTTGATAGTTGTGCTGCGGGCTTGCTGGGTCTTTATGTTTCAGTGATGTACACCTCATTGATGCATAACATGTAACACCTGTTGATGCGTTAAATGTTTCGTTCTGGCAATTGGCCCTTACATCATTTCTGGGTACAAGAGCTCTGTGTAGCAAGCTGCAGGTCTCGTAATTAGGCTTCCTCAGTTTAGAAGAGCTTTCCCTTTTTCCATTAAAGCTTCTGTAGTCCTGCTAGAAGCTCCCTGAATTTTGTGAAAAAGGCCATGGCTATTTTCTGTTGCAAAGGGGCAAGTTTAGAACCATGGGCTGGTTTGGTCCTTGTCTCTGAGGTAGGGCCACCCCCACAATAGGATGCTGAGGCTCCAGACACAGCTGCGCTTTTTGTCCCAGAATGTGCCAGCAAATGCACAGCACTAACGACATAGCTGCTTCCTCATCTTGAGTTGCCATGCGGTAACATAGGTATTCTGAAATAAAATCAGTATTCACTGAATTGAGCATCTGTTCTTCACTGTTTTTCAGCACCAGGCCTGCCTGAGAATCACATCTGTATAATTAAGAGCTATGAAATAATTTTCATGTAGGTGGAGTTCCCTGAAAAGTCCAATTAGTTTCAGACTTTGCTTTGAAATGTAAAAGATTATAAACATCTTACCTTTATCTAATTGAATGGTTTTAACTAGATACACTTGGATGGTTGTTAAAAATTATTGTTTTTTAAAATATTTATGTATTGCTTATAAAATCCTGTTAATGTTTTAGCTTTAATAGGATTTTGTCAATGTGGATTGCACAAGCCCATTTAACACTGCTCTTAAGTAGAAACGCTGTCATTTGCCTGGAGCGCTGGCTCCCAGGCTAAGCTCCACAGCAGTTCCCATCTGCTATGGCCCTGGATGTTAGGAAAACCACCTTGTGTTAACAAAGGGGGCAGACACACCTCCCAGTGAAGTGAAGCTAATAGGGATTCCTGCTAATTGTAGCAACAACCCTTGAGGTTTCTGGTTTGTGAAAGTTCGAAACAAGTGAACAAGTTTCTCTGCCACTGCATTAGAAACACATTCTTTTTACCTTGTTTTTAAAATAACTGCTATGTTAACAGGACATCAGTGTTACTCCTCAGAAAGAAAAAGCGGGTAAGAAACCCAGCTTGGAATCAAATCCAATAAATGAACACAATAAAAAAAATCCAGCAGTTTATTTTATCCA
Source organism: Phaenicophaeus curvirostris (assembly GCF_032191515.1). Taxonomy (NCBI): domain Eukaryota; kingdom Metazoa; phylum Chordata; class Aves; order Cuculiformes; family Cuculidae; genus Phaenicophaeus; species Phaenicophaeus curvirostris. The sequence continues at coordinate 90,066,920 of NC_091393.1, read as the reverse complement.
CCTCACTCTTGTCATTCTGTAACCCTTTAAAAATTTGTTTTCAGAAAAGAGCATGGCTGTCAGATGAAAACAAAGCTGTTACAGAAAGAAATGTTTAAGAGAGTGAAGACTAAAGCAGACAAGATGGAGAAACACCTCAATAATCAATTTCAACAAAAGGTAGGCATATGCTGATGGGGGATTCAGACCTTGCTTTTTTTATGGAAAAAGTTGTCTCCTAAAGGAAAGGCCACATTCTTAACTGCAAAATGACCTGAAGGGAGAAAAATGGGGTTTGAATTTTGGCAGTGGCTCCTGAAATGGTGGAAAGTGTAGCTCTGGGCGAGCTTGTTGCTGACTTCTGCTTGCCATGGGTCACTCAGTGCCTCTCATAGAAGCTTTCCATTGGCCCTGGGGGTGGTTTGTTGATAAGACCACTCCCCTGCCAAAGTCATCTTACTTCTTAAAACTGGATGTCTTCCCGTCTTTCTACTTTTCTGCACACATTATACAAAGTAAGTTTGTGTTTGCCTGTGATTAACTTGTTACCAAGATGTTTATTACTTGACTTGAGAGATTAGTTGCGTTGATGACCATGATGGTATCACAGCTCCAGACAGAAGGTGATACGCAAGCAACCAACTAAACCCAAATGCCTGGTTTTATGGTTCAGAATTTGAAACCCCTACCATTCCTTCTGCAAACTGACTGGTCAATGCGTGGTGAGAAGAATAACTATGTTGGATGCATCAGGGTTGATCAGGAACCTGATTTGGAAATCTTGGGGTCACCAGATTTGCCAGTGTTTCAGATTTTTGCCAAAGCAAACTGGTAAGAAGTTTGATTTTTGAAAACTGGAACACAGTGGTTTCCAGATTATTTAAATACTCTTCTAAAAAAAATCCTACGCACCAAACTAGGTAAACTAGAGGAGAGAAAGTTAAAAGCAAAAAACCTTGAATTTTTACCATGTAAGTTTTACCAAAATGAAAAATTTTTATAAAAATGGATTTTGTTTAGCAGGCTATTTTGATTTGATTATTGTTTTTATTTTTTCAATGGCAAGTTATTTACTGTTTTCTTTTCTCCTCATTGTGTGGTCCCAGGCCTTACTGAATGTGTTCTATTCAAACCCTGCTCTGAAGACAGAAATATTAATTTCCATGTGGGCTTTTCTATAGAACTCATCACTATGGTAACTGAATGTTTCATAAACATTAATGAACTTATTTTCACTGCACCGCAGTGAGGCATTGGGTGGTAGTATTATCCACATTTCATGATGAAGAACTGAGGCAGAAAGAGATTAAATGCAAAAGTATTCACTAATTTTAAGTTCCCAATCTGAGATGCATGGTTTGATTTTTCAGAAGAGTTACCTTGTTATCTGTTCAAAGCACAGCTCCCATTGCCTTCAGTTGCAGCTGTGAGTTCAAATTTCTTTGCGCTTTCTTTGCTTGGATAGAGACTGCTTTAATCCCATTCATACATGGCCCTTTTAATTTCTTTCCTCCAGGATAATCAGAATGAACTGAAACTTATTAGGTACTGGCAACATATTCTTTCTACGTATTGACTGAAATGACAATAGTTGGTTTAATTTTATCCAAACACCAGTTCATAGCCTTGGTATTGTAACTGGAGTAAGAAATGGCTTTATCCTAACTTCTCAAAAATTAAACAAGCATTTACTCTGGTGCCATTTGTTTTTAGCTTTCATGAAAAAGAGCAAACTCCTGCGAGCCACTTGTTTTGAGGATAACCTGGAGGCTGCTGATGTAGTTCCAAAGAGTTAAATTGGTGTTTGGAATGATGGTTATGTATCTGGAGTCATTCATTTAAAAAATTAATCCTGCCCTTCATGAAGGCAAATACATCAAAAAAGCTAAATGTATTAGATGTGCTTTGTTATATAGGATTTTCAAGCAGGTAAATCAAATATCTTGTTTCAAACACATCTGGGCTTCAGCAAAGTTCAGATTCGCAGTTGTTGACCTGCAGACATAACCCTGCACATGAGAGAGGGTCTATCAAAGTTGCTTTCTGCCTTTAGACTGCAATGCTTTATAGTGGCTTAGGACACCTTGAAGAGCCAGGCAATAATTTGCATCAGAATATGTTACTTGGACTCACGACTCCCCTTATTCAGAATAATCTTGCAGTCTCCTGTCCCATTCTTTCCTTAGGCCTACAAGTTACAAATGTTTCTGTCTGTAAAGTTTACTCTCAGATCTTCCCTGAGAGATTTACTTCTGGGATAAAGTTTTGTAGATGTTTTTCTGAAGCAGTGATTTAGAAAGCAAGCACTGACCCCATCTTAACCACAGAGGTACGAACAGGCTGCTGTAATATTGTGTTGTTGAATTTTCCTTCCAGTACCGAATGAAAGAGAGCTTGCCCTTTTCCTCAAATCTCTCCCCGATTGAGAGATGAGTGAGCTGGTACCTACAATATCCAACAGCTTCACCAAGTCGAGAATGTGATGCCTGTGTAATAATGCTCAATTTTGCACACTTCAAATCCATTAGTAGCAATTACCTTACCTGAGGTGTTTTGAGTTAGTTTTAGCACAGCATTCTTGCAGTTGGTAGATAATGAGCATAATAACATATACAGCATTTTCAAGTCTCTGTTTTTAGCTACAATAATGCCATTAGGATTCTATTTAGTAAATATGTGCTTCAGGCAAAAAGTTAAGACTTTTTTGTTCATGTTTCCCCCCACACTTTTTCTGTTGCACTTCATGTCCTATTCTATGCAGTGCTGGCTTTCCTGAAAGAGCAGCAAAGTGTTTTAACTACTGCACTTGTGCAAAGGCAGTGGAGCCTAGTACACCGAGCACAAAACCAGTATGTTCAAGAGCAGGGTTTTGCTTTAGGTCTGCTGCAGCTTGCTGACCACCCTCACCAAGCTTTGCGTTTGTTCTCTGCTGTGTCCTGTTAGCCCAAGGGATGGGGATGCTTACCCCTTGGAACACACCACAGCAGCAGTCCAGCTCGCAGCAGGATGGGCTACAACGCTGCTAAAGCCTCTGGTGGACTGTATGGTGGTAAAGAGATTCAGGTTGGCTGTGAGGTGGGGAGAGATACAGGTGTTGCAGCACCTTTTGCTAAGGATGTGGCTCAATCGTCTGTGCTGGGGGTCCTGTGGCACTGCAGATATGCCACGGCTCCCCTGCCCCACTGGGATTTTTCTTCCTTTAGAAAAAATAATTTATAGGCTGTACGGGGAGTTACAGCTGAGAGGAGCCCAGCTTGGCCCTGAGAGACTATAAGGGATGGATGGTAAAGTAAAACTAGCTGCAGTATGTGTTGCCTCATGCCCATTTTTTTTCCAGAAGTCAATGGTGTCATACAGCTCTGGTTCAGGTGTGACAACCCTGCCCTCACTCTGGGCTGTGGAGCCACCCCAGCACACCACGGGATTCTTCTTCATCAGGTAGGCCCTGCTGTCCTTGTAGCAATATAACTGTTTCAGGAAGGCTTTGGGCTGGTACTTCACCTTGTTTTCCTTTCTTCTGCCCACTGAACGGGAAAAATAAGGGTTCTGAATTTTGGCTGTTATCTGAACCAAAGCATGCTGCTGAGTTAACCACCTAAGTTTTCTAAGAAACAAGGTTTCTTCAGTTTTATCTTTCCAAAGATTTCCTTACCAGAGAATGAATAAAGGGATGGGGAGGTATGACTGATGCCTTTGTAGATGTCACTGCTCAGGTCTCTGGCACAGATTGTGTTGGCACATTAAAAATAGGTCTAAAATGTCACAGTGTTCTTTTTATTATTAAAATGACCAAAATCAAGAAGCAAAGAGCATTTGGGCAGACACGTAAAATGTTTTGAGAAATTATTTTGTATTTACAGTTGATGTGTTTAGAAACAGACAGGATAAGATCTTGGAGAGCCTTCTCTGTTTTAAAAGGGAACACATGAACGCGTCTTTGGCAGACGTGCACCTTCTCTCCAGATCTTTTTGCACTTAGATCCTCTTTTGAAAAAGCAAACTGATTCTTCTGGCATTGAATTGGTCTTTCTCACCTTTTAGATGCTTCTGCCACACTGTACTGCATGCCCATCTAATGCTTCTTCCAGCCCTGCGAGCATGTGTTCACAACATACAGAATACGCTAGGTATGCCGTGCTTGAAGGAGTGTGATGGAGAGCTGTCCTGATCATGCTCAGCTGGGAAAGCTCAGCTGAATTTAGCACCCCATGACAGGGACAAAATGATGGACAAGCAGCTGGCTGCATGAAGACAACAAAGTGCTTCTGGCTGTGGGGTTGGTGGGATGAAGGGGAGTATAGCCTGTTCCTCCTTCCCCTGCTGCTGCTCCTTCTCCCTGCTTGCAGGGCTGCCAGGCAGGCAGTCGGGCTGTGACTGCCTGTTCCTGGGGCTGAGGTGTTTGCTCACCACCTCCTGGCCCCTTCAGCTGTGACTGTCACCTCAATCCATCGGCTGCCCCGAATGACTGCTGACTTGACAGTAGAGCCCAAAAGCTGACCCCATCCACAGCCTGCAAACTGAAGGGGAGCTGGGGGAGGCAGATATCACCTCTCAGTCAAAACGTGCCCAGGCTGCTCCAGGGGCAGCACAGCAAAGCGCTTGCCCTGATCTCCTTGCATTGCCATCACCTACCCTGAAATTAGTAACAGCACGTCCAAGGTTAGTGGCAAATTCAGATATCCAGGCTACAGAGAAGGAGGGTGAATAAAGGACAGTGGTTGTGTGCAGTATAAACGGTTGTCTTAGACAATGCGTGACCTCTGAATTAAAACGGCCAGGATTAGCGAAGAGCTTTTTGCATTATTGGGCCCATTTACAAAAAGCTTTAGTCCTAATTGTATGGTACCACAGAGCTTTAACTCAAGCACATATTGGTTTTGTAACCTGATCCCCACATAAATCATAGTTGGTGAGAGTGGAACAATTAGTGCCTTAATCTACTGGAACTACACGATATCTGTAAATCTGAATTTTCCTGATCATTATGGATATTACAAGAGTCAATTAATTTATATTTCACACAAAATGTAATTAAATCCCATGATAACCTGACTGTGAAATGAAAGGGGGGGGATAAGGGGATAGGGGAGAGGAACAGGGAGGAGCAGACTTTTCCCTGTGGAGCTACCATCAGACGTCGCAGTGTGCCATCAGTGGAGACAAACTGCCTGCTCTTCAACTTTACAAAATATAGAAATCTTGGGGAGAGGGATTATTGGTTTTTAATTTCGTACTGAGCAGCTGTGTGGTCACAAAAAGAGGTGGTCACAAAAAGAGTTGGCCACCATGTGCTTCCAACGCAGCCTGCAAGAAAAGCATATAGTGTTTTCTAACCCATTTAAGTGCCTGGAAAAGAGAAAGGCCTTGATGTTGCAAAGAGCCCAATGCCTGTAGTTGGTCACCTAAGGGAATCCACTTATGACTCTATTACCCAGTAAATTAGCAGAGTGGTTCAGTCAGGTATATTTATCATGAAGAGAACTGAAGATAATTAATACACTGCATTGAATGCAAATTGCACCCACAGCACTTATCTCATTTTCAATTAGCACAAATGTTACAGCACTGCAGGCTTGTTATGGTTTTACCATGGGCTGGGTAATTAATTTCTGTGAGCTACACATCAGACACCTGATAATGCCGTTTATTAATAAATGTCACCCCAGGTATCTGTTAGGAGAGGTAAATAAATTAAATGTTCAGTTGTCTGCCCTGCACAAATCTATTCTTACACTTCATTGCATCTTTTCACCTGTTTGTTTATTAAGGAGAATGTAAACAGAGATTACAATGGCAAACAAAGGAATAAGAGGAACAGTAATCTGTATCCAAAAGTGGTGTTTCTGTTGGAGGCAGCCCCACAACCTGTAGGAGTCTCCCTTCTGCTTTGGGGCATAGTCCGCTGAGGAAACCCTCCCACTGGGAGAAAAGCTGAAGCATCCCCAAAATTCTCCACTTCCAAGGAATTTGCCAACCACTTATCTGTATATAGTGCTGTCAGTAACTCTGTCCCCCACAGGGTTTTATCCACCCCTGGCAAAGTCCATATTTAAAGCTAATGTCTAATGTCCACACAGCTCCTTGTGGCTTTTTTCCTCGTTGGCTCCTGAGGTGATTTCAAGTTTGCATTTTTCCCTAAAACTTTAGAAAAGGAAGGGTGGGTGTGGGTCAACCCACTGGCTTGTCTCTACCCCATGGAGGATGCAGCCATGCTGTGCCAGGTATTTTCAGAGGGCTCTTCCTGCCTCGGGAACGAGAAATACTGATTATAGTAAGAATGAAGCAGCCGTGTATTCTCTGATCCGTTCTAGGCTTTGGAAAAAGAGAATAATAGGAGGTGGTGTGATTTTGACAGCCTGACACAGGAAGAAGTCAGGTAAGGCCCATATGCAGGAATCCAGAAATGTCAGGTATTGCCATTTCCCTCAAATCTTGCACTGCTTTATTTTGAGTGCATACATAGTATCTGGCCAGCTTTATGGCCAGGTCCTCCTTTCAAAAATTTCAACATCAGGCTTCCATGAGGAAAGGCTCTTTTTTTCTCTTTGAAAGTTTTAGCGAGTCATACTGATAAAAGTAGCTGAAATTATTCCAGCTAACACCTTAAAAAAAAAATAAGAAAATCAGTTCACTGAACTGATTAAGTTCAGTTAAGGCTGTTAAGTTTGGAAAATGTGTGTGGTCAAACCAAACCTATTTTGCCTTTTAGCTTCTTTGCCAACTTCTTTTGCTGGCTCTGTTCAAAGAGCACCTGCTTCTCCTTCCATTCATACAGTGCAGACCTGTGCCACAGGTGGCTTTGGTGACCCTTCTCCCCAAAGAAGATCACAAGCAGGTAGCTGCAGTCATTTTAAGCAAGCTTTGCTTTTATCTGTGTTAGACCATGCAGGTCTGGTGAAATCAACACAAGCCTTGCTGTATGGGTGCTGTTCTGCTGACAGAAAGATACTCTGTGCTAGCAATTCCTTAATACAAGCATAGCAACAAGACAAGTAGAGCTACAGTGTATAAATACTTTTATTCTGGTGCACATAAGGAATCACAGTAGTTTGAATATACTGGAAAAAGAAATATCTTTAAGCGACTGTTAAAGATCTGAGTATAGAAAGAGTTTCAATCCTTCCTGAGGATAAAGATTTCTTACGGCAAAAAAAATAAAATAAAAAAAATTAGGTGCAATACAACACTCAGAGCCCCAGCGAAAGACATATTTAGCAATAGCTGCATTGTGAGCAACTGCTACGTTAGCTATAGGGAAGGAAGGGTCTAACAAGTGACTCTTGCCACAATAATTTAATCAGTGTGAATTTCAGCAAACACTGCTCTTAAACAAAGTGTTTCCATTCCTTATGCAGACCTTCATTATATTTCCTAGTTTTTATACAGTAAATAATTTCCATGTGCTTCCTGGTGGCATGACCTAGCATCTTACCATCATCTGCTGTGATCTTTTCAGATTGAGGACTCAAAGATAGCTCACAATTTGAAGATAGGATTTACAATAATGCTTCAAAAATACCACAGCTCTTGAAAAATCAATTAAAAAAAAATTCTTATTTGGATTAAAGTTCATACTCCAGAGATGAATATGTGATTTTAAAGGCCAAATGACGTGCCAACATCCCTCGAAACCATGTTTACAACACTGAGAAAAATGTATAAACTCTCAGTTTCAATAATTATAATACTCATATGTGGAGATGGCAAGGTACAGAACTCATGAAAATTCCTTTTTTGAACAAGGACAATATATATAATAAAAATAGAGATGGTGAATATACTTTAGTATGTAGGTGAGACAGATTTTGTTTCTTTCTGATCAGATCCGGGTTAACTTCCAGACATGGCTGATGGATCCCTACCTCAAGTGTGTATCCTGCATGCAGGCTCCCCCCACAGAGCCACCTTGCCCCGAGAGGCAGAGTGCAGCCAGTGCCAGGGCCATGCTAACCCCTGTGGCTTATCCTCACGACAGTCAGCTCCTTGCACCCTATGATGAACCTCCTACCCCTGCATCAGTCACACACACACTGATTCCCTCTCCCACCTTCCTGCCAAGGGACAAGTGGATGTAATGGAGCATCTTGTTTTTGTGTTACTGATGCTATTATTTATGCAAGTCAGAGCAATATGCCTTTATGATGGAGGGGAAGTTTAGTGAAGGTTTCCATTCCCTGAAGATGTTCAGTCCACAGGCTGAGGGGTCTGGATGGATGCGTATGATTCTTTCTGCAGAGATCTCAGAGGGCTTTTGGAGCAAATCTGTCAAATATTTCCTTCACTGCAGCTTTATAAAAAGTGTTAGATGTGACGAGGATGATAAGAACAAAGACCATGAACTCAATTAGGAATTCCATGGGAAGCTGGTCCCAGGCCCAATGCCAGATTTGATATGCCTTTGTCACTGAAGAGATGCATTGCAGCAGTAAATGAAGTTTTTGAAGCATGAATGCTGTGTGCTTGCATATTTCAAATTGCTACAGTCCAGCTGAGAAGTGGTACAGCCATGAATAACGGAGACAAGGTCATCACCTGCCAGGATAGCAGAGAGCCTCCTAGCCAATGGAAGAGAATAGAAGTGTTACTTCCAGAGGTTGCTATGGGAAAACTTAGCATCAGTAGCAAATCCAAGACCACTCCTAAATTGTAAAACAAGCACACCGATTCTGAATATGCACCTTCATGCCAGGCATAATGCACTTAAGTGACAAGCTCTTAAAAATGCTTTCCTGCCTCCTGTCTTACCTCTGTTTTGCTTGCATTTAACCAGCTACATTTCATGCACTGCCACACTGGTTGTTCCAGTGTGTGTACGTACACAGAAATTTAGGTAGAGCTGTATTTTATCTGCGTGTTTCTGGCAATTCAGTCCATGCAGTATAACCCAGCAGCTCTGCGTAGACACAGGGAAGCACTACAAACAATATCGATCAGGAGTCCACAGGAGAGGGGAGTGTAGTTCTGGAGCTAATTTTTTTTTTTTTCACAAATCACAGAGTGGATGCCAGCAGGAATGGTTCAAAATAATTTCAGCACGTCACTCTGGACTTCTGCCACCCACCAGGTGATAAAGCAGTATCTCATGGTTAATGCTGAAGTCAAGGAGGATGAGGATGGATGTCCCTACTGACAAGAGGGCATCATCTGTCAATGCCACTTGAATAGGTAAAGTTCCACACCCTGGCTTGAATCCAGACCATGCCATATCTAAAAGATTCACTTCTGGTAGGTTTAGTCCAAGCTGCCCTTTGACTAGCAGCTGTAGGAGCTTTCTTGGGGACTGGGGAGCCTGCTGTATATTATTTGGGAAGAACTCTTGTCTGCAGGGTGTTTTTTCTCAAGACTGGGCCACAGTAAATTCCCAACATACTGGCAATTCCTGGTTGGTGTCCCCCCAGCTTCTCTCTTTCAAGACTTCAGCCTTCTGTGTTGGACTCTGGAGCAATCCTGGACAGACAGCAGTGTGGGGAAGCCAGACGGTGTCTCTGGGTTAAACCCAGATCAAGCAGATAGTAAAATGGAGGGAGATCTGTGGTGCAGCCACTACACCCACAAGCCCCATCCTGTCAACGCACTGGTAAGTGACTATTCCTCCAATCAGCCAGGTGAGAATAATTTCTAGGATTTTAAGATGAAGATAAGTTTGGCCAGATGTAAAAGAGTGCCGTGTTCACAGTTATTGCTGAAAATGCCTTTTTCACAAGATGGGGTGGAGGGAATGGGAAGCATTTACAGAAGATACAACTATTTGGTCCTTGGATCCCATAATGAAGCTGAGTGGAGTTCCACTTACAGAGAAGTGCCAGGTCCCTCCTGGTAATTAAGTTGTAGGAAAGGACTGTGAGAGGGGACAGAATTACATCCATTCATCAGTATTACGTCTCTTGTGATGAATGAAACCCAGGTGTCCATGTGCAGTGCAAGTATATACTGATGGTAGTGCAGCACGCAGTGGTGGTCCTGGCCCCGGGGTGGTGCTGGTAGCTGTGTGGGCACCCCATCCTCAGGCCAGTGCTGCCAGTGCAGAGGTAAGGAGTGTTGGCTTGCACCACTCCACCCGTGCCAGCAGGACCCACTTGTGCATTGTGCTTTGCCCCAGCCTGCAACAGACTCAGCCAACTCTGTCTGCGCTCTGCTGCTGTGGAGAATGAGCGAGCCTAGTGCTGTCGTGCCTCTGTGCAGATCAATGTATGCTGAAGTGCCTTGGGAAGAGAATTACAGCAAAGAGAAAGTCTATTAACTGCCTCAGTTTATCTCCTTTCAATTATTAATGTCTATGCGTGAGATCCCTTTTTGTTCCTTGGTTACATCTTTATCCCAGTACTGTAATGGAGGTCCAGAATGGTGGTTACTATTTACTGCTAGGCTGGGACTGAAGACTCCTGGTCCTGAAGGAAAATAAATCTGAATAGACTGACTATGCAACAACTTTTTCTATCCTGCCTTGTGAGATTATGTAAAAGCCTTTAAGCCTTTATATTCTAGTAAGATTTCTGTAGCTACGTATGATTACATGTTTATATTCTTAGAAAGAGAGATTTACGTTTACCTGTTTCAAGATGATTAGTGGGTATCGAGCAACCAATTTCTCTTGCAGCCAATCACATGCCATTAACTGTGAAAAATGGCAAGCATTGTTTCAAATTTCATTTGGTTTGGCAAGGGTGCAATGGCAAAAAATTAACAGCTAAACCAATTGCTTATATATATATATATAGTTTTTTCCACACTCAGGCATCTTTATGAGCACAGTTTGGATTAGTATCTGTATACAGGCTGTCATGTTCCTATTGCCATTAGAGAGTACTTAATAGGCGATTCACTATTTTTCTTGAAGGAGCAGATTTTAGAAAAAAAAATTATCTAATATTTATGTTTATAGGAAGTCAGTCTAAGTTGATGATCCTTATATTTGACCTACAATATGAAGAAATATTTGCAAAGTTCTGTGAGTTATTTAGTTTTCCAAATTACAACAGTGACTCTGTTTATTTTTATTTAACAAACAAAAACTCCACTGAAGTATTGTTTGCCCCAAGACAAGCAGGTCAGCCTTCACAACAAGCATACACAACATGCATGTAATGAAGGTAAACTAATATTAGCAGGCAGAGGACAGGGTCAAATATTTAGACTGAAATGGAATTCTTGGTTATAATATGTTGTTTTCTGTCAAACAGAGTCATGAATTTCTGCTGCTTTTAGTGAACTGTTTCAATTTGGAGAGAAAGGTAAAAAATGCCAAAAAAGCCTGTTTCATTTCAACATTTCCAAACTTTCCAACTTGTTCTACACTGAAATACATCGATTTCTCAGCTTAAAGTATTGTTTTATTTTCAAAATTACTTCCATTTTATTTAAAAAAAAGATAAAATATAAACTAAACAATGTTGCTTCGGAGTGAATTTGAATGAAAACTTGTGTATTTAGTGTTTCATTGAAATAGTATCTTAATTTGCTGATTTTTTTGTGGGGGCTAAAGCTTTCTCTTTTTTTTTTTTTACAAAGAAGACCTTCTGAAAACTTGTTTTAGGTCATAGCAATGAGTGATTACATTCTATTTTTTTATTTGGTTTTGATTTTATTTCGCTGCTTCTAGCCACTCAAAGAAATCTTATAGAAAAAAATGCCAATTTCCCAGTTCCCAGAAACAGATAAAATGTCCTGATTGTTGGAGTCAAGTAGGAGAGTCAATGGGATGGTGGGGACTTTAATTCCTCTGGGATAAGGAACTTTAGGGTTTGATTGTGGTACCCTGAAAGTCAATGGAAATACATGTGGGCAGGATCTGGCCTGTTGTAACTAATCCTGTGAATCGAGGCACTTTACTGATGTTATTGCTTATGAATCTATGGTGTAAGAAAATTAACTTGACCCTGCAGTATCTGCACTTTTTCTCTATTGTTAACGTCGTTAAGATCCTCACAAACCTGCTCAGTACTGTAGATATCACACTTCACCACACATTTGTTACCTAAGGACTTTTTTTCGGTAATCTTTGCTCTAACAAGGAAGCAAAGGTTGTTGTGAGTGAAGATGAGGATGGGGGCAGGGAGGATTTTGATCAGCAAGTGTTCTGAGAATAAAGAAAGGTTACCTGTTTGTTTGTCAACAGGATGAAGTAAATAAGAGTTAAAAAAAATCTGAGACACCAGTCAAAGGCAATCAAATATGTATTTAATTAAAGCAAACATAAAAATTAAAGTTACATGTTGAATCAATAAACAGCACTTTTTTCTACATGCATTTTGAACAAGACAGATCAGAATCTTGCATGATGAAGACATAATGTGTCATAATAATTAGGAACACAGACAAAAGAACAGCTAATCAACATGCAAATTTATGCAGTTCTGGCGATTCAGATGAGGCAGATTTCTACCTCTTTTTTTGCTTGATTCATCTTCATTGCTAATCATCTGAAGGCTGCCAAATGTTCACTGACACTAATGTATTATAGGTCAAGAGAGGCAGGTCTTCACCTATTACCCCCACAAACAATATGCTTTCCTTCCCTGTTTCCTCTTCAGGATTTTCAGCAATTACTGCCAGATGCAATCAGACTCCTTGAATAGGAGCAACTGGGGCTTGTTTGTGGCTTGGATTCATTAGAATCAGGAGGATGAAGAAAGGAATAAATTACTTAATTGCACAAAAAAGTTGCAGCCAAAGTGATGGTGAGAGAAGCTGATTGTGTAGTTGCGTATTAGGCCACTCTTGGAATGGAGGATCTTAGAATAGCTGGTAGTTTGGCCTTCCTGATTCAGACAGATTTGGGTGTCCTCCAAAACAGATGGCTCCACACACCATCTATTCTTCTCTTTGTCAGGTTTTACCATTTATTTGATCTTGTTCATCTATGATGCTAGTTGTATTAGATGTAACACAAATATGCATTCAGATCATATCCATTTAGTCTTGCATCCCAACTTTTATTCTTTTAGCCTTGTTTGATGAGATGATCAAGTTGAACAAAGCCCTTGTTGTCCTATTCCCGCACAACATCCATACATAAAACACCAAAACCCGTGACTAAAGACTTGCACAGACAAATAATCCTCGTGTGTCACAGGTTTTAAAGGTTTATCACTCCCTGTTTTACCAAGCAGCCCCCAGCTCTGATAAATGATAACGAGACACAACAAATAGTTAATTTTTATTTGATCCGGTAGAAACAAACATTTGCATATGCCCAAGCAAAACTGCCCGCCTCCCATCCTTATGCTGGGAACCCTGTTCAGATATTCTCTTCAGGTTCCAGGCCATGTGTTATGCTTGTGGGTGGTCTTAAGATCTTAAAGAAAAGCTTTGCTCTGTGAAGTCATGCAGCACTGTATGTAATTAAGTGGATTTTTTTTTAATTTTTGCTTTTTTTTTTTTCCTTGCAAACCCCGTCTACGTTTCCTAATTTTGTTGCTGTTGTGAATGATCAACAATTTGTGGAAGAGCTGCCTTTCAGGTAATGGTTAACATGAACTTTTTAAAAAATGAAGTGTGTGGTTAGGGATTCACTTTCTGAGTGTCCCGCTGAGCACATGCTGCTTCACAGTACTACTCACTTGTGGGGGCTGGAGCAAGGTCATGCATACTTTCTGATCACGGAGTCTGAAGCGTGTGTTGCTCTGTGTGTGTATGTGTATATATAGGACAGCCGTGGCAGCTGCTATAGATCTTTCAGCTGGGAGCGTTGGGGTATTCCTTGTTTGCCCAATTATTGTGGGGATCTGTGGTCAGACAGGGGCAGGTCTTCACGTAATACTTAGAATCACAGAATCATAGAATAACTAGGTTGGAAGAGACCTACCAGATCATCGAGTCCAACCATTCCTATCAAACACTAAACCGTGCCCCTTAGCACCTCGTCCACCTGTGCCTTAAACCCCTCCAGGGAAGGTGAATCAACCACCTCCCTGGGCAGCCTGTTCCAGTGCCCAATGACCCTTTCTGTGAAAAATTTTTTCCTAATGTCCAGCCTAAACCTCCCCTGGCGGAGCTTGAGGCCATTCCCTCTTGTCCTGTCCCCTGTCACTTGGGAGAAGAGGCCAGCTCCCTCCTCTCTGCAACCTCCTTTCAGGTAGTTGTAGAGAGCAATGAGGTCTGGAGAGAGTCCAGAGAAGAGCAACTAAGCTGGTGATAGGGTTGGAGAACAAGTCTTACGAGGAGCGGCTGAGAGAGCTTGGGTTGTTTAGCCTGGAGAAGAGGAGGCTGAGGGGAGACCTCATTGTTCTTGTGGTGAGGGGCACAAAACTGAACACAGTATTCAAGGAGTGGTCTCACCAGTGCCGAGTACAGAGGGAGAATAACCTCCCTGGACCTGCTGGTCACACCGTTTCTGATACAAGCCAAGATGCCATTGGCCTTCTTGGCCACCTGGGCACACTGCTGGCTCATGTTCAGTCGCTGTCAACCAACAACCCCAGGTCCCTCTCCTCCAGGCAGCTTTCTAGACAGACTTCCCCTAGTCTGTAGCACTGCACAGGGTTGTTGTGCCCCAAATGCAGGACCTGGCACTTGGCCTTGTTAAACCTCATGCCATTGGTCTCAGCCCAGTGGTCCAGCCTGTTCAGATCCTTTTGCAGAGCCTCCCTACCCTCCAGCAAATCCACACTTCCACCCAGCTTAGTGTCGTCTGCAAACTTGCTAAGGGTGCACTCAATGCCTTCATCCAGGTCATTGATAAAGACATTGAACAGGGCTGGACCCAGCACTGAGCCCTGGGGAACCCCACTTGTAACTGGCCTCCAGCTGGATTTCACACCATTTCCCACCACTCTCTGGGCCCGGCCATCCAACCAGTTTTCCACCCAGGAGAGTGTGCGCCTGTCCAGGCCAGAGGCTGACAGTTTCTGAAGCAGAATGCTGTGAGAAACTCTGTCAAAGGCTTTACTGAATTCCAGGAAGATACATCCACAGACTTTCCCTCATCCAGCAGCCGAGTCACTTTGTCATAGAAGGCAACCAGGTTAGTTTGGCAAGACCTGCCTTTCGTGAACCCGTGTTGACTGGGTCTGATCACCCGGTTCTCTTGCATGTGCTTCATGATAGCACTCAAGATCACCTGTTCCATGACTTTCCCTGGCACTGAGGTCAGACTGACAGGCCTGTAGTTCCCTGGATCCTCCCTGCGACCCTTCTTGTAGATGGGCACAACATCAGCCAGCCTCCAGTCCAGTGGAGCTTCCCCAGTCTTCCAGGACTGTTGGAAGATGATGGAAAGGGGTTTGGCCAGCACATCTGCCAGCTCCTTCAATACCCTTGGATGAATCCCATCCGGCCCCATAGACTTGTGGGTGTCTAGTTGGGCTAGCAAGGCTCTGACCACCTCCTCTCGGATCATGGGAGCCTCATTTTGCTCCTCTAGCTCCTGGGTTTGTACATAGATGGAATGACTTTCTTTACAATTGAAGACTGAGGCAAAGAAGGCATTAAGTACCTCAGCCTTTTCCTCATCCCCTGTCACTGTTGTTCCTTCTGAATCCAATAGGGACTGTATGGTCTCCCTAGTCCTCCTTTTATTATTTATGTATTTATAGAAAGATTTTTTGTTATCTTTCACAGACTTTGCCAATCTGATTTCTAGTTGAGCCTTGGCCCTTCTGATCTTTTCTCTATACAATCTTACTTCCCTCCTGTAGTCCACCCAAGAGGCCTGTCCCCTCTTCCAGAGCCCATAAACGTTTCTCTTCTTCTTGATATCACTCAAGATCTCTCTGTTCAACCAAGCTGGTTTTCTCCCCTGCTGGCTTTTTTTACGGAACATGGGGATGGTTTTCTCCTGAGCTGCTAGGATTTCCTTTTTGAAGAGCTCCCAGCCCTCCTGGGCTCCCTTGCCCTTAAGTACTGTCTCCCATGAGACTTTGCCAACCAGCCTTCTGAAGAGTTCAAAGTCTGCCCTCTGGAAATTTAATGCTACTGTCCTGCTAACCACCCTCTTCACTTCACCTAGAACACAAAACCCTATCATCTCATGATCACTTTGTCCTAGGCGTCCACCTACTGCCACATCCCCTACAAGGCCTTCTCTGTTCACAAACAGCAGGTGCAGGAGGGCACCTTCCCTTGTTGGTTCATTCACCAGCTGCGCAAGGAAGTTGTCTTCCACACACTCCAGGAACCTCCTAGGCTGCTTCCTTTCTGCTCTATTGTACTTCCAGCAGATATCAGGAAGATTGAAGCCTTCCACAAGAATGAGAGGCATTGATCTAGAGATTAACCCCAGCTGTTTATAGAAGAGCTCATCAGCTGCTTCTCCTTGGCTGGGTGGTCTGTAACAGACTCCCATCACAAAATCTACCTTCTGGTGGGCTCCTCTGATTTTAACCCACAGGCACTCAATCTCCTTATCGCCACCATCCATCTCAATGGTGTCCAAGTCCTCCCTTACAAAGAGGGTTACCCCGTCTCCTCTCCTACCCTTCCTATCCTGCCTGAAGAGCTTGTACCTCACCATAGCTGCACTCCAGTTATATGAGTCATCCCACCACGTTTCCATGATGGCAACGACATCATAGGCTCCTTGCCCTACAACAGCTTCCAGCTCTTCCTTCTTATTCCCCATGCTGCGTGCATTGGTGTAAATGCACTTCAGCTGAGCTGCCGAGCCTTCAGCCTTCTTAGAGGGAACAGAGTTCATTCCCAATTGCCTGGTAACCGGAGTAGTTAGCACCAGAGTGCCCATATCTCCCTTAGCACCCTCAGGTGTGTTCTCCCTCGCTTTCTGTGTGGTGATGTACTGGTGGTCCACACCAGCACACCCTCTCCCAATCAGCATTGTCTCATGTCCAGGCTTGTTCCTGTCTAGCCTGGTCTCAACCCCCTCCCCCTTCACATCTAGCTTAAAGCTCGATGTGGTCCTGGATTACAATAAACTTTTATAAATAAATTTTAGAAATGTATTCATTTCTCTTTTGGCCCAACATCTGTTGAAGCTTGATGGATGCCCAGGAATGCTGCTTTATCTGTGATCATGTGTAGTTCTTGAGTGCAAAATGCAGGCTTTTTGGGTACCTTTGAGGTAAAAACTGCAGTCTGTAGAAGGTGTTAACATTTTTTTCAAAAGTAAAACAAAATACCATAGGTATGGCATAGGTGTGTTTGCAGCCCTGGAGGGAGTGTTCAAGCTCACAATTTCCAGCATCAGAGCTGCACACCCTGAATGTCCTGGTTTCTTGGAGGCTTGTGAGATAAGGAGACATGCTGGAAACACACCTTTTTCTGAGCCTGACATCTAACAACAGTTTGCATTGTCCCTTAGGGCAGCCATCTGAAGGAGCCCAAAATGCTTCCTGTAGTCTTTGTAGAGGCCTTATGTTGATATAGGTTCATGAAGATGGTGTGTCCTTCAGGAGGTATCTTTTCTTTTGGGACTGAACGATGGAAATTTTTGGCCAGAAGTCCTGTTGCACAGCCTCCAGTGGCTCTCTAGTCTTCCCTTCAGACACTCACGATACCCATGGCCCACTGTGGCTTTGGCCTCCAGATTTTCCTACTCTTCCCTGGATAGGAGAGGAAGGGGCATCACACACCTGGGGAGCAGCAGGGCCCACCCAAGGTATCCTCCTGCCCTAGGGTTGCAAATCCTTCACTGAGAGTATCTCCTCCTTCCTCTCATTGGAGAGGATGTCTGGGCCCACTGGAAAAGCAAAAAGATGCCAATGCCCTTCTTCATGTATTACTTCTATCCCTGGGAGGAAGTATGATTTTTACTTAGAGTATTTCATGGGGCACAAGTGAATGCGTTTTATTGCAAATCTTGGAGATTTAATTTTACTGCTGTGTCACTAGGGGGAGATTTTTGAAGGCACAACTACATTGAAGTGCTTACCTCTCTTTTGAAAGTCAACAGAAGTTACTCATCTAAATGCCTTTGTGTCTAGGGGGAACATTCACCGTAAAATAGGGAGAGGCCACGTATCTGCTGCAAGTGATAAAGATAGCCAGTGGGTGAGGCTATTTTTTTTCTGGTTTTGTGTTTTTGATTTTTTTTTTAAATTGCTCTCCGATCCTTCATTTCTCACAGGCTGGGGTTTGGTTTGTTACAAAGCATTGCATTACCTCATCTCCTCAGTTAAAATCCTCCTAGGTTTTGTTTTGTGATAAGAAGACTGAGAAAATCCACACAAGGACCTTGTCTTTGTACAGACTATACCTGACTGCTTTTCTGTCTAAAGCTATAGAGATTCAAGAGCTGATGATGTTTTACAAATGCTCCCTCTATCCGAGGGTCCCTTCAAGAAGGTGGGGGGGAAGCTTTACTTTGACGGTCTTTAAAACCTGTGTCATCTCTTGCAGAATGGCCCTTGCTTTCACAGCTTCCCATGTTGCACCCTGTCCTGATTATATACACTCATGTTTGTCACTGAAACATGTAGCTGAGCAGCTTGGGTGGACAGTGCTGAGTCTGAGGGCTGCTCACTTTGGCTATTTACCTTTTTTTCATTCTGTTGTGAAGCTGGCTATCCCAATACACAGAATATTATTGATGACATCTGAGTGAGTGACTAAACTGTTCAGAATGGAAATACGAGGGAAGTACAGATTTAGGCAACTAAAAGGCTATTTGTGCCAACATTGGTGAAAAGGCTATGGACACAGTTGGAGGAAAAAGTTCTCTGCAATGTGTACGTTTGTGAATGATGCTTTAACTAGGTCTAAGCATCTATGCCAGGCAGCTATGACTGTAAGCATCTGCATTTGCTATTCGCAGTGTTCTTTAAATGCTGATGTTTCCTATCAAAATAGGGCACAGGCCTGGAAAATGACTCTTTCTCATTGCTACTAGCATGTCTATGGGTTGACCACCATACTTCATGTGTGTGCAAAATGGAGGTTAAAAAGGTTGTTCTCCTTTTGTGTCAGGGGTGGTATACGTCACCTTGCTGGTCTCTGAAGGCTCTTGAGGAACTTCTGCGGATTAGTGAACTCATTCATTCTGACAGTCTATTACCTTCTTTGTTTTGACATATTTTCACTCTCCTCTTAATGTTTCCTGTTTTCATGAATCTTCCCCTTCTGCTGCATTTTCCTGTGTGTGTTTTTTGTCTCCCAGATGTTATATGGCTAGCTATTTCAGTAACTCTTTGCGTACTACAAAATTGAAAAAAATGCAAGTGGAAAAAACCCACGTTGGAATGATAGTGTATTTTCCATGCACACATTGGCTGAAATAAGTTGAACTGGGACACTAAACTTCTACCTAAAATAATGCAGTACAAAGTGCTTAATTAATATATGCATTCAGTATATGAGTTGGTAGCTGTTATTTCAAAAAGCAGGAGGCTCTTTTAAAATAGAAATGATTTGCTAGCACTGCTGGATTTGATGTAAGTTCCATGCTTGAACCTGTTTAAGTACAGATTTATTTGATATCGATAATTTAGGACTATAGATTTCAGTAGAAAAGCATGATGCACTTGTTAAATAGCCAAAATTTGTGGGCCTAATGCAGGATATTTGAAGATGCACACAGCAGTTATAATTCTCACTCCTGATATTCAGCACTTCTGAAAGCCAGACTAACTGCACATTCCTGCACTTGAAAATATCTGCTTGCATTGTAAAGCTCAGCCATGCCGACTCTTTTCTTACCAGAGTAATTCTGTCTATATCCATGCAGAGTTATCAGGGTTAGTATCTTTTCTTAGAATCATAGAATCACCAGGTTGGAAAAGACCCACCAGATCATCGAGTCCAACCATTCCCATCAATCACTAAACCGTGTCCCTCAGCACCTCATGCACCTGTCTTTTAAACACCTCCAGGGAAGTGTATGGCATAGTTTAAATATAGGTTTTTACTAGTATAGCCTTGTACTAGTATATGGTGATTCCTATGGGAGATGAAATGGGATGATCTGCTCTTGTTTTATTTGTCTATATTGCCAGTCTTTGACAGCTTGTTGCTGAAAACTCTCCAAAAGTAAATATAGATAACCTTGCGTCCTAAGCTCCAGAGATTTTGTCCATTTACCTCTGAGATTTAGTTGCCATGCATATGTGTCAAGAAAAATTTCATGCTGGAAATGGATAACTAATGTAAAATACAAGTTACTTGGAACAGACAATAACTGTCTTTACCACAGTTCTGTCAGTAGCCTTCACTTCAGTTCTGTAAGTGAACATTTTCTAAGTAAATATCCTTGAAGCATATTTCTTCCCCACTTCTCTTGCCTTATGGATGGTTGTCATTAGCTGAAGCAGCTGTAAAGGCTACAAAATCCTGACTGTTGGGGTAACCATTTAACTAGTATATAAATCCTTGGAAAATGTCTGTGGTGCATAACCAACTGTTTAAAAAAACCTAGGGTCTGAAAAACATACTTCCTTTGAACAGGCTGACCACATGTAAATGGTGAGTTTCGTGCTGCTAGAATGCACCATTACACTTGTTATGCCCAACGGGATTTGTTGAGTGGGTCCAATGTAGGGGAATTCTGACCTATGAAACAGGCAGAATCAAATTCCTCATAGCATCTGGCCTGGCTGCAGACTGATATATCTGGTACTTAGCTTTCAATAAACTCATATTTAATTCTGTTGTGTAAGAGCTCTAGTGAGTTTTCCTTAGCTCTGCTACTTTTCAGGGCATGTCCTGCTTTTTGGAGGAACTGCCTCTGGCCTAATGTCTCTCCACTTCAGTTGCTTGGTAATGTCCTCACTGGCAGATGATGATGGGCATAAATGAACCCTGAGAAAAACTTTGCCACAAGACAGTATTCCAGAGTTTCTTCTAACTCTCTTTCTTCCTGGGTCACTACCGGATCAGTCCAGGATGCTGAGGTCAGAAAAATTCTGTCTATGAATTCTATTAAATTCTTCAGAGCGGAGGCTTCCCCTTCAGACGTGTTACTGACCAATGGTGACATTCAGTCCTTTGCTCACAGACCTAAGAGCTGTGTGCTAGGGCAAGGCCTCCTGAGATGTGATACAGTGGTAACTTGTGACATGCAAGGCACTTCAGAGTGGCAGGTAAAGTGGCAAATGCAAAGGTGGCACCCTTGGCAAAAGGATTTTAAAGCTTTTGATTTAAAATCATGGCAAACATCATTTTGGAGGATACTCTTACCAATGAGAGCGTTCCAAAATTCTTAGTTACTTCTTGTAATTTGAAAGTGCCGCCTGACACTGTCAATTGATTGGGATGCTACCATGCCATCACCTGATTCCTTTAGCAAACAGGCTTGGTGGTAGATGAGTTAGGAAGTCCAGGTGTTTGGACCCTTGATGGCAGCAAAATCTTCTTCCTTTAAATGTATGATAAGTTTTCTATGCCCTCTTAAAAGACAATAGTACCTGAGACTTTTTCTGATCCAGATGGAAAGCCTTTGTTAAAGGGAATGGTAATGACGCTTAGTAAGATTTGTTTTTTATTAAGAAAAGATCATCTGGTACTTGCTTCTGGAGCTGGTTGCTCATGAAGGTTTATAATTCAGGGTCTTAATTTTTGTAAAGCGTGAATTACAAGAAGTCAGAAGAATGATGCGAAGAGCATTTAATAATGCACATTCACAAAGAAGTGGTGTAACTACATTAATTAGGCAAGTCTTGCGTAAAGATGCAATGTAATTATATATTTGAGACAGTTAATTAGGGAGCTACTTGGAAATTTCAGTGAATATTAAGGTAATTATACATAAATACTATAACCATTAAGACTGCACCCATAATGAAAGCAATAACTAATTACATAAATAACAGCATACTTATGTTTTTACATTACCAATACCTAACAATACTTCCTCTCTTTTTTCTGCTCTCTTTGCCATGCAAATTACAAAACTTCCATTTTTAATTCAGATATTCTTGCAAATTCTTGTGGAAACAATGAACTTTCCTCTTGTTCTCTTTATCCAGAGAAGACTGGGCAACTGGAGTTATGCACATCTAGCAGGAAGATAGTAAAGCACACTGCAGATGTCTGCAAGCTACATGTGGAGTTTTTGGTGACTGCCCTTGGATTTCATACAAGCCCAAGTTTGAGAAGTTTAGTAAAGATATAAGTGTATAAAGGCATAAATATAGAGATAGTGATAATGATTGCTTAGGCAGCTTTGAGTGAATCAATACCAAGGGTTAGATGAGTGGCTCTAGTAGAAAGTGGGCCCTGCATTACATAGCGCTGGGCCTAAGGCAAATGCCTGATCCTTGCTAAAACATTTCTTACAATTTATTTCTGTCAGAGTTTGGGGTAGCTATCTGTTACCACTTCTATGTTTGCCTAAATCTACCAGCTTCCTGTGACAAGTAAGTGTGACAACATTTAATGTGCTATGCACATTGCTATACTTTTCCCATGCTACCTCAACAAGACTGAAAATCAGGCTCTCTAACCCCATAAGAACTTCTAAGCTAAGAGCTTTATATGAGGACCAGCCCTACTGACTCAGCTGAAATAGAGAATTGTTGTTTCCAAACATACTTACTGAATCAACGATAATTTCTAGGAACTCTCATCTAAGGATCTAAAAATGTATCGAAAGCTCTATTAGGTAAAGTCTCAAAATGAGTCAGTGATTTTGTGAGCTATCATAATTGAAACTGTACAGGTGGGGAAACAGAGGCATGAAGAGCTCAAGTGACTTGTCCAATGTCATAAAGAACATCCACAGTGTAAATCTGTCTGCTCTGTTTTAGTCACAAAGTCATTCTCTCTCCTGCAAGAGGGATGTTGCACATGGTTTGGGGGTCTAGCCTTGGTACTCTTCTCTCTCTGCTAATTTTCTCTGAATAATTAAATTGACCTAGTGAAAAAGTAGAGTTCACAAAGGAATGTAATTTCCAGCTGGTTGTCCATGATGTTGTATTCCTATGAGATATCATGATTAGATGTCTGAAAGGGCCCACAGCAGCATGGGCTCTATGCAGATTTGCAATACTGAAGTCAGCATCCTGCAAAATAAGGTCATAATTTGAGCTGGGCTGGCACCTGGGATTCTTTAGGCTTGCATGCCCTGGCATGCTAAAGAAACAATAAAGGAAATTCTTTCCTTGCTAAGTCCCATTCCCATTAGAATATGTACACTAAGGTATAAATGCTGAGGCAAAGCTAAGGATGATTTAAGACAACACAGCAAATTTTACTATAATCTCATTGCAGACTCCAGGGCAGGTAGCTGTATGCAACTAAGCTATAATTTCTTAGCTCAATAACAGCAAACAATGATGCTTCCTGCCATAAACTTCAAAACCTGTCAGAGGCTGGTGGGACCTTCCAAATTATCTTGGTTCTGCATAGATAGTGTCACAGTTTTGAGAAAGTTAATACTTTGCATCTCTATAAATGATCTTATTGTTACGAGTTTACACTGTCACTCATGTTCCAAGGCAGATTAGGTCTTATATCTTTTTTTTTGTACTGAAGTAATTCCACTAACATTTTAAGCTCTTCATTTCTAGCAGAGTGATATTGCGGATAGCTGACCTTTGTTGTCACTGTAATATAGGCATTGAACTTCGCGTATATCTGTTGGAAGAGAGATTAATTAGAAAATACTGTAGTAGTAGGTGGGCAACCAAAGATACGTTGTATCAGACTGCTGTGATGTCTTTCTCTGAGTTTGTGACCAAGAGAAATACAGTATGTCTAATTCATCAAGGTTTCCGTAACATAATGCAGTGAAAGAAAACAGTATGGGCTGGAGAACACAGAGCGCAAGAAATGTTAAGAAATGGCTACAGGAAGATTGCCGAGAACTGAGCTGACAGAACTGTCAAGGGACAGGAACAGTAACTAGTAGTGTTTATTAATGGTCAGTCTTGTGACCTATCTGAACATTTTTGTTTGTAGCCACAGCAGAAAAAGTGGGCAAACACAAAGTCAGTAAGAGGCAGAAAGCTGAGAGGCCTTGACAACTCAGAGGACTGACCCTGGCAACAGGAGAAAAGGAAGAAGGATAAAATTAAGTACTAATAAACCACAAGGTCGTACAGATGTTGTTGGTTTTGTTTTTTTTTTTCTCTGCACAGGAGGCTCATCAGCTAAGAGTAACAGAGATGTGTTTTGCTGAATCTCACAATGACTGACAACTGCTGGAACTCTGCAACAGCAGGGAAGGGAAATATTCCCTGAGATGTTCCCCTGGATGTTGCATCAGGGGAAGCATATCCAGGAAACGTGGAATTCCTGACTACTTTTGTACAAGGCACTAGGGAGATCCAGAAAAAGACAGAGTCTGAAAAAAGGGCTATTAAATTAAGATAGGAAATAAGGAATAAAAGACTGTGTCTTTAGTTTCGCAAAAATAAAACTAAGTAGGGGTAGATCACTCCCAATAAATATATTATCGGGATAAGTGGTAAGAGAGAACTGATTAAATTGGAATGCCATAGGAAGAATTGGTAGGAGCCAACTGGATAAAAGTTTTTTTGGAAAAGGATGAAGACTTTCAATAACATGAAGTTTTGGAGCAGTTTTCCGAAAGGAGTCATGGGGGCAAGAAAAAACTTGAGAAATTTATCAATGAGATTGTGATGTTGTGATATCAACGAGGTATGATGTGTCAAGCATAGCAGGAGGTGACCTGTGAGGACTCTTCTAGTCTTATTGCCTATGTAAAACTATTCAATAGAGCCCCTGGTCTCTAGAGTATTTTTCTGTAAAAAGGCTTCAATAGGAAGGTAGGGAAAGTGGCCTTTCCTTTGGATTCTTTGTTTGCCCTTATCTATACAGGAGACATAGATCCAGTCAAAGTCCCAATCAGTTTTGTGGTAGGTTGGATGCAGATCTCTATTATCTGTGTAACAATACCTTTCAGAGGTCCTGCTCATTATTGGGGCCCAGCTACTTTCTGTGACCTGACTTTATGATCCCAGTTCATCTCTTCGCTAAACCCATCTGAAGCTCAGTTTCCTTGATATCCCTTTTAATACTTTATAGTTTTCTTACAGTTTTTGTATTCTTGCAGTCTTTTGAGGTTCTTGACAGCAAGCCAAACAATCTGCCTTTCACAGTGCCATCAGCTGGCCAAAGCCACGAGTAGATCGCTAATTGTTTGGGGAAAGATCAATAGCAAATTGATCTACCTACTCTGAAAAGATCTGACAACTCAGTCTAGTTGTAGTAACTGAACGAACGGTTAATAATAGATGATGACTAAAAAAATTCATAGGTGTGAAAGGGGGCTTTCCAGAAACATGGTATTCATGCATACTGCTTGGTGATTGACAGCCCCAACAGGTTAAAGGTTACCCATGGAATACAGCCTTGATGGCCTAGGATGAAATGTTCCTTCTGACCCTTCTGTAAGTTTGTGATATACAGCATTGGCTAACATATCATTAACTTGCAACACCATGATGATGGGATTAAGACCCAGAGGACTTTATCTCTACCTTATTAATGGCAATTAAAAGCTGCGTGACAGTTTTGAAAGTTATTGATGTAAAGAAAGTTAGTACCTCTCTTATAGTAGCACAGTAAATAATTGTCTGGTTGCTTGGCCTTTCATAATCTGTCCATGCAGCTGTATATTATCATTATTTTGTTGCAAATACAGCTTTTTGATTTATCAACAAAAGAGTAGGTAAGGCTCTATGTAAATAATAATGAAGGACACTTCCAGGTTGGATTTTTTCCCATTTAGACTGCTGAGCATGAAAGAAGCAGAGGATTTTCAAAACTAATGATGATATCTGTCAGAGCCTGTTTCAAACCCAATTTTAGTTACTGCAAACTTCACCTGGACAATTCATAGGGCAGATATTAAAATTTCTTCCCACCCTGCTCTCTAGGGAAGTGGATATTAATTCCTTCTTGGGAGCTAACCATTGGTAGACCTCCTCTGGTTTCGCGGCAAGGAGTTTCATGCCTGTTGTCCTGAATTTTCAAGGAAATGGGACTACTGGCAGAGCAGCACAGCAAGTGCTGTGAACTAGAACTAGCTCTTTCATATTCTGCTTCTGTCAAAATCTTGATCTACATTGGAAAGAAAGGATCAAACTCAAACGTGCATGCCATCTAGAAAGTCCCTTCTCCCTCAAACAATTAGTGGCTGTGATCCTACATATCCTAACTATTTAACTGCTTTGGTTGTGACATGTCACTTTGGGGGCAATGTTTCTGAAGCCTCTTCCTCACTCCTGTTTTGATGTCAAAATGTGCCATGGGTGCTATTTCCTGGTAAATCACTGTCATGGTGTTGGAGAACCTTGTAATCTGTGAATCCTCACTGATCCCTTGGGAAGCGCAGTCAGGATTTGTACTCCCAAGAGCCAATCTCATCTGTGCAGAGTGACAGAGTGGAGCAAGTTGTGTGTGCAGTATCTGAAGAGATTTGTCTGCACTTGCTCCCCAGTGAAAAGGGGAAAATGCACTGGGCTGACCTCGCTCTGTATTACAAAGATTTTCTGGGTCTTTGCCTCAGGGCTATAGAGGATGGAGAAACTTTATGTATTTGATACTGCTCTATTGCTTTCTGATTAGAGGAAAGAAGTCCTAGCTTTCACCACTGCTGTTATTTCAGAGGTGTCAGTGGCTGTGGCAGCCTGCAGTGACCTGTGCCTGGCTGTGCTGCTCTGGCTGTGTAGTACCAACTTCAGGACTCCTGCTGGGTGCTTTCTCCTCCTGGCTTCCCAGAAGCTGTGGGACTGGGAGAAGGCACCTGTCATTTTAGCCTCTTGCCACTCCAAGGCAGAGACTACAACTACGCTTGTAGTTTATACAGCCCCAAGCACAATGTCAGCATTGCACATTAATTAATAATAGTGGCTTATAGTGCTAATCACTTAATTATAAATTATGTGTGCTGGTTATGCCTGCCATCACTTATTACTTTGTAGTTACATAGATATATACATAGTATATCTGGGCTTTTGTAAATCAGCTTGTAGTTGTTCAATGATACAAAGGCTATGCCAGCACATAAATCCGATGTAAACTGCTAATCATTTTTAAATGAAGACAAAGCAATCTGAGTTTTAAATCCATAATGCAAGAGAATTACAGTGCATGTGACTGAAATTTAGGAAGAGAACTTGCTTTGCAGACGTTTCAATTGTAAGCAAAATTCTGACGTTATGCGCATTACATGGTATTTTACTGAAATCACACTCACTGGCAGATTTGCATAAATGAATGCATTGTATTTTTTATGACTGTGAAAGCTTTAATTACCTAAACTCTAATTAGGCTTGCATTTTTCAGAAAACACAAGATATTAGCTTATTTTGTATTTGGCTCAACTTTAATGTTTTCACACATTTGTAACTCACACGCAACAATATACTATAAAAACACAGGGAAAACACAGAGATGAAGGCATCCCTGGAATTTCTGAAGCTGATTGGTCGTTTCTTCTCTGGACATATTTAAGCCTCAATGCATAGAAATTTTCTTCAATGCTGTCCTGGGGCCAAACTTACACCTGATGTAAATTTGTCAATGTCAAATTTGGTAGTGTTGCATCAAAGATGAGTATATTTTAATAATTTCTAGGAATAAAGTTGTTGTGTGAAAGGGTGTTATTGATGGTGTTTTATAGTGGAATTTGTTGGGTGGTTTTGGAACCCTTGCAGAGTTCTACAGGTATTTTTTGTACAGCAAGACAACAATGCTGTCTGGATACTTGGCGTGCTGATATTGCAACAAAGATTTAGGTGCACAATACAGATTTTGAAAAGACTCTCGCAATAGGACTCTCACTTGGCACAGACTGAGCCACTGTGGTGCCTTTCATAATGTGGGAAAAATAAATCAGATAAATAAAACTACCATTACATATTCGTCCCCCTTTTGCCAAATCTACAAAGGAATAAGTGCTAATGCATCTTGTGTTAATTCTGCTGAATTTTCCCATTTGCTTCCGTATCAACATGACTTGTTGTGTCTGTGTTGGGTTGTCTAGATTTTGCCCTTTCCTCTAACATAAAGCTGTGACAATTATCAGTGTGTTTGTCACTGTGTAGCTAGGTCGCTGTAATATGCTCAGACAAGAGCTACTTTTAAAGGCAATTCAGAAGCCTGTGCTGGAGCAGAGCATCCTGCCCAGTGTTTGCTGAGGGCGTGCTGCTGAGAACATGCCGCATTTGTGTTCTGCTCTTGCTGTTAACGCAGATCTACATGCTGTTGATGTGCTAGTTGTGGTGTGTAGTCTTCCATATGCTCAGGAGTTCTGCTTTTCTATTTCGAAGGGAGGTGAGGATGCCTTACCTCTTGATGGATTGTGTTGAGAGAAATTGTACACATCTTCCAAGTTTATTCTAAGTGCTTTTTGCAATGTTTCTGTTGGGTGGAGCCAAATGCCACCACTGCATTTCCATTGCCTGAACTGAAAAGAAAGATTGTTATTATTTCACCTATCTTTACTACTGAGAGTTTCTCCTACCTTTTGTTGTGAGGAATGAAAAAAGGCAGAGGAGTATCATGTGTTTCCATATCTTCCTCCGTTACTGTTTTTAATCCTTGAATGTCTTGCAATAGGAAGATTTGAGGACTTCTGAAAATGAAGTGTTTAAAAGCAAAGTAAGAGGTGTAAGTGGTTAGCCTCTATAGGCTATATTTCTTATTTTCTTCTCTAACCTCAAGGCTCCCCTTTTATGATGTGCCTTTCATTCAATTAATCCTAGTGCTCTGGGAGGCATTCTCCTTTTCAGTGCAGGACTGGTGGGAATATACTACAGCTTGTGGTATGTTGTTGTATGTGTGCTAAGTAGCACCAATTAGAGTGATGGAGAGTATATTATTAAAAGTGCCTTTCTGCTCTTCTTTCACATCACTATATTGTCCTAAACATGTTATTTTGAACTCAGGCAGATACCTGAGATTGCAATGTATCACTTGAACTCCTGTACCAGGGCAGACCTGTGAGTAGATTTAGTGATTATGTCAGCCCTGCTAAGAGAAACATTCTTTAAGTGGGATATAAATCTAGAAACCTCTGTGTCTTGCTCCCAGTCACCAGCATCTTATCTCTGGATATTCTACAGGCTGTGTCTATGGGTACCTACCAGCTGGCCAAAGCTCCTGACGTGTTCCTGTGTAGAACCACGTGTCCGGGTGTGAGCTCTGAAAAGTCTGGTCTTCAGACAGTGTAGATATAGCTACTGAGAAAGATGATCTTGGGTGGCAGGAAGTGCACGGGTATATCTATCTCCTGTTATTTCACAAGGGCTGTGTTTTTCTAAATTCTTCCTGAGGAACTGTGACTGTAGGCTTGGATTCACAAGAGGTGGTGTATCTGATTGCTACGAACGTGGACAGGACTAATTCTCATCCACACAGGGGAAAAAATCAGCATACTCAGATGAGGGGTGGTAAGTAGCAGTCTGTATTTGAGGTTCTTAGTCCCTCCTAGCAAATTAGTCTCTTTGTGGAATTCTTCTGGAGTAAGGTACTAAACAGCATGGGTAAAGGTGGGGGAAGGGAATCAGGCCTTATGGTATGTTATTTGGCATCAATCCTGCATGTGTTGCTGTTTTCAGACATTTACACACAGACATAAGGGAACGGGGAGTCCTTTTATTCAGGATACATCAAACGTATGTTTTGAAGAACTAGAAGTGATATTGACATTTTGTGCTTAAGTGGAATCCTTATTTCCTTAAAACAGAAATCAAAGCCAAACAGCACCATCAGCTTGAAATCTGACCAGAATAAGTGAATGAATTAAATAAGGTTAAGTTCCTAGATGTTCTTTTTAGGCTTCTTAGTAACTTATGAGTCTTTCTGGTTGCCAGCTCCTCTCATCTTTAAGTGGTTTTCTTTACCTTGTTGTGTGAAGAACACCTGGAAAAAGTAGTTATATAATAAGAAATCATTGAGTGGACCAGGAACTAGTCCATCACATGCAGAAGCTAGACACAGAGAAGAATGAGTTAGTCACTTTCCACTCTCATGAGCAAAATCTTCTTTACAACCATGTGTACAAGGAAAAGGAACACGCTCCAGGAAGGAAAGATTGATCCAATATTTAAATCTTAGCTATGGTACTGGGAAGTCTGTGTTCAGATTCCTGAGCCATTGAGCACATTTTCTGTACTAGTTTTGGAAAGGTCTTTCGTCCCCACTGCACAGATATGACTATACTGAGTGTCACAACACCTGTCCTTAGTGAAATTAGCAGCCTGGAGGCTGATACATGATACTTAGATTTGTTACGAAATCTATATGGAGTTCGGAAGCTGGTCACTCGGAGACCATTGCAAGGTGCTTCCCTCCAGGCACAGACTCTTTAATCAGTGTTATTTAAATGTTGCTTCTCTGTACTTGGGCTTTACAGTCCCAGAGACTCTCCTGAAGCTCAGTGTCTGACTTTTCTCTCGAGAATCAACAAGGAAGCAATAGTACTTTTATCTGATACTTTACTGGGTAGCATGTTAATCCAAGACATATGAGTTCACTTTCCTTTTGTCCTGCTTCAATTTCTGTGCCTCTCTTCTGGCAGGATTAGATCCTACACACTAAGCTATCACTTAGTCTTAGGCAGGATGAGGGGAGAAGACAGTCTTCCTGCTTCTTCTTAAAACAAATCTTGCAAAATTCAGGATTAACGGGGACAGAGAAAGGATGTAATTATAGCCTGACTCTGTAACACAGTATTTAGCACAGCCATTTGAGAAAGAAAGTTTGAGTGACATAGACTGTGAAGAAGGTAATAGAAATCAAATGCTGCCATAACTGCTAGGCACACCTTCCTCCTGTAGCTGTAGGGTATCGAGAATGGAGAGCAATGATGGTTTTTATATGGACCCCCTTTCAGTAGCCATATTCCAAAGTCTCCTATAGGACAAGGCTGTTCTTCTGAGATAGGTGGGTGTGTGGATGCCTGCTGTGGCATAAGTACTTGAGCAACACCATGTGACTGAGCCTTTTCAAGATAGCATTTCCTAGGCATGCAGGGAAACAGAATTGTAGAAATTGGAGAAAACGTAATGCAATCGATTGATGTGCCAAAAGACTCCTGGGTGTGCTGAGGATTATATCTTTTCTGTGCAGGCTGGATATAGCTGCCCAAGCCCTGCTGTGCAGTTAGTCCAGAACCTCTGTGTATTGGAGTTTTCCATCAGTAAAATGCAGAAAGTTTCCTTCTATCCTAAAGGAGTTCAGGTATTGTGGCCCACTATCAAATAAATATCTAGCATAAAAAGGACAAAGAAAAGTTAAAGGGGTCCCTTTCAGTCTGCAAGCTGGTAGAGAGGTAAAAGGCTGACATTTCAAAATTGCAGGTGATTTGTAGGGAGACAAATTTGTGTTTTTTCCAAATTTGGTTCTGAGTGGTCCCAAGAAGGCCAAAGGATCTACTGATTCCCAGGGTTTTTGAGACCAGACCCTAGGAGATGCACCCGAGTCCAACGCGAGAAAAATTTTGGTGGAGTACCCTATGTCACACAGTAGGCTTGTGCTGAATCCAGGGCTCAGCATCCTTTCTCCAAGTTCTCATAACAATAAGAACAACCTCCTCAGCAATTGCCTTACAAAAGGTTTGAACATCAGGTTACCCAGAGACATGAGCATATAGTAGAGCAGTGATGTACAAATGAAAGTCCTACACTTTGACCTCCAACCACATGAAGCCCCATTACAATAAATATCCAACAACACATCCCTTTCCACACCACATGGATGCTGCCTTAGGTACAAAGGTACTAAAACGACTGTTCCATGTAATAAAACATGGTGGGAGAAATTATGAAGTATAAAGTAAGGTTATTGCCTTCACTGCTAATTAAAGTTTACTGTATCTTCTTGCAGCTTTGTTTAATGGGCTCCAACATATCATGGGGTGTTTCTTTAAAGAATTAAAAGAAAGCTCTTTTTAAGGTCACTCACTTGACCTCAGTTCATTGTGTTGTGAATGCGGTATTGTAGTAGCACATATTGTATGGGGTACAACACCATGTGCTGCTCCAAGACTCCTGTGGTAACTAAGCACAAAGGGCTGCGTTAACGATGGCACGTCAGCCTTAGCTTTGAATTTCCTTGTTTGAGTGCTAGTTTTCATTACTGACGTATAATATATGCTGTTAACCATTTCACTACTGAACTGTGCACCAGGGACACATCACTGCTTGTGCTTGGAAAAGGCCATTTCTGAAGTGCCAATGATCTGAGGTACAATTATTATTTTATTCCTTAATGGCATCAATTAGGGTAAGCATTGTCAACTAGCACACAATGATCTCAGCACCACAGTGTAATGTAACTATCACAGTGAGCATCATAGCCTAGAAACTGATGCCATATAGGGAACAAAAGGCTTTCCATCTTATTTTTTTTTCTCATTTGGGCAAAAATTCTGTGTTCTGTGGTTTTTAGTTTGTTTATTTGTACCTTCATTTCCTCTTCAGATAAATTCTACACATTTTTGAATATTATCAGTGTTTTATGTAACGTTTCCTTTCACAAAAATTTTCTTACTGGGACTCATGTGGCACTGTCCTTTTAAATCCTTGCTTATTTTCAGTTTTGCTGTTCATCCTTTTCCCAGTCTGCTAGCTGAGTCTAGGTCTGTGTTTACATCATGCATCTCAGGCTGCAGCTGCTGTAGACCCTCTCGTTTGGTGGAACTCTGTTACTTTGGTATCTTGGCTCTTTATCTGGCTCGGGTTGCTTCCTCCTCAATACATGTTCCACTCACGAGGCGAGTGATCCAAAGCCCATTGAAGTAAATGGAAAAATTGCTGTTGATTAAATTATTTCACATCTGCACTCCCTGGCTCTACCAGCTTCTTCCATTGTCCACACATCCTGATTCACAAATGTTTTAAATGACAGCTTTGGGAACATGAAAGCCTTTGGGGCAATGGCCTAAAGAGACAGCAGAGGGTAAAATTTGTAAGCATTATAGCGCTATAGCTGTAGTGCTTCCATTAATCTGTACTGAGCATCTAACTGAAAAGCCTGCCTCAGTCAGGCAAGGAAGGTTTGTATTTCACACACTCAGACACATACGCAGTCCCAGTCTCAGAATGTAGTTCATCAGAAGGATTATTTCCTTCCAAATGCAAACTGAGCTTTGACTATATTTTGCCGGAGGATTTGCTTTGCTTTGCTGTTTCCATTTCCATTCGCCTTTCATGTGAATGGAGGGTAGCAATAGCATCAACTGCCCAAGAACCTGATTAAGGGTGTTGCAGTGTAGGAATATGTGATAAGCGCCTGATCCCAGGCGATGTCAGACTGAAGGAGTGTAGAGAAGCAATGATGAAACAGCTCTGTCACCCTCCTGAGCTCCTGCAGGGATTGTCACTGCTGGGGCCCAGCCCCGGTGCTAGCAGATGTGTTTAAACTGTGGGACCTAGGAGTGTTGCCCAGCTGCATCCTGATGGCAAGTCTGGATGGAACCCAGAGCGCTTCATGCCCCCCCGTCATCCCCAAATCTTGGCATTCACTAGGGGAAAATCTGGGAACATGGGGAGGGAGGAAGCCAGATCCTGTACATGCTCTCCTCTTAGGATTCAGAGATTCATGATGACAGGGTATACATGCCCTTCATTTACACGCTGCTCCCAGTCGCTTCCTTAAGGTCACTTCTTGGAGAAACTCTTTACAGGTTGGAGTGTTATTTACACTCGGATTACAATGGACTCCACAAAACAGTTAAAATGGCAGAAAGAGGTACTAGTAGACCTCATTTCAAGTGTCAGTAATGGAAATTCAAGTGAGTTTTCAAAAATAAAGGACCTTTTACCACTGTAAGCCTATTTGGACACAGTCAGGATGCAGTGTATTATTATGGCAACTGTGCACGTGTATGTGGTTCAGGTCATGTGTTTATGTGTTCAACAACTCAAATATTGTCCTCAAGATTTTATTATTTAATATTTTTCTCTTTCTCCCCTTTCCTCCTATGCCTACTGTCTTTCCAAGGTGGAGCGTTATTCCAGGTACAAAGATTGTGAGGTAATTACACACACAAAAGAACAGATGTGGAGGGTAGAAATACAGCACTATGAGCTCACCTCTCCATAGAAGGAAGTTTACAAATATTTAGAAGCGGTTTAAAAGCATTTATGGATCTTTTGAGGTTTGTCTTCTATTAAGATTTGGATTCAGCTTGGAACAGATGCTGGTTTCTATGTTTGAATTACATAACATTGTATCAAACCTTTCTGTTCATTACTAAAAGAATAGCAACGTCATTACAGTTATAAATATAGTTACCAAGGAAACCAGTTAATCATAATTGACTATTTATCCTTGTTTCATTCTTTATCTCAGTTTCTTCCTGTTCTCTGTCCCATTGCACCTGAGCTTTTTTTTCTTCCCCAGTTAAAAGATATTGTAGACTGCCATCAAGCTGGCTAACTTCTTGATCCATATCTTAATAGAGGTGGATATATCTTGCTTGGGTATTTTAAACCTAGATTTTCTTCTTTTTCCCTCTCTAGTTTTTTGGGCTAGCAGAAGATTCTGTCAGTTTATTGGCTCATACTGTTGAAAAATTACTTGGATTTATAGTATTTCCTAATTTGTATGCTGCCACTGAAAATGTAATTAAGGAAAGAGGAAGCAATCCTTGGCTAACTTTGGAATTAGCTCCCGTGAAATGTTTAAAATAATAAAGGAAAAGAAGATGTTGTATCCTGTGATAGAGTAAGGAAAGTACTTGCCTTTCTTTGCCAGGACCTTGAAGTTTTTATTTTCTACAGCAATTATTTGAGGGCGATTTTGTAGGGTGTCTTTGCTCCTGATTTCCTACCTGCGTGGCATGTGTAAGCCAGACCATTGATTGTTGAGGTCAATGAAATGACTCTCGCAAACCGAGAGAAAAAATTTGTTGTATGAGCAACGATAGGAACAGTCCCTTTCCTTGAATTCTCCTGCATTGCCATTTTAAGATAGGTGAAAGTTTTAGCTTTAACTGAATGTCACATCCATTTTACTATGTCTGTAGGCATCTTTGTTTTTAAAATTCATGACAAGTTCCTTGCAATACATTTTTACTATACTACAGCCACCTGTTCTATCTTGGTGGGTGGCTGTAAATCAGGGTCTGTCCTTTTGTGTGCGTGTTCATGAATGATTGTTTCTTTATACAGTGTATTAGGAGCTTCCAAGATTTATTCATAGCCTGGACCATCCTGGGGACACACAGACATGTTCTGTGAATGAGCTTTCCTTTGCTGCCACCACAAAAGGGTCACCTGAGGTCCCAATGCAAAAATGTTTTGTCCTTCCCATACGGTGCCTTTTGTCTGAGCCCAACATATGCATTTTATCTATTTCTAAACACAGTCAGTTCCCTTGTACTGTATGCTGCCATTAAAACCAGTTTTGTTGTAGATCAGCTTTGAATAAATAATTCAGGTTCATGTGAATCTTGACATGCCTTTACATTTATTTGTTGATATCTGGTCTACCTAAAGGATGTCAATTATACATACTGTGTGGCAGGAAAATATACAAGAACCTGCCTAGTGTCCCTTTGGTGCTTCTGTTGTTGCTTCACATTTAGCTTGAGCCCTCATCTCCCATGGAGCTGCAGGCAGGTTGGGTCAGAAAAACATTTCCGCTCCCTAGAGCAGAGCCCAATTCACCCTGTAGCTCAGTGGTGCAACTGGCCCATGGAGCGAAGTTTTGAATGTGAACCCAGAATGATCAACATCCGTAAACTCATAGAATCATAGAATGGTTTGGGTTGGAAAGTACCTTACAGATCATTCAGTTCCAATCCCTCTGCCATGGCCAGGGATGCTCCCCATTAGATGAGGTTTCTCAACGCACTATCCAACCTGGACAATTCCAGGGACTGGGCATCCACAGCTTCTTTTGGTTATCTGTTCCAGTGCCTCACCACCATCATAGTGTAGAATTTCTTCCTTATACGTAGTCTAAACCTACACTTTTTCAATGTAAAGCCATTAGCCCTTGTTCTATCGCTACATGCCCTTGTAAAAAGTCCCTCTCCAGCCTTTTTGTAGGCCCCCTTTAGGTACAGGAAAGCTGCTGCAAGGCCTCTCTGGAGCATCCCTGCATCTCCAGGATGAGCAACCACAACTATGTCAGCCTATGGGAATTGCTTCATCCCTCTGTTCATCTTTGTGGCCCAACTCTGGACTCACTCTAACAGATCAATGTGCTTATGTTGGGGGCCTGAGAGCTGGATGCTTTGCTCCAGGTGAGGGTCTCACAAGAGCAGAGTACAGGGGAAGAATCACCTCCTTCAACCTGCTAGTCATATTTCTTTTGATGCAGCCCAGGATATGGTTGGCTTTCTGGGCTGCAAGTGCACATTGTTGGGCCACGTTGAGCTTCTCATCAACCAACATCCCCAAGTCCTTCTCCTCAGGGCTGCTCTCCATCCATTCTCTGCCCAGCATGTATTCGTGCTTGTGATTGCCCCAGCCTGTGTGCAGGACCTTGCAATGGGCCTTGTCAAACTTCATGAGTTTCACACAGGCCCACCTCTCAAGCCTGTCCAGGTCCCTCTGGATAGCATCCCTTCCCTCCAGCATGTCAACTGCACCACACAGCTTGGTGTTGTCAACAGACTTGCTGAGGATCCGCTCAACCATGTCTGTGACAAATGATATTAAGTGGCACGAGTCCTGATACTTACTCCTAAGGAGCACTACTTATCACTGGTCTCCACTGGGACACTGAGTTGTAGACTGCACCTCTTTGAGTGTGACCAGTCAGCCAATTACTTATCCACCAAGCGGTCCATTTGTCAGATCCATGAGTCTCCAATTTAGAGACAAGGATGTTGTGCAGAATAGTGCCAAATGGTTTGCACAAGTCCATTAGATGCTGCCAGTTGTTCCTTTATGCACCAATGCTGTTATCCCACTGCAGAAGGCTACCCAATTTGTCGGACACTATTTGCCCTTAGTGAAGTATGTTGGTTATCACCAATTATCTCCTTATTTTCCACATGCCTTAGCATAGTTTCCAGGATGATGGGCTCCGTGATCTTGCCAGGAACAGAGGTGAGACTGACTGGCCTGTAGATCCCCAGGTCTTCTTTTTTCCATTTTTAAAAACGGGGTTTAAGTTTCCTCTTTTCCAGTTAGTGGGGACTACCATGACTTCTGAAATATGATGGATAGTAACTTAGCAACTTCATCTGCCAGTTTCCTCAAGACTTGCAGATGCATCTCATTAGGTTCCATGGACTTGCATACCTTCAGGTTCTTTAAATGGTCCCAAACCTGATCTTCTCCTATAGTGGGCAGTTCTTCATTCTTTCAGTCTCTGTCTTTGCTTTCTGTGAGTTGGTGGTGTGGCTAGAGCACTTCCTGGTGAAGTCTGGGGTGAAAAATTCATTAAGTACCTCAGCCTTCTCCATATCCCTGGTATCCAGGTCTCCCACTTACTTTCAGAGAGGACCCAGAGTTTGCATGGTTTTCTTTTTATCACAGACACAGCTATAGAAGATTTTCTTGTTGTTCTTGATGTCTTTGGCTAGACATTAAGTTTCTGCCCTGCCCACCTTGCCTGGGCCAGGCTTGGACCTACCTTCTCCTCTCCATGTGCCTCAGTTTCCTATTTAAAAAAAATGAAGACAATGATATTTGCTGTCTCATTGTTTCTTCCTGTCAGTTTACTTGCTATTCTTCCTGGTGCTGTTACACCTGAAAAACCTTGTAAAGCTGTTTGTTTCAATACTGTAGCTTTTTGATGCCTGTTAAAGTGCCAGAGGCCTAGAAGATGGTGCATTAGTTTTATAGGGTGAATTCCAAATAAATTATCTCAGTACATTATTAGAACTTTGAGATGACTTCAGGTAGAAGTTTATGGGCTTGCTTTGTTCATAGCCAGTGGAAGTTCCTGAGGACAGTCTTCTTTCTCTGTATATTTGGTTGTAAGAGCTGCAAAATAATATTATCATGCAGAAGCTGTCCAGTTCCTTGTACAATATTGTAACCCAAATTTGTGGGCCACATAGAAGCCTTGTGATGATAGAAAGTGGTCTCAAGAGTCGATGCTGCAGGCTAGTCTTTTATTAATCTCCAGCAAAATGAGATCCCACAGCAGCAAATCACATAGCACTGACACATTTAGTGCTCGTCTTCCCTAGTTCACATAAGGGGAAGAGCTCTCTATCCCCATTTCTGAGAGAATGAGGTGCAGCATGCGCTGTGTCTAAGGAAGAGGTTGGGTTTGCCAAGAGCACCAGATGAGACATTGATGAAATCCTGGGACCGCCTGTGTACTTCTGGTGGTGTGGATTGTAAATCACAGTAAGGGATGTCGATGCTTTAATTATGTGTATGTGATGGTCTATGTGTTTGTGCTTGTGGGTTTTTTATAAGTGTGGTAAATGGAGAAGAGAATCTGGCCTGGCTCTGAGGCTGCTGCTACTGGCAAGGCAGGAGAACATTTTGGCAAAGCAATATATTTATTTTTTTAAACCTCCCTCTA
Organism: Phaenicophaeus curvirostris; assembly: GCF_032191515.1. Classification (NCBI taxonomy): domain Eukaryota; kingdom Metazoa; phylum Chordata; class Aves; order Cuculiformes; family Cuculidae; genus Phaenicophaeus; species Phaenicophaeus curvirostris. Next base: position 90,028,643 of record NC_091393.1, on the reverse strand, counting down.
CAGCCCCTCCTGCCATACTAAATTTTTCTTTTTTTTTAAGAATTTTTTTTTGTGTTCCTTATCTGAGGTGCTGCTGGGACTGGCTGTGTGCTCCAGCTTACTGAGCTCTTTCGCATTTATCTGGTGTGGTTCCCAACCTATGATTTAACAGTGGTGTGTGCAACAGAAAGAGAAAAACAATGTTTGATCTGCTAAAACGTACCTTAAGAGAAAACACATACACATTGATGAAGGTATCAGCTGGGTTCTGCCTACAGTTATGTCAAACAAAGTATGCTAGGAAGTGCCAACTTTCCTTTTGTGCTGTGACACCAAGCGTTGCCAAAAGATATTAAAAAGCTTGCGTGAACTAGGTGATGGCAGCTGTAACTATCTAAGTTATTGCCTGGCAGCTGTAATGCTTCTTCAGTGCTGCTGGCTGCTTTTTATATTTGGTTCCCCATTTGTTTGCCCTTATTCTAGCAACCAATACTACCAAAGCAGGCAATCAGTGTGTTACAGCACATGGCCACTTGCTACTGCAAAATAGGCAGCTTAGTAGTGGCAATTGAGAGACTCTCATGCAGCAGCTGATATAAGTCATATTTCTTTTGGAAGAGACCCAAACCAGTGGTTTTTTTTTGTTACATGTCAGTGTGAATCCAAGAAACCTTAGATGAGTCGATGGCAAAAGGCAAACACACACACATGCACGTATACACACACACTCACATGAGCACACAGAAAAAAATGCAGCTTTCCGTGTTCTTTCCGTGTTGGCTCTAAATGTGCTAGAACAATATAGCCAGCTCCCAGCCCCTGCCAATCCTACATCTGCTCTCTAAAACCTCCAGCAAATAAGAATTACTGTGGGGTTGTTTAACCAACGCTTACAATATACACACTTTTAATTTTTCCGTCACTTCTATCTGTATGCTGGTGGCAAAGGTTTGAGAGATAATGGAGAATGATACCCACTTGCTTTTTCATTGCTGCGAGGTGGGCAGTAGCCACCTAGATTTCTCTGCTGGCAACTTTTGGGGCAATATAAAATGTTTCTCATTGCCATGAGCTTTGGGAAATTGTCTGCACTGTGGGGGGTCGGTTTCTGCTGGTTTTAGGGTGTTTATTTTTGTGAGGGGAAGGCTTTCTCTTTTATGCTTTTCTTTTGAGCTTCCTGTTTTCAGTCATCCCTTAAATAATTCCTACAGTTCACAAATGTAATATTTTTGGGGAAATGTTTCTTCTTTTCCCCTTTCTTTTCCTCATTGCTAACCCAGCCTTGTTTTAAAAGCACTTATGATAATATTTTTGCACTGTGATCAGCCTCAGAATGATCTCCCCAGGATGGAAAATAGACTAAAGTAGTAGCTACTTCTTGCAGAGGACAAGGCAGAAGATCTCAGTTGAGCTTTTAGATGGCTTTTCCTTTACTGGTTAGGCTCAGCTGTTACAGAGACCTGAGACAATTGCATGTTGTCTCACAGTAATAAGACACCATAATCATTCTTTCCACCAAAGAGTCCCAAAGCATTCATGAGTGTTTAATTACCTATTCCATTTCACAGATGAGGATGCTGAAATGCAGAGCAGTTAAGTGATGTGACAAAGGACACCTAGGTATTTGATAACGTAACTTGAAAAAGAAGGAGCATGTTATTAATATGTTTCCCATCACAGTGAGTGGACTGTGCTTACCATCAATGTGAGTAAAGAAATTTGCACGGCTTTGAAGCCTTGCCTCCAAATTTATTGATTAACTGTATTTTTTCCCTGCTATGCTGAGTTTGAAAATCCCTAATTACCTCTCAACCTCCTTGTCTGTGTATTTTTCACGAAGACAAATGCATCATTATTGTTTGAGAATGTTGAAGGGATTTACAAAAAGAGCTGTAAACAGTAGTTAGTTGGTAGGACTAGAGGCAAATTTTAATTCACCCACAGAAGGCTCACATCAGGCATTACAGATTATATCAATCCTATGGTGAGTATTCTGGTACATACTCACTGGTATGGTGAGTACTCTGGTGCTAGGAAGGGCCAATGCTGGCCCTCTAAATTGTCCATGAATTTCTCTTTCTAAGAAGAGATTTCTGGAAAAATGTCATTTCTTCCTTCTGTAGCAGAACTCATAGCTCTCTGCAGTAGTGAAGCATACTGAGCAAGAGGGGGTTTGTTTTGAGAATTCAATTGAGTTATGCTGGTTAGAAGTTCTCTTGTGTTAGGTAGAACATGCATATGCACGATAATTTCATGTGCAAAGGCTGGCATAGCTTAAGGACAGAAAACACTTGTGGGATCTGTGAAGAAGAAGCCCTGTGTTTGTTAATCTAACATGTGCCATCTTCCAGAGCATTTACATTGCTGAAATATTCTAACTTGTTTTCTGAGCTCCTCAGCACTCACTTTTTTAATATCCAATGCTCATGAGTCAGACACAGTTGTGAGCAATGGCTCCCACAAAGTGATTGTGGGATGACCTTGCATCTTGTAGACTGCAGCGAGAGTTACTCTTTATATCCCACACATATCAGCAGAGCAAGGAGCACCTACCTGTAGGCTCCCAAGCCACTTCTTGTTGTAGGGATGTTCTTTACCTCTTGGTATGCTTGAGTGCCTGCAGAAAGCCAAGATCCTCTCCTCATTATCATTCTCAGTTATAGAGAACTGGGGCTCCTGTTACATATTGGATTTGGTCACCCACAATCAATAGCCCGTTCACCAAATCATCTGGAATGCTTTTAAAATAACATCCTATCATCTAAATTAGTTGCCTAGAAGCTAACAGAATAAGGTGTTTGGTAGTGAAAAATTACCTGGTTTGAATTTTTTCCATTTTCTTTCTGGCATAGCAGCTTTTTATGAGGTCATAGAACAATCTGAATCAACTTTAATTGTTATTTTCCATTAATACGTGCAAAATAAGTTACTTGGAAACTCTTATATCTCTATTTTTTTCTCTTAAATAATACCATCAAATGAAATATATAAATGCGTTCTTCTAAGATTCTCATATCATTTTCAGCCCCAGTGCATTAATTATTTTTTTTTCAGAGTTGACTTGACCTGTCCCCTCCCTCAAGAAATGCTTGCATGCGTGTGTGTGTCTGTAATGGAAATGCTGACAGACCCTTAACTATAACAGCACGAAAGACGCCACTAAAATAACAGTGGAACAGATGCTGTCACCACTGCCCCTGGTGGGGAAAGAAGATGAAACAGAAGGGCATTAGAGTTGGTAGATGGCAAATTAATCCTATTGTACTAGCAGCTGCAACCACCGAGATGCTAGCATTCACGCTTAGACACTTCCAGTACACCAAGCTCTAGTAGGGATGGTTGGAAAGGATGAGGCAATGAAAGGTCACTGGAGCTGCTTTCATCTGAATAATAATAGTAAAAAATGTTGGTTTGCGTTCTCTACTATAACTAGGCTCTTTTTACCGAAGCAACCAAATCAGGGATCTTTCTGGTATTTTGAGACTCTCAGTATTTCTCAAATATTAAAGTATATTCCTAACGTAATTTGTTTTGGTTTTTTTTTCCTAAGCTTTCAATGCTGAAACTCTGATTTTAGAATATGGTAATGAAAGCTCAGATATTTTCCTTATGCTTATATTAAAAACAACAACAAAAAAACCACTGTTATCTTTAAACAGTGGGTAAGGAAGTCATTCCTAAGACAATCTGGGTGATTTTGTGGGAACATTGCAGAAACAGTAACTCAGAAAGATCTGTGACCTGAAATGGCTGGATTAGAAAAGGAATCTTGTTTTCAATGAAGGCCAAGTGGATGGAGTAAATCAGAATTTTAGGGGTTCAATTTATCCCTACAGGATTTTTTTTTTTTTGTGAAAACTTGTTGAAGAGAGCTGTGCAAACAATAGCTTGTATAAGCCAAAGCTGGCATCCAGCAATTCTTAATGTCTGAATGAAAGTGCTTTTTTTTTTTTTTCCTCCACAGTACACGTTGCCAAGAAAACAAGGAGTAGTTGCTTTAAGCATTTACAAATGGTAATGCACCAACAGCTGGTCCCAATCCAACTGAGCTATTGTAGGGGTATTAAAAAGACAGGCCAGAGTTTGAGATCTACTGCCAACCTCCCTTGCAGAGTTAGGGAACATTTTACTTGGAAAAAAAGGTCTTCTCTTCCTGCAGCGATCCACAGCTCTATCCTCCTGCAGAGCCTGAGCCCTGCCTGGCAGACTAGGCAAAAATACATCGGTAGGCCAAATGCTTCAATGACATTAAAGTGTAGAATCCATTAGGTCTCCAGCTAGATTATTTATCTCAGTCTAATATTACAGTCTTCATATGTGTTTTTCATGTTCTGTTTGATAAATTAAGTGTTGTTTCATGTGACTATATTTTTATAATTTTTCTTGGTTTTGTAGAAAAAACTTACAACTTTGTGAATATAATGCTAATACCAAAGAAATTGATTTAATTCTTCTGAATTGAAGGATTGCTTAGAACGGGGTTTAATCTCAAAGATTTCTGCTTCCTGCAGAAGGTGCTTATACATTTTTCCCTATGCAGCAGAAATTGTAAAATATTTTTTGGGCTTCTAGGTTTATAGGTAACTATAATACTAAGTAATACTTCTTTTTGAATATAATTATAGATGAACCATGTTTACAGCAAATGTCCTAGAGAGAGCAACAAAAATTATTATTTTTCATTCTAAAGGCCTCTGTTATTAGCAGTACATTTTCTATATGCTGCCTTTTCTGAATAGAAATGCAGTGTCTGGCTTTTCCCTGAAAGACAAATGAACCTATTTGTTGATGTGCCATGTTTGAGCTGGACATTTATGTGAAATAAAAAGGGCCAAATTAATTATAAAACAAAACAAAACACACACCCTTTCCCACCTCCCCCTTGAAGCCCCAAACCATTGCATCGGCAAATGTACCTTTTTCTTCCTTACCAAAGATATTTGTATTTCTAGGGTGTTTACGGATAGTGGCACAATGCCTACTTGTTTAGATTTGTGTATGTGCGTGTGTATTTTTTATTTATTTATTATTTTTTACAATCATATGGCTTGGTCCTGGTTTCCAGATCTTTTCTGGGAGCTGCTATTTGAAATAAAAATGTTTATATCCATTTCCTCATTAATCATTGTAATACAACCTGCTGCAGCTAAATGACAAAACAGATGCAACGATGAAAATTAAAAGTGATGGATACTTATCTTTGGCTATAAAAGCTGATAACAATTTAGAGAACTAGAGTGCCTTTTGGAGCTAGAATGTGGCAAATGAGAGAAACAATAACAGGGCTAAAGAGTTTGCTGTTTGTAAACCAGATAACTATGGGGAGGCTGCATTGCTGTCTAGCACCTGTTTTATGTGGTTTGCCTTTTCTATTGCGTAAGATCAAGTAAGGTATCATTTTAATGTCTGATATGCCTTGAATAGCATTGTTGGAACTGGATGTAACCCAACCCCAACAAAACTGCTGGAAACATGACCTTGCTTTTGTATGATGTTTTGAACTTGAAAATAGGCCTTTTTCTTTTTCTTTACCACACACACTGGCATGGCTTGTGAGCTTTTCTCTGTAAAATAGGTTCCTTTTCCCTAATGAAAGCAGTCCTATCCTAATATGAAAAGTGGTTTCGAAACATAAAACTCTGACTTCCTTATGTTTTCTTTGCTGAAATGCCATTTTTTTTTTCCAGTGTATTTTTCAGGGTTGCTGATGTTAAAGGAAACAAAACTAAAAGGGTCAAAATCTTGTAGCAGAAATACTTACTGCTGCTCCCTTGGGATCACCATCCTTGCATGCAGTGAGAAGTATTCTCTCATCCATCTCTACTTCCTCTTCTCCTGCAGCTGGGGCTCTGTAGCCTGTTCTATGCTGCGGTGTCACTGTATTTTGGCTGTACATATTCAATCCACTAATATACAACTCTGAAATTGCCAACCAAAACCTTTAGGTTCTTGCAATGTTTGTCCACTGGAAGCTATTGAAAAATGCATGTTGATATCCGCACTCATATTTCAAATCTATGCTGTTACTATTCCCAGATTGGCCCTTTTTAAAATGCTCTGTTAATGCGAAAGAAAGGTGTACAGGCATTTCCCATTCACCCATGTTTGAGAGAGTTGGAAAGGGGATGTAGTATGTAGGATTTAAGGTAAGTGAGGAGCTTAAGTGAAAGAGGCAGCTGGGTTGTGCAGCTACAGAGGTTGTTAGGAGTGCTGGCTGAATGGGAGGTAGTGCAGAACTTCAAGACACATCTTCCAGCCAGGGAAGAAATCCTCCTCCTTTGGTTTCCCTTCTCACAGCACACCTTGGAATTTCCTTTCCATAAAACTCAAGGTGGTGTTGGCAGTTATTACAGACCCTGTGATATTTTTGATAGATGTTAGGTGTGTTTCAGACTAAGTCAAGGCAGGGGAATTGCAATTTAGGCTGAATGGATGCTCCTCGCCTTTTGTACCAAAACTATTCTCTAAGCACTGTTGCAAACAACTGTGAGGCCTGTATATGGTACACCCCAGAAGCAAAGCGCAGCAGTGGAAGGGAATTTAATTTTTTTTTTTTTTTTCAATGCTTACGGGATGAAAGGCAGCAAGGCAACACAAGTTCCCTTCTCATTGCTCATGCTCTGTCTAAGATGCAATTTCTCCTAAAATACAGCTTTTATCCACATGACCTCAAGTTTGTCCTGAAAATGGAAGCAGTCGTAAGACTAAAGAAAGATTTTGATTTCTCCATCAGGATTTATATGTTTGTTGCCTTTAATGATTTCCATGTTCAGGAACAGAACAAGTACTGCCCTGCAGTACAGACAAAATAAATAGAGAAAGGGCGAAGTAGCTTAGGGCACTTTTAACAGGCTTACAAACCTTTTTCTCCAGACCATTAGTTGTAATCGACCCTGGGGAATCTAAGGTGCTGTGTGTTTACCTGTGAGTAAGGGAAAAGTGACATCAGATACTGAGCAAGGAAGTAAGAGGTTGATGTGCATGGAAAATAATTAATAGAGGAGAGCAAGAGGTGACAGAAGATGTGACATAAATTGGGAGAGTCATTCTTTTACTTCCCCATCTGCCACTAGGTAGCTTACACTGTTTAGATTCCTTTCAGATCAGTTCCTGAGTTGCTTATTTGTCCACGCATCCGTTGTGGTCTGTTTGAAATATGCTGATAGTCTTATTCTTGGTGACAAAACTGGAAAATCCTCCCTGGAAGAAGGGAACAAATCATCTCTCTGGATGTGCAGCAACTGTACCTGTGAATGATAAGTGAAACAAACACTCATGACAACTTCAACTTCTGCAGGTGCCCTACCTCCCTTGGCAAGCTGCCAGTAAAGAGATCCTAATACCAGGCTGCTTTCCCATACCTCTTGCATCAAACCACGCCTGTAGCCCTGTGTCAGCAAGTGTCTGTGGTCCACCAGCTTGGCGTTACACTCAAACTCAGCTCCAATATCTCTCTGATAAAAGAGTTCTCCTATCCTTAGCAACACTGCCTTCACCCAGTAGTAATTAAAGGAAATTCCCATGCTCAGTGAAGCCTGTCCAGTGTTACATGACAGTGGGTGGAAGCATCCCTGTTGGAAGCTGCTAAGCTCAGATCCTGCTCTCTGATCTGAGAGCTTTTCGCTTTGCATGGTTGTTCCTCACTGCAAAAAAACCCTTTCTGTGACTATGGTCAGCTTTTCCACTCATCTTTATAATGTTTCTACATATTCTATGCTCTGAGATAGAGACTCGGAGTATTCAAGATGCAGTTACATTGTGGATTTATTCTGCAAGATGGTAATTTTTGTTTTATTTATTCTGTTTTTTCCTCTCATCTTCTTTCCTAGCAGTTCCTAAAAGCCCCTCTGGGCATTTCTGACAGCAGTTGAGCACTGAGGTGACCTTTCCTAATTATTTAGAGTGACTCCAAGATTTCTCTCCTGAGCAGTGCTGATCATCATGTATCCACAGCTAGTGTTATTTTTCCCCACATGCATTAGTCTGCATTCACCACCACTGAGTTTCACCTTAGTTCACAACATCCATCTACATTTCCTCACAATTAGCTTCAGTTTTGACTGTTCTGCACAATGCTGTATCATCAGTAAACTTTGTCAGCTCACTTGTACTGCTTTCCCAGGTTGTTTATGAATATAGTGAACAATGTATTTGAAACCCTTTTCTATTCGGAAAACTAACTGTACAGTTTGTTTCCTGCTGCTAATTTCTTCTTATTCTGTGAAAGCTTAGCTTCATTGCAAGAAGAAATATTTGCACTGTATTGACCTGATAGCATCCTAGGCTGCGTGCTCATTGAATGATTGAATAAATTTGTGGGACAAGACTTCTTTTTGCAGAAACTGTTGAATCTTTACACAGCATACCATATTTATGCATGTATATTAATTTTATGCTTTATTTGGTTTCTAGCAATTTATCCACTGCAGAAGTCAGGTTTATTGATTGATTATTCCCTCAGTCTTCTATGGAGCCCTTAGGAAAAAAACCAGTATTTTAATGTTTTTTACCTTTTCTTTCTCAATTTACAGAGGCAGAATTGAGAACTTGCTTTCAGGCTTCCATTAGTAACTCTTTGTTACTTACATTAGTAAGCCTTTGTTTTAAAGCTCTTGGAGATACAGTTTCTAATCCCAGCAGAAAGGTGGCCTCTTCAGGTCACCTTTCACTTCCAGTGTAATCCATTCATGATTTTGCAAGAGTTTGGCTGAAGTAGCAGTTGCTGGCTGTCCTCTGGAAAGCCTAAAAAGCAAGAAGTATTATTCCCAATAAATTGGGAACGTTTTGGACTCTTGCTGGACATCTACGCTTTAAGAGTAGTGATTACTGTAAATACTTCATTATGCTCAGCAACATCTCCTGTTAGCCTTTTCATATTTCTGGGGGGATTTCATAACCTCACATTCTGCTTGTGCTTTTCGGGAGCACTTACGTGTATCATAAAGTGCTATTTTGTCCGTTATCTAAACACTTCTTCTTAGGCTAGAACATAATCTGTTGTTTTCTGCTTATACTTTTCATCATGTGGAATACTGCTTTTTATATTAATGCCTGTGTTTTTTTCCAGCACTGCTGGAGAAATCAGTCTTTTGTTTTCAGCAAACATTTCTGTGATAAGTGATGAGTACAGCTTGTTTTGGAGCTTAATTCTGTTGCTTGTCTAGGCTGTCTTTACAGAATTATTGACTACTTTCCTGTAGTTTGGAATGCAGTTCATTTATATAAGCAACAGTTTTTCATGGTTACATGTTTTGCATTTGTTTACTTTACATTGATATAAGATGGTTCCCTCTCAAAATGTGCAAGAGAAATTTTTACACTCTGCTGGTATTTCACACTTGGACTGTATTGTTGCAAATTTAACATTGTGTGATGGGAAGTAAATTTTTGAAACAAATTTTCCATTAGTTTCAAATTGGCTTCTACAGTATTTTCCACTCCTAAGCAAATGCTACTAGGATTTAAATCAGTTGTACACAATTTCCAGCATCATCATCTTGATCTTCCCACTTCATTTAGGAATCTTAATGAAAATGCAGCTGACTGCTCCTCTTGCATATGGACAGTATCTAATCATTCAGAAATTTGAAGACACATCTTTTGGCAATGCAGCTGATTTGGGTAAATCATGATCTCTCTGACAATGGTGGACTGATGATCTACCTTTTTACATTGTTCAGATATCTGCTTATAACTGTACCTTACATCAAGCAAAGTCACTTTGCGACATACTCTTAAAAAAAAAAAGCAATTACTCTTGCCAAATAGTTTCATGTTATTATGAATTTATACATATTCCCTCTACTTTTTACTTATTTCGATCACCTGAGTACATCAGGTGAAGTTCACATCTTTCTGGCCAATCTTTGACAAGATAAAAATGGATGGTTTTTGACAAGCTTTCTGTATTATTACTATTATTAAAAACTTCAATCTCAAATTAAGATTGCATGGCCTGTAATATCACAGCTCATACATTAATTCTCTGTAATACTCTATGAGAGCTGAAGAATAAGAGTATATTGTCCATTCTTGAACGTCATTTAGTTTTTCGGTTCAGAAATAAAACTGTGTAAAGAAGCAAAATAATTCTGTTTCTTAGGAGCTTTTTGCTAAACATCTCTTATGTTCCTCAGCGCCAAAAAATGTTTTGACTGTTGACATTTTCCATGAAACCTTTTTTGAATGCCAAAATGACAGGAAGGGAATGCTTTCAGTTTGGGTCCAGTGATACATGGAAGAACATAAATCTCAGGCTTGTAAGAGAAGGACTTCCCTGCTTTGGAACATCTTCTGAGCCTGAGAACAGGTCCCCTTTTTCCTGGAATTCCTCTTTCTAATCTTGGTACTCTACATAATGAACTTCTGACAAGTGCTGAAGAATCAAATTTGCATTTTCGCCTCAGGTTTTCTCTGTCAGTAACTGAGAATTTTTTAAGAGTAAGCTAGTCTGTCTGTCTTCATACAGATGGAGGAATTAGGAGGTATTGAAATTACGTGATTCACAAGGGAAAAGTATGGTGATAATGTTGATGTTCATGGTTTTCTGGCTCTCATCCTGTAATGGGATCCATAGGCAAGTCTTTTTCCATCCTGTAGTTGTGCAATTCTGGCTAAAAATGAGGCCAAACCATGAGCCTGAATCTCAGCACACCCAGAAGCTGGGAAGCAACATGTGAGTTCATCTTAAAACCTTCAGTACGAAGCGGAATGCATTCAGGTCCCTGAGGAGTAGCTTGAGTTTTTATTATCTCTACTAGTTTTTAGTCATACTATTTTTGTAATCAATGTCTGAACCGTTTGATGATTGCAAGTCTAGGGAGGGGCTGGAAGAAATGAATACTAGGTTGGTACTAGTGACATTAGCAATCGTGATGAGAAAAATTCTGATGATACCTCTTTAGCTGGGCAACCTTGGAGGAAAAACAGATGAAATCACTTTGGCTAAAATGGATGTCTGCAGCTTCATTAAATCTCTCACAAAGAAACAAATCCTTGCCTGCTAGTTTTTGCAAAGGCAGGATCAGCCAGAATGCCAACAGAAAGCTCAGTTCAGACAAACGCTTCAATGGTATCTCAATACAGAAACCCTGCTTTCTTCCTTGTGCTGCAAGAATCTAGAGGAATGCGAAGTCTCAGACTTAGAATTCTTTTTTAGTATTTTTTTTCCCTGTAACAGTCAGCTTAAACTCAGACATGAGGCAAACACTGGATTTGAAAATGCAGCTTTCAGTGAGCTATGAATTTGGCATCTGCACACAGCATTGTGCTGCCAGTCCTTTTTTATATACCAACTCGTGTGCTTCCTACTGCCTTATGAGCTGGGGCTGTCTGTGCCATGATGTTGCTGTTATGACAATGATATCGCCAATTGCCTGCACCATCCCATCCCTTTAGATTTGGAGTTCTAAGAAAGAGCAGATTGGGAAAAAATCACATAAATGTCAACTCTCTGGACTTAAAATTAGTCCTTTCTTCTGAGGTTCTCATTGCACTTTATAGACCTAGGCCAATATTCCTGGGAATTATGGAATTAGATATTCTCACCTCACATGTATGAGGCATGACACAGTTGAGCAGCTTGCCTGGGTGGATACCTGAAACATGTTACCTCCAAGAACAGATTCACCTCTCCTTATTCTCATACTGTGTGCTAGCCAAATAGCTATTCTTGTCCAGCAGTCCTTTGAGCTGAGGTCTGATGCATCCAAAGCCTGACTAAAAGTCCAGTAAAATAACATCCAGATACAGTGTTGCAGGACAGCTTTTCAGGGGAAAGCAGCTGCCTTTGATAGCTGTGAGACTTATGACTGGGAGCTCAGGACCCCTGAAAATCAGAACGTCTGCTAATATATAAAGTCCTGTCCTGAAATACAGATTGTGTTGGCTTGTGATCCGTAACTCAGCAGAGGAATGATTCTCGTTTGTCTGCTCTAACAATGATAAATGCTCTAACGGGGAGAAAGAAATATATATTTACTGCATATCCTTTCCTGTTGTCTTTCTGAACCTGAACAGCTCATTCTACTCTGCTTTTCCCTGTGGGCTCAACTATTCCATGAGGCCATCTCTTCCTCCTGTTATTTGCAGACTTTGTTCCTCCCTAACCTGCTAGTGATGTACAGGTATATCTGACTTACCTATCAGGTTTTGGTTTTCTGTTTTCTTTCTTCTCTGCTGGTTGCTCTTCCTTCATCTTTCTCTCTGCCTGGTTTTCTTGTCTCCTCCTTTCTTTGCTTTCATATCTTTTCACCTCTTCTGTGTGCTACACACCTCTCCAATCCTCCCTGTCTTTGTCCTGGGCACCCCTTATATCCTGCACCTTCAATCTGTTTCCTGAGGAAGGCTGAATTGTGTTGGTGGGACATACCTTACACAGCCTTCCAGTTTCTCAGATGCTCGTCAGGGTCTCTGCAAGTGCCCTTGGGAAAACTGAGGAAGTAGCTAGAGCAGGGGGAGATCTCTATAAGGAGATAGTTGGAGGTCAACTAACTAAAGTCTGTAGTCATGGAATAGTGCTGCAAGCACTCTAAATTGTGAGAACTCCCACTGAACCCTAGCTAAACTGTTTCGTATTTGCATACATTCAATGTGCATCAGCTGAAAGAGGGTTATGCAAAGTATTTTGCAAAATGCTCTGTATAAATGTGCTTGTATAATTAACAAATAAACCTTTCCACCAACTTTCCGGTAATGCACTTCATTTCCCTCCAGTGGTTTCCAAAGTTAGCTGCAAAAGTAGCCACTGATAAGCTCTTTTATCTGATTCATAATGCCTATTCACACATGATGTTCTTACTTTTTCTTCTGTCTTGTCTCTGATTCCTGGTCATTCTCTTTTCCCATTACCTGCCATTGGCTCAGGTGTTATTTGCAGGGCTGCATGAAGAGATCTGAGTTAGCCTGTTAGCTCAGGTGGTGAAAGCACTTTTTGCAAATCAGTAAGTTGCCTTTCCTGGGCTAAGAAATTCTCGCTCTCTCTCTTTTTGTTTTCTTCACAGGGTGTGTTGATCATTGAGCGTTATCTCAGATATTCCTCTGTGCAGAACTTCTGTGCCCCAGCCTTGTTGCCACATCCGTGTCTGCAACTTCTTTCAGACTGTGCCAATGGCTTCATCTTCCTCTTCCTTCAAAACTCTTCTGAGACTTCACTTCAAAGATCCTTATAAGCGACAGCTTCAGTGACAGGTAAAGCTGTTAACCTACTAATGAAAGTAATTCATAGAACACTTCCCCCCCCACCCCAAACCAACCAACCTACCGTTTTTATATCCTGGAAAGAGGCCTGTAATCAGACTATCCACTTGCTGATTTTTTTACTGTATTTCTCTGTCATCCATTCTTATCCCAAGTAATTCACATCATAGCTGAATGCATGCTTATTTCTGTGTATTTTTGTGTATTATTAATCTGCATCAGAATCCTGATAATACAGCATGTACATGTGCTTTGGAGAATATATGCATGTGAATATTAGCTTCCAACTGAACTATATCCAGAGAAAGAGACTAGAAGGCAGAGCTTCTGCTCCCCTAGCTAGTGTGTATATGCAAAGCAGACTGAAGAAGCAACTATATTATTGCTTGCTGAAAGCAGCAGAGACTCTGTCATACATAATACAAGGACATCATTACTAATATAAAACACTGCTGGGGAGAAGGGACACATGGGCGGGCCAAGATGGCAGATGGCTTTTAGTGGCATGCTGCTTTCAGTTCTTCTACCTTTGTAATCTGTGCAATTTAAAGCCTTTGGTTACTGTTTTTAGTCTGCTGTCCATTGGCCCTGGTGGGAGCTTTTGTTGCTGTGCAAGAATGCAGTGTATTTTTAGTGAGGGCCACAGCCAATAGTATGTGCTGTGTTCTCTTGGCGACTGGTGTTACAGAGGCAGGATAGTCAAGAATAGCTTTTACGATCAGCTGGTTTGCTGAAGAATTGATGAAAATAGCAGTTGTCTTGGCCATATAACCTCTGCTCTGCTGTACCACAGGATTTTGTGGTTGCTCTGTAAGGCACTAATACTACAATACAAAGCTCTTCGGCAGCTAAAGAGTGAGGATGGAAATAGAAGATACCTCAAAGAGAGGCAGTTTGTAACTGGGATAGGTGCATATGAAAGCATCTTCCCCGATTTACGCAGTTATGGAAAAATTCTTTGTGGTGGTAGTGGAAGTGAAAGAGCCAAGTGGCCTTTCCTCTGCTTTAGGAATGATGTTTGGGAAATTTGAGGCTACTTCTGGCCCTCTTGTGTAGGCCAAAGTCACTCAGGTTCCTTTAGCCTCAGTCTCATATCTGTAAAGTGAAAATAACTCTTTTGAAAAGGCATTGAGTCATTCTCTATCCCTTCACTCTCTGCGAACTCCAATGCTCTCTGTGGCCCATTGATGGATGATGCTGGAGGAGCCAAAGGAGTTGGAATAGTTAGTGCCAATGATGCCTCCACTGGGCAAGACCGTGACTGGCTTGTGCATAGATTTGGGAAGTTTCTTTTCCTTTCTGCTTAAATTGCACAGGGGCTGTCACAGCCATAAATTCATTCCTTCAAGTCAGTGCCTGAGGCAGATACAGCAAAGGAGGCTGACTCTATCTTCAAACTCCTTTTTTGTTCATGAGTCATTGTCTGTTCCCAAACTCCTTTCTGGCTTATTTCAAAATCATACAGTTTATCATCCACTACATCTTATATGGAAAGGGCTGCTCACTTCTAGCTCCTACAGTAGTTGTAAGCTTTTAGATGGCTGAACTACATTGTTTTGGTTTGGCTCAAAAGTGGAAACACCAAGTGCTTTGAAGGAACCTATTGCACAAAAGGGAGAATCAGGAAATGCTGGAAATTCAGTGAGGTATCCTTTCTCCTCTGGATAGACACCTGCTTTAATTTCTATACTAAAGAAACAGAAAGAAGCAACCCAACTTGTGGAAGCTTTTGTGGATGCTTCTGAACTAGAAAGAAGCCCAAGATGCAAAACCTGAAGACCTGAAATTTGGATATCTCTCTTCCCTCCTTTTTTACAACCATTCTGCATTTTCTGATGCTTTGCTTCCTTCTCTCATTTTTATTTTTTATTTTTGTGAGGCCCTCTCTAACTACAGCAGGTAAAACCAGCTTGCTAAGCACAAGCTTTATTGCACGGCAATGTGGTTTTTACCTTTACAGAGTATGCATTTTCATGGCAGCTTTAATACCAAATCAAATCTGTGTATGTACAAATATACATGCATCTTTTACCATGTGTGGCACTCCTTATAATGAGAAGCCAATACACAAACAAACAGTCTTGCCAAGTAGTTTTTCTACATTTCTGCAATAACAAGAAGTTTGGTTCAGACTCATAGCTCAAAGATGCATTTTTTGAATACCTTTGCATATGTATGTCGGTTCTTTTGAGCTCAGAAGAGTATGAAGCATGGAGCGTAAGTACCAGATAAATTCCTGAAATTAATTTAGGAATTTCCTAGGCATGCTTTTGAATTATGCTTTAGCTTCCTTCTTCCTATATTTTTATTCATTCCCCCATACTATGAACATACATTATAAGTGGCTTTTTTAATCAGAATTTGAGTGAACGTGAAGCATGAATGTAATAGCCTATTTTCAACTCTATTTTCATGAATTGTTTTCATTCACAATGCATACAGTAGCTATAAAAAGACATATTATATTTTCAAGGTCTGTCACATTATTTACAATGTGAGAACATAAAACCTCTCTGATGTTTCATGATAAACAGTCAGACCCAGTAGCACAGCTGAACAACAGGTTAGGTACATCAGGTGCATAACCAGCTTCAGGTGGAGTAAAGAAGCCAAGGGTATAGGAACATGCTCTTTCTGGAGGACAAGAGTGTACTCTGATATCTGCAGTTTCAAATGCTGGAGTATGTGGGTTAACACAAATGTTTCTGGTATTTTGTGGCCTAGCACTGCTACCTTCCAGGCAGTCAGTCATCTAAGTAAAATTTCCACATGGGTGGCTGCTGAAAAACACAATGCCCGTTACCCTAGGGTGAATCCTAGTTTCGTTAAAGTCAATGACAAAACTGCCTTTGACTTCAATGGGGTCAGGACTGGTGAGGTCTGATTTCCATTTGAGCTTAGAGTTGCAGATATCTTGCAGAAAAACAACTCAGACATCTGCTCAAGGGATGGAAGAGTTCCATGGATTTACAGTTCTTTCACCTTTATGGCTGCAGATCTTTCATCTTTATGGCCAGGGCGTTTATCATCCTCTGAATCCAGATGTGACCACAGAAGAAATTATGGCCGTCCTTCTCAGAGTTTACTGCTTACTCACTCTTTAAATTGTTTAGGGGAAAATTAGCCAGGTTAGTTTATACAACTGGAAATTGTGGTTTCGATTGGGATATTTGGCCTGGAGTGAATTGGGGAGTGCTTACAAATGCTGCGTAGCCTGCAGGTCTGAGAATCATAGGATCGTAGAATAGTTGAGTTGGAAGGGACCTTAAAGATCATCCAGTTCCAGCACCCCAGTTATGGGCAGGGACACATCCCATTAGGTAAGGCTGCCCAAGGCCCCATCCAACCAGGATAAAGTAAACTTGATGAAGATAAAGTAAAAAGCAAGAGGCACAGAGCTGGCTGTGAGTGTTAAGCTCTGTCTCAGGAAAAGGACAAGTGCCTATCGTTTAGATATTGCAAGAGTATCACTGCCTTATGGCTCCTTTGTGTACCTGATGTGGCCGAAGGGCACTACCTACAAGAGCTGTGCACACATGGAGGTACAATGGTCTAGTAATTCTCTGGAAGAACCTTTCAAGAACTATAGGGGCTTGACAGATTGCCTGAATAAAATCTTTTCCCTAAGGCTAAGTGATGAACTTTGATCTCCAGGTCTTACATTCACGTTGGGAAAGCTTTTCATTGTATTCCTTCTCTGCTGATCCTAGTGTTCCCACAGAGTTGCAGGCACAGGCTGAGGCTGTAAGGGCTGCTGGTGGGATGGGTTGTCAGCCAGTAATATGTTCTTATGCAGCTTCAGTGGCTGGGAGGTCCCTCACAACAGCTATGTCGCCACAGCCGCATCAGGCTTTTTCCACCATAAAGTATTTTTTGGATTTCTTCTTGGTTTTGATAGTGCTCCAAAAGGATATTTCAAATAGCAACCTACAATGTGGCTTTCCACATTTACATTTAAGAGCTACCCTCAAGCCTACTAGATGCTCACAGAAAAATGTGTGTATGTGGTTACATATATACAATGAAAACATAAACAGCACTTACTGTGAGGTGTTTTCCACATGTACGTGCAAGACCCTAGTGGGATCAGTGGGGTTCAGGTATGGTTTCAGGTGCTAGTGAATGCTCTGGTGTGTGTAACTGAACTGATGGGCTGATACTTAGTACCTGTCTCTTTAGCACCCTTGTCATATTTTGCTTTTCTGTAGAATGGATGCTGCTTGGCTAAATCACTGGAGAATGATATAAATCAGAAAAAATAAAACAAATAGAAAATAAAAAAAAAGATACTGGAACAACACAAAAGGACTCCTTCAGCAGAGATTAGAGCTTTAATTTATTTTGCAAGAAAATGACTGACTCATTTGAGCAATATACACCCTGGATCTCTTACATGTGCAAATGGCTGGCAAAGGCAGGCACCTTGATTTGCCAGTGATAGATACAGTTTTATTATGCAGTATAAGCTGCTGGACTTTGAGCTTAGCGGTAATTCACAAAAAAGGAAAACTTTTCCCCTCATTTTTATCATACAGTTCTGCAACACTAGAATGTCCTCTCTTGTTAAGTGCTGCATACCTATGTACAAAAAGAACAGTCCTTGATGGCTGACCATAAACAGCATTTGGTACCTCTGATCAATGTCTTCTTTCCTATGGAAGAAATCTAATCTTATTTACAGAAAGATTTTTATGTGCATTTATGTATCATACAATTTACTTTCAAAATAATTCTTTAACTTCATAATTCAGAGATTGTACCACTTTGGTGCCAACATTTCTTTTGCATCTTGTTTGTTTGCAAGAAGGTCCTTCTGGCATTTTTTGAATTGTGAGTTGGCACACAAGATTTTTTTTCCTCTCAACGTCAAAGCAAAAACAACAATGAAGACTTAACAGCTGTATCCTTGTGGGAAGCCTGTTGACACCTGTTTTAGTGTCTGATTTTAAATTATGTTAAGAAATGAGAAGAACAGTGAACTTGTTCAATGTACTTTGTGCCATTCAAATTTATCTGTGAAGTCCTGTATCCTTTTAGAGCAATGAAACTGTGGCCCTTGTGCATTGAGAGGCAGCTGGGATTTTAGGGCTGGGACAGCGGTAGGTATACCTCAGCCTTTCAGTATGAAGCTGCTGACACTTACGCAGCCAAGGGGGTCTTAGGGCTTAGACAAGGCAGTGTGCTGTGGCCAGAAGACGTCAGAGAGGGCAGAAGTGATGCTACACTTTGTTTGGTTGTACGTTTTTCACTGAGTGAGTAGATCTGCAGGCTACTTTTCAGGACAAACAATTGAAATGGCAAACTCAAAAGGGATGTTTTGGGCTCTTCTGTGAAGGCTTTTAAGTCCAAATTGAACAGCTATCCATCAGATCGGTCACAATACACTGTTGCTAACATGGGGACTTAACTTTGCCTGGGGAGTGTCCTTGATCTCTCAGGGTGCAGCAAGCACAAGACACACCAGCATCCCAGCTCACTTAATTTCTGCTGGCTTTGGGATGAATGCTTTGTATGGAAGGGAAAAAAGCAACTAGTAGAAGGAAGTGTTTCCACCCCTGTATGGACCCAAGGTCAGCCTGACCTATTATCTGTTTCTGTCTGAGGTAAATAAAACCACTTATAACCAGATGGCAACATCCATACAGGTGATCAATAGGGGGACCTCTGTGGTGTGTTCCTTTCATGAATGTAATAAGGTCTTCTGTTTTCTCTCCTTTGATATTTTTATCAGAATAATTCAGTTTGACAATGTTTTTTAAGTTAGTGAGAAATACCAAGGGACAAACAGTTCAGTCACCTTGGCCTCTTTCTTCTCCTAGTATTAAAAGTGAGGCTAGCTGGTATTATGATATTGTATTTTACTCATTGACTTTCTTTTGAAAGTTCATAATGTGGAAGCTGTTTAAAAAAATCAATTTGCATAAATGCTTTTTAATAACAAAAATGTGTTTACTCTTCCTCGACTTATTAATCATAGCAATTATATACAAAAAAATTGTGTGTATGTGTAGAGATGTATATATATACACACAGAGACATATGTATGCATAAAACTTGTCTCCTGTAGCTGGAAACTGCTCAACTGAGAAAAATAATGTGCCCACCAAAACAATTGTAATTTTTCAACAAGATCCCAGTGTTTTCTTTGTAAAAAAACTAGGATTGGAAAAACATGAGGTTTTCCTGCCAGATTCCATTCATTTTCAGCAGGAACAATCTGCTCCTCTCAGCTGAACGTTTTACAGCAAGAATGGCTGGAACTGAGGAACCAGCTCCTGTTTGGAAATAGTAATTGTTTTTAATGAAAATGCCTGCCTACCATTTGGAGCTAATACTAGAACCATGGTTCCACTAGGACAAAGCATCAGCTGGACAAAAATATATAATGCAAGAGGGCAAGATGTCACGTTACCAGAAAAGCAGAGGAGAAGCTCTTTCTTTTTCCTGCTTTTAATTTTTCTCTCCTTTTCTATTGGTTTCATCTGTGGTTCCCTAAGGGATACCAGATAATAAAAAGGGGAAAAAGGGCCAAAAATCACCTGGTGGTGACTGGAGTCATGCCAAACCATTGTATGTTTGAAAACAAAGCTGATGGTAAAGGAACAGTGTGTTAGACCTCCCTGATAGTTAGAGTTTGCTTGGAAAAAAATACAACCAGCTTGGCAGAAATAATGTGATGTGCAAGGAGACAGACGTGATTGAAGAACCTGGGAGTTCAACCTTGTACAACCTCACTGCAAAAATACATGTCTTAAGATACAGTGAAGTTTTTTAAGCAGAGGTAGAGATTCAATGATTTCTTAAATCTGTATTTCAAGCCAGGTTTTATTGCAGTTCTTATACAGATTAGGAAATCAGAAAAGCAGAATACGTCTAGCTATGTTTAAAGACAGATGAATATTTACAAGAAAAATGACTCCCAAGCTAAAAAATACATGGTGTTGCAAACCCATTAATGGAAATACTGGCTTTCACATAAAAAAATTTGCTTGTTGATCACAGCTTTCTGCTTTCTAAATCAGTGGACTCTGGTGAGGTATCTAATGCACTGCACCTCTTTCCACTGCTTTAATGGTGTGAGTTGTCATCACTGCATGTGAAAGGCATCTCCCTATTAACATCAGAAAATTAGAGCCGGCCCTTTCACCCACACTTGCTGTTTACAAGATCTTCAGCCAGCTGTACTGGCTCAAGCCTGGTCGAGAACACTAGATTCTTCTCTCTTACTCTGATGTAACTTTTCTGCAGTTCAATTTATACCAAACTGTTAACAAGCTCAGAAGGTGGTTTATTAACAAAACAAGAGCAGCTTATTTTCTATTATTTATTTAGGTTTTATTTGAAATGGGAGAAGTATATTACTTGAAAAGACATGAAATATAGAGTTACATCTGCGATAGTCTACGAATATTAGAGAAGACTGAGAGATTTGTAGCGAGAGGTCTTACCTCTATTAGATGACCTGATATAATAGAAAATAATGGATAAGGTTTCAGGAAACACAGAGCTTGATGCTTGACCAAATCAGCAAAATGGGTTGTCTAGAATTTAGGATTTGATTCTGTCTATTAGGGAAAATATCTATATAGAGACTTTAAAAATGCCTAATAGAACGATGACATTATTTTTTTTCACAACAGATGCAGGATGGCTTTTGATATTATTACCATTGGAAACAAAGGCAACCAGAAGTGTGAACTCACTCTCACCCCAATAATTCCACTGTGATAACACAGGTTAATGCCGAAAATAATTCAGGTCACTGTGTGAATCTACCAGACCATAGCAGGATCTTTACAGGCATTTCAGTTTATCATGCTGTATTTCGAGAATACAGCCCCTTAATCTGTAGCTGTGTCAGAAAGCCATCCCACTGACAAATTAGAGTTTCATTTACAAATCTTCAACTTGTCTTCCTGTATGTTCAGTGTGGCTTGGAACGGCAGAGAAGGAAACAAAGGTTGTAGCTAGCTTTGCAGATGCCTAGATTTCATACTGTAAAGTGTTATTCTGGTCTTATGGAGAAACTGTGTGTACTCTTGGTATGTTCCAGAGGCCACAGAATAGCCAGCTTGAGTGGTTGCAAGTCAGGCTTCCACTGCATGATGGACATTTGAATGGAATATGTACTGCAGTACTAGAAATACATTCTAGATTGGCCAATTTGCTTAGCAGCTGACTATCTTAGGACAGGATAAAAGACAGGATGTCATCCAGAGGGACCTGGACAGGCTGGAGAAGTGGGCCTGTGCAAACCTTATGCGGTTCAACAAGGCCAAATGCAAGGTCCTACAACTGGGTTGGGGCGATCCCTGACTTCAATAAAGGATAAGGGATGATGTGATTGAGAGCAGCCCTGCAGAGAAGGAAGTGGGGATGCTGGTTGATGAGAAGCTTGACATGAGCTGGCAGTGTGTGCTCACAGCCCAGAAGGCCAACTGTATCCTGGTCTGCATCAAAAGAAGTGGGACCAGCAAGCCCAGGGAGGTGATTCTGCTCCTCTACTCCTTTCTTGTGAGACCTCATCTGGAGTATTGTGTCCAGTTCTGGAACCTGCAACGTAAGGATATATAACTGTTGGAACAGGTCCAGAGGAGGGCTAGAAAGATGATCAGAGGGCTGGAGCATCTCACATACAAGGACGGGCTGAGAGAGTTGAGATTGTTCAGCCTGGAGAAGAGAAGGCTCCAAGGTGATCTTATAGCGACCTTCCAGTATCTGAAAAGGGCCTACAAGAGAGCTAGGGAGGGACTGTTCACAAAGGCTCGTAGCAATAGGACTAGGGGCAATGGGTGTAAACTGGAGAGGGACAGATTTAGGCTAAACATAACGAAGAATTTCTTCACGATGAGAGTGATGTGGCACTGGCACAGGTTGCCAAGGGAAGTTGTGGCTGCCCCATCCCTGGAGGTGTTCAAGGCCAGGTTGGATGGGGCCTTGGGCAGCCTGGTCTGGTGGGAGGTGTCCCTGTCCATGGCAGGGGGGTTGGAACTAGATGATCTTTAAGGTCCCTTCCAACTCAACTATTCTATGATTCTATGATCTTTTAGGCATTGCAATTAAAATCTGTTATCAAAGGAGTTATTAATAGCTATTTTTTAAAGACTGCTGCATGCTAATAAAGTCTCACTGATACTCAGAAGGAAATCCTGATGCAAGTAAGAGAAACTGTTGCCTTAGCACATCAGAAATCCTTTGAAGAAACATCTCTTCTTTTTCTCAGTTTACTAGCATCACAGAGGAAAACTGTGCTTCATATATACTGAAACACTTGTGACTGCATTTTCATAGGGACTAACAGAACAAACTTCATTACATTTTGGTGCTTACATTTGCTTACAAATCTGACTTGTTGGCTGAAAATCCAGATTTTGCAATTTATGCTCATATCTGCAGAAAGCTGCCTCCAGAATAGTTGAAACTACTGATGGGCCAGACATAGGCAGGAAGGGCTCAAATGAACAACACTGTGCCTTGGAGAGAACTGCTGTGTTTTGGATTCAAAAGGAAGACTTTTCAGCCAAGATTGCATCTTCAGCCCTGTGCAAATGTCAGCCAATTAATTTTTGCTCTAAAACCTAGATCCTATGTTCAAATAAGATCTGGCATAAGGGAACATACATTTTGGTTCAGATGCTTGAGGCAGATCCTTGAGTTTGAGTATTTGAACACTACAAGACCTCCAAATTGCAGGTCATCTTGTGAGCAAGCAGTAGATGATAACCTTCTTTCTGTTTTGGTGAATGCTGTTCATCTGGAAAGAAGTTGTTCTGCTGCTTATACTCAAGTCTGCCATTCAAGGAGGATGAAGAACATGAAATATGGCTTTTCTACAGTTTTCCTGTATGTTTCGTAAATAAATCCTGGTTTATTAGTCATTTCCTGTTTTTCTCTAGTAAAAGGCAAGAAGAATCTATTAAAAGCCTCTCCATTAATTTCTAAATGGGAATTAGAAAACATGGTAAACTGTGGAATTGCTTCTTTGAGTTGGAGGAATTAGATTTGACACTATTTTCTGGTTTGTGGGTCTTGCTGGAAATAGGTATTTCTCCACTGAGTGCTTAGAGACCTGAGATAACTGTGCGTGTTCAGATCCATTAATAATAATAGCTTTGAATATGGAGCAGTTTTATTATGTTAAATGGAGTAATCTTATGTTTTGAAAGCTTGTAGTAGATTTTGAGGGAAATAATGGTGCAAAATGACAAGGTTTTATATATAAATTTCCTGCATATTTTTGAGCTGCGTTTGCTTCTGACATTCTTACTCCAGTTTTGGGCATTTAGAGCTGCATCACTCTGCTCTGCTTTGATTCTCCTCTTCTACGAACCCTCTGCAAGATCCAAGCAGCAGAGCTTTAATTAGGGTGGCTCAAGAAGTCTTACAGGCCTCAGCTATTTCTTTGAAAAAGAATAGAGTATGAAAGCATTTTTGTGGCCCTTTCTGTACTAACCTAAGAAGTGGAAGAATATTGAAAATGTGTGTCACAATCTTTCTATCAGGTTCTACTGGGCATGTCATTCTTCACGATGGGTAAGTTACAAGTGCAACAAGTGTCTTGGCAGTAATGTATCCTTCTAAAGCTGACCACACTGAAGTAAAAGAGAGAGCTGCTTGTTGAGAAATAATGTATGATGTTGTATTGTAGGATACAATACAGTAGCCAAGATTTCTCTTACTGGACCGGGGGCTGCATCCCTCATGATGTGAGGCTTCGACTACACATTTAGTCGTGACTTTACCTTGGGGCCAGACCTCAGGGCATCACATCTTCCTCACTGCCCTGGGTTCCATTCAGAGCAAAGCAGCGTGCGTAGCTTGTATGGGTGTACACCACTAACCCTCCCACCTAGCTCACTGCGACCAATGTCTGCCTGTGCTGCAGCAAATATGTGACATTATCCCCAGAGAGAGGCAACGTCTGCGCTCTGTCTGAATACAGCTCTCTGGCTTGTTTAATAAAGTTTGTGGGCTGTGCATACAAAGGGTTTACTAAAGAAAGTTGGCTTAGCTAAAATACTATTTCCCCAGGTCTTTCCTTTCTTCTCTGCTCTCTTCCTTCCCTCCATAGCTCAGCCTGTCCTGTCAGTATTGTCTTGCACAGTGTGTTCTCCAGACATTATGCTAGCAAGTTTATTTCTATCTTGGACAATGATACAGTGTGTTTTGGTGATTTGTGTTTGAAAGCAACAATGGGGCCTAACACTATGCGTAAGATTTTATGCAGCCAGTTCCTCCACCTCCTGTCTGTGGCAATGTCCTGGAGCTTGCTGTTTTCTGGGTACTCTGAGGTCAGGGAAGTTCCACTTATTTTCTTTCTCTTCTCCAACAGCCAAATTTATTCTGTCTCTAGTGACTTATATCCCCTTGTTCACATCAGAGTGTGGTTTTATTTAAGCAGAATATTAGGAAGAGATAAAACAAATTAACACATTGAACTCATCCTTATTATCATTACACCAATAGTTCCATGCTATGTCATTTAACTTGAGAGAAATGACATGGACTTCGAGATAATATGAGGGGAAAGTAGCTGATAGCTATTAGGTGCTACGTATCGGGGGGCGTGTATTGGCACCATTGCTCTCAGGTCTACACAATTTCTGTAGAATTGCTTTGGGTTGTGGAAGGAGTGGCTTTTGTATGACCAGAAATCAGCTATCAACAACATTACTGTTGTCAGACATGACTTTTGCTTTGTTGCATAGTTATAATGAACTTTTCCTTTTTGCTTTTTTAACATTCCGTGACTACAGAATTTGTGTTTTTCCATTATTCTTCTGTTTAACATGGCTGAAAATTGTGTCTTATTTCACTGCTTTTTATTGATACTTCCACATTCTGGGGTATGAGATGAGTTGTTCTGATGGTTTCATGTGATAGCTAGGACTTAATTGTATTTCAATCAATTCCTTGAAGGTCTTCTGTATTACTTGAAGCTGTAATACGAAGTTCCAGCCATGTATATACACATATACATACACATACACATACACATATAGATATACACTGAAGACCAACATTTCTCAAAGGAAAATAACTTTAATTAATTACTAATTAGTATTAATAGTTATTTTCCTTTGACTTCATTGTAATTAACATTTTAATTGCAATTTAAATGATACATTTTCCATAGTTTTCTTTAAATCTCTACTCTTGTTTTTGATTTTTTGAGTTTTAAATGCAGTTTAGAATGGCAAAAGGAAAAAACAGAACCAAAATATTTAAAAAATTAGACATAACTGTAGAACATTGGAGTTCACTCCTTGCAATGCTCTTCTGGAAGGGTCTATTTCACCTCTCTTTATTACATAGTTTTAGTAATTATATAGAGTCTTAGTTGAAGCTAGATATTTAAGTTAGTGTAAATCCCTCCCATACTTTTTCCACATTTAAAGTGAATTCAATTACAGATCAAAGTTAATGGTCATTGCCCTTAGCCAACTTTTAAAAAGTTCCTATAGAATAGCAGGCAAAAGAGGATATTGTGCCTTTAGAAATATGGCTGTGAAGTCTCAGACATCATGGGAAGGCTAAAATAGAAAATCCTGGACACTATCTACTATGTTGGTGTTAAATTATGAGGTCATTTCTCAGGTTGGAGTTGTTTTGGCTATTTCTACATTTTTACATTAGGCATTATGAGTCTGATGTCCTTCTCTAGGCTGCTTTCACTACTGAATTTGCTGTCTGTGGACTAAATCTGGGTTCACATTGAGGGTTAGGATCATGAATTCCATTCTGTTTTCCAAATGGCTCTTTGTGGACAGTACAACTGTTTTGCAGATTTGCCCTTTGTATTGTTTTTGAGCCTTCCTACTGACACTGTCTCTATACAAGTCTACTTAATAAAAAATGTACGCAGCCAAGAAACAAGACAATGTAGACAAATCTTCCCATACCTTTATCATTAACATCTAGCAGTATACTTAAACACAATCACAAAACAGTTAGGAGAACATGGAATATAGTCTGTTACTCAGCTGAGCAGCTGAATAGGAGTATTGTCCTTCAAATCAGCTGAAACTGCTGAAATACTCAGTGCCATCGTCACAGATGTCCTACCAAAGGGCACACGTACATGGGCACTCTTTGCTCTACATTGTATGTCCTGCAGCTTTCTTACCCCTGCACTCTGAAGTCAGTCAACCCTTCTTTAAAATGTTTGGCCCTGGGCAAGTACAAAGTTGTGTGGGAGATGAGGGGTTAATGACATGCATGCAGCTGCTAATATTTAACTTCTGAGGCAATATGGTCTTCAGGGGTAATTTATGAAGGCATCCTCTCACATGAGATGTGACATTTACCATCAAACACAGCTAAGGCCATGCACATATTCTTAGGGCTATCAAGAGCTCCTGTTGGTGTTCCTCCTTTTTGTCTGCTGTATAGATTTCCATTAACCAGCTGAAGTCTCTCTATTTCCACATCTACTTCTGCTAGGCATCTTCATACATGCGGGTTTATCAGAGGTTCGCTGGCTAACTAGAAACAGCTGTTGTTACTTAATGAGTTAAGAAAGAATTTTAAGACATATTTCCACAAAATGAAGCGGGCTAAAGAGGAGCAATTGTGAGGGAAGATATCAGAAAAAAAATATGTAGAAGCCAGGCAGCATTAATTGTAAAAGTTTAAATATATTCCTGAAGAATACCTTAGGAAGTTTTTGAAGTGAACTAGAAGGTGCAAAGAGATATTGACAGCAAGTGGAGAAAGTGAACCTCAAGGACAGGATGATAAGAACATTTACGTCTCATACAGATTCATTTGTCCATATCTTCGGATCCATTAGACAGTCATTGGGCAAGCCTATCATAGTGGTAGTAGAATAAAGGTAGACTATGGTATATGTCTTTTGGTGCTGACCACAGGTGGCTTCATCCTTATAACTCGTGTAGGTCAATTTGGCTTTATGGAGCAGTGGATGACAACACTTGTTTGCTTGCAAGGGTTTACCTCTGCAGGGCCAGTGAGGTGACCTTGGACCAAAAGCAGCACAAGACCATGACTGTGCTGGGGGTGAGATGGGCAGATATACTTGAGTTAGCTTTAGTCGTAGCTGGTTCAGATGAAAGCATTGGAAACGCAGAGGCCTCATTTGCAGATGCCACAATCCTGGCAGTCTCATTTGGTGTGTACTGAAGCCTGGACACTATACACAACTACAGCTCACTCACTAAAAAGAAGGCAGGAAGACTCGGCAGTCACACCCCTGACCGCAATGCAGATGCGTCTTTCCTTGTGCGACTATCTGGCCTATCAGTTCTGCTCTCTGCTATTGCGAGTATAAATCCAGAAGCACTTTGACATTCAGTTTGTCATGCAGATGAAAAATTAAAAAATAAAAATGAATTAGAATAAAGGGAAGCAAGTCAATTACACCCATCTTCACAATATTCAATTCAGCTCCATCTAGAGCTCTAATTTAAGGTCGGCCCGATAACTCAGTGAACAAAATAGAAGTGGGTGCCATTAAAAACTGAATATTTACCAGGCATCAGTGCTCACTGAACATAGCTGTTCTTTTCCTGAGTAATTTTGTATTTTTTATTTGCCAGGCTTAAAACTGAGAAGTTCTCTGATACAACTACAATCTAGATTTGAATGACACCAGTGCTAGTTTTTGTTGATTTTCACACACAAGCTTACAATTTCTGCTTAATTCTTAAAGGGAATATTCACACATATGCATAGAATTTCTTCTTAATTTTCTCAGGACCTGGGTAGCTAGGGGTGGATTATGGAACCATAGCTGGTTTAGCGTTCTTGCGAGTCTGAAATTTGTTACACTGTATGAAGGTTATTCATTGAGGCAGGTGAATGAATGGGTGGTCTCCGTTAAATTTTTAGTCTGCATATTACTTTAGCTACTGTCTTTGATGATGCTCTCACCAGAGAGGCCAAGGGCTAAGCAGATACTGCAGCAGAGCAGCCTTTTTCTACATTAAGATTTCCTGCTGTTACTAAATAGGTCCAAGCACAGCTCTCAGAAGTAAAAGTGATAAGTAAGCAAAAGGATGTCACCCAACCTGGAAAACAGAGAGACTAGAAGACATAATCATAAAAATGTTGGCAGTGTTGAATGTCTTCTCTACACTAGAGCTCCTGTCAGCTAAAGGAAATTTTCAGGAAAATCTCAGTGATATGGAGGCGTTAAAGTTGGTACCTATAGTTCAGGACTGAGATGTGTTTCTGCAGGGCAGTTACAGGTGTGATTGCCTTGTTCCTGGAGTACCTACCCTCTGGATAAATTGGATTTTGATTTTCTTTGGTCTGAGTCCATTTATGAGTACAGCGTTCATTTACAAAACCGTTTATTAACTGACACAGGACCTCTCTTCCTACTGACATATCAATAAATTCCTCATGCTCTCTGGCTGTGATGTTTGAGGTTCTTCTTCACCAACAGCCCCTACTGCAGCATGAGCAAGACTGGCTTTCACTGAGAAATAGTGAGGGAGAAGGAGGCTGAAGGGAACAAAGCACATACCTGGATCTTAGCAGCTTCAATAGTTATCAAACAGTAAATAGAAAGCAAGAGGAAACAATAGGCCACATGAGGTCTTTTATTTCAGAACTCTGTTTCACGACTTATTGTAATGTGAAAGTTGTGTCTTACACACCATCTCTTAGATAAATAGGACATAACGGCTTGGCTAGTCTCTGACGATGAGAGATGATTAGAGCAGATGATGCCAGCAGGTTTGGGATCTTCTATCTGTAGTAGGGAAGCCCCTTGTCCCTGCAGGTGCTGGATGCACTCCTCCCTGGGTTACACAGGGCTGTGCTGAGGGCTAATCTTCAAGCACTCTGCTGTGCTACTGAGGCCTGTCGTGAGAAGCGTGAGGCTCCAGTTTCAGGTAAATGGTATCACCTTCTTTCCCACTGGTGTAAATTCATGGTATTCTGAGTCTGAGTGAATAGTCCATATCTGTTTCCCCTGAAAACTAGAAACATACTCCTCTTTCTTGCATTTCAGGGCTAAGAACACGTGAGTTGTGGGTTTTTTTTTGTGGAGCAGAAGGCTGGAGGAAATTGTCTTCACTATGTGTGTGTGTGCGTGTGTATGTATGTAATAGAAACGGTATTTCTGCTAGCTCCTCGTGAATCTATAGAATGACCTTAGGACTTCTAACAGTCACTAGATCTGCAACACTAGTCACTGGAAGAGTTTAAATTATTTGAAAAAAAGAACATGACTACAAGACCGCTGAAGTATGGAAGTTATTCTAAATTTTCTGTGACTGACACTTCTTGATGTTTGTATTTTTTTAGCATCTGACAAAGATGAAGTATCAGTGTAAACAGGGTACGGAGTATTCCTTAGGTTATGCTTGCTGATGAGACTTTTACATTTATCTCTGTCTCTCACTCTTTCAAAATGCTGAGGCTTTACTTAGTAGCTGCTAGTAATGTGGGTGAAGCTGGCCATATGGCAAGCAGAAAACAGTGCTGGAAGAACTTTCACACATAGCTATTGCAGTGCTTTCTTTGCTAAATGAAGATTTTCTTCCTTAAGTCCAGGTTTCACATCCAGATCTCTGGGGTAATGTGTTAAACCACAAACAAGACTGAAGTGTTTGCATCAGCCTGTTTTAATACCTAGGAGAAATCCACCTTCCCATTCTCTTTCATGCTATGGGAGTGGGTTCTCGTTTTTTTTGAAACATCTCTGTTCTAATTGATATGGAAGCTGGGGGAGGGAAGTATTCTGTTAGTTTTGCAGTTAGATCTACAGCAGGTTCATCAACATCATATTTTCACTGGTATCTTCTCTTAGCATTGTCCCTGAGGAGTTTCTCTGAATCCTCCTTCCAAAAGTGCATTATGCCACTGTAAGTTTTAGATGTAATTTTCCATTTCTCGGATCTACAATGTGTTCCTCTAAATCACCTATTTCAGCCAAAGCATCTGTTCAAGTGTGATTGTGTATACATGTTTTTCTTTGTATGACTTAGTTTGTCATATTTATTTCAATCTCTCTGTGGTATCTATCTATCCATATGTCAAGCTGCAAACCAATATTGATTTCAGAGGCCATATGCTAGCCTCATGTCTACAAGCATTCCTCCTGGTAATATCAATGGGAGCCTTCCCTGTGGAGTCTGAGGGCTTTCCAAGCTCAAGCAGTGCTGTTGGTACTTCTCGTGTTGGCTGATAAACTTTCTTCCATGGCAGACAGAAATTTAGGAACAACTCAAAGTAAAACTTACTTAGTCAAATAACTATTTACTTCTTGAGAACAGCAGTTTTCCATCTAGTAAGATTTAACTGCAAACTTTTGAATGATATATGGTACTATGTATATGTAAGAGTAGTTAGTGCAAATAACATTGATATCTGTCTTTTGGCCTGTCTCTATGTAGTGCTTGATTTAAACCTGCTTCAAGAAGTCAGGCTTACAGTTACCGAAAACCTCTAGTTAGAGGAGCAGGGTATATGGAATCTGTGTTTCACCACGCTGCTCTGGAACAACTGGGGCACCCTGTGCTGCCTCACTCTAAAATGAGTCTGATTTTACCTCCACAGGCCCACTAGATGTAGGTCTGTCTGCAGCCTTTTGGGAAGTCTTCAGACCCTGCTAGCAGGGATGGGGCATGCAGAACAGTCACCTCTATGGAATCTGGGGATTATTCATTGGGACTGACACTCAACAGTTTTTATTTTACTCTTGTTTTATAAGGGGCTCAGCCATGTGGGCTTTCTTCATTATTTGGTCATGAAGTACAAATGGGCAATTAGGAACCAACTGGCTTGAGGGTCACTAATTAGTTGGACTCCTTACATAGCACTCTCCCCAGTTAAACACTGTATTAATGTGCCATCTTCTCCCGTGGGTGTCTTTGTGCTAAAAAGCTGAGTGGTACTTTTCCTGTCAGGAAGGTCTTTCAGTGACTCCTCCTCTTTTTTTATCATGAAATGCTGTAGCCTTCAGCATTGCATTTCTACAGTATGAACACATGCCTAATTTTAATGTGTGTTTATCCAATAAATGTTGAGAAACTAAGAAAAATTATTTTTCTCCCGATGCAGACCTTAATGTACTGTCCTTCAGAGGCAGTGCTTTCTCAGAAGAGGTTTTGGAACCCAGTTAAAAATACACCACCTGCACAACAAGTGCTGGATGAAGGATGGTAGACAATATCATAGAATCATAGAATATCTCAAGCTGGAAAGCACTCATAAGTTTAATAAACAAATACATATTCAGACACAAGATCCCTGTCAAAAACTTTATGAGAAAGAATAATGCACACCTCAGCCTAGAACAGGTTAATGTAGGGAGAAATATATAGACCCCAGCCTATCTTTCAATGGAAGTGGAAAATTTAGTGCTGAATGATCATTCCTACCCCAGCTCATGATCATGCCCTGCCCTTGGTCATAGCTACTGTGGTGGACAACACTTTTTTTACAACCGTAGCTACAAATTCTGAAATAAACACAACTTTTTTCATGAAAAGTTTGTTTCGTCTTGATTTGCTGGACTGTTTGGGGAAAATTCCTTCCAGATGGCTGCCGAAAATTAAGCTGATACTTCTTCATAGAACACAAATAGGTATCTATATGGTGCCAGTCTTTAGCTTCAGGTGGGTGCACAGGCCTGTATACAAAAGATTTCACAACCTTAAAACATAGCCCTCAGAGAGACCTAAGGCTTCATTAATGCCATATGTGTGAGCCGTCCTGTGCAATTTTTTTCAGCAATAAAGCTAGTGGCCTTCCTATAATATCATCCATACTAAGCTTACAATATATGTTGTCCTTCAGAAAGTGGTGGCCTCTAACCAAGAGGGCAGGCATGTTTTTACAACTGTCACTACAGAGAGGTTTTTCTCTGTATAAATTAAGTCTGTCAAGAAAATCAAACCTCTTCGGCACAGCGTATGAAAATATTGTTTTTTAATTTGTATTAAATTGCTGTTAGCAAAGACAGCTTTGCTTTTATTGCACAGCAAATGGAAAGAAATTTTACCCGTTAAATAAAAATTCCAAAGAGAAGAAATCCTAAGATGCTTCCTTCTGGGTTTCTTCATCTGGTCAGTCATAGGCTGCTATCTCTTGTAGTCTTTTATTTGTTGCCTTTATACTCTTTGCATTGCTGTGGAAGCCAAGTACTCGGTACAATAACATAACAATGCAGGTTGCCTCCAAGCGAAATATGATAAAAATACTGTCCTGTGTTGGCTTATCTTGGCTTATGTTTTAATTTCTTTATCTAGTTAAAGAAAGAGAGTGCTAGCAGTGGAGAAGCATAGGATGGGTCTGGGAGGTGAGGGGCAGGGAGCAGACCCACTCAATAACATGCTCAAGAGCTCTACTGCACAATGAGATTAGCACAATGTGATCATTGTGGTGCCAAGGTGCTAACACAATAATACAAGAGAGTTTGCCAACTTTTCAAATTGAATGTATTTGATTATTTGCTTTTAATTAGTGAGTTTTGGAGTATGTACAGGATTGTTAGAGATACATGAAAAGCCTCCTATGGCAGGAGAGTGTATTCTCAGTAAAGATGGTACAGCATTGTCTTTTTTTAGCTGTGGAGAATGAGATTTAACAGCTATGTTAAATGTTTTACCCTGTTTCTATTGTGACTCTGTTTCAACCTATTGGCAAGCCCAAGTGATGTGAGAAAATAAACCTCTCATTAGATCTGAACGTTGAGCATTTTGCTATAAGAAGAATTTCCAGCCCAACTTCAGGATACAGAAAATATCACTGGTTTATTTACAGGAGTCTGTTGCTCCCTCTTTCTCCCTTAATAAGATCTTGAGTAAACTCATGCTGTCTTTTTTTTTTTTTTTCCATGCAGTACTCTTTTGTGTCCATTTATCTTAAACACCTTTGTCAAGAGTATAGATTTAAAAAAATCCTTTTAAATGGCAGAAACAGATTTCAGCTCTGTAGGAAATATAACAAGACAGAAACAGTTTATTTTAACCTCTTCCCTTTTTATTCTGAAGTAAGAGGCAGACTGGAGGTGTCTTGGAGATTGCTTGAATGATTTACTGCCAACTCACTTCATGACTTGCTAGTCACTGTGAGAACTGGGGGATGCATCAGCAAAAGGAAAAGTAACTGTCATTGTTTGGCATAGATTGTAAGTCAGTGTCTATTTCTTAGTTTTGGGCATTACCTGCCTTCACAGAGTTCAGGCTTTTGGTTTTCCTTCATCTGAAGAACAGGAATAAGAAAGACTTCAGATGTTATGTGTGCAGTTACACAGCCTTCTACCTATGCTGTTCTTCAGTCATTTATACACAGTTATATACGCGCGCACACACACATATATATATTAAATACTCTCCCCTTAAACAATAGAGAAAAACAAATGGTTGACAATAACAATGGCAGCAGCTCTCCAACAAAAGCATGCAATTATTACAATTATACTATCCTTGATTAGGCTCCCATGCATTGCATTTCAATGTAATTGATGTTGTAGGTTGACACATTGGACACCAAATATTCTCGCCTGTCCCTTCACTCTTTTGTTTCAGAGCCTGATTTGCATTTTCTATGCTTTTAGTAATGAAGACTTAGCACTTTTCCTCCATTAGAAAAAAAAAGAGAGACACAATAATCTGCAACTCGGCACTTGTTTAAGGATTCTGACCCTCAAAAATACCACTTTGCTTCACACATTAGCTGCTTACAAAGAAGGAAGCTAATGTATCATCTAATTGGGCAAACCACTGCATCTGATTTCTCTCAATCAGACTATTAGCTTCGTAATTACCCATCTGCCTCATGTGGAAAAACGGCAAGGCGAACACCCAGCTAATAACATTCTCAAGAGCTCTCTACCACAATGAGATGAGCATGATGTTGTGGGATATAGTCCCTAACCATTTAAGTGCCAAGGTGGTCTCACAATACAGTGGGAATCTGCCAACCTTCCCAGTCTGAATGTGCTTAATTATTTGTCTTTAATTAGTCTGAGTTTTGGGGTCTGTTCAGGATTGGTGATGAAAAATGAACGGCAGGAATGAAAGCTCCTCAAGCCCACTGGCAGTCTGCTTTCCATCCTCTCGTCTGTTAAAATAGTGGTATAGAAAGTGGGATTTATCTCCTGAGCAGCTCAAAGTTTCCCCTTGCTTCTTTTTACGGATTAGAAAAAGTTTTCTGGTTACCTAAGCTGGTGAGCAGCCTTGTCAGAATTCAGATGAAAGATGTTCAAATAAACCTCAGGCCTGAATCTTTTATTTCCTGCAGTTTTACACTCTTGACCTTTATGGAGCTATTGCCGGTCTACAGTAATGGAAGTGAGGTGCTCAAATCTACGATTTCCTCTTCAGCAGAGGGAGATGGCGTTCTCTACTTCCAGCCCTGGTTCTGTCCCTCCTGGCTAGTTCACAGTATCTCTGAGCGTATCTCCCACTCGGTCAGCTCACAGATTGCAAAGGCTGAAATGCCCTTGCAGCTTGACTCCAAGGTTGAGACCATATGGTCAAGTGGCAGGTGATTCTGTGAGAAGGGCCCTTGGCTCTGTTTTCACTCCCACATGTGGTTTAGTAAAGCCCACATCTGGTTGCAGGTAGAGCACAGAGCAAGATGCATCTGCCTAATCTGCTTTTTTTTCATTGATTTGGAATCTTAGTGGAGATTAATTAAAGATAAATCCAATATTGATCCATATTGGCTAATTGCAAATAATTGAGCCCCCTCCACGTGTCCTACCACAGCACATTCAGTATTCCTCATTTTATTGTAATTTATTCTTTTTTCCTGGTACCTAGAATGCCGCTTACAGGCTTGACCATCCAAGCACTAATGATCCTAGCAAGGGAATTAAGAACTCAAAGAAAATCTTAGAGGATAAGGAAAAAGCACCCACTCATGAAATAACACTTAAAAATTCTTAAAACAAAGTTGTCACATGTACCAAATTATTTTGCATATTGGTATATTTCCACTTAGAACTGTTCACACTTTGGCCTTCTTCAGAAACCAAGATTTTAAATGCTGCCAGAACTATTGATATCGGTAATGTTATGTAAGACAAAAATGCAACTATTCATTAGCAACTTTTTACTCCAACCAACCTCTCTGTTTCTCACATCAGGACTAGCAAGATTTGTACACAACAAATAGAAACAACCAGATGGTCTTGCAGTTATGACCCTCACTCTCTTCTCTCCCATTGATTACTGTTATCACTCATTGTACTATATCCAAACTCCTTTACAGGTCTGCCAGCATGGACTGCTGGATAAAGGCCCTAAACTGTAAATTCTTCTTGTGTCTGTTTCTAATACTGCCTAAATGCGAACAGTTTAGGCCATCATGGATAATCTGTGAACTTGATCATATAAGGCTTACTCAAGGTAGTTCTTTGTCATGTGAATCACAGTATCTACTTTCATGCGTGGCTTGTGTGAGTAATGTTGATCACGCAGAAAATTATGACATGCAGGTTTAGTTCAAGGTTTCTCAGTAGTGTAGGCACCACTGAATTTGAATACCTGTAGTGTAAGCAGCCAGTAGAGGCCACCCCTGCCTCCAGAGGCAGAAGAAGCAGCCATGCAGACTTGATTCGCCCTGCACAGCAAGTCTGGGAGGAGTGTTGGCTCCTCCTGGGGACGTAATCCTCTTCCTCTTCTCAGCAGTAGCAAATGTCCTAGGCACTGAGATATTTCTTTTTTGTAGACAGAAACAGCTGGTCTATCTTTCTGGAGAACTGATGTAGCCAAGCCCATGCTATCCTTGTTTGCGTGTTTAACTGACTCTGGCAGTCTGTTGCCACAGACAATTGCCTGCACCGCCTTTCACAGAAACGGCTCTGGTGATGTTGTGAGGTCGTGTGTTTTTGCTGCTTGTTGGTTGTGTCATAGTAAATAATATTTTGCAGCTGAAAGGCACCTAGCATTTCAGACTCCCTAAACCTTCACCAAATGCTATCGAGGGATTCCCAGCTGCATCTCTGTGAAACAGTGCCCCTGTTTATTGATTGCAAAACTAAGGCAAATCCTTAGGCAATGCTGTGTAGCTCTGTCAAGTACCTGAGCATTTACCTGTTTATCAAAACTAGTACAGTGCCTTAAATAACTTTGGCTCTCCTATGCATGCATGTTGTACTTGGTCAGGTAGCATTCTGTTTTTCAGGGTACGGCTTGCATGAATAAGGATGGTGAGACTGTTATTTCAAACGTCTGTGTTTACTCTGTCTTATCTTCACCTTCTCTCTAGTGACCTCTTTGGGGGAAAGGCAATCTTTGGTGAGACATACCACTTCAGTCGAGGTGTTGACTCACTTGTGCCTTCAGATTAAACTGGGATGGCTGAAGTGTTGTGGCTCACAACCACCTGCCCTTTTCTATGCTTCCTTCTCCTTTGATTGCTGGCTCTGGAGCAGGAACAGCCCAGGGGCTCTTGAACTGTTACCATTTATTGTGCAGCATATTACAGTCAACAGATATAGCCTTTAATCTTCTTTCAAATATTGGCCTGTAAACTGCAGCAGTTCAAGAGCTGATCCTTCTTTACTCCGAGGTTATTATTCTCAGTCATAGACTGGGTAATCCTGGGATGAGGAACAAGCAGGTATCCTAGGGCAGGGATCACTGCACCACCCCAGCTGAAGGTGTCACCAAGTGCAGTTCAAGTTCTGTTTGTTGCTGTGGGGCTGTGTTAAGACTCTACTAGTGACAGCAGGATTTATGCTGGCCATATGTGGGACTGCTGTTCTGAAGGCCCAAAGCTGAGTTGACATCATAGGTCAAAAAAACATACTGCTGGACCAACAAAAGGTTTCTTCTGACTCACTTTTGAAATTTCACTGCTGAATATGATTTGCATTTTCAGACATATATACACATTAACTAGCAATAATTCAGTTGGAAAGCAGATGATGGGAACTGTCTAAGGTGTCCTGAACCTCATGAATGAGCTGTGTTACGGCTGAGCAGATACTCTAACCTTTTATAGTCAGTGCTGACAGGGAAATGAAGTTCGTACATGAATGAAGAGCAGACCTTTCAGGAGTGGACATCCCAAGGGTTTCAAGGCTGCCTGTCAGATTGGAGGGTTCTGAAGAGATTAATGTGAGCTGGTCAAAACATGTATTCACTTCGTTGTTGTTGAAGACTTGAAATGCTGCACAGATCAGGTTAGGAATATTAGCTCTTGGTTTATACTAAGTATCTGATGGCAATGCTTCTCTCCGTCTGGTTCCCATCTGGATTAGAGGATATATAGCAGAAGAGTTGTCATGCTAGACCAGCCCCTGTACTCCCCTGCAAGTTAGTCAGGCATCTGGGAGTTTGTCGGACAAAGTTAAAAAAAAAACAATTAGTTTTAAATGACTGCTGACTTTGTGTTTTGTCTGAGATTGAATTGGTGAGCTGCACTAGGTTAAAATGTTGTATCTCTCATTCTTTAGTCCCATGCCTGTCTCATAACTTTCCCAAAATATATGCCCATCCTTCATCTGCTACTCTGACTGTATTAGTGCCCATTTTCATTAGAGATACCACACCAAATTTTAGCAGTACTGAACGTCTCATATGAGATCAGAAACTTTGTTGGGGGGGGACCAGCTGGGGAGACTGGCATGCTTTGCAGTTCTTTTAATGGGGTAAAAAGGAAAATATTCTAGGAATTTAAGCATCAAAGAGTTTATTAAAAGACCCCCATCACACATTTTTTCTTCCCTCTTAGGCAGGAAGATCTTTAAGAATTTTAGAAAAATTCTCTAATCAGTTAAGATTCCAGTTTCATGTCTAAATTTTTTTCTCAGACCTATGTCTGCTATCAGTGGGACATTCTTGCTTGAGTAGGATTGGATTGTTCCACTCCTATTCATTGCACTCCTATGCAAGAGTTTACTGTTCCCTAAAAAAGAACAATTTATTTCTCCTTCTTTCCTGCCTGCAGGAAAGTGATTTTGCTGTCCTATTATAAATGAATGAGGGATGGTCTGGCCTTTATAATTGTTTCTTAGCAAGGTAAAACAATGCTTCATTCTTTTCTCTTCTGGAACCAAGTTTCCTATTATTTTTGCTCCCTGCTGGCCCTCAGTGCTTCAGCTATGTATGACCTGTTCCTTATGGATCTCCAAAGTCACATCATTGGTGGTATGGTTCATGTCCCTATTTGACCACAGTGTTTTGGTGTTTTGTTGTGTTCCCCCACTTAAGTCTTTGTGTGTGATAATAACACTTCTACTTTCTTGGGACACTGTGTGTTTCATGTAGTTGTGAGATTTTCAGATGCTGAGGTAAGAGGGACCCTAGATATGCCTAGGATGGGTGAAAAAAGGCTCCCTTCAGAGGTAATAAATGTAAAAATCATAATCTGAAAGATGTGGGGCACACGGTGTATGTATTCCTGGAGTCCCTTGTCTCTGCTGTGTTTCTGAAAGATTTGAGCATGTTTTGTAATATGGACCATTGCCATAGTCCAGCGCAGGTGATCAAGCACCCTTGTCATCCCTAAATTTTCAGGGAACAACCCATCAACAGATCCAGTGATGTTCTTGATTAATTTGACTCATATAGCACGTGACTGCAATAAGGAACTTGGTCAAATGGAAGGATTTTTCATTATTCCTTTTTCCTCTTGCAACAAAGCTGTCAGGGCAACTGCCCAGTATATATGAATCCATGTATTCATAGTTTTGTGAAGTAATATATCTCTCTTCCATTTTTTTTTCTAATTCATTAGAAACTGTTGGTTAATTAGGCTGAAATACAGAGTGGACAAAGGAACCAGAAGGGTGTGTTGTGACTTTAGGCAGAGCAATCTCAGTGCTGTTCCTAGGGAGAGATTAGTAGTGCTCTTGCTGAGAGATTCTGGTGCATAGCCAGCTTTGAACAGCCAGCACTACATGTAGCTACCTCTGGAGTGGAGAGAAAGTGAATTTAGGAGAGGAGGCCAGGGCAAGTTCCTATTCTTACAAGTCATGTGAACTGTAATGCGAGACACAATTTATCTGTGGTGTCTTATCTAATTCAAGAAACTATTACAGGATTTTAAAATAAAAATAAACAACTTTAATAAGATTTGAACCTTACTAGAAGTATTAGAAATATCAGACTGAAGAACCCTGCTCTGCATTATTCAACAACACTTCTTCCTTCCTTGATTTAGTTTTCCTAAAAATTGCAAACAACCATTTTTTTTTGGATACTTGTGTTTGGTGTGAGGCTACAAGGTCACTTCATAAAAATAGGGCATTGTCTCTGTCATAACCTAGACCTATTTGCAATTCACCTCTTTCACCTTGCTGCAAAGCTGTTTGTTCTCGTCATGACATAAGCTAAATATTTATAATAATGAGGCTTTATTGAACGGTGGTGTCCAAACTCGTGGTATTACTTGCAGCAACACTTGGGGTAATGAAGAGTTCAATATTATCAGTCACAGACTTGGTTTTGATAGCAGCGTGCTGACTTCTGCTATGTGGAGAGGCTAATGTAGCTGGACTGAAAAGGACTTTATAAACAGCAGTTTTGCTTAGGGCTTCAGCTGTCAATCATTTACTGCAGGAGCTTGCAAATGAGGTTAGTGTGCTGAGTACTCATGTTATCTGTTGTTTAATCAAGTCCTTGATGCAATCATCATGGTCCTTTTAGATTCCTGGAGGAGAGTCTGGACAGGGATCTAAAAAAATTGTCAGGAATCGCACCTGGAATGACAAGGAGTGATAGAAATCTCTAGTTGGATGATATTCTTAGAGGGGCTAGCAGACCTGACTTGGTGACAGATGAACTGGAGGACGATGTCTGATTCCAAAGAGAATGATATTTACATTTTTTTTATTTGACAAAATAAAGCTGAATGAACTGGAATTTATGAAAGACAATTTTTATAACATTATTTTAACCCATAATTGAGTTTCCCATTCCTTTAAGTAATATTTCAACAGTTTACACTGTAAATAGGCTCCTTATTCAAACTGCACTGCCACATCATTAATTGAAGTGTGATGACTTCTGTAATTTCTAAGTTGAAGACATCTGTCTACCCATCTCACAGTGGCACCTACTCCCTTATTAGCCACTAGACCAAATGATGGCTTTACAATATAATAGTATGTTTTGTACCAGCTTGCTCAAACCTGTCCATTTCCTCTCAAGGGGTCAGCCTTCCTGTAATACTTTCTTTTCTATGGAAAGTTAAAGCAGCTGCTGTTGTACTGAAGGGCAGGGAAGCACCCAAGAAATTTGCCAGTCAGGTCTTCTGAGGAAGGGAAGAAACCAGCAGTAAAGTGGCATTTTCTCTCTGTCTAATAAAAAGGTTTGAAGGCCTCTCTCTTCATCTCCTTCTGCCCTGGTGCAATTTCTTGATGGGATTTTACTTGGTTACACAGTAAAACTGGCCTTTTGGTCTTCAGTGAGGCTGTGGGACCTAGAATATTAAGAATCGCTTTTTAAATTCAATTTTCAACACAAGGCTGCTATTTTAAATCGGAAAGGACTACTTGTTGGGAAAGAAAAATGCATTTGGTCCCACTTGGACAACAACTTGCAGTCACTGCATGCCTAGTGTATGTGGAATAACCAGGAGCAGTAACCTGTGCAGTGGCCGGGCAGTTGCTGTCATCCAGGGAACTGGTGGGTCTCTGCCCAGTTTCAATGGACAGGTGTCATTTCCACAAGGTGAGAAAAAATGATCCTCCAAAGCAGACACTAATTGGCCCCCTTGTTGGCAATCTCAGCAGAGATGCCAGAGTGAATGGGCATGAAATCTCACTCAAACCCTTTGTGGTTTTCTCCTCAGGTCAAGGTTGAGGTGCTTTGGCAGAGAAGTGTGAGGAAGGCTAACACTGCTGCTGTCAGTCTCCAGGTCTGTCAAGCTGCCACTTTTTAAAAGCACTGAAGCACTGGGGTTTGGGCTTTTAAGATGTGTTTTTATTGGTATATTAAACTTTGTGCTTTCAGAAGTGTTGCCCTTTGTAAGGGTGTGTGTGTGTAAATGCCAGTGAACAAGGGAAATTTCTAACCTGCTACTAAAACAATACATACAACAATTTATTACTTACCTGGAGTCTGCTTTCCCTAGCTTTTCAGACACCATTATAGCCCATCACCACTTTTCGACAGAGTAAGGGAAGTTCCACTCCTTTATATGTGGCCTGTGTGACCCAGAATGGTTCAGACCTGGCCTACAAGTTATGTTTTTTAATAGATGCCATATAGGACCTGAGAATTTATCATCTAAATTTCATCAAATACTTTACTTCTGCATCAAATATATCAAGTGTAGAAGCTTTTTAAGGCAGTACAATGAGAAGCTAATTCAAGATACTTGAAAGTTTGTGAATGACAGCATTGATCAGTACAAGGATATTTATGTAAAAAAAGACTTGCTGACTCTTTAATACATACAAATGTTTTGGAAGGGATATTGATTTTTAAAGCTCCACTGGGAGATTGTGTTGCAACATCCCCTGATACCGCATGAAGGCTTTCGTTTCAGTTCTGCAATTATACACAAGCTGACCAGGGAGTCTGTGGGGACAGCACACATAGAAGTCAGCCAGCAAGACCTATGACACTAGGTTCAGCAGGGCTTGCTTTCATCCCTGCAAGTTATTTCTCAGAAAAGACAAACAATCCATTAAAAATTGTAAGCATCCTAACTACTTTTCTGTTTTCTGAAAGCTTCTTATAGTAACTACTAATGCTGTTTTAGTATGAATTTCTGACCCAGACACTGAGGACTCTTTGCTTGCTGTTGCATTTTTTTTCTCCACTAATACTTTGAAGAACCACAGATGGTATTAGCTTAGCTGCGAGCAGGTAATGTTGCAGAGGGAACTGTTTTCATTCTCATTTTCCTCCTTAATGTTCTTTAAAGGTTTTGTTCTGCACCTAACTCAAATGAGCACTCTGCTCTAGAGTTTGTGCCAGATAACAGGTTTTCCCAAACTTAATACTCTCATTACAAGAGCTGTACGCTATCAGTATTGAACATTTGCCTGCAAGATTTGATCGTGTGTTTTTATACTGTTTATCTAAAATAAGTTATGGGGAGCAATTGAGATGGGTGGCCTACCTAAGAAGATGCCGCATATACTCAGATTTTGGTGCTTACAGGTCTGCTGTGGCTCCTTCCACTGTAGCATTAGTGATACAAATGAAATAAGCCTCAAAGCTGCAGAAAGCTGCTTATAAGCTGCACCTGTGCGCAGCTGAGTTCAGGACAGCAGTGGAAACAAACCAAGCACATAGACTTGCCTTTCTTTCCAACCTTAGTTCTATTTCTCTTAACCTGGCTCTTCTAGCAGCCAAAATTCTGGACTATGGGCAGGCAGATGGCTGAATGTGTCCAGAAGAATAAATCCCTGGATTTGGAGAGAGGGGAAGAATTTGAGGGGCGGTAGCTGTCACTGTGTCTGCTCTAAGGGGCCAGACTTCATAAGGAAGTTAAAAAGGTTAGAGTTCAGGGAAAAGTGACAGAAAGAATTACCTGAATAGAAACCTGGTTTGGAATGTGGAAGTCAAGGATCTTAATATATTTTTTCCAACAAAGAGAAGGTTAAACAGTGATAAAAATATCTATGAGGAAAAAAACCACAAGCAGTAAGCAAAAATTTATATAAGAGTCCAGGGCTGGAAGGTGAGGCTTGACTGATTCAGATTAGATATAAGGCACATTTTTATCAGGGAGCATAATTAACTGTTGGGACAACTTAACGGCTGAAGTGGTTTCTCTGTCACTGGAAAATATTGCGTGTTGTGCTGTAAGATGTGCTCCAGTTTAATCATGGCTTTTAGATTCAAACTGGGAGATAAAAGGGATTCAGACAGTATGGAAGAGATGAAAATAAGCGATAACACCGATGCTTGTCTACTTTTAAAGATTTATGAAGTTTAACAATTCTGATTTGCACACTCTCTCTCTATTTTTTAAATTATAGTGAGAAGCAAAAATTTCCATTTTTTTGTTACAGCTTTACAATGTTGCTTCGTTTTATGACATAAACATAATGTTTCCACTAATCTGAATAACTTAACTTTTAAAGAAAGTATTGTTAAAAACCTGACCTATTTTAGTGCCAGATAGTTTTAAGGGACACAAACTGGAGAGAGGATTCTATTCTGGGACGTTTAAGTAGCAACTGTCTCAATCTTTTTAAAGTGAAGTATAAACCCCACCAAGTATAATTCTATATTTGTATGTGTAGTGCACTATAAAAATTGACCTGTTAGAGAAGATACAAATAGATTAAGGTAACATAAAAAGAACTCAAAATTCAATTCTGAAATTAAGCAATTCCTAAATGTAAAGTATTCCAACTGAAATTTTTACTGTGCTTTTCTTTGTTCTGAAATTTTCACAAATTTTTTTTTTTCTATTTGCCTAAAGATGAGTATGGTTGTAGGAGTTCCTATGTAAGAACAGAATGTGTAAAAGCTGTGTGATTTTTTTTTTTTTTGCATCTGGAAGGGTGACATCTGCATTCCAAGAATTCAAACATCATTATTTCCCCATTGAACTCACTTGCACTGTAGATATAATCCCACTTGGATGTCTTATACTCTTGTTTAGGTTTACTAATTGTTAAATTTCATTAACAGCAGTTTTGAAAAACGAGGGAAAAAGAAGCAAAATTATTAAATGCTAGATGAAACAAGATGAAGGCTTGAAGCCGAATGCAAGCCTCTAACCAGGTAAATTTAAAGAAAGACCAATTAGGCAGCCCCAGAGGAGCAGTTTAAGGAAAT
Source organism: Phaenicophaeus curvirostris (assembly GCF_032191515.1). NCBI lineage: Eukaryota > Metazoa > Chordata > Aves > Cuculiformes > Cuculidae > Phaenicophaeus > Phaenicophaeus curvirostris. The sequence continues at coordinate 89,984,790 of NC_091393.1, read as the reverse complement.
AGTTGTCATCCTGCTTGGTCCAAAGACAAGCAATAGATGGTTCAAGTGCTCCAGGCATTAAATGAACGTGCTGTAGTGGTATAACTGCCAATACATGTCCTCAAAGTAGTATTTTCTGTGAGCTTTGTCTTTAAAGTATTTATGTAACTTGCAGGGTGTTTTGTACCTTTTGTATACAAACCTTCTTTCTGTTCTTTTTGTGCTCAGATGTATGATTAATTTCCCTTGTATTAGAAAGGCTGTCATCACCTTCACTTAGGTTTTAGTTGATGTGTTTACCTTATTTACCATGGCAGAAGTGCCTATTTGGCCAAGTACCACAGAGTAGCACCACTAGGGCTCATTCAGTCTTGTTAAGCCGAGTGGCAGTATGGTGTGTTTTAAAACTTCCATAATCTTTGCTTCATTCAGAAGAACCCACAGATGTTGTCTAGAAGGTTAACGAATGTGATTTAAAAGGAAGTGTGACTACCAGTTACTTGAACTGTGAAATAGCATGAGTACATCTTTGTATTAGCCCTGATAAAACAAATAATTCAAATTAAAAAAAAAAAGAAAGGCAAGTAAATGTTTTACTGGTGATCAGTAAGCATTTAAGTAAAATTAAATCTCTATTGATTTAAACAGAAAGGACATAGGAGTAATATAAATTACATAAGGAAGTGTAATAGGAATTACATAGCTGCATTAATTTTATGTACTGGTAAATGTATGAAATACAATTTTATTGTACAATGCTGCTGGGTATAGCGCCATGAATAAACTCTCTTCTGCTGAAATGCCTACAAGACTATACCAGTTGATATATGTTTTGGGTTTATTTCGTTTGTTTGCCTTTTATTGTCACCTCATTCTCTCTTGTCTTTCCCCTCCCCTGATGTTTGCTTTGCCCCTGTTGCATCTGGTTGTAATTGGGATTGTAAATTATCTGAGGTAAGAGGCCACCCGTTTAGCAAGTGTGTGTGTAGTGGCTGATACAGTGGAGTACCGCAATAATTATAGCAGTCATGTTGGAGTCCAAGGGACTGCTAATGGAATTCTGTCCAGGGAGGGAGGTTTGTAGGATTAAGCTGTTATTACCCAGCAGAATCCATAAAAATTGGGAAGAAGCCTGAGTGGAAAACTGGTTGGATAGCCGGGCCCAGAGAGTGGTGGGAAATGGTGTGAAATCCAGCTGGAGGCCGGTTACAAGTGGGGTTCCCCAGGGCTCAGTGCTGGGTCCAGCCCTGTTCAATGTCTTCATCAATGACCTGGATGAAGGCATTGAGTGCACCCTTAGCAAGTTTGCAGACGACACTAAGATGTGTGGAAGTGTTGAGGGTAGGGAGGCTCTGCAAAGGGATCTGAACAGGCTGGACCGCTGGGCAGAGTCCAATGGCATGAGGTTTAACAAGGCCAAGTGCCGGGTCCTGCACCTGGGGCACAACAACCCTATGCAGTGCTACAGACTAGGAGAAGTCTGTCTAGAAAGCTGCCTGGAGGAGAGGGACCTGGGGGTGTTGGTTGACAGCCGACTGAACATGAGCCAGCAGTGTGCCCAGGTGGCCAAGAAGGCCAATGGCATCTTGGCTTGTATCAGAAACGGTGTGACCAGCAGGTCCAGGGAGGTTATTCTCCCTCTGTACTTGGCACTGGTGAGACTGCTCCTCGAATACTGTGTTCAGTTCTGGGCCTGTCACCACAAGAAGGATGTTGAGGCTCTGGGGCGAGTCCAGAGAAGAGCAACAAAGCTGGTGAAGGGGCTGGAGAACAGGCCTTACGAGGAGCGGCTGCGAGAGCTGGGGTTGTTTATCCTGGAGAAGAGGAGGCTGAGGGGAGACCTCATTGCTCTCTACAACTACCTGAAAGGAGGTTGTAGAGAGGAGGGAGCTGGCCTCTTCTCCCAAGTGACAGGGGACAGGACAAGAGGGAATGGCCTCAAGCTCTGCCAGGGGAGATTTAGGCTGGACATTAGGAAAACATTCTTCACAGAAAGTGTCATTGGGCACTGGAACAGGCTGCCCAGGGAGGTGGTTGAGTCACCTTCCCTGGAGGTGTTTAAGGCACAGGTGGACGAGGTGCTGAGGGGCATGGTTTAGTGTTTGATAGGAATGGTTGGACTCGATGATCCGGTGGGTTTCTTCCAACCTGGTTATTCTATGATTCTATATATATTTAATATTGCCTAGAACATACAGCTTTGGCTGAAAGAGTCAAGGTGGGGAAAGGTAACCAAGCAGGTCTTTTCATAAAGGTCCTGACTTTTGAAATCCCATTTGGGGAAGGAGAGGACTTTGCTTCAGGTAGAAGATGGATTTGGAAACAGATGTAGCTGAGTGTTAAGACTGTGCTTATACCACTGAGGTCTGTGGAGCATTTACCTCCAGTGTCCGCAGATGACCTTATGGATTAGGTCCCATGGCAGGAGTGCCACAACCCTGCTTTTCACTGACAGATGATCTGAACTCCTGCACACTTAGGTAATGTGGGGCCATTTCTTCAGATAGTAAAAGTGGCACAGAGGTAGCCTTTAATGGTGACATATAACTGAACTTCTGCAAAACTAGTTGGGAACTTTTCCTCATTTAAGGAACCGTGAGAGAGAACAGGGCAAGGACTGAGCAAAGTCACTGGCATAAGTGTTGAGAGATGTAATTTCTGAGGCATGGGAAAATCACAAGATAAAACTATCCTTGGGAAGCAGGACTTAAAGCACTGGGTGGTGCAAGAAAATAAAGGTGGAGGAAGTTTCTAGAGAAAGCATCCTTTAAAAGTACTACAGTTTTTGATGTGATAAACATCATTCAAAGCAAACAGAACAGCTGCAAAATATGATAAAGATCACTTGAAAGTTCATTGATTTTGCAGTAAAACTGTAAGTACTTCACTTTATAATAACTGTTCTTCTTATGCTCTCGAAGCTTGCACTTGAGCTACAAGAGTATGCAGGTCAGGGTTGCATTCAGAAAATAGGCACAAAAAGACAATGGAGCTCAACTAGAGAGATACTTTAATCATGAGCTAATTTACAAACCAAAGCAAAACAAAATCATTTTTGTCTAAGATTATTAGAAGATGCTAATATTCTGCCTAAAATGATCTTTTTCTATATCCTAAAAAAAAAAATAAACCCCCAACTTTTATCTTCCTAATTAAATTTCATGACTTGGCTTACATGGTTGGTTGGACTTTTTTTTCCTCTTGTCTGAGGACAATGTGCATATGTTATTCAAATATAGCTCCTCTGTAGTATAAACTCTTATAAACATTGTCCTGATGGCACTAAACTAATGATAGTGCTCTTTGTAATCATTTTCTCTTGGCTTGTAGCTATATTTAAAATAAGCATACAGCTTTTGTGGAAGAGCCACGTGAAAATGGAGCCCTGCTCGGTGTATGCAGCCTTGTAAAATTTGTAAAACATAAAAACAAAGACAAAAACAACAACACCTCCCAACCTAGCAATTTAAAGCGATATTAGGTAGCAAGAACATTTCTGTGATTGTATGATAAGGGCATTTGGCATCAGAGTCAGGCAAGGAAGGAATAAAGGGTATTCATTTGAGTTATAAATGTGAATATATCTTTTGTTATCTGTAATAACTTTTATTTTCTGGAAACATTTGCCTGAGCTTTTTTTTTTCCTTGAGTCTATGTATGTGCATACACAAATACATACAGTTGCTTGCAAACTTTTTACATGAATAAATTGAAGAATTTTTATGTGCATTTGTAATTTTTATTAATATCTTTTCAGATATCGTTACATAGTCATTTTAAAGGCTCTCTAGAGCCTTTATGCATACCTTGTAGCTATAAGCAATTTATCTAATAAACGAGACTTTGGCTTAAGGGGCTATTCAGATACTTAGTTTAAACACAGGCATAAGAACTTGACTGGGTTTCGTTTTGTGGGGTTGGACATGATCCAGTCTGGGACAGTAATGACATCATCTACTTTAGGAGACACTTATGCACTATGAGCAATGGGGAAGTTAGTAAGCTATCTGAATGCACTGTGTACAGAAAGAAATAGTTTGCATGAACTATTAGCCAAATATGCAACACTTTACCCCTCCCCATTCATGAACACCTGAGTGTGTTGGCAAGCAGAGGAAAATATGGGTAGAATGACTGCCAGAACTGGTTTAGTTTCTGAATGGTTTCAGACTTTTTAAATCTTACAGCCCAAAAGCCACATGATTTTTTATGATTTAAAATGCTTGATGGTGTTTTGCCCTGTTCTAAGTATGTAGCTACACTATGTGATAATATACATTTCAAATCTGTCATCTTAGTAAAGTTCAAACATTAACAATATAGCTCTTCGTTTCAGAAGACTGTTCTTCCACCAAGGCAAATGTCAGCAAAGGTGCAAGCCTATTATTTTTCTTTTTTGAGTAGCTTGTGGCATTTTTTGTGAGGCAGCTCATATTGTTTTGTCCTGTTCTTTGTTTACAGACTATGTAGTCTGTGCCTGCTGCAGCACTAACGCTCTCAGTGCAATATCTCCTTCTTTCCATTACCCAGGGCAAAGATGGACCTAGACCTTGTACCAGCTGCCTGTGCTGTGGTTCCTGGGGAGTCCTCCAGCTTTTTCTTCTCCAATTCATTCTGACTGCTGTGCTGCTGGCTGTGCCTGCTGGTGCACTGAACCTATGCCCCACCTTGAAGACTCTCTTGCCCGCTTCTCTTTAGTTTGTTTGTCATTTAGATCTCTGTGGATGTTCTTGTTTAAACACGCGCTCCCTAGGTCACTGATTGTGTCCTCTTTCCACATTTCTGGTCAGTTCTGAGTCTTTTAACCATACGAGTCTGATAACCCTGATGTACTCAGTAAAATACGTCCCTCATTGCTGCTGTCAGCAGTCTGCAATCCTATCATCGCCAATTTGTCAGGTTTGCCAGGATCCAAGGCAGTCATGAATCTCTGGCATTTTTTTCATGTTCCTGTGCACCTATCAGGTAAAACGGTCATGCAAGTGAGAGTACCAGGTGTTGAAGAGTTACTATTAACTGTTAAAAAACTCAAACCCTCTGTTCTGTTTCTTGCCATTTTGGCCTCATAGTGATGCACTCTGCACCAAGCTTCAGAAGTGAAAGACTAAACCTTCACAAAAATGTGTTTAATATAATACTGTTAAATCTGTGTGAGCCTGTGTTTTTATGCAGAGAAGCCAGAGGAGTGGGACTATTATACAAGGTCATGTATTTATATGTCCTTTCTGTCAATGTCTATCTGCAAACATTTGAGGGCAAGTTTAAATGATGCTGCTGAGCCCATCTTTCTGTCTCTTTTATGAAGCAAGGGATTTGACTGCTCTCAACTAGCATAAAACCACTCTGCATTGGGAACAGCAAAATACCTCCCCACCTGAAATGAAATCAGAGCAGCAGATTTTTGAGTAAGAGTGTGCTGTCACTTTTCTGGAGCCTTCTTCCTGCAGGGATGGTGTTCTTGGACACATCTAAAAGTACAAGACTATCCCAGGACTTTCTCCAGTTCTTCCAGTGCAGCTCTGAAAGAACCAGCTCCAGACTGATGGCCTGGGCAATGAATAAGTCTGGCCTCAAAACCATTAATAGAACACGAGCGGTAACTTAGTTCTCACATACATTGTAATGGCTTATCAGGACACCAAGCTGATTGATGAAGAGACTGAAATATCTACAATTTGTGTTGTTTCCATGTTAATCCCATATTCAATCTCAGAATCTCATCCAATAGAACTTCAGCTGTTGTTTCACAAAATCTTTGTTGTAGTCACCACATGCAGACTGATCTGACCAGAAGCTGTATTAGTTACCTCTTACTTCAGGGCTGAGATGTGGTTACAGTTAGCTTGATATTTGTGTTGTAAACCATTTCATGAGACTGTCAACGGAATTACTCTTCTGCTGTTTGGCTCTCCTTTTTCTTAATTTAAAGCAATAATGCAGCTGTTTATTTTGTCTTCTGGAACATAATGTCTTCCAAGGCTCAAGCAAATTTGATGAAGCCAGTACATGAAATCAAAAGCTCTGCGTTGTAGTATCTCCAATAAAATGTTAGTAAGATTCAGTGATTAATGATTTTGTAACTTTTTGACTTAACTGTCAGTGGACTGTTTTCTGCCAGATTTATTTTTTAATCACTTGCAATTCACAACCGGGTAGGGTTTGGTCATTAAATTGTAAATATTTTCAAGCCAATGCTTACATTGTCCATCAATATCTTGGCAGAATTATCCATGATTCTCCTTAATTAAGGGAAGCAGTGAGAATGGGCATCCAATTAGGGCATTCATTGTCTCCAACATCCATTCCTGTTTATGCTTCTTGGAGGCTTTCTCAATGTGCTGTGTTGTGCTGGCCTGAGAATCACACTGGTCCTGACCTACTTGGCTTGTTAATCTCTCTCATTCTCTGTCTGTCCCTTTGTCAGACTTTTGTAGTCCGGGGTTCTAGGACAAAATATGTAGATGTCTTTGTCCTTTGGATATTCCTTGAAATGCCAAGTTTCTGGCATTTAAGTGAGCTTAATAGGTGTGTGAAAAAACAGAGCCTCATAGTTATTTCTCATGAGAGAAAATTCTGCTTCATGGGGTGTTTCTGGAGCATTCTGACAGCATGCCCCAAAGCACAATGCAGGGCTCTGTAAAGATTACCTTACTGCTTGTAGTGCAGGGACGAATTTGCCTTTCTTTCTTTCCCCTAAGTGTTGATTCCTGTCTCAAGTAGTATGGCTTTGCACTGAGCTGCACACAGCAGTGCTGCTGTGCACCACAGGGATACCTGAGGACCCTTGGGAACAGTCAGTCATTGGTCATTGACAGCAGCCAAACAGGCTGGTGGCCGGAACAACATCACACGCTTTGAGTTCACCGGTAGTGATCGGTGTAGCCGTGCCCTCCACACACCTGCCCATCCCAAGGAGGGATGGTGATTGACTGGGCCTGTCCTCCCTCCTCCCTGAGCAGTGACCTTTTCTATATTAGAATTAAGATAATGGCACTAGATGCCTGCTTTTAACTATTATATTGCTGTCATGGCATCCTGGCTCCTGCGAGGATGGGGCTGTGGAGTACTTTCTGCCTCAGCCATATTTGCCATTGCTAAAATCAGCATGTTGTCTAGTCCGTTTATTTATCAAGATTCACAGTTTAACAGGATTCAAGACTATTTAATCATTTCATACTAATAACAACAATAATGATCCCCCCCCGCCCCGTGTTGATTTCTGGGCATCTAATGAAAACAGAGCAGCCTGGCGTTGCTGGGGTGAGGAGCGCTGTTAAATCACTCAGGCTTAAGGCCCCTTGCTGGGTACAGCCTGAATGACTGTGGCAGGAGCACTGCCTGGGAAAACCCTATGGCAGGTCAAGACACAAAGTTTGCCATCGCATTTGCTTTGTGTCCTGTAATTTTTGTTATTTTGCTGTTGTAAAATAGACAACACACACTCAAACCAGACCCTAGCCTTGTACAAGTGAAGCCAGAACTGGCCTGACGATGAAAACTTAACTATCTACCCATAACCTATGTTTGAATACATATCCACAGCATTCCTGTGTGTAGCTATGTAAATGCGTTTTAAAAATATGTGCCTCTGAAATGTCCTTCTGAAGTATAGAGAGTGCCCTATCGTCAAGAGATCTTGGTTTAGAGGAGGAGGGTTGATTAGAAATAATAATAAATTCTGTAGAATATGTGGCCATGCCACATTCAATCTGGTAAACCTCTTATGTCTCACAACCCGATCATGAATTTTCTGTGTCAGTGGGTGTGTAATCACTCTTAATACAATGATTTACAGTTTGTGTGCAGACAACAGATAGATACACTCAAATTAGGGAGGACAATCTGGAAAATGTTGTATTTATAATTAAATAACATTCCAACACTGTATGTGCAATGAGACTAAAATCTGTTAGAAGTCAGGAAAATGTAGCAGTAATTTTCATCTGAAAATCTGTATCATTAAGGAATTTTCCAAGATTAGACCCCTACAAGCATTAGCTTGTGAACACTGGGGGGAAAAAAAGAGCAACAGCTTTAAGCATTAATGTGGTTAATCCCACAGCGTAGCACTTGGTTAGAGTCAGGATTTGGAATTATAGCTCAAATGGTGATATTTCAAGGGGAAGGTCAGTTTGAATCAGTGATAATACTTCGCATTTTTACAGTGCCTTCAGAATAAGAACCTCAGAGGGGTTTATAGACATTAGTGAATTAAAGTTCTCAGATCTCTGCCAAGACTACAGTTTTATCCCTGTTTTATAGAGGGGAAAACCAAGTCACAAAGAATTTAAGTGGCCCTGCTGTAACAGCAAAGGATGGTGTTGTGTGGGGTGCTCCTGGAGCAGAACAGCGCTATAGGGATGCATGGGCATGACTGTGAGGAGTAGGGTGTGCCACTGATAGCAGCAGGGATACAGGGAAGGAGAACCTCAGGAGGATGAGTTTTGTGCTGGCATTTTGTGGCTAAGAGTTAGCAGTTTCTTTCATCTTGTTGTCTTGTGATGTGGTTTACTGTAGCTTCACAACATGGGCATCTTGTGGCACTTCCAGTTCATGATAGATGAGATGTTCCATGTTCTGGGAGAGCCTGCTTAACTTCTACTCGGCAATACTTCCTTGAAGAGATTTTTAACTACTGGAATTTGGTGGTAGATAGCTTTTCCTGTCTTTTCTTGCTGGGGGAGGGGGAATGGAATTCTGTGCTGGACAGGAGTGTTTTTCTTACACAGTGGGAAGCAGGGGTAAGAATCGAGAATACCAACAAGCATCTCACCTTGGAGTTCTGTATTTCTTTTTCCATATTGCTTGCAGTACATTGCTTACAACACAACTTATTGTTCAGAGTGAGACTCATTGAAATCAATTGCTAATTAAATTTATGTCTAAATTAATAAATCACAACTATTCAGATCATGATCATATGAATAATTTCTATTATGGTGAACATAATTATTAGATTCAGCATTTAATGAACCATATTGTTCGATGAAATTCTTGTGACAATTGGGACTAATAGAATATGTTAACCTCTATTCCCCTCAGCTTGACACCACATTAGACCATGAATTAATATATAAGAGCCTAGAAGAGTTTCATAATTAAGTAGCCATTGTGACTTCTTTGGCCTATCTGTTGTGTTACTTATCCTCTGTCCTTTCTTTAGAAAGCAGCATTTGAAGCAAACCAATAAAAGTCTGTGAAAGGGGAACAGGGTGTTCTGTTCTTTGTTGTCCCTCTGTGCAAGTAGCATCCTGGACAGTTTGTATGCATGCTAGTGAGATTCAATTACATGCGTTACCTCCCATAAACACTTCAGCTCAGCCTTCTTTCTCCACTCCCCCTGCTGCAACCTTGAAAGAAGGAAGAGCTGAGAGATCCAGTCTCTGCGGCTCTTAAATATATGCAAGTCCTAGAAATTACTGTGTGCTAAAAAGACATTGTCCAGAAATACATTTATGCAGATGTGCTGTCACAAGTAAATTCCTGTTAACTACCTTTGCCTGTCTTGCCATATATATTGCAGAAGGGAAACAGTTTGTCTTTGGCAGGCTAGAAGGCAAAAAAAGGGGTTGATAAGATGGAACCCAGGGGATTCAAGTCCTTTAAATGCTTTGCAAATAGGTTTATAGGGATGGGAAAGGTTGGTATGCTGGAAGCCAGGTCCCTGTGATATAGAGCTTTATGTTATCCCGTGAGTCTAATAACCAGAGTTTAAGCCCACACAGCCCCATGGAAAGATTTTTAAGTCAATTACTAATGGTCTTGGATTAAGTATTTTAATGTGTCTTTTTCCACTCTGAGGAATATAGTCCGTGGCACTGAACAACCAAAGACATTGGTAACTACAAATATATTTTCGAGTGAAAATCTTTATGTTCTTGAAAAAGACAAAACAGTGACAACAAAAAAATGCTGAAGATAATGAAGAAAATGCACTGAGCTTTGCATCCAAGAAAATGAAATCTAGTAGTCCATTTAACTTGATCCACTTGATCAACTTAAATTATGCCTCTGTAGTAGTCCCTGGTTTCCATCCTGCACACTGGGCTCCCATGTGTGAATTTGTCTGCTGGAACCTGCATTTCTCAAAATTCAAAGAGATTTCCATATGACTTAATAAAAATATTATCGCTCTTCTTATTTTAAATAACAACAAGATGGGACAGGATTATCATCACAGGCCCGTTATTATAGCTTGAAAGTCAAAGTATTAATGGGTTGCTTGAGTTTAATAGAATTTGTTTGATCGGGGGAGGTTTACACAGCACTGGACCTGCTGACGATAGATGGAATTTAGCTGTCTCAAAGGAGGAAATGGATTCTTGCTCATGAGTTGGTGGGGCTCATCAAGAGGGCTTTAATCTAGGTTGGAAGGGGGAAGGGAATATAACCAGACTCACTAGAGAGGATCCTGGAGAGGCCATGCCAGTGTTGGGGGTGAAATCAATAGCCCAGCTCAAGTACATTACACCGATGCACACAGCATAGGCAATCAAAAGGAGAGCTGGAAGGCATTGTGCAGCAGGATAGCCATGACTTAGTTGCCCCACACAGTGCGATGGATGGTTATAAGCTGGTTGGTTGGTTGGTTGGTTGGTTGGTGGGAATGGTTGGACTCAATGATCCGGTGGGCCTCTTCCAACCTGGTGATTCTATGATTCTATGAGTCTATGAGTCTATAATTCTATGATTCTATGATTCTATTCAGAAGGGACTGGCAAGGAAGGAGAGGCAGAGAGGTGGCTCTGTATATTAGGGAGGGTTTTGATTGTATAGAGCTCAATGATTGTACTGATAAGCTTGAGTGCCTATAGGTAAGGATGAGGGGGAAGGTCTCTTGCTGAGAGTCTGTTGTAGACCACCCAACCAGGATGAGGAGGTAGATAAAACATTCTACAAGCAGCTGGCAGAAGCGTCACGATTGTTAGCCCTTGTTCTCATGGGGGACTCCAACTTACTGGACATTTGCTGGAAATCACAGAATCACAGAATTACTAGGTTGGAAAAGACCCACCAGATCATCGAGACCAACCATTCCTATCAACCACTAAACTATGCCCCTCAGCACCTCATCCACCTGTCCCTTAAACACTTCCAGGGAAAGTGACTCAACCACCTCCATGGGCAGCCCCTACCAGTGACCAATGACCCTTTCCATGAAAAATTTTTTCCTGATGTCGAGCCTGAACCTCCCTTGGTGGAGCTTGAGGCCATTCCCTCTTGTCCTGTCCCCTGTCACTTGGGAGAAGAGGCCAGCTCCCTGCTCTCTACAATCTCCTTTCAGGTAGTTGTAGAGAGCAATGAGGTCTCCCCTTAGCCTCCTCTTCTCCAGGATAAACAACCCCAGCTCTCTCAGCCATTCCTCATAAGACTTGTTCTCCAGCCTCTTCACCAGCTTCGTCGCTCTTCTCTGGACTCGCTCCAGAGCCTCAACATCCTTCTTGTGCTGAGGGGCCCAGAACTGAACACAGTATTCGAGGTGCAGTCTCAAATACAACACAGCAGAGAGCAACCAGTCTAGGAGGTTCCTGGAGTCTGTGGAAGATAACTTCCTGACACAGCCGGTAAGTGAGCCTACCAGGGGAGGTGCCTTGCTTGACCTGTTGTTTGCAAACAGAGAAAGATTGGTGGGAGGTGTGGTGGTCAGAGACTGTCTTGGACTTAGCAAACATGAATTGATATAGTTCTCAATTCTTAGTGAAGTAAGGGATTGTCTCAGCAAAACCACTTCCATGGGCTTCCAGAGAGCAGTCTTTGGCGTGTTCAGTACACTGGCTGAGAGAGTCCCTTGGGGCTAACTACTTTTGGAAGAAGGGACAGGAAACTCAAGAACAGTGCAGGGATTTCATTAGACCATCCAGGGAGAAAACTAGAAAGGCAAAAGCCCAGCTAGAACTCAATCTGGCAACTGATAACAAAAATGTTTTACAAATACATCAGCAACAAAAAGAGAATCAAAGAAAATCTTCATTCTTTATTGGATACAAGGGGGATTCCACCAAGGATGAGGAAAAGGCTTGAGTACTTAATGCATTCTTTCTCTCACTCTTTAATAGTCAAACCCATTATCCCCAGGGTATTCAGCCACCTCCAGGCTGGGAGATGGGGATGGAGAGTTGAATAACCCGGGAGGAAGCAGTTAATGACCTGCTATGTCACCTGGACACTCATGAGTCTATGGGGCCAGATGGGATCTACAGGAGAGTACTGAGGGTTCTGGCAGAGGAGCTTGCTAAGCCACTTTCCATCATGGAAAGGAAACTCAAATTGTCCAGGGGAGGTTTAGATGTTAGAAAAAAAAAAATCTTTACTGATGGAGTGATGAAGCATTGGAACAGGCTGCCCAGGGGAGTGGTGTAGTCTCCTTCTCTGGAGGCATTCAAAAATCACGTAGACATGGCACTGCAGGACATGTTTTAGTAGGCATGGTGATGTTGGACTGATGATTGGACTTGATGATCTTAGAGGTCTTTTCCAGCCTTAATGATTCTATAAGTTTAACTGAGATGGAAAAAAGTCGGGGCATAGAGAATGTCAACAAATTGGGAAGAAAACATTATATATACTCATTTCTGTCGAGATTCTTTTCACTAGCCCAGACATTTATAAGCAGCAATATTTTATGGCAGTTGCTTGTATTCTGTAACAGCAAGTAATGGTTTGCCCAAAGAAAATGATTTGCTGAGTAGAAGGAAGAAAGGCCAAACTTGTTAAGGAAACAATGTTACTTCCAAGGTTCTCAGGGGATATTAGAAACAATGGAGAGTAAAACAACTATTAGAATTGCATATAAAAGGCACTTGACATTTTCTGTCTCTAGCGCCCCAAACAGCATTACTGTAAAATGCTGTGATGTTATTCCATTGGCAAGAATACAAAAGGGAGCCAGCCTAGGAGATGCCAGCTATTCATTTTATTAAGAACTCAAAGAACAGAAAAACGAATAGGTAAATTAAATCGTAATAAAAGCTGAAGAAATAGCAATGCATTTAGTTATTAAAGCCCATTTAATAGCAGAACTTTCATAATTAACACGATTCACCCTCAACTAGCAAGAATGTAGTGCTGTTGCACGTAGTTTGTGTAAAAGTCTTCATGGACATACCGTGTTCTTTACAAGACTTGTCCACATAGAAGATGGAATCTGTATTTTACATAGTATGGATATCTCCTTGTATCTGTCAACACAGTTTCTTCTTTTCCTCTGTTTCTGCAGGTTCTCTATTTTCATGCCACAGCTTCTGATTCTGATCAGTAATGCTTCATTCATGAGTTTCTACAAGGTCAGCAGCAGGTGATCAAAAAACATTTAAAAGCAATTCTGCATTGGGTGGGAGTGGAGAGCAATATGCTGGTGTCCTTTCTTAGACAAGTTTGAACAAAAATTGTGACAAATAAGTGTACAAATGTGAACAGCTGTGTTTCATTAAGGAACACTGTCCCAGATGTTGGCTTGTTTTTCTGTTGCTGTGGGTTTTTTTATTATTATATTTTTCTACCTTTAGTTATCAGTATGTTTCCTTTGGAGTTAGTGCTGGTAAGGGAAGAGAGGTGTCAGTTAATTCTTTGGGTCAAAGTCAGTCTGATGCAGATGCTATGTTTTTGGTGTGAAGAGCATGCGTTTACACCAGAGCCATCAAGGTAGGAGTGAGGCAGACAGGGGGTAGGACATATGAAATCAGGCTGCCCTCATCCCCATACACCTTGCATTGGCCAGAGTTGTCAGGCTGGGTGTGTGTCAGGACTGACTGCACACTGTGAAAAGTGGTGAAATAACTTCCCAAAGTCAGGGAGAGCAGGGTAGAAAACTGACTTGCTGAGTCGCAATCTGCTTTTGGCAGAAAAGAGACACACAGTACCCTTTGCTCAGAGCAGATTGTACAGATACCTTTTAGCCCTTTGCTAGTTTTTGAGAGTTTGTTCTGTTCATACTGGAGTACAGGGACATTAGCTCCCAAATTTCTTTAATGTTAAACTCAGAAGTTTAAAAGTAGAAGGCAGATGCAAGGAATTAATAAATAAATAATTATTAATTAATTATATCAAATAGATACATAATACAATATAAAAGGATTTTGTAATACAGACTTCTGCCTGCACAGTCCTAGAGGTTTGTATTTCAATCTTTTGCAGTGGAGGTGGCCTGACTTTCAGGACAAATGTTAGTCATTAATGCTGAGTTTTCATTGCAGTTTTAGCATGGATCTAGTAGAATGGATGACAAATACATGTTTAGACCTAAAATAGAATTGTTTACTTAACACAGATGGTCCCACAGTTTCTTTCTTTGATTTTTTTTTTCTCTTTCTACTTGAACTGTTCTGTTGTTGTTAATTGCTGGCCTGTATTAGTTAACATATAATCTTTTCTGTTTCTTTACCTGCAAAGAACTTGGTAATTTGTTTTGGATGTAGTATTATTTTTCATTACATTTTGGGCCAAATATTGCTTGACAATGGACTGTTTATGCTATTGGAATGAAGCTGACTGACCCCAGCTGCAGGGTTGCTTGGCATTATTTCTTTTTTTCTGACTAGCGTGCATCAAGGAGAAGTGGTGGCAATGGTGCGCTTTGACTTTGTCAGCTTCTGGTTGATGGTTGTTTTCAAGCTGTGACAGTTATATAGGAAACAACAATGTGAACTCAGTTCTATCTTTCAACACTGAATGCTTTTCTCATCTTGCTTACTCTTTTTTTTTTGTATCAGCTGAAAGGAGAAATGTATTGTTATTTTCTGTGCTTTAAATTAGCATCTTCCTGATATTAAATATGTACAGTGTTTCTTCAGAATTGAAGGAAACCAATGCCATTTTTCAGTTGAGGTCGTACACTCTGAGTTAAAAATGGAACCTCCATTTTATGAAACTCTTCCTCTTTCCATTTTCTTTCTCCTTGAGTTTCACTATGTGTTCAACATGTATTCATTTACACTTGTGAGACAGAAGAGGAAAGGATGGACATAACTGCTTTTGGTAGCTGGGACAAGGTGCTGAGCAGGCAGGAGAAGGGCAAGGCCTTCTTGGAGCAAAGATAACTTATGCAAACCTAGAGCCTGCAATGTTACCTGTAGTTGGTTCAGTTGTTAGAGGTCTGATTTTGTTATGGAGGTTGCCTAACCTTTGGGATTATCTTAATTTCTGTATGGAAAATGAATTAAAATTTCATATGCGTATGACAAGCTAATAGAACTTATGGTGTTATTTTGTTTGGGTTTGTGGCTGGACCTTAGAAAGGCTCAAATTCTCTTTGCAATCTGGTCCCTACATTATTCTGTAGCTTTGAAGCAGGCCCTATACATTCCACCTCAGTATCCCACCAGTAGACCTGCTGTTACTTTAATAATGAGAAAACATTTCAAAAATGTTTTTAAAAAATCTAAGTCTACTTAGACATTAGAAACTAATCTCATGCTGACTTCCTCAGCCTTTAGTTAGGAAAACGTTAGGAGGTGGTATACACTATCAATATTTGTTTCACCCTGAAGATCCATGGCATATTTGGAGGGCTCTAGACATGAAAAGCTGGCACCTCTGTCAGGGCAGCTACCTCCTGTGATCTCAGGAAGGAACTGCAAGACAGTCTTACCAAATTGAGGGCATGCTCTACTTGAACCATGGTGGGTCTCCCCCTCACACTGTGAATCTCTCACCTGTGGGTTAGCCAAGATCCTCCCTGGCAGCCTGTTTCCTGAGGCTTTGGGCCAAGGCTGAGAAAGGAGAATTCTTTGGCCTCTGTGCTGTCTAATGGGTGCTGGTGTGCTGAACCCCAAATCTCAACAACTCTGAAGCTCATGTGGACAGAGCTGCCCCTAAGCCTGGTCCTGAGCTGAGCTATACACACAGCTGCTTTCTGTAGCTTGTGATAATGAATTTTCATTGCAGTGGAATTTAGAGAGGAATTGCTCTGATTCTAAAGCTCATTGGTTACTAATAATAATAACAATAAAACCAGCCATTTCTTAAGGACTAAAAACTAATCAGTGAATATGTAGTTTCTGTGTCTCCTGCAGGTTCTTGTCTTGTGGGGGTGCCAGACCGTCCGAGTCACGTGACTGGCTGTCTGATTTCCGACTCAAGCTTTTCATTTCCTAAATGATAACGGATAAAAGATAAAATCTGGCACACACAGGTAATCTTTGCCATCTTAATATTTGTTAAGCTTTTTGATTTACTGAGAAGTTAAAGTCACTGCAGGTCACAAAACCTGCACGTTAGATCTGCTTCATAAACCACTGTGAGTGAATGCTTTAGCCATTCATTTCACCATCTTTAAACCAATGTAGCTGAAGAATTGCACCTCCAATTTATAAATCTTTCGATTTATTTCTGATTCCAGTTTATAAGATAGGACTATATCCAGCTTTTCCCAGCCATTTGTGCAGAGGTGGAGAAGAAACCTAACATATTTTTTGGGTAATGGAGACTTGATCCAGCTTACATTTGCTAAGTCATCCAAAAGGAAGTATTCTCACTAGGAAACCTTTGCACACAGTTAACATATCCAATCTGACCTGTATTTTAAATTTCTGCCGAGAATCTCTCCTTCTCCTTCCCCACTCCAGTACACACACTCACCCCTACCTTCTGTGAAAGAGAAATATGATTATCACAGTCTCTCTGTCTCTCTGTTTTGCACATCTGCTCCCCACCCTTTTTCTGAAGGAGACATATGATCCACAGAGAAATTAGAGATGATCTGAACCATTTTAGATGCCTACTGCTATGGGATATGCGGAGGCCCACGGGTAGCTCAGGTTTCACATCTGCCAGCTTTTCAGAGGATGTGATCAAGGGCAGAAATAAGCAGATGATGATGATGATGATGCCACAGAAACTGGTATGAAGGAAATGGAATCCCTCCTCCCAGAAACATGTGTGCCCTCTAGCCCTAGTAAAGATCATATGGACATAGTAATAAGGCTAACACAAATAAAAAGTGTATTTTAAAGAATGCATTATTAAAAAAAGGTAGCCTATGTCTTTAAATACAGCGTCTGTGTTATGATCTACTTTAGATTTGGACATGTTCTTTGACCTTGGAATGCTGACAGAGTGAAAAAAAGAGTGAAATGGGTCAAAGAGTCTGTCAGACAAGGTGAGAGATACTGAGCTTGCCTCTGATCTAACACCAACATGCAGAGGTGTAGCTCCATTGCCCTCTGTAGATTTATGCAAACATATGGAGAGAAAAACCTGCCCCAGAATGATTCAGTACCAAAATAGACCCTTCTTTTCTATAGCAATGTAAAAACCTTACAGGAGGAACTCACAAAGTTCCAAAGGGTGAATTTTTGGCTTAGATTAATACTGCTTCCAGCCACCCCAACACAGAAACTTCTCTCCAATTAGCTGACCTTGATGGATAAATTCCTCCTTTTTATCTTCCTCCAACCTTTCCCATATTCCATCTCTTCTTCTCCTTGATCCTCCTGATAAAGTCAGGCTGTCCTTCCAGCTGTGATCAGCAGAGCCTTTAGCCAGTGCACAGCTCACTCTCCAAGGACTTCTGATGCCAGGGGCTCCTTTCATTTTCTCTGCAAATACTTTTTAACAAATTCAAAATACCTTATTGGGAAAGGAATGAAATGCATTTGTGTGTAGTGATGTATCTGCTAAATGGTATATGCTTTTCTCCATGCAGTCCTCGAGGGACTTCTAGGCACATTCTGTGTGCAGAGCACATGGAATTGCTCAGATATATTGTTTGTGTAGTGTGATTTTTTTCTGCATATCAGGCCCTAAAAGAGAACTAGAAACACACATAGTTTTTGGAGACTTCCTGGGCTTAATGGGATAGGCTCAGTCTGTCCTCTTCAGAGCCTAACTTTGCCCTTGCAAAGTACAAAGCAGGTAAGTGGCAGGTCCTCACAGAGGTTGAGAGCACTTTGGCCAAGTGTCTAGGCTTTCTGAGTAGTCAGTGTAGCCAGAGAGAACAATAGTTGGTTTGGGGACGAGGCAATCAGCCCTAAGATCTTCCTGTATCTGAACTGACTGGTCAGCCAACTTTCTTTGGATACTGTGTAAACAACAGCAAATAGTAGGCATCAAGCTCAAACTAGACAAACACTGCTTGAGCTGTAAGAGTTTCAGCAGCTTGCAACTCAGTCCTCCTGTCCTGGGAAGGAGGATATTGTTGGAAAACAGAGAGCTGGTCATGGAACACGAGTGGGTTCTGACTTTCAGACTAGGACCTGTGTGTCAACAAAAGAACTCAATCTCTTTAGACGGGAAGAAGGAGAGAAGGAGAGACAAAAACCTCATGAAATCTCTTGATGAAGTAGAGAAGTATGCATATGTTTGCACTAGGACATATGCAAGACAGCTATTATACATACCAAATACCAGGTGCTTTACCCTGCTGTATTTTCTGCTGTGCCATAAAATTACTGGTTTTTTGTTCCTCCAACATTCAACAAAGAAACATTTTGTTTGAACCTCCCAATTTACCTCCTAGCAGTCTAGCTAAGAAAAAAGCCCCTGAGAGATATGATTGAACATGTGCGCAAGGACAAGAAAGCAGGAAATGGACCAGCTGCCAGGGAAAAATGAAGAGGGGGATGCTTGCACTCCAGGAAGGGCTCAGTGTATTTCTTTTCTACTTGTTTATTAGTTTGCTGCTCTTTGACATCTTTCCCTTAGTGACTGCTTCCACTAGGTTTTCTACTGTTTTAACAGCAGTTACCATTCCCCTAGCTTTGAGACCTTGTTCCTCATACACTCCTGTCTTTGGGTTCACAAAAACTTTGAGTTGTCCCATAAGTTTTTATATTCTTCAAATTTCAGATAACACAGGCCAAATTTGAATGTTTCTAATAAAATGCCTTTTTCCTCAAGGTGCTGGGAAGACAGTTGTAGCTGGGGTAATGTGAAATGCATTAATTTATTGCATGTCCTCCATCTTAAACCATACAGTATTGACTGTCATTTCTTTCTGAAGTCAAAAGTTGCTCTGTACTTTATCTTGAGAAGGCTAGATTCAGCCTTGAAATTTGATTACTGAAATTTGGTACCGCTTTTGCTGAAAGGTCTGTAAACATGACCCAACTTCTCATTGTGTAACAAACCTCCAACCCAGAATCTCCTATTTTCAGATACGTTGCAAACCCTCCTCACAGGTTTCAGTAGTTCAGGTGGTGTGCTGAGCATGGAACTGTGGTTCCTCTTTCCTTCTTCCCCTTGGTCTGTGCCTAGACAGTGGGTAGTTGGCTCTGATGAACTGCTGTGGGGTGGATGCCTAGGGCCACTGTGTCTCCCTCTGTTCCTGTTTCCTCCCATAGTGGGGACAGGGAGACCTGGTGTTTACCTTAATGAAAAATCACTCTGTGCCTGAGTTGTGGATGCAGGTTGTGGAGGAGAGTCACCACTGGTTCCTTCAGGCTGGATAATACCTTGGGGCTGAAGGATTGAAATAGTAGCTGTCCCTCTTCCTGGCTTGGCCTTGCCAATGACAAGGTGAGGGCTGATGTAGGCAGCCGGCATGCTCATATATATCCCTCTCATTAAGCATCTGGGTGGCATTCCTGAAGGTCTCCCTGAGTGAACCAAACAGGTATCACCAAAATACTTCTGTCTTGTTCTACGTGACTTTTTACCTATATTTCTCTGCTTACTAAGAATAATTCTTGGCTTTCATGAACCAAGATTCATGCTGATTCTTTTTCAGCTACTTAGTTCTACTATAAAACAGAGTACAAGCACATGACCTGAAGGAGAATTAGATAGGTAGAAACAGTGTTACTCTCGCTTTCTTAGAGAATCTCGGATAGGGCACTAGAAGCAGACAGGAAGATTTAACTTAAATTTTCTCACCTTAAAGAGTAAATTGTAAAGAAGGAAAATATTTTGGAAAGTCCTGTGATTGAGTTTTGTGAAAATGAATTTGTCCATTCTGTTTCACACTCTACAACTTTTTATGTTGAACTAGTTTTTCTGATCTTCTGGTGACTTTCACTGTTAAATGATCCTGTATGTTACCATCTCAAGGTTTTCTCTCCACAAAAACATTCTCAGAGACTCTAGCAGTCAGTAAAATTGCCCATCTAGCTTCTTCACATAAATGAATGTGTTTCTACCTCGCAAAAAAAAAAAAAAGAAAAAAAAAGAGGAAAAAAAAAGTAAAAAAAGAAAAAAGCAGTGTTTTCATGCAAGACTTTCCCAGGTAGCTTTCAAGTCCTTTGTTTTCTGCTTGGTCTTGGGTTGTCAATGTTACTGTTCATTTGCATTTCACATCTCTGAGTAAGACAATGTCCTCGGGGTTCTAACTCGTTATTGGATGCCAGAGCTAAAACCTGAGCTGTACCTTCATGTTCTATTGTATTTGATGGGGGATTCTCAGCAGTGCTGTGTCTCTTCCTGTTTGGAGGTTATCTCCTTTGCTGACAAAGTTTGATACCTGCTGGTGATCAAGGTGTATCACAGAGTTAACCCTACTCCTGCCAAGTAAAATGCTGTTGTAATGTTCCAGTTCATTTGTATGGGAAGGGCCTAAGAGTCGAAAGGAAAGTGTGGGGGACTGGATGCCTGTCCTGTGGAGGGTTGTAGTTGCTGGATCATACCAATCTGTTCACAGCTTCCTCTCATTGTCAGTATTTACTCAGTAAAGATTTTATTAGGCATTGATCCATAGCAGTGAGGCTGGTGCTCAAAATAGAAGTTTTGTTAAAATGCAGTTCTTGCTGCTTCATATGTGAAGGTGGACAAAGCCTATTGCAAAGTAAGATATAGAATCCATTCTGAAGGTCTGCTGAGGGACTGTTAAAATCAAGTTAATTTTATTGCAGTCCTAGAAGCCTGAAACAACTGTGTTAAAATACCAGTTTACTGAGACTCAGGGTGCCTATGAAGAACTTGAACCCAAGAAATCATAGAAATCTCTATTGATGGAAGGCAGTGGAAGATTTTTCAAACTTTCTTGGCTCTGTCTAGAAATTGAAATGCTATGATTGGCAGGCTTTTAAATCTCAGGTAATAAAGGGCTCGTTTACAGTGATTTCCAGTTAGTTATGGTCTTCCTCACCATTTCTCTAATGGATGATTCTTCACTTACTCTGCTGTATAGTCCTCAGAATAATTCTTATCTTTTATAAACCAAAATTCATAATGAATGGTTTCAGATATTTAGTTCTGCCATAAAACCAAAGAACACTACCTGATGGAAAATTAGATAAGCAGAAACAATATTGCTCCATCTTTCTGCCTAATTAAGGTGAATATTTAATTCCACCCAACTTTTATATGCATGATATCATTTAATTGTTTAGTTAGTAGAAGAGCCCAGAGAAGAACATATCCTGGCTTTCTGCTTGCAGAATCACTGTGATTTCCTCAGTTTGGTTCCTATAATTATTTAATAGTAGACAGTTTAATTCTCATTTCCACCAAGCTGCCAGCTCACTCACTCAACCTCTAGGACAGCTTCCACTGTGAAAAGCAGCTGAAGCAGTGACTGAGTTTGCTGTTTTCCTCCTGAATATCTTAGGGAATCAAGTCACTTCTCATATGATAAGTAATTTCTCCTGATAGTGGTTTAGCATAGGCTATATTTACAGAAAACACGTTTGGTTTCCAAACACACAGAAATTATCTGTGGAAGTATAAAATGAAAATCAAATTGCAAGACCAGCATGGACTTTGCCCTGCAGCCATCCTAATCTGACATGAAGCTCATTGTTTCTGTCCTCTCTGCAGCAGGCATGTGTCTCATTAGAGCAGAGATAGTACTTCACATGCTATAGTAAATACATTATTTAGGGGAAAAGGGGTGAATATTAGACGTCTTAAGGTGTCAGGATACTTTCAGTTCTGTTGTCTGAGGTCCTGTTTGGTATTTTCCCTTGTCTTCCCATACTGGCCAGTATCCCTGAAGACTCTCCTTTTGGTCTCTCCATCCCCCAGATCCTGACAACCAAATCTTTTGGATCTATATTTGGATCTATATATTTGGATATATACTGTATGATTCTATAGGGGCATGGTTTAGTGTTTGATGGGAATGGTTGGACTCAATGATCCAGTAGGTCTCTTCCAACCTGGTTATTCTATGATTCTATATTTTCCTGTTTTATAGATCTGCTTATTTTACTGCTTCCTATCCGGATGCTTACATTGAATTTCACTTCCCTTGCAAGTTATCATCTGATACTCCTGATTGCCTAGAGCATCCTTTTGGGTTTCACCTGGATCCTCTCCTATTTTTATTTCTCAAGGACCTCTCAGAAACACAGGCCCAGAGCCACACCCCCTTGGCTCAGGTGTCCCAAGGCACTCAGAATCACCACCCAACCACATTTCATTTGGTTAATTTTCAAAATGGAAGGTACTGTGACAGTTTTATGGCTCTATCTTATATCAATTAATCATTCCACTGGGAATGTGGAAAACCTTCCACAAACAAACTTTTGTTGAAACTGGTACATTCCTGCGAGAAATGTAAGTGTCCAATTTTTCCAATATCAGTAGTTCCTCATTTGATTGGAAAACACAGGTACCCCTGGGTGAACATAATGGAGAAGCCTGGGATCCCTGCACAAGGTTATGCATGTGCTGTGCTTCACTACAAATTAATAATGTCAGGTGTGTTGCCCTTGAGAAGTGGCTATACATGTAAGCAGAGGTATATTTAAGAACATGCTTCTAGTTGCTGTTTCTTCTGTTATTTCTCACATTCAGCAAGTGTTTTTTTCCCTTGCATTGTCCTATCTTCACTGAAATTATTATCATGTTAATTTTAGGTTCTTGCAATACAGTTGTGAATCTGCAAGGTTTTGTTGCAGTAAGGGTAAGCAAAACCATATTTCTGTATTTTATTAGAAGTAGTCATGTTGCTAACAGTATGGGTTATGTGTATATTTTCCTGGATAACAAAGTTTTTCAAACTGTAGCATGGCTTGCAGGTATTTTCCTGATCTTTCAAAAACAATTAGAATTTTAAAACTACTGTATATATATAACTACTACTACACTCCAGACTGAATATTTTCATTGTTAATTTATTGTTTGTAGTAAGTTTAACCCTAATCCAATGTTTATTAGAACTGGACAGGATTTATTAAATTGGTTCAAGATTATCAAATATGTGCAGATCTTTACATATATTACATTAATTCTTTTTCTAAATATTTGCAAAATTCATTAAGTCTTTGCAAGACTTCTAAAACTGTTACATGGCACTCAAATGGGCCACATTGGTAACAGTGACAGAATGCACTGACTGTAAGAATGTCTGAAAACAGCATATGGAGAATGGAATAGCACAGTATGGTGATTCCAAAACTATTTTGGCACATTGTCTTTAAAAATTGTGTTTTGTAAGGGAAAAAGCCTTTTAGATGTTTCACCTTGTTGTACAAGAATGTGTGAGATGATCTTCACAGATGGGATGAAGGTGCAGCCATGTGTGTATTACATTTTGTGGCCTCCCTGGTATAACTGGGAAATTTGCAGACACCCTGGTACAATTCAGAGGAGATTTAAAGCTGCTCTAAATGCCAATGCAGCCCCAGTTAACTATTCTGGGAAGCATGCATGCCAGTATGTTTAGTGAAGGCACTGGATTCAAGTTCAAAAGATTGGGATTCAGTCATCTTATGGGAATTTGGATATTTGGGTTAATAATATTTAGTTCTTCTGCACTGAGAAGTGTAAAATGCTGCAGAACACCGGGGATTTTTGAAAATATTGGCATTACTCTTCCAGCGTCTCAATTTCTTCCCTGCAAGATAAAGAAGACGACACAATCCTGTGAGTCAGGGTAGGTGGTTTGGATGTGAGCTTATCATTGCTTATTACATTTTTGGATAATATATGGATCATGGCCATTTAAGTACCTCTTAGGTAGAACAGATTTTTTTCCATTACAACACATTTTCAGTGTAGGACATTTTTTACTTGAAAGGAAGCATTCACCTGAAAGTTTCATTTTACGAAAAATTTTAGGGTCCTTGTCCATTCTCCACAGCAACATTTATTTTTTTGCTAATAAGTACAATACAATCAGTGATAGTTAAGATATGTTTTCTCAGGAAAAATAAGTATGTCTATTTAGCAGCAAAAGCAAAAAAAAAGGAGAAATATGGAAATTTCACATGCAGAGTGTCAACTTTTCAAAAGCTGAAATTCCCACTAATGACTTTAACTAATATAAAATAGATTTATTTTTATTTTACATTATTGTAAAATCAAAATAGACATTTTCATATTGCTTTATGGACATTTTTGTTCTCTCAGTTCACTCATGCACTCAAGTTTACCTTAACTTCAGTCATGAAATTGATACTCCCTTTGTGCAGCTTGGTTAGAAATGTCTGTGTCAAGGTACACAAACACTAATAATGATCACTTGGAAGCCTGCAGATCTGTCAAGTGAACAAGTTCACTCTTCATCTTACCTAGATGAAATCTTAGTCTGGACTTTGATGGCACAAAGCCGTGATCTTGCATTAGCGGTGCTTTACGCCAGGACCTGTGCTGTAGGTGTTCCATAAATTTGCATGCCCAGCCGGGGCAGGCCTTGTGCAGGCTGCAAGAATTTACACTCTCTGCTTCCCAGCCTTCAGCAGGCACAGCTGCATTTGCTGCTTGTGATGAATGTGAAAACACCAGAGATTATATTAATTTTCCTGTTGATTTTTGCCATCGTCATTTCTCCTGGTGACATAAACAAGAGGAAACCCCATTAGGAGTCCTGAGAACTAGCTCCTGGAAAGTAAGATCTGGCTCAATAAGTAAATGATTGCTGAGAATAGTACTATTGCACTTTTATTTTCTCAACAGATTATCAGAAACACTATTGCAGAGACTGCCAGAATGCAAAACTAATTATCTTTTCATAATATTCCTTCTAGATGTCTCAATTTAAATATACAATGCATTTGTCTGAAGTACACATGGAAATATGTTATGGATAAGATCATTGTCTGACGCAAACTAGAACAAGACTATGGAATTTCATCGGAGCTGTGGCAATTAATAATACTATAAGTCTGAATTTGAATGTTAATGCATTTTAAGTCTGTTTTCTGTTGTATTTAACCTTTGGTTAGGCTTGTTTCAGTAGACATTGTATACATCTTTTTCTCTGCTATTCTTTTAAACAGGTTTCCACAGAGGCTGTGTGCATTTTGCTTTGGGCAAACTTAACATTTCTGTTCTGAACCATATTTTAAACAAACTCTTTTGTAGTTATGAAATATGTAATTAAAGCTGTAACCCAGTGGAGTGCTTAAATATATGCTTAAGAGCCTGTACAGTCTCACAGACTTTCTGGTTGTACTTACTAAGAATGTACTACCTCTGACCTCACCTACATTTTGTTTTCGGGCAGCTGGCACCATGGCGTGACAGTTCTCTTGCAAGGGCATATTTCATCAATCTGTGGGAAAGTCTTTTGGGCCATGGAGAATTCTTATCAGCAAGAGTCAAAATGATGATGAGAGGCCAAATTGGATAACAGGGTGTTGCTGGGTATTTTCACATTCGTCATTTGGTTAATTTGAGGTTCTTGTCTGCCCATAAAGCAATCAACTGGAATCTTCACTGAAGAACTACTGGTCTAATTCAAGAAAGGTATGGAGATCCTCAGGCATTGATGTGCAGCCCCAAAGAGTAACGTGGTCAGTCCCAGGAGTGGTGACAGAGCTGAGTTCAGGTACAGGGTCCAAAAGGTGTATAGGAGGAAGAGTTAGCATTCTAGGCAGGGAATCACCTGCCTGGGATGTGATAAAATCACTTTTGAGACACCTCTGCCAGCTGGTAGGCATTGCGAATGACATGGCTTCTCTGGAACTATGATCTATGGTATGAAGTTCAGAACCACAGGCAGGTATCTCTATAAAAGAGGAATGCAGTCTTTCCAGAGGTAAACAGATCTTTTAGAAAGGATGAGAAGAAGCATCGCTTTCTCATAAAGATGCAAGGACTGTGGCACTTGGACATGAAGAGGAATGATGGTTTCTAGCCTACTCATGCCAGGTAGCTTTTGGGGTCACATTTTTTTCACATTTCAGGCATACAAAGAAGCAAATTACGAGATTTTCAGAGAATAAACCCATCATTTTTCACCTCACTTGCTGGAATGAGATTGCCAGTCTGCTGAGAACTGAAGATGCATGGAGTCAGATGTTGTGGTGCAGAGGTAAGGTCACTCCTGTGGGGGTGAGACTCTGATATATGGTAGCTAATTATTGGCTAGAATCCAGAATTTTTTCAGAATGAAAGCTTGAGATCCCTAAGCCTTTCCTCCCCTAGCTTAGCAACTAGATGAGGATCAGATATTTCTGGCCCTGTGATTCTTTCATTCCTGGCTGCACACCAGTCACAGAGTCTTCTATAGCTTCGTGATCTGTGCATTCTTATAGGATTTGGAGTTCAAAGGCCTCTGGCTGAAGTGAAGCTAATATTTTGACTTCAAGCTTAGACAAGTGCTGTGAGTGTCAGCCTATTTGGCAAGAAGTAGGCACCATCACCAGCGTGAGAGAGTAATGAGTGTTTGTAACACACCTAGCTTCTCCAGGGACTTAGATGCTGGAGTTTGTCTTTCCTAAATCCCAAACAGCTTTGAGCAGAGATGCCCAGGTGGCCAGCTCAAGAAAAGACAGATATCCTTTGGGACATCCTCTGTAGTGCAAATATAGCCATAGCTCAGTGAGTAAATTCCTGAACAGTTTATTGAATGGTGACTTAAAATAGTGCATTGTAATATCAGAGGAAACCATTTAATTTCATCCAGTCGCTTCTTTATGAAGCCACAGGAATTTGTGTTTGGGTTGAACATATCCACCAGAATGTCATCTTGTTTTCATTTGAAGGATCTAGATGATGAGTCTGACATTTCATCCAGTTATTTATGCTCATGTTAAACTATTCGCCTTATTCCTCAGTTGAATTTGCCTGGCTTTCATTTGCAGATGATAGGAGCACGGTCTCATGAAGTAGCTGCAGTTGCTTTATAACAGTTGTGTGGGAATAGCTTTTCAATCCAAGCATTTCTTAAGAACGGCACATCTCTTTTCTTTGGCTTCTCTGGAGGTTTGTAGCTTTACATGTACAATCTGTTTACTAGGACATTCATTTGAGCTGAGTATGACATAAACATGTATGAGTTAAACAGCTACTGAAGGAATGGGAAGTTATTGTTTATTAATTGTTCTTCTGCATTTCTTAACATTTGATCTTCTGTAACACATGATGAAAATGTATTTTGGTGGCACAGCCTGCCCTAATTTAGATAGATCAATCTGGTATATGAAAGGCAGCTTCATTTACTGTCCTTGACATAACTAACCATACATTAACAGGAATACTTCTTTCTAGCTAGACTTACTATTTGTTCAGTATCTTAATAGATGGGCTTTGTGCTTATAAATTTGTAATGCTACTTACCCTATATTTTAAGTCAAAGTGGATCTTTCTGTTGAGGATACTCCACCTCCTTTTTTTTTTTCTTTACAAAAGAGATAAGTGTTTTCATTCACCTCCTGTTATTTACAAGCTATTGAGTAGCACTTGTTGTGTTTGAATGTCACATTATATGTATTATTGTTGATAAAGAAATGTCATTTTCCTGCTGTTGCTAGTCTCTCGAGACAGTCTTAAAAACAAGGTGTTTCAACTCAGTGTTTGTCTTACAAAATATATTGCAGGTAAATGATGAATTTACTGGAGAAGATCAAATGGTAGTGAAGTTCTCCTTTCCTACTCATTAGGTATGAAGTTTTCCTCTAAATTAGTAAACATTTGAGGATCCAGTGTTAAGAAACACAGCTAGGCTGGTATTAAAACAGAGCAAGTGCTATACTGAGTCAGATTGATGATCTCTTTAGCCCAGTGCTTTGACTCGCTACTAAGAGTTAGTAATGCCAGTGAAGTGTGTGCTGTGCAAGGCACATAAATTAGCAAGGCGGAGGCCTCCTAAACCTTTCTATAGACACACGTATGCGTGTCTTCATACACTGATCGTCTCCTGCTACTAAGCTTCAGCAAACGATTTCCAAAGCTGGAGATTACATCCGAGCTATGTAGTTTATAGTCCCCCCTAACTAACTCTGACATGAGTAGCCTGGAATTTATCAAATCCCTTCTTACACCTTTTATCTTTTTGCCTCCCTGCAGGAATCCCTCAGTTTAACTATGGGTTAGATGAAGAAGAATTTATTTTCCTTTGCTTTGAAACAGCTGTGGGATGTGAAGCAACTAGTTTTGCACACTTAGAGAGGTCAAGCAAGCCACCAGGACATTTGTCAATATCTTTATCATGTGCAGACAGTATAGGTCCCCAAGTCAGAGTATGCTTTCTAGATTTCTCACTACTGCAGACATTGCTCTTCTCTGAACTTCTGCTGGTCATCCATGAAGGTGAATTTTATTATTCTGTTTCTTTAATGTGTCAGAGAGCCACTGAAATAGGCTCCTTTCCTTACGTGTGTTAAAATTAATTGGTACCACTTTCTTCATTGTCTTAGGCCTTATTTTCCTCTCCGCTCCTAGATCTAGGAAAAGAGAGAAGTTCTGACAGTGAGAGGAATGGAAGAGACTGGCCTGGTTTTCCTGGGCACTCAAAAAGCAAAATCCTGAACAGGTCTAGTGAGGCGAGACCTGTTCTCTGGGGTGCAGGGCAGCTGGATTTATGTGCACTCCTGCCTCATCCTTTCCTATGCAGGAACTTCTGCCTTCCTGTAAGGAATCGGTAGTGTGGAGTGAGTCATCCTGGCACTTGGCCACCTGGCAATGCTCCTTTTTTAGAGGAAAATCCCCCAGCTTTTGTAGGGCACTCCTGAGACCTAGCACAAAGGGGCCAGAATCTGGCCCAGGAACCATAACACATGCAGCTTACTGAAACTGCTTAACAGTATCCCACAGCTACAACACACCATTGTCTGCCCATCATATCTTGTGGAAGCTCATGGTGATTTTTTCCATGCATCTTATCCAGCTGTACATTGTTATCAAGTGCAGCTTCTGTTTGTTAGTTCCTTAGATAAAGGCCTCTCTAAGTCTGATCCATACTATGCTATTGTGCCTCGTCCTATATCACTATATGTGGAGCATTTCTTCTTTTATGTCTGTCCCAAGGCTATCTCCAGAGCATCCATCCATTATCTGGTGATTTGACTTGCTCGTTGTGATTATTCTTTTTTCCAGAAATAAAAATGTATGGCATACATAGTATTTAGCAACACTGTACAGAAGTCAGCTCTGTATCATACAGAGATTAAGGTATCTTAATTAAGGTAATGCAATTTCCAGCTGCAGCCATAGAATGCATTTTTAGTAATTGAAGGGAATGTATAAACATGTCCTTTTCTGTGTTGTACATCTGAATTTTCAAATCCATGTCAAGTTTGCTGGAGCATACGCATCTGCATTGGGCATAGGTAACAGACTATTTCCAGGGAATGTCTGGAATCTACAGACACACTACACATGTGAGAAACCCCAAAGTGAATAGGTGAGTGGGGGCTGTACCATCTCATGCAGATGTGCTAGCTTGAGCAGCTGTAGGCAGAGTAGCCACGTTAGGGCAGCCTGGTGCCTTGGCTGATTAGCCTTGCCTTTAAAAACATTGAAGTGGGTCCCAGATCACAGTGAGGTGACTACACTGCTTCTTAGTTAAGCACTGGCTCATTTGGTGCTAACTTGCCTTCACAAGTGCTGAATGTGCTGAATGATACTTTCCCTTGTGCAGTATAGTCAATACTCTTTCTCAAGCATTTGCTGTGAACTCATACAACCCAGTTCAGGTTGCATGAGCTTTTTGCCAGTGAGGAATGCGTTGCTTGTCATTGGGTCTCTGTGTAGTGGTAACAGTTGCCCCATGATTTTCTAACATCCAAAGTGTTAGGAGAAGGAAAGATAGATGGTGTTTGCAGGCAACCTCATGTCTCTGCTGATGGTGTATTTTGTGCAAAGACTTAGATCTTTAATGTAGTGCCTCTGTAGATCATCACAGCTAAGTATTCCTGCCTCCTTTAAGGATGTTGAAGCAACGGAAATACTGGCATGTTTAAAAATAAGAATATTTTGCAGAGTGTTTCTCAAACTGCATTCAGGTTTAACAGTATTTGTGGTTTATTTTACTTTTTATAGTACTTTTTACTTTCTATAGCAACAACAGTTCAGCTATTCACATATCAATATCATTTAAAAAAAGACATCCCACTGCTTTAAGTTTCAGAATTTGTTATGAAATATCTTTATTTTCATGTTTTGTTTCCCATCTCTTCAAAATTTTGATACCATGAAACTGATATTCATAGGGATATGGTATTATTTGGTTTGCCCTGGCAGATCACGGTTTTTAGAGCTTTCTGAGAGTTGATTAGGTACAAGTTGGGGTATCTAGAAATGAAGTTGCTTGCCCTGAGCAAGCTCCATCTAGAATAAAAGACAGCAGCATCTGTTTAGCAATACAGGTTGACATGAACACATAAGCCTGTCTGCTCCCTGCCCTGTTTCTTCAGTTAATAACTTGGTAAAGCCAGTGGAGAAGTAGTAAGGAAAACAATGGGCCATTTTTAAAATGGTGGCTCTGGAGAGCCACTGTCTTAAGAACAACAACAAAAAAAGGCAGAAATAATAATTTTAAAAAGTCATTTTAGACATGGAAAACCTCATGCTGATTTGTTTACTTTTGGTAATGTTGTTATATGAAAAGAAATTTCCAATGGAAATGTCAGACATCTTTCCTAAACGTTAACCCAAATTGTCTTCCCTACCATATTTATCTGTCCAAAACATAATCAAGTCCTTCAGGGAGTGACTTGACTGCTCTGTGTTCCTGTCTGTACCTGATACCTCATTCACATATTGGAAAGAGTGAAGTACCTGAAAACAGCGGCTACTGTGAGGCCTTTCTTTTGAGGTTTTTCTCAGTTAAGGTCTGTGCCCACGTGATTCTTGAAAGCCTTTAACTTGGGGATCAGTCAGCAGGAACAGAAGGGACTTGGTATGTAAAAGAAGCCAGTCATAATAACTATAATCCTTTCCAGTAATTTGTAGGTTTTGCACAGGCTGGGATTGAGCAGTCCCCACAGAATTCGAATAAAGTATCAGACGGAGTCAGAGAACTGGACCTAAGTCATATGTGGAAACTGTCCATACCTCAATACTTGACAGTGAGTTACTTGTGGTTCGAAACTGGGGTAAGAGGTCAGAAACAGGATGGAAATGAAAGCCAGACTGCCTTGGATTATCTGATGCTTGGGAATTAAAAAAGTACATGGTCTGATGGCAATTCACAGCCATGTATTTAGGCTTCTCAGCAGGTAGACCTTTCGTTAAGAAAGTATTTGCAGAGATGTGTTTAAGAAAAAGAATAATACAAGGGTATATTTTTAGCAGGACTGCCTCAGCTTCTCTTTGAATTTCCATTTTAGAAAACAGGCCTGAACTGTCATTGTTTCTGCATGTTTTCAGCCATCATTACCTTCTGAGGGGTTCAGATTCTGGTGTAGACCAGAAAGGAGGGGATATGGGCAGCACCTCAAATCTCACAGCATTTTCATGGTCCCTTTGTTGTGCATGTCCTATCACGTATGATGACTGAAATAGGACTGCTCTTCCATCTACATGTTTTGTTTGATTTACAGACCTCTGGATTCTTGTGGTCTGTGGGCTTTATAAACGTTGTAAGGTCTACAGTTCACACTTGGAAGTATATACATGAGGTGAGGGACCAGCGAATGTGTGGTGAAACTAAGAAGCACAAGTAGCATGCTGTCACCAGCATAAGCCTTTTTGAAGTTTTGATGGTGTGTTCTTTGTTCTGTCTATCTGTCTGTATAGGGACACAAATGCATGATAGCTTAATCGAGTTAAATATATCCCAAAGTTGTTTGAAACAATGCCTATTTAATTTTTTCAAGAGGCAGCACAGAAGTATAGCATTGTACCACAAATAAAAGTGTTGCCACAATGCCTGTAAATCAGAGCTTTAAACTATGTTTCAATTATCCTTCTATTATCCAGCTGGTGTTTAAACATGTTTATTATTCAAATCAGTGGAGAATGTGCTGCTGTTGTGTAAACAACTGTCAATTGCTGAAACAATGATTACAAGGCACCATCTCTTTCAGGTGTACTTAGAGGTACTTATACCTCAGCCACTTGTATTTAAATAACATGCAAACACAATGCTTGAGTGACTACTTTCACTCCTGTTTCCAATACCTCGTGCCAATTCTATTACATTAAGAGGGAAATCTATTACATTTTTCATTTATACACATCTGTACTCTGTTTTTAACCATTGTATCATTAAGGCTTGAGTTAATATAATAGATATGCCAAGAGATGCAGTACATATTGAGAAATCCTGTTCAAAATAAAAGCCAATTTCTCTGCATTATTTTAGGGCATTTGAAAGCTTTTATGAAAACAATACTAAGAAAATTATTTTCTAAAGAGGAAGCCTGAGAAAGAAAAGATTTAGTCATAGAACTCTTCTATCCTCCAACCTTTATTTGTTTTGATGTAAACTGAGACCATTACAAGTTGGTTGCTTTTTTTTTTTCTCCAAACGAGCATTAACAAAATATAATATTGATGGCATTGAACTGTATTTCCTGTACATATAGCAGTATTCAGTATCTTTACACACACCTACTGCTGGGCAAAGGTAGTTTAACAAGAAATATTTGCCAAGTGAGCTTTTGAGGCAACTCTGTATTGATTTGTCACAAATTTGAAGGGAGAACATTTTAAAAAACTGCATTTGGGTAAATGTTTAAAGTGCTTCTCAAAAGGAGCAACCTAAGGAAAGATTTTATGTTAATATCTGTGCTTTCATGAAGTAAAGATGCTATCACAGTTTTTGTCTGTCTTCTATATTCCTAGAGAAGAAAACCTGGAAAATAAAAACAGATGTTAAAAAAGTAAAAAAAGTAAGCCTTGTGGCTGGTGATACAGCCATTGTTTCCCCCTCCCCATCTTTTAAGCTAAATTCTTAAATATAAGGTGCATGGAAGAAACAAATGCTACCACAAGGATAAGCTGTTGTAGTGTGCTGATAAAATATGACATTCTTTTTCAGAACTTAATAGAGATGCTTTGACTGTTGTTCTGCAGTCAACAAGGCTGGTCTAATTGGTGACCATGGCAACAAAATCAGGTCATACAGAGGTTCATACTGAGATCAAGCATATGTAGATCTTCTTGTTCAAATATACATAAAGATAAGAACCGTCAGTGAGAGTCCACAGTGAAAGGCTGAAGATGGATGCTCCCACGCACATCTAATATTACTTAGAAATATTTACTTCTTTGTAATATAATGATGTTTTGCAGAACAGAAATAGAAAAATCCTTCATACCCATTGGAAAACAATAATTTTTTAAAGTCAAAGTAGGGTGTATGCATGCTCATTACTTCATAGCTGTTTATAATTTACTCCCTGGGGTTTTTAGTGAGTCTGACTTATATTTTAGATGTAATTAAGTAATCAGTGGTGTACACTGTAAAATGAATGTTTAGGCTGCTTAAGGTTGAATTTTCACAGCCATAGCAGCTGCGCAGTTATGGCTTCTGCCCCCACCTCCCTTAGTACAGTCATCCATTTACAATTATTACTTGAGTTATTTACATAGTTATGATATTTCATAGAAATGAAATAGCAGCTACCTGGCAACAGCTGGCAGCAAATATGCAGAACTAGCATGATTGCATCTCTCCCATTTCCTACTAAGCACGTGTGTAAGGTATAAAATGTGGTTATGCCCCTAGTAGCCTAAGTCTTGCTCAGAGAAACCAGAACGTAATGGGTCTACTCCTGCAGAGCAGAGACCAATGTCTTTAGAAGATCTTTTCCCTCTGACCAAGTGGATATAATCACGACAGATGCTGGAGAGGGTCTCTACAGCCTTTCAGTTTCTCCATCTGTATTTACAGGCCAGGACTGCAACAGTCAGAAGTTTTAATCTCATGACATGCAGTAGTCTAAAAAAATGTGGAGATAGCCTTGGACACATATTCCTGGGACGTCCCCCACACCTGTACACAAAGCCATGCCTAATGTAAGTCCCAAGTGAGAATACTCCAGCTTTGTGTTGCCAATCCACTTGTTCCATAGGTGTGGCAACATACTATTGGAAATATATAAAAATATAAATAATATAAAATATTATAAATATTTTATAAATATAAATTATAAAATATAAAAAATACTCTCCATTTTCTTCACTCTCTCTGCCTTTTATTGACATGTCAAGCTGAGGTGATGCACAAATGTTATGTACATTCCCAACTGGATTCATTTCTTCATAAAAAGCCCTTGTATTTTAAGTATCATTTGCAATAAGATTTTG
The DNA here is from genome assembly GCF_032191515.1 of Phaenicophaeus curvirostris. Lineage (NCBI taxonomy): Eukaryota > Metazoa > Chordata > Aves > Cuculiformes > Cuculidae > Phaenicophaeus > Phaenicophaeus curvirostris. The sequence goes on along the minus strand of NC_091393.1, from coordinate 89,950,515 downwards.
AAGAACTTGTATTAGGCATACCATACTTGAAAGAAAGAAAAACATTTTGAAGTATTTCCACTTCTGGCCAGTTCTCCAGAGGTTTTGCTACAGGGAAACTTTATACTGATTTCCTACTTCCTTCTGGTCTTCAGTAAATATTCTTGGAACCTGCAGACAGGTGGGTCTGTGCGCTACTGATGAAGTCTCCTCTTCTCAGCTTCTTTTGCCTGATATTATCTGTAAAGCCCCATTACCAGCCCCTACTCCTACCCCCTCAACAAAGCTGTTGTATTAGCTACAAGGAATTGCAAAAAATCTGAAATTAGTTATCTGTTCTGCTGAAGGCAAAGATTAAGTTTAAAGTTTCAATTATATTTCTTTTTTTCCTTGAGCAGAATTCTCTGATCCCTGTACCTGCACATTCTCGGGTCTTTGTACACTCCCCAAGAAACTGTGTGTTTTAGCTTGAGCTAGAGTGGAAGTTCTTCTCCTCCTTAAACCACTGAATTTCTGCAGGGATTGGAACCTCCCTACTGTTTTTTAAAGTACATTAAAGTAATCTGTGATGTTTTACATTAACTTCCTTCCTTGATATTCATTACCATCAGTATAAATAATTTTTAGTTTAGGAGCTGCAGGAATAAGCTTTACTTGTGGAGCTTAATGGTATGTGCATGTGGTTAAAACTTACCTCTGAAAAACCAGAGCCTATAAATGAGGTCTGGTGTGGCTATTCACCTGACTATGGAAATGAGGAAAGGAGGAGTGATGCTGACATCCATCAACCTGCAGCAAGGTTGAGTGTGCTTGTGGGAGACCTTGTGAAAGAAGGTAGACACCCACAAGTCTATGGAGCCAGATCCACTCAAGGGTATTAAAGGAGCTGGTGGATGTGCTGGTCAAACCCCTTTCCATCATCTTCCAGTGGTCCTGGCTGACTGGGGAATTTCTGCTGGACTGGAGGCTGGCTGATGTGCGCATCTACAAGAAGGGTCGCAGGGAGAATCCAGGGAACTACAGGCCTGTCAGTCTGACCTCAGTGCCAGGGAAAGTCATGGAACAGGTGATCTTGAGTGCTATCATGAAGCACATGCAAGAGAACCGGGTGATCAGGCCCAGTCAACAAGGGTTCACGAAAGGCAGGTTTTGCCAAACAAACCTGATCGCCTTCTATGATGAAGAGACTCGACTGCTGGGCAAGGGAAAGGCTCCTTGAATACTGTGTTCAGTTCTGGGCCCCTCTCCACAAGAAGGATGTTGAGGTTCTGGAGCGAGTCCAGAGAAGAGTGATGAAGCTGGTGAAGGGCCTAGAGTACAAGTCTTACAAGGAGTGGCTGAGAGAACTGGGGTTGTTTAGCCTGGAGAAGAGGAGGCTGAGAGGAGACCTCATTGCTCTCTACAACTACCTAAAAGGAAGTTGTGGAAAGGAGGGATCAGGCCTCTTCTCCCAAGTGACAGGGGACAGGATGAGAAGGAATGGCCTCAAGCTCCGCTAGGGGAGGTTCAGGCTGAACATTAGGAAAAAATTTTTCACTGAAAGGGTCATTGGGCACTGGTAGAGGGTGCCCAGGGAGATGGTTGGGTCACCTTCCCTGGAGGTGTTTAAGGGATGGGTGTTTGAGGTGCTGAGGGGCATAGTTTAGTGTTTAATAGGAATGGTTGGACTCAATGATCCGATGGGTCTTTCCCAACCTGGTGATTCTATGATTCTAAGTGTTAAAAGTAAGACCTTAGTTGAGACATGAAGAAAATACAGGATTTGCATAGTCTAGCACTTAAATATCTGGATGGGCCCATGGGAGAGAAGAGCCTTGCCTTGCCCAGTCAGTATTCACCTGAGTGAGAAGACAGTTTTTAATTCTCCCTGGACATACAGATCTAAGAAAATATGAGACGGAGACCCACAGAAATACTCCAGGCTGTGACCCACTATCTGCCTGAGGCATGGGATGATGATTGAGGCAGGGTCTGAATATACTTCCAGGTCATGGTAATTCCTAGCAGGGAGTTAAGCAAGCCTGCAAACTCCCTTGTTCAAGTATTCCTTTTTTGGCACAGAAGTGTCAACAGGTGTGAACAAGTGTATGGAGGTACGAAGTGCCAATGTTTCATTGCTGGCACAGAGTGTGGCCTTCATGCACAAGAGATGACAATTGCAGTGTTGGGGAGTCTGCCTATCAAAACGCATTGTTGCCTGGCACCTATATATCATTCAACTTGTGAGCAGGCACAGTGCCATCAGAACAGATGGTAGTGAGAGAAAGCAGCCAAACTACCATGTACAGTAGATGCATTAAAGTATAGGTGTGGAGAGTGATTCCCAGCCAAGAACGTCAAAACAGCACTCTCCGTCTTGAATTTACATGCCCAGAGTTAAGGGGATGGGCAAGCATTTAACTGCTCTCCCAGCTGGATACAGTTTCATACACATACAAAAAGCTTCTACTTCAGCTCACTTCAAGTGAGATTTTGGACTAGCTGAATTAGGCAGGGTATTGGAAATGACAGAGAGTTTTAAAGTGATCTCCACCTTTTCTGGCTCTTCTCTGGAAGTTCCCCCTCTATGGAATTGGTGAAAAGAAACTCTCATGGCCAATTGTTATTTATGGAAATTTGCAGAGGAGTGTAAAGTACTCTTAGCTTTCTAGTGTGAATGCCTTTAAAAAGAAGGCAGTAACATTTGAAGTAATGGCATATTTAGAAAAAAGGCCCCAAAGTGTGTAAAGAGCACTGTATTGTGGTTCTACCTTCTCCAATCTGTAGGATTCGCATTCAGAAAAACCCAGCATTTTCAGATAAAGATGAAATAGAGGTGTATGGTGCCCTAGCCTGCCATACATTCTGGGAGTATCCCTCCATGGTAATAAAACAAAGGAGCATTAGTGGTATTCTAACACAGGGGAGAAAAAAAAACAAACAACCCCCCCCAAAAAAAACTAACAAACCAAAACCAAAAAAGAAGGTTGTTTAATATATTTCTTCATGAGCCATTGTATGAAAACTGAATTCTTAAAATTGCACTTCAGCCTTCTGTATTTGTATATTTATGCTTTCCAGAGAAAATTTGCTTAATTTATGAATACAAAGACAGGGGGTTTGGGTTTTTGTCAGACCTCAGTTTTGCAAAGTTCTGCCTAGGAATTTAAAGCCAGCCTTCACCATAAAGAACTCAGGCTGAGTTCTGTCCCCATTTTCACTCGTGAACTGCACTGTCTTTGGATTGTGACCTCTCTCACACCTGTAGCCTCATTGTTTTCAAGACAAGATTGTTCTTTTTTCTTATTGGCCTGTTTTTGATAGCAGTGTGAAGATGGGTGTGTTTCTCTGACTAGCTGTAGTATAGTAGTACTTGCATTTGAGTCTCTAGAGATCTAATAAGCAAAGATGAAGAGAAAAGGAATTTCTTTTTTTTACAAAGGAACTTGTGTTTTGTGGCTGCTGTAAGACTGCTTAATGTCTTTTGGAATTAGCCTTTAAGGCTGGCACTAGTCAGAATATTCTTAGTTGCTGAATGTGTTTGGAAATGGGGTTTGGTTTCAGCCCTACCTGTTAACTGAATGAAGTGAATGTTGGCTTAGGAGGAAGAGTGGAAGTGGGAAATAAATTTACATAAATAAGAACAAGACAAGACTGAACACGAATTCCCCCATTTTAACTAACTACAGGAGGGTTAAAGGATTGGCAGCAACTATTTTTCTTTTGATAAGGTAGAAGTGAAGAGCCCTTATCTCATAGAATCATAGAATCATAGAATTGTAGAATTGTAGAATAGTTATGGTTGGAAGGGACCTTAAGGATCATCTAGTTCCAAACCCCCTGCCATGGGGCAGGGACATCCCACTATATCAGGTTACCCAACCTGGCCTTAAACACCTCCAGGGATTGGGCATCCACAGCTTCCCTGGGCAACCTGTGCCAATGTCTCACCACTATCATGGTGAAGAAATTCTTCCTGATGTCTAGTCTAAATCTGCTCTTGTCCAGTTTATATCTGTTACCCTTTGTCCTATCACCAGAAGCTTTTGTGAACAGTCCCTCCCCAGCTTTCTTATAGGCTCCTTTCAGGTACTGGAAGGTCACTATAAGATCTCCTTGGAGCCTTCTCTTCTCTAGGCTGAACAACCCCAACTCTCTCAGCCTGTCCTCATAGGGAAGGTGCTCCAGCCCTCGGATCATCTTTGTAGCCCTCTTCTGGACCCATTCCAACAGTTCCATATGCTTCTTATGTTGAGGATTGCAGAACTGGACACAATACTCTGGACGAGGTCTCACAAGAGAGGAATAGAGGGGCAGAGTCATCTCCCTGGACCTGCTGGCCACGCTTCTTCTGATGCAGCCCAGGATACCGGTGGCCTTCTGGGCTATGAGCGCACACTGCCTGCTCATGTTGAGCTTCTCATCAACTAGCAACCCCAAGTCCTTCTCTGTAGGGCTGCTCTCAATCATGTTATTCCCCATCGTGTACTGAACTTGGGGATTTCCCCAACCCAGGTGTAGGATCTTGCACCTGGCGTTGTGGAGCCTCATGAGATTCTCATGGGTCCACTTCTCCAGCCTGTCCAGGTCCCTCTGGATGACATCCCGTCCTTCCGATGTGGCAACTGCATCACTCAGCTTGGTGTTGTCTGCAAACTTGCCGAGGGTGCACTCAATATCTCTGTTGATATCGTTGATGAATATATTAAACAGCACTGTTCCCAGTATGGACCTGTGAGGGACACTTCTAGTCATGGATCTCCATCTGGACTTCGAGCCATTGACCATTACTCTTTGAATATGACCACCCAACCAGTTTCTTATCCACCATACTGTCCACCCATCAAATCCATATCTCTCCAATTTAGAAAGGAAGATGTTGGGAGGGGGGAGGGGGGGGGCGGGGGCTTGTCAAAGGCTTTACAGAAGTCCAGATAGATCACATCCTTTGGTTTACCCGTGTCCACTGCTGCAGTCACCCCATCATAGAAAGCCACTAAGTTGGTCATACAGGATTTGCCCCTGGTGAAGCCATGCTGGCTGCCTTTAATCACCTCCGTGTCCTCCATGTGCTTTAGCGAAGATTCTTGGAGGAGGATCTGTTCCATGATCTTCCCAGGCACAGAGGTGGGGCTGACAGGTCAGTAGTTCTCAGGGTTGTCTTTTCTGCCTTTTTTAAAAAACAGGCACAAATTTACCCTTCTTCCAGTCGCCAGGGTCATCTCCTCATAGGGAAAACCATTGGACTCCCTTATTCCCTTATAAGAAGCTTCTTTCTGCATGGGATTCTTGATGGAAAGTATAGAGGAAAACCAATGTGCCAGGTCCTGGCATTGTACTGCTTGCTACAAGTTATCACCCCTCAGTCTCTCATCCTACAGAATTAGAAATACTAGGATATTTTTCAGAAGTGTGCATTATCTTAGGCCTGAATTTCAGTGCAGAAACTTTTTTTTGGTGTACTGAGATTGGAGATTGCAATATAACTATGCTATTCATGTAAAATTATGTTTTGAACCACTGCAGTTTTGTTGTGGGTCCATTGTTGGTGTGATTAGAACTGGGATCTTGAAGTAATGCTTCCAAAGATCCTTGGTACATACATGGAACCCAGAAGCCATGCTATGATGTGCTGTATATATATACACTCACAAATGTGTGGAGATTTTGGCAAATAGGTTTATGGAAGGAGCACTAAACTAAGACTCAAGAATTGTAGTTTCTTTTTCTGATGAACACAGACTACTTGGTTAACCTTCAGAAGGTATTTATTTTGTGTATTTGACAGTTACTTTTATTCTTAGCCAGTTCAGGGGCTGGTTGAAATAATTATCTCAGCTGCATGATGCTGTACGTAACCTAGTCAAGTTCTAACAGCGTAGGACAGCACCTTCTTACCCTTTGCAAGCAACAACTCCAAGACTGTTGATCTGCTGTCTGGCTATCGTTCCCAGGCACTAGATAAAATTCAGTAGTGAGCTCTATGTAGCTCCTGTACAGTTTGGTAGCCATCATTCTTGCAAAAAGCCATGCTCCTATAAAAGCCAATGCTCCTAAACTGTCTCTGTTTAAATTGTGGGATTCTAATAGCCTACAATGCAGAAACAACTCTAATCCTTAGCACTGTGTGTGAGGAGTACAATAAATACTTACTGAGCCTCAGTTTCCCTCCTGCAGAACACAGGCAATGATCATCATTCCTTTCCTAAGGAGACTGTAAACTCTTCAGGGCAAAAGTGTGTTTGAAGTGGTATTTTAAAGGGAGTTAGTGCTTGGGTGTGAACCCTCAATACAAACTGAGACTGAGGTGTTAAAGGAAATGAAGAATGAAGTGGTTTTGCGCTTGTCTTCGTGGTTAAAGGATGTCTTATAAGTGTATTAATTGGGCCAAAGTAGTTCCTAGATGATGTATTTCTGCTGGATTGACAAGGCTTCTGGTTCTATAAATTGCTTTATGATTGCTGGAAGGAGACTGGAGTAGAAATACAGAGAGTTGGTACTATCCATGCGTGATCTTATTGCTGTTGGGGCAGAGGCTGCTGTGCCATAATGCTGAGTTCAGATGGATGTGGGTGTGTGGCTTCACCTCTCTGCTACCCTTCCATCCTTGGCCTGGCTGCATGAGCTGCATGTAAAGGACTGTGTCTGGCACAGTAAAGATTATTTTGGTTGAGAACTAAAGGTAGTAATGTAAAAGGAAACAAACCGTTTAAGAAGAGAGTTTAATTTTCTGTATAAATACAAAAACTGGGAGTCAGCTTTACTGGCTTCTGTTTGGAATCAGTCCCCTGTTTTACATGGCTTATACAGTTGAAAAAGTCACTGACTTTCTCTACTTTTCCAATTTTTTGTTTTGACTAATAAGTATTACATATGTGCTCCCTTTATTGAAAGTGGTGTGATTCAGCATTATTATATTGTTAGTACACCTGCAAGACCCACTGGTGCCTTTTCTCTGGTTTGCATTCAGCCATTCCTTCCTGCTCTGAAAGAAATTTTAGGCACGTGTGAGAGTTGTGATGGGCCTATTTCTCAGGCTGGGATGGACTTTAGCTTGTACCTCAGTTAAACTTGTTCATCAAATTGCTGTGACTCCATTTGAATACATTAGGAACCCAGTTTAGATGCAGCTGGAGCAAAGGCAGCTTATGCATGTGAGGGAGGTCATAGTTTTGCTGATTGTGTTTCATTGTTTTGGCAACTGTTAGTCGAACAGGAATCTGAAAAGTGCGCCCCTTTAGAAGCAAAACATGGAGAGACTCGTGGCCCTGTCTTGCATAGTAATTTCAAACAGTTTGGGGTACATAAGGAAGATAAGAGAAACATCTCAAGATCTGGGAATGTTCGTCTGTGTATGTTTGCATGTATTGTGCATATGCAACAGAGCAGTACTGGGACAGTGTGAGCTGAAAAAGACCTGCACACTAAATAGCTTTGGTAGAGATTTTAACCTTCAAATGCAAATAGGAGGGAGGTATAGTGGGAAGGGCAGAAGAAGTGATTGAACAGTAAACATGAGTGATGGTTACAGGATAAATAATATTATTAACTTGCATTTTATTACTGTGGCTTCTGTGATAGCAGAGGGCACTTTCTAGAAGCATACAAGTAATAATAGCCCAGAGAAAAGCACACGGTCCATAAAAACCTTGCCTCTGGAAATACAAATCACCAGGTATGGTAGCTCATCATCTTATACAAAATTATCTCTCTTATGACTACATGGCTACATTCACTCCCTGCTCCAAACATGTCCAGCTTCCTCTTGAACTGATGTTCACAGCTTACATCTATTATTGACTTCATCAAAGCTTGTTTTATTCATTGCAATGACAGTACTTTGCAGAAGGATATCCTGTCTGAATTCCTTGTAGTGCTTTTTGGAGTTGTTCCCTTGTCAATGTGAGTCTTCGTGACCTCTAGGTTTGACTGATAAACTTCCAGAGACTTATTTGGCAGTGATAGATTCTTTGACTTATGCGAGCCATTATATTTCTAAAGATCATCTCTTCTGTTTCTTCTCCTCTCTAAGCCAGTGTATATTGAATCTTCATATACAGTTTTTCTACAAAATCACAGATTACAAAAAGCTTTTAAAATGCTTGCTGAGTAGTATTCTTCTAATTTAACATGGATATTGTTGAAACAAAATTGTGCATTTAATACAAAAAGGTGCTCTAATCAGTCTGTCCAATTACAGCAAAGCATGAATGATGATAGTGTTTTGAACTTCCAGATGAAAGAGGAAGATTAAGCTAAATGTGATGTTACTCTGATGAAAATGCCTTTGAATTTCTTACTTCAGTAGCCCTTCTTACTGACCATTTTTATGTAAGGGGACTGTTGCACCTGCCAAAATGCATGTGGTAACATGATGTTCTACCTTAGCTCATGGAGGTTTGTTGCTAACCTGATAGCAATAATGGAAGGCTAGTTATCTGTATGAGGAAAAAGTAGTTTTGCTAGAAACGCTGTGAATACGTGTTAGAAGATATGGGGCAATTCTGTACTTGCTACCCAAATTCACTGACACTGGTGTCTCTATTCTATTTCAGCAGCAGGATTCTGATGGCAAATCTCTTGATTGTCTTCTGGTGTGTTCAGCTGTGTGATATAAATATCAGTACTACAGATACAAATATGTGGTACTACTAATACTATTTTGTACCATCACTATCTAGTACCAATACTAATGCCAGGCATGACTAGTACTAATTTCTGGGTAATAATACTGCTTGCTGATACTAGGAAATGACAGTGCTAAATATACCATAGAGTATATAGTTTATTAACACTATTTAGCACTAAAATTAATTATTTGGATAAATTCAGCTTCGGACTAGACCATTCAAAGTCTATCACATTTACCCTTTCCTATGGGTAAATCTAGGCTTATCCCATAAACCCTTACATTTGGTTCAAAAAGAAAGTTACAATAAATCTCATCCAATATTGTTGGTTTGATTCGATTATATTGTCTTTGACTCTATGACTTCAAATTTTGCAGTCAAAACACTAGCTGAAGACTATAATGTAAGAACCATACCATAGGGCAGACTTTATCTGTGTTTTTAAACTAAGAGGTTTTTTTCTTTCTTTTTATTTTTTTATTTCTTACAAATCCTTCTCTCTCATGACTTAAATAAAACCAAACCTTTGTCTGTACTTTCTTGCAACAACAAATGATTTGTTTTAATAGCTTTCATTTTCTTGTTTAGTGAAAGACCCTTGGCATAACAGATAGCAAATGATTTCAACAATGAAAATGTTTTAAGTTCAAGGTGAGCTAATTCAACTTACTTTGTATTTGCTGAGGAGCAAGAGGACATACATGAGGGAGCAAGCTATTGTAAATCAGTGGCTGTGTGGTAACTTAGCTCTCTGTAGTTTTACTCTGTCATAAATGTGAGGCAGTTTACTCTGAATTGAAAGATGAGGAAGTGTCCTCACCATTACCGTGAGAATATACATGGATAATTGCCCTGGAGCACCTGATATGTGGCAGCTGCTTCCCTGTGTACACTGCATCTTGTGATATATGTGAGATAATTTGAGGGAGTTTATCCCTAATAGGTGACTCCAGGATGATTACTCCTTACAGCGTGAGAAAATGTTGTATCAGATTTGAGGAAACAGAGCTTCCTCATTGGCTAGTTTTTATTTGCAATGAGTGGTATGTAACTCAAATCACTGTATTGTATATTTCCTTCCCTCTTGCTGGATTTTTAAATTGCAGGTAGCACTAGTTCTTTTGATAATTTCAGGATTAAAAATTTTCATGCTGAAATTTCTGTGCATTTGGAACTTATGATTATTTTTATGAGCATGCAGTTCTAGTACAGGACCTAGTTGATAAAGACTTACATGTCTTTAAGAAACAATAAAGAATCAAATGTCAAGAAAATACTTACCACACAGGTTTGCAATGACAGATCCCAGTTACAAGAAGGAAAATAATCTATGTTATCAGAACTCAGTCTTCCAATGGTTAGTATGGATTGACTTTGACTCTAATATGTTAAATGGCATATTGTTCCCCCACTTATTCATTCGTTACTTCTGAGCCTTTCTGTTAATAAATGAAATGCTGTGGTTTTCAGCTACTGTCTTTATTTTAACAAAGAGATATTTTTAAATGTTATGAAAAAAATGAAATTCCTTAGAAAGCATATCAGAATTCTCCCTTTTAAAAGTACATAGAGACTTTTAAAACACGAGATTTTAAATGCATTTTCTGAAAATTTGCATATGGCTAGATATTTTTTCCGTGAATGGAAATCTATGAAGAAAATGAAAAAAAAATTGGTGAGTTATCTTTTTCCTTGTTTTTCTAGCAGTTTACTCTCGTTGCATAGGTTACTTCATTGCTTCTTGCACTCACCACTTGCATTCTCTTCCTCAGTGCCATAAAAAGGTTTTGTGTGCCTGCTCAGAGTTGATTGTCTTCCACTGGTGGGTGATGAGAGCTGTGTAAGTCTCTTATCTCTTTTAGACATTGTAAATCATTGTAATGTACTTAGATTCTCAGGATGAGAAACAGTATCGAAAGGCAAAGCATTATTTAGTTCAAGTTCTGTGAACTATTTTATGTTTTTGTCCTTCACGGAAGTTCAGGGCTCAGCAAGTGCATTATAAAGAAAGATAAAAGAATTTTCTTGTACAGAACCTAAGGAAAGAAATGTATCATTTATTACATATGAAATCAATACTAAAATTCTTGTATTTAGAAATGCAGATAAACATATTGCATCTCTAGTGGGCTATGTTTCATGGAAAACTATATTGTAGTTTGAGAGGTTCTCTCTTTGAAGTCATCTGATAAAGGATTTTAATTGAGATTATTTCAATATGCAAATATGGTCTGGCCATTACACATCATTAATGCTTAGGCTTAGCGTAAATATTCCAGTCTAAAAGATGGTTTTCTGCATGCTTCCGGCCTACACAGAAAAAGCTTATCATAGGCAATTATCTTACCCAAATAAAAACTGAAAATGGGAAAGTTAAATAAATGAAAGAACATTCAGATGGAATCACAGTAATGTGCTTCTTGGTTAACATTAGCTCTGACTTTTGGACAGCTAGATTTGTTAATATGCTTGTCCTTTTCCTATGCATCGAGCTCAGTGAATCTTCGTGTATTCTACAATGATATATGCCTAGTCATATTTCTGTCTAACAAGTAAGCCATTGAGATAACAAAGGCAGGATCAATACAGAATAATATAATCTTAAGAGAACATAAACTTGATTTTTGCTGTTGATCAGAAGTAGACTCACAGAAGAAAAAAAGTGTTTAACTGAACTTGCTCTGGAATAATTGATATGCTATGGATTTGGGATAATGTAAAAGTTAACAGGTTTAGAAATCAAGCTCTGCCCTTTCCATAAATTACATACAGGGGTTTTTTTGGAGGGATGCTCAAAAACAACGACAAAAAAAGCGTCCAACTCTCAATGACAGCTGAAAGGATTGAAACGCCAAACTTGCAGTTGTACTGCTTGAGAATCTCCCTTACTGTGGCAGAGTTCGCTTATGCAATATTGGGAATTTAACTTACAGTATTCCTTCTCCCAGCGTGTTCTTAAACTGGCTGCAGTGAGAAAATCCAGTTCTGAGAAATCAGAGCTATTGCAAAAAAGTGTTCCAAGTTGTGTGTCTGTGTTAGAAATACACAACTTCTCAAGGTCTCCTGGAGCAACAAATTCATTCTATTTGGAAGCTGAATATAGCACTTGTAACATTCATAACCAAGCCCATCCTATGATTTATAGGTTATGGTGACTAATTTTAATGTCGATACATTTATTCAAAGCACAGTCTAAATAAAGGTTTAGTGTCGATCACATTTACAAACACTACAGTTTGAAATAATTAAAACAAACAAATGAAAAAAATACCTGCTAGTTAATTCCACTTATACATGTATTTATTATTATGCAAATTAGGGAAAAACCTTTTCAAATGGTGTCATCTCATCCCTTGGCAGCATTTACAATATCTGTATTCAAGCTAGTTCCCTCTGGCTGCCTAGGCAATGGGCTGGAAATCAGGAAGGCCACTTCACTCCCTAATTTTGCTCACTCATCTTTAGTCAAGACACTTGGTCCCTCGGTGCCTCTGTGGCAGAATCTGAAAAATGAGAAATACCCTCCTTTGTAAAATATTGCAAGATTTATGTATTTATAACAGTCACCAATATTCTTGTGTCTCTGGTGCTTTCTGAGCTGTTTTTATCTTCCACCAGTGACACAGACTAAATCAAGGGAAGATAGCCCTACCCTGCAGTCTGCAAAACATTCAGATTGAGTGAATATGTCCTATACTTGAAAGTCTACAAATGGCACTTGACTCTGCAGTGGAGTTTTGTCTTGTGGGTATACAAGGACGTTTGCAGGAATGAGTTGGCCAAGTCTAAGGCCTGGCCAGGATTCATAGCCAACCTCTTTAATGGATCTGTTCAGTTAGTAAGGACCACATTTCCACAACTTCTCCTGTGAATCAGATCTTTCTGTCCTTCCTCCATATTCATCCTCCTTATAATCTCTGTCCTGACTCTATATCAGCTGCCATCTTTTTCCACTCCTATCTGTATTTTTTTTCCTGCCATTCTTCAGTGGATTCTTTCAGAGGTGCTAGTTGACGTGTCTCAACTGCTTCTCTTCCCTGGTCTATGAAAATTTAGTCTAATTTAATCTGAAAGTGCATTTCAAAACCTGGAAAATTATCAGAGTGGTTTACAGGTGGACTGTGGGAGAAGGAAGGAAGGAAGAATCCTGTGACAGTGAAGAGTCACTGGGAAGTGTTTTAGGGAGTTTAAGCAACCCTGCTTTCTTTGAGTAGGTATAATGAACAATCCTGCTGGGCACAAACAGATTACTACATGATTTGGAGTATCTGGATCAGTACTTACATTGGTTTGCCCCTAATTTTTTTCCCACGTGATCCCTTATAGACAGATCAACTAGAGACAGACTTCTGCAGAATTCTGAGCATCAAGCTCCACTTCAGCAGTATATGAAGATGTCCTGACTATGCTATCCATTGTGATTGGTGGTTGACATGTAAATTCATATGGTCATTTGCTGCTTAGGCAAGTGTGTATGGGAACATGTGTCCCTTGGTGTGGAAAAGAGCATGCCACAGTCACGGTTGCTTCATGGATGTTCTAGAATCAGAAAGGCTGAAACATGATGTTTACCTCAAATATCCATGTAGCAGCTCTGCCCTTTCAGCTGTCCTTTAAAAAGAACCAGTGCTGAGTTTAGCACACCTCCCAGATCACAGCTCCAAGCTGAATGCAGGAGAGTTCCTGCTGCTGAAACCACCCTTCATGTCCCAGTACTCTTGTCACGTAAGAGGCAGCACAGCTCTGGTTGTGCAGGTGTATTTGCTCAGATCAGGGGAAACGTGGTGCTTGCTTATGCACTACTCCTGCTGACTGCCAATGCTAGCTGAAATCTCATCTATGTTGCTCAGGCTGGCTACAGAAAGTGAGAGCGCAGGAAATAATCGTTGTCCCCCGGCAGCTCAGACCTTGTTGAAAACAACCCAGTTACTCCACCTTTTACAACCAAACCTGTATTACTTTTCAACTGTGAAGCCAAGGCACATGAGAGTTTGTTTTGGGGAAACTTTCTTCCCATCTCCTTAGTTTCTTGGGGATAGTAATTTTATCATAATTGTGGTGCTGGTGGGGGGTCACAATAACTAATCTAAAGCTAGCTCAGTTATGTCTACAGGACACCAAGGCTAAGGTGATACTTGATCCTTTTTGTCGTGATATACTGCACAACAACAGCATGTGCCCAGGGACCATATATATGCAAGACCTTTAAAATATCAACACAGTTTCTCAATGATCTCCAGCCTGTCAGTTTCTTCCTCTGTTTTATGAGACCACTTTGAAAAATCCCTTGGAATTAATGAAAATTTTGTGCAGATGAAAATCCAGGGAGGACATCCCATTTCAGCATTTAGCAAGAGAGGATGCACTTCCAATTCTATTTTGAAATAAATCTTTGTTTAACTTTTTGTATTATATACAAGATACTACACATGTGGTAAGGGAGTCCATGAGAGATGGGAAATATTCAAGCACTTCTTCCTCCAGGCTCAGGATCAGTGCATCCCTAGGAATAAGAAACTGAGCAGAGGCAGGAGGCCTGCAGGGACAAGTAAGGAGATTCTAGAAAGAATCACCTGTATGAAAGAAGTTTACAGAGGGTGGGAAAAGGGACTGGCCACTTGGGAGGAACATAGCAATGCTGCCAGAGTATTTAGGGATGCAACGAGGAAAATTAAGCCCTACTTGGAATTAAATCTGTCAAGGGATGTCAAGGAAAGTGAGACGGGCTTCTTCAAATAGATCAGCAGCAAAGAACTAGGGAAAATGTAGGACCACTGCTGAATGAGGTGGATGTCCTGGTGACATCAACATGAGGGAAAACTTCTTTACTATGAGAGTGACAGAGCACTGGAACAAGCTGCCCAGGGAGGTTGTGGAGTCTTCTTCTCTGGAGGTGTTGAAAATCCAACTGGACACACTTCTGTGCAACCTGATCTTGGTGAAAGTGATTTAGCAGGGGATTGGACTAAATGATCTCCAGAGGTCCCTTCCAACTCCTACCATTCTGTGATTCTGCGAATCTTTGAGAATATTCATTCAGGAGGAGGAGGTTTTGCACTTCCCTATAAAATCTAATCGTAAATTTTGGAAGAATGTGTGGTTCCTGGTTCCTGTGGTAGAAAAGAGGTTTGTGTACAGGAATGAGGCTGGAAGTGAGGACTTCTTGCCTTGGCACAGAGACTCGCAACAATCCAATTCAGGTCAAAAAGGAAAGGAGAGGGAGACGAATAGGGAAGAGGCAAGAAAGAAAAAGAGAATCAAAGAACTGGGGTTGAGGAGGGACTGATGAAGAGCAGAGAAAGGGGAAAAGGAATTAGGGGAGAAAAGGGATAAGACAAAGCAATGGGGGGAAAGTAGAAAAAGTACAGAGGGCAGAGAGCAAAAGAGAAGAACTTAGAGACAGAAGGAAAAGCTGCAGGGAAGAGAGTTTATTAGAGAAAAAAATCGCAGCTTGCTGAAATATGGTTGGCGTAGAAGATTTTTATTTCATACCCTGCTGCCTAGGCTCTGATGATTCCTAGGCTGAAGGTATATGACACTGGTAGATAACATACGGGCAGCTTCTGTGCTCTTCTGAAAAGCTTTTTGTGTCCCTGACAACTTGTTCTAATTGCACAAGTTCAAACACTTCAGATGTTCTGTGTGGCTGCAAGCACTTTAGAAAAGGTTGATGTAGAAAAGCCATCTCTCTGTAGTATCTGTGGACTGACTTTTCTTCACAAGTGCTTACGTTGATAGTTTAACTTCATTAATCCAAGCACAGAGCAAACACTGTAAATACCTTGAATTAAAAGAAAAAAAAAGATTGAAGGAAATTTTTGGGGAAAATTAAGTTTGCCTCTGTATTTTCAGTGGGACTTGTATCTTTTCCTGAAATAAGAAATGTTTATTCAAGCACTTCCTTCTGTCTGCCTCCAGCACACCTAGGTTCTTTATCCAAACCTAGCTCAGCCACATCAGCTGCCAACTTAACTTTTAATGAGTAAGAGAATATGCTTTGAACCTTCAAAGCCCAGGAGAGTACATGAAACACTATGATGTGACCAGGATATAATAGTATATATATCTCACCTGGGACCTCATTTGAGGTCCTCTTGGGAACTGATCATGGAAACGGCAGGACTGACTGGAGCTGAAAGAGCAGCATAATGGAAAACAAAAAAGGGGGTTAGCAAGCAGCAATGGGGCTGGTATATTTTAAGGCTCCTTTCAGTGCTGAGGGGAAGAGTTGGTTGTACAAAGGGACTGTGGAGGTAGGAGTTCTTCAGAAGAAGAAAGCAAAGGTTGCAACTAAGGTGAAATAATGTTCCAAGAAAAAGGACAAGCATTTAAAGGAGAAAGTGCATAGGAAATGAAGTAGGAGATTAGGACTTTGAGTCACTTTAACAGTGTATACTGTGTCTATTGTACTCGTTTTCATCACCTGAAGTTAAAGCCTGGAAGGACATGCTCTGCTTGTTGTGTACAGAACTGCGAGAGAAGACAACCACAGACAGTCTCTTAAAAGGAATAGCTATGACACATCTTTACACTTGGCTCTTTGGGTAATCTTAAGAGGAAGACAATTCAAATACATTATAATGCAAAAGAAATACAGGCAGTAAGGGAATGGAGGTCAGGGAAAGTATGGTATTTCTTTCAACTTTTTTTCAACCACAACAAATTTTCAGGCAGGATGGAAACAAAAGCATCTTAGTCAGCTAAAGCTGGGGAAGAATACCTCTTCATAAAGCATTCCGTAAGTTGTGAGGATGTAGAAGCAGCACACGTAGGTTGCACCTAATCTGTGATACGCTTGGCTATGCAACCCAACTTGCAGTATAGTGTTCACACAGCACCACTCAGATGGAAGAACAGCTGTTGCAGACACCCTTCACTGTTCCCAGGTATATTGCCATGGGTGTGGTAGAAAGATATCCTGGACATGTAATTCACATTTGGGCTAGACAATATATTGACAATCTGGTCTCTGCTTTGGTAGAGAATTGGGTTTGTATGGCATAAGAATCATAGCTTTGGAAAATGCGTTGACATAGAAATAAGCAAGAAAAGACCCAATTTCTTGAGTATGCTGAAAGATGCTGCCCCCAGCATTGCAGTCGTGGTAGCACAAAGGAGACCTATCACATTACTGGCATCTTGGTGCCAAGAGTCAACCAAGGCTGCTTGTGGGGAGAGGGGACAAAGCATGTACAGGGAGATGAAATTAATGTTGTGATTTTCCTGTCAGTGAAACAAGACTCCCTCCCTCTTAAACATCTAATAAAGTGATCTTTATCTGACGCACCAGCACAGGAAGGTAGGCTATTCATACGTCATAGGCTGATGGTGATGGGTTGTTTGGAGAGGGAGATGGGCCTGTAAAAGTTAACTTATAGTTTAAACAGTCACAGCTACTCATAAACCCAAAAGATAACGGCAAGATTTCTTCCACCTGTTCACATATGTCATGAAAGGCACTACAAAGGAAACATCAGCAGTATGTTCTGATAAAGTGCAGTAGTTGGCAGATGTTTGTTAATTAAAAGCATTCAGGTAATGAAAGAGTGCCAAGGTTTCATAAGAGATGCCACATTTGTACATGCCAGTGCACATATGCATCCTCTTTCACCCCCTTCCCCCATTCACCACACAGCACCTGTTCACCCAGTTGTTCTTGGATTATGGTCAGTGTAGAGGAAAAAAAACATGTAAGACCAGATTTGAGGCAAGTGCCCTTTCAAAGAAACCCTGAATTGTAATTGGGTGTGAACTGACCCACTGATGGCCCTGCTCATCTGAGGAGTGGACAGCCAAGGGGCCTGTTGCTTCTTCTAAAAATATGGGAATCTTGCATTGCTCAGTGATGCACTGCAGTAACTGAGGCCATGTTTGTAGTCTGCTCTCAGACCTTCAAGAAGGAGAACAGCTTATAACGATTGCAGGTCAGAGCTGGTTTAGATGATTGTTCTCTCTGGAAGCCTGTACAGAAATGCACAATCAATCAGACATACCATGTCAACAATGGTGTGAAAAGTGATATCCCCGCATATCTTTTCCTATAGACTACTTTTCAACTGAAAAAAAACCCCAAAAGAAAGGCAAAGCTGTAGCTGAGAAAAGCCTGATTATGTAAAGAACAAAGGAACAAAGTCTGTGTTCAAGTCCTGTGTGGGCAAAGCCTGGCCTAAACAGCAAAGCCTTCTGGCTCTGCCTTCAGGTGTCATGGCTTTTGGGATCTGGGATAACAAAACCAACATTTGTCAGATAGTCAGTTAGAAGAACTTTCTTTGGTCCTTGTGTTTTAAGTAGGAATAATCCTTGCAAGGATGGGCACTGTCTCCACAGACACCAAAAAAATGCTTGGAGCAAAGTTTCAGAGAGGCAATTCTGAGTGCAGGGGGCACCTGGTAGTGCCCAACCCAAACAGCAGGTGCCTATCCCCTTGAAGTGAAATAATATCACTTATCTTATTCTTGGTTGCTTATTTATTTTTATTTTTTTTTTTATCCCAAGTTGAGATATACAGTAAGAAGAATCAGAAAAAAAGCCCCACTGTTTCAGTTCAGATAAACTTCCAAGTTGGGTTTCAGGGACTGACTTGGGATTGGGGAACTTGAGTTTAGTCATATCTCTGTCATAAATCCCTTTGCTATGTTGCTTGGTCTGGCTGTTCTTGGATGCTCTAGTTCCTCATCAGCAATATGGGGCTCATGGCTGTGTCATAGCGAGCCTCATAGCTGACTATGAGATTAGATTTATCACATAAATTAAGGTGCTTGGAGACCTTTGCTTAGTATTTGCTGAATAGTGTAGATTTATATTGTCTTGAATTTATCTGCTCAATAAAACAGCTATGTAACAAATGATTGATGGCGTATCTTGCTTGTAGTTGGTGTAAGTATAGTGTTCTTTGTGGTTTCTTGTCCCTTCTGCTTCAAGTTTCAGCAAAAATCCAGAAATGCAGAGGTGTGTTAACATACTTTGCCCTTGCAGCCCAAGATAAATATTTATTCTCTCTTGATGATTTTTACCTTAGTCCTAGGAACTCCATAAAGCAGATATGTGTGCAAACTCTGCAGGAAAAAAGATTGTTTGTTCATTTCAGGTAATTTTGGGTGCTTGCAAATTCATCATTCAACTAGATATGAGGGTTTTTTTTTTTGCCAAAAGAGCAGTGAAGACTAAAATGTGTTCAAATTTACTTGTTATAGAGTAGATGTGGGAAGAAAAATTCAAGGTGTGGTTGACACACCTTATAGATCTCCAAATTTTCTCTTCAACCAAGTATTTCTTATACACCTACAGCATGCCTGTAAGACTCCTTCCTATATCCTACCCTGGAATCTGCATAGCCTAAACTTGATGCCAGTGAAAAAAATTCAGAGTGGTTAGCAGTGTGTGTGGGGGCAATCAAAGGTTGACTTGAGGTGTCTCAGAACAATTCCTGGGCCAGTTTCTCTGATCTCTACTGAGATCCAGCAGTAGCTTTCATGACACGAAGGCTTAAGATTACCCATTTCTGTTCCCCATCACAAATTCTCTGTGCAGTCCTGCAGCAGAGGGGAGAGCTGAATCTCCAACTTCATTTGGAAATGGTTTTGTTTAGTTTTGAGAACTGGGTTTTGTCAATAAGACACATTATAACTACAGCCAGGGTGGGTAGATTTACTGTCATTCTTGCTTACTCAAGTGTTGTTAATGGTTCTTGAAATATCTGCAGCCTTTCTTGCCTGCATTATTCTGAGCATTGTTTTTTTTTAATTTAAAAACATCTCTACCCTTCATATGCAGCATTCAGCATCTTGCCTGTTATCTTCACAACAGTTAATCTCACAGCAGAGTAATATGTAAGGTTGTACCTCTGAATGGCTTCAAGTGATTCTTCACCAAATTACAGAAACTATATTTCTGAATAAAATATTTGAAGTTACGTTGAATCCTGACTGTTTTCATGGGTTACTTTTAGATTTTCAAGTATTTTTTATTTCAAAAAGAAATATATTTTCTCTCTTTTTGCAATTTTTTTTTTCCTCACTTGGTTTGTACAATCAGTTTTCTGTGTCTGGGGTCAAGTAGCAGAACACAAACACTATGCAAAAAGGAACAGATTTATACTTGTTGTCTAAAGTATATGGTTATACAGAAGTGAGTTTAAAATCAAAAAGAAGCTTTCTGTGGAATGAGATAGTAAAGGTTGAAAACAGAGTTTTGAATTAATTTTGTGGGTAGCTTTTGAAAGTCTGCATGAAACCATAGCCTGGTTGTCCAAGAGCCTTGTAATGGGTCTGCTCACACTGTTTGTAAGACTTCTAATCTGTCACCAGGATTTAGGATTACCATAAAAGCTGAACAAGACCTAACATTCTAAATATTGTTTCATTCAATTATTTCAATCATCCCAAGTGTGCCTGGTGCAGGACATCAAGCACAAGACAGAAGTGTGTTGGTAGTGAATTTACATCAAGCTGAAAAAATACAGCAACGTATCTCCTCATGTCAAACCCTGATTATGGATGAACTGTTTGCTCTTATGTCCTTCCTCAGCCGTGAGTGCTTTCAAAACCAGTTTTTTAACCATTTCAATGAATGAGCCTTATAACTTTAGAAGACAAAACCATTCCAAGTGATGTTGTGCATACCATGATGCAGAAGTAAGTCCTCCCCTGCTAATGAATAAGGAAGGTCAAAATCTGGCCCTTCTCTCTTACTACAGCACCTGTGCCAGTCCAAAATGCTGCAGTCCCTGTTCTGACTTTAGAGACGACACTATTCCTTTCTGGTTTGCATCCCTAGTAAATGCTGTACTGTGCTCCACGCAGTAATCATTTTTCACATTGTGCCATGAGTGCTGCTGGAGGATCTCTGGCAAGTCCTGGAAGTGTGTCTTGGAAAAGTTCAGACTCTGTAGGCTGCAGTGTCTTCCTGGAAAAACCTTTGTATTATCCCTTGTTATGATATACTAATGGTGCGTTTTGCTCCTTAAAGACTTCTTTCCACATTTACCAAACTCATTGTAACAAGCGCAGATGAAACTTTCAAACATATCTGTACTCATGTGTGCTTAGACTCCTAGGTTTGTGTCGGAATTTATCTTTGGAGTAGTTACTCCTTGGCCTATTTCAAAGGCAGGAGTTTGGCACGTTAGACTGCAGCATCTCAGAAGGCCTGTAAAGGTCTGGTCAGCCTGGAGAAGTGGACTCAGGAGAGCCTCATGAGGTTCAACAAGGCCAAGCGCAAGGTCCTGCACCTGGGTCGGGGCAATCCATGATTTCAGTACAGGATGGAGGTTGATGTGATTAAGAGCAGCCCTGCAGAGAAGGACTTGGAGGTGCTGGTTGATGAGAAGCTCAACATGAGCAGACAGCGTGTGCTTGCAGCCCAGAAGGCCACCGGTATCCTGGGCTGCATCAGAAGAAGCGTGGCCAGCAGGTCCAGGGAGATGATTCTGCCCCTCTATTCCTCTC